>NC_086228.1:18195056-18900112 GCF_036321145.2 Pelmatolapia mariae | reverse complement strand
GCAAAGCATAGTTTTTTTAAAAGAGTTGCAAGGAACATCAGATGCTTCAAAAATGTACTTCTTTCCCTTTCACAGAGACATCAGTATCAGATTGCATATCATTTGCATGCAATTAGCTTTGCCAAACCCCCACTGGAAGTAACAGATGTTTCCACTGTTCACATTGATGTTCTTAACAAGGACATCTCAAATGCACTGAGACAGAAGTCTCCAGATATGGACAATGTGTGCTTGGCTAAAAGTGTAGCATATAATGGACTAATCTACAAGTGTGGGATGATCTTGATCCACGGCTCACTGGGAGGACTGCCAGAGTTTGGTGAAATCATCCAAATGGTGATACTGCAGGACAAACTAATCTTCATTCTGAAAAAGCTTAGCGGATGGTATATGGAACACTACAGAGCTTATGATCTCAAAACATCACCAAGCAAAGAAGTGGAACTTGTTGAGCCACAAGAACTGCATGATACCTACCCACTGGCAGACTACAAAATTAGAGGGATGCGTCTTGTCACCTTGAAAAGATATGTCCATGTTTAAAGGGTGAGGCCTCAAAATATGATAAAGTATTTTCTTAAGTGGGAAAACAAAACCCAGACCCATACAATACTAATGTGTTCTCAGAACATATTTATTTTATACTGCAAGCCAAAGTGGTGTGATGATGTGTCAATAGAAAATTGTCAGTATAATCTTTTAATAATATAAGTTTGCATATGATAGACTACTGCATGATGAACTCTTTATAACTCAGACTGTTTTGATTCACTGTGACCCGTTATCATACAGGGAAGGAGCAGTACCTGCTAGATAAGAGCTTAATGAGCAGTTTCACTTTGTACCAGGAGAGGAGCCTCTCCTGGCACACGCACGCACGCGCACACACACACACACATATATCCGCACATGCTCACTCATCAACATTCCACTGAACAAACGTATTCACTGTTGTATTACTCTTCTTGTGTATAAATAAAGACCAGGGCAGTGGCAGAGCGCGAGTCTCGGAGCCCTCACTCCAAGTGCAGGTGCTCTGTGGCTGCCCTTGCATGCAAGTAAAACTGTGTGTTTCTCCTCTCTGATTCTCAGCTGAAAAAGTGTCTTAGAGTACATCTCTTGACATGATGTCATTGGCAATTCATCAGTTATGTCATTTTTTTAATGCAGGTTGCTGGATTCCAGTCAGTGAATGCTAATCCTATGCTCTCCCCCCTTTTGCTTCTCTTCTCTTTTTCTTCTTTCCTCTCCTTGTTGTCTCCTATATTCTCCTCACCTCCTCTCCTTCTCTCTTCTCTTCAATGTCTCCCATATTCTCGCCATCTCTCTTCTCCTCCCCTCTCCTCTTCGGTTTGCCTTCTCTCCTCGCTGCCTCAGCTGATCTCCACCTCTCCTCTTCATTTTCTCCTCCCCTTTCCTCCTCTCTTTGCCTTCTCTCTTTTCCTCTAGTTTGACATTAAATTCTCCTAATTGGAAATGTCAGTGGTTTACATGTTGATCCTCACTAACTGTGCTTGTGCTTTGTTCTCAGACCACCATGGCTGGTTCAACACCTGCAAGACTGAAGGTGATTTTAGGAGAGAACAACATTGAAAAGCTGACTCTTCCAAATGGCATCCCAGAGTCACTTGAAGACCTTCTCAGCACGATAAAGACTACCTTTGGGTTAAAAGGTAACTTCAGACTGCAATACATGGACCAAGACTTTGGCAACGACTTCTTCAATCTGAATTCTACCACCGAACTTCGGAATTTGGGGACAATCAAAGTGATCCACCAGCAAACAAATCCACCTTTGATCAGTGCCGATCAGTCCACTTCATCTCTGTCTCTTTCATTTGAGTCTGATGACGGTATTTCGGTGGCATCAAATGACACAATTATCCTCTCATCCCCTGAATCTATGTCATCTCGAACACAACAGTGGCCAGAAGACTTTGCAATTCCCCAATTTTCATATGACACAGAGCTACAGCTAGAGAGGGGGAATACTGAGTACCGTGTGAGCCAAAAAATGTTGACTTTAAGCGCCCGAATGCTGTCTGATATCCTGAAAAGAGTTGCAGAAGAAATTTACCGTTACAAGGCCTATCCAGAGGATGCACATTTCTGCGCAGCTGCAGAGGCCCTTATCAAAAAGCACCCATGTTTGAAAGAACCTGGATCATTCAATGGCTGCTACGGTTGGAAACAACGACTGAAGTACAAAATGGCAAACTACAGGACCCAGCTCAAATTACAGGGGTGTCCAGAGCTGTGTGTAAACTCACTGAAATCTAAAGCTACTACAGATGCTTTCCCTGCTAAAAAAGTGAAGAAGCCAAAACGTTCTGAAACTAACTTTTATCCATCATTTCCTACTGGTGAGACTCTGGACAGCATGGAAAAAGTGAGACTAGAACTTCTGACAGAGATCGGGATAAGGGACAATGAAAGGGTCATCGCAGACAAAATGGCTAACACGTTTGCCTACAGACGACATGAGGTGGTAAACCAAGAACCAAGCATTCAGGAACTGAAGGACAGATGGCCTGCACTCTTCACACAGAAAGAGGTAAGAATGGAACTGTGTACTGTTATCGCTACGTGTTGGATACACTGTGTATGTTAACGCAGGTCAACAGCAAGCCAAACTCAATTTTCATGAGCCAGGAAACTGAGCGTCTTGCTCCTTTATTACGGTCTTCTCAACAGCTTACAATCTGTTACAATTGTGGCTTGAATAGCTCGATGAAAGTGCTGAGTGAAACTAAAAAATAAACCAGAAAATAAAATATCCTTTAGCCTTTGACATGTGAAATAAATGCACAAAAAGAAATATCTAGTGATAGAAAACATGTATCAAAGTTAGGCTTAGCTGCTAAGTAATGATAAACAGTAGTTTTAACAATCCTCTGATATGCAAATTAGATCGCTAGCATCATTGCTATGTTAATAGACCATGCTCTAAGCAAAATCCGCTTCTGGGATAAGGCTAATTCCTGGTACAAACACATTCACAAAACGATCTCTAAATCAGTTGTTATAAACATATAAAACAAACCAGAACATGTAATAAACTTACAGCCATTGCTTTCGATGGTGTATATAAAGATTCAGGCCATAGGAGATGAAGTTTAAACACAGATAGGCAGGTTTTCTGTACAATGTTGTTTCCCAACTGACTGCAGCTTCTGCTTCCCACAATGCATTGCGAACACAGATTACTCCTTCAAAATAAGATACAGAAAAACTAATGCTGACTGTATAGAACATATTTTTTAACTAAATGACTCTCTTTTTTTAACATAAATTACCACAGATGAAATATGACATTTTTATCTCTAAATTATTATGACTCATTTTTTTAATCTTTTACTTGGGACAGAACACTCCCCGCCTGGCATTACTGATGCCACTACTGATGATTACTGATGGAGGGTGTTGAGATATTCGTTTCTCCAGCGACTCCAGAAACCATTGGCGAGTGCTTGCACTTGTTTCCACTGGTTCTTGAGCAAGTCTTTTCCACAAAAGTCTCCTAGTGGAGAAGGAACGCCCTGCTTTTGGGTCAGTATCATTGCAGGACAGAGTATGAATGGTGAGGAAGGGTCAGTTGAAATAGGGACCAAGGGCCTTGCATTGATTATTGACGATACCTCAGCCATTAGGGTACAAAGCACCTCATGTGTCAGACGGGTGTGTTTGTTCTGCAAGAGCATAGAATCTAATATTCGGCGAGTTACCCCAATCATCCTTTCCCAGACGCCCCCCATGTGGGAAGCATGTGGGGGGTTGAACTCCCATGTGCAACCGCTGGCGTGAAGATGGTTGACAATGTCGGGAGGGTTCTTGTTTGGTTGTGCCATGCCAAGCTCCACGCTTGCTGTGATGAAGTTGGTGCCCCTGTCTGACCGCATTTGTTTGGCTGGGCCTCTTATTGCAAAGAATCTGCGGATTGCATTTATGCAGCTGCAAGTGTCCATAGATTCAATGACTTCGATGTGTACACCTCTTGTAGTCATACACGTAAAAAGTATTGCCCACCTCTCACTTTGTGCGCTACCTCGTGTGCGTCGAGTGACCACTGACCATGGGCCAAACACATCCAACCCGACGTATGAAAATGGAGGGCATGTTTCAAGTCTTTCAGGCGGGAGATCTGCCATTTTTTGAGTCTCTAGTTTCCCCCTGAGTTTCTTGCATGTTACGCAGCGGTGGATGATGGATGAGACCAGTCTTTTGCAGCCTGCAGTCCACAGTCCAGCTTGCCTAACTGCACTCTCTGTGAACTGTCTTCCTTGATGCACAACCTTAGCATGATAGTGCAGGACAAGCAACTTTGACACATGATGCTTGCTTGGCAGAATTTTTGGATTCTTTAACGTTGGGTCCAATGAAGCATGTTTGAGGCGACCTCCAACTTTGATGAGGCCTTCATCCAAGAAGGGGTCAAGGGCCACAATGGGGCTAGAGCTGTGGATGGTTTGACTGGTTTGGAGAGCAGCATACTCATCAGGAAAGGCGTCCTTTTGAACAGACTGGAGAATGAGGTTACTGGCGGCATCCATCTCCTCTGGAGTGCGTGGTTCTCTGCATCTATGCCAGCCCCTACATGAATGATTTGACGAGTTGCTTGATGAGTGAGAACGAGCTTGGTGAATTAAGAAGGCAATGGCACGTACCAGTGACGTCCAGCTTGAAAAGCGTTGGAAGCGTTCTGGTGTGAGTCCGCTCTTCTGAATCTGAGTAATGAAAGTACCAACTTGTCGGATTTCAGCATCCACTCCAGGTTCAACCAGCTCAAACGATTCATGTGTCTCTGGTTCATGTAGTTTGTAAAGGAAGTCTGGTCCCTTAAACCACATAGTGTCCATGAGCTGCGATGCAGGTACTGACCTGGTTGCTAGATCGGCTGGGTTTTGCTCTGATGTAACATAATGCCACTGTTCAGGGGATGTGGACTGGCGTATACGATGAACTCGATTATGTACGTAGACATAAAAGCGCTTTGAATCGTTGCAAATGTACCCAAGAACCACCCTGCTGTCACAGTAGAATTTGACAGTGTTTGGTTTATGATCAAGTTCATCCAGAATGAGCTCCGCCATCTCCACCGCTAGAACTGCTCCACAAAGCTCAAGACGAGGTATTGTGGGTTCTGGTTGGGGTGAAAGTTTTGCTTTCCCAAGCACAAATCCAACTTCACATTGTCCTTCTGCATTGACTGTTTTCAAATATGCTACTGCTGCAATAGCCCAGCTTGAGGCATCACTAAAGACACACAGTTCAGTGTAAGTGGACTTGGAAAGGGAGGCTGGTACATAGCAGCGCGGCACTCTGAGGCTGCTCAGATCTTGGAGGGACATTTTCCATGTTTCCCATGCGTCCATCTCCTCTTGGGGGAGAGAAGCATCCCAATCTTGGACTCCATTTGACATTTTGCGTAACAAGAGTCTGCCTTTGATTGTCACTGGTGATGCTAGTCCCAAGGGGTCGAAGATGCTATTAATCACTGAGAGAACCCCGCGGCGGGTATAGGGTTTGTCATTGACAGCTACCTTGAAGGTAAATGAGTCAGTGTTAATGTCCCAGCACATTCCTAGACTTCTCTGGGCCGGTAAAGCATCGTCGCCGAGACTCAAATCTTTGATGCCGGAGGCCAAATCCTCTGGCTTGAATGCCTGCATGACTGAGACACTATTCGAGGCGATTTTGTGGAGCTTGAGGTTAGACTCAGCTAAGGATGCACATGTGCGCTTGAGCAGATCGATGGCTGCAGACTCTGTGGGAACTGAAATCAGCCCGTCATCGACGTAGAAGTGTCTCTCGACGAAGTGTCTTGTGTCTGCTCCAAACTTTGCCTCACCTTCCTGGATGGCTCTTCGAAGGCAATAGATGGCTACCGCTGGTGACGGGCTATTACCAAAAACATGTACCCGCATGCGGTACTCCTGCACCTCTTTTGACAAGTCATTGTCCTTGTGCCACAGGAACCTCAAATAATCTCTGTGGTCTGGTCTAACCAGGAACCCGTAAAACATCTGCTGGATGTCAGCAGTGGTTGCAATGAGCTCTTTCCTAAACCGAATCAGGACGCCAAGGAGGGTGTTATTGAGATCAGGGCCCGTTAATAACACTGAATTGAGTGACACTCCAGACTGCTCGGCACTAGAGTCAAAGACCACCCGTATCTGACCGGGCTTCTGGGGATGATATACGCCGAAAATAGGCAGGTACCAGTACTCAGTGTTGTCATCAATGGGTGGAGCAATCTCTGCGTGATTGTTTTTAAACAGCTTGTCCATAAATTCTGAAAACTGCTCTTTCATTTGAGGATTTTTGGTTAAGTTGCGTCTCAGTGAGTTGAGTCTAGACAGCGCTTGGTCTCTGTTATTTGGAAGTGGCAAGCGAGGGGACTTGAATGGTAAAGGAGCAATCCAGTTATTGTTTCCATCCTGGTGGACTTCCTTTTCCATTATCTTAAGGAAGGTCTCATCCTCAAAGGACAGGGCATGCTGGTTGTCATACTCTGTGCGCTCAAAAACTTTCTCTCCAAGCTTTTCTTCTGCTGCGTTAAGTTTGGAACTGCGTTTTAAGAAGCTACTCTTGTGCTCCCCGCCATAGCATGGTTTTTCTTTGATCTTCATGCTGTTAGGACAAGGAGTGAGGAGAGATGGACGTCCGTTGGAGAGCACGTGAGTTTTATAGGCATTGACCGTTGGCCAGTGAGCATTGAGGCATACTTCCCCCACGATTACCCAGCCTAGGTCTAGGCGCTGAGCAAAGGGAGCGTTGTGGGGTCCGTTGACTTGTTGTCGTGCCTTGTGGACTTGTATGATGTCTCTGCCCAGTAGAACTGCAATCTGGGCAGCTGGGTCGTGCTTAGGTATCAGAGGAGCCAGATGTTTCAAATGGGCATGGGCAAGAGCGACTTCAGGTGTAGGTATTTCGTCTCTGTTAAATACTATCTCATCACATTCAATGAGAGGAGGAAGGTCTAGACGTGGGCCTTCACCTACAGGCTCAATTTGGAACCCCACTGCTTTCCTGCCGAGCATTTGAGTTAGACCAGCACACGTTCTCATATGGTATGTCAGAGGGCTACCCTTGATTCCAAATAGCTCAAAGAATTCAGGACGTGCCAGCGAGCAATTGCTCTGATCATCAAGAATGGCGTACATCTTAACAGACCGTTCTGGTTGACCTTTAGGGAAAACTCGAACTAGACATACCTTGGAGCAAGAACGCGGAGGACAGCCTTCACCACAGATCTCAGTGCATCGTGACGTCACCTTGGGTAGAGTGTTGTCTTGAGGCTGAGGCTCTGGTTCAGGTGCATTTTCTGGCTGGGGTTTTTGACTCGTGTCAGGGTGCATGGCAGAGCAATGTTTTTCACTTTGGCACTCCTCACACTTGACCCTCAGGTCGCAGTCCTTTATAGTGTGCATGGGAGAACAACAGTGAAAACATCGTTTGTGTTCTTTGAGTATGTTTCGTCTTTCTTGTAGTGGTTTGATCCGGAAAGCTCTACATTTGGCTAGAGGATGCGTTTTCTTGTGGACTGGACAGTAATGTGTTAGATCATCCTCTCTGATACTAGCAGAAGCACTTGTATCAACCTCTGTTCTATTTACAGTTAGAGGTGATTTGTAGCTAGTTTGTTTGAATGGTGGTCTCTCACCTTTGTTGAGGGGTTGGCTGCTGCATGACACAAAACTCGGATCGTTTCTTGCTTTTGCCTCCTCTTGGACAAACTTTACAAAGTATGAGAATGGAGGGAACGTCACATTATATTTTTGTTTGTATTTTGAACCAGTGTGGAGCCATTTATCTTGTAAGCTTGGAGGCAGCTTTTCCACTATGGGCTTAACCCCACGTGGTGTGTCAAAGTAAGCGAGGCCTGGGAGGTAGGCTTCGTCTTTAGCAACCTGCAGCTCTAGGAGCAAATCTCCTAGTTCCCTAAGTTTAACATTGTCTCTGTTTGTAAGGCGAGGAAAACTGTCCAGTTTTTTAAACAAGGCATTCTCTACTACTTCGGGTGTAGCATAACACTCCTCCAGCCTATCCCATGACAACTGGAAGGCAGCTTTGGGTTTACTGGTATAAACAGCCCGGATTCTTTTAACATGCTCTGAGGACTCTTTACCGAGCCACTTGACTAGGAGATCTAACTGCTGGCTGTATGTAAGATCAATGCCTCCAGTTGCATTTAAGAATGAAGACTGCCATGCTCTAAAATTTTCAGGAGTGTCATCAAACTTAAAGAGCCCTGTTGTGATCAACTCTCTGCGTGCAAGGAACCTAGCGAAGTCAGCCATAGGTGCATCACTATTGTGAGGAGCATGGTGACTGTTCGGCTCGACATACTCTCTTGCTGGGCCAAAAGTTTCCTCCTCTATGTACATTTTTGAGAGTACAGGTGGAGAGGAGGTTGGTTTCCTTGGAGTGAATGATGGTGCCTTTGCTGTCAGTTCGACTTGAGGTGTTCCTTCTTCAGCCGGATGTGACTTTAGCTGGGTTTGATGTTGCACGTACTCCATAGTTCTCTGTCTGGTAACTTGTGGTGGGACTGAACTTTTTAAACTTTCTCCTTTTTCTTGTTCAACAGCTGCGGCAGCTTCTAGAACCTCTGCTTTTGCCGTAGCGGCTGCAGCTTTTTTCTCTATCTCTAACATCTGTAAATCCATTTCCAGATTTGCTTGCTGCTTTCAATTGTCTCTTACTGTACAAGGCTTTGGTGTTTGTAGCTTCAGCAGAAGCTCTTGCAAAGATGGCTGCTTCCAATACACTGGACCTTGAGGACAACTTGGAAGATGAGTGCTTGGAGCCAGAGTGTTTGGATCGGGAGCTAGCCTCTGATGATGCTTTGTCTCCTGAGTTAGCCATTTCTTCTGCCTTCTCCCCGGGTGCATCCATCGCTGTGGCATAAACTTTATCTTCCACCAACTGCTGACCTGGCTTTTCACTGTACTGTTATCGCTACGTGTTGGATACACTGTGTATGTTAACGCAGGTCAACAGCAAGCCAAACTCAATTTTCATGAGCCAGGAAACTGAGCGTCTTGCTCCTTTATTACGGTCTTCTCAACAGCTTACAATCTGTTACAATTGTGGCTTGAATAGCTCGATGAAAGTGCTGAGTGAAACTAAAAAATAAACCAGAAAAAAAAAAATATCCTTTAGCCTTTGACATGTGAAATAAATGCACAAAAAGAAATATCTAGTGATAGAAAACATGTATCAAAGTTAGGCTTAGCTGCTAAGTAATGATAAACAGTAGTTTTAACAATCCTCTGATATGCAAATTAGATCGCTAGCATCATTGCTATGTTAATAGACCATGCTCTAAGCAAAATCCGCTTCTGGGATAAGGCTAATTCCTGGTACAAACACATTCACAAAACGATCTCTAAATCAGTTGTTATAAACATATAAAACAAACCAGAACATGTAATAAACTTACAACCATTGCTTTCGATGGTGTATATAAAGATTCAGGCCACAGGAGATGAAGTTTAAACACAGATAGGCAGGTTTTCTGTACAATGTTGTTTCCCAACTGACTGCAGCTTCTGCTTCCCACAATGCATTGCGAACACAGATTACTCCTTCAAAATAAGATACAGAAAAACTAATGCTGACTGTATAGAACATATTTTTTAACTAAATGACTCTCTTTTTTAACATAAATTACCACAGATGAAATATGACATTTTTATCTCTAAATTATTATGACTCATTTTTTTAATCTTTTACTTGGGACAGAACAAACTGAAGTGATCGAAGTCTGTATGCTTCAGGATTTATTGCAGTTAACTTTCATGAATCGGTCATAACTTGATGTGGTTGAGATTTTATAACACTGAACTTAATGAAAGAATTTACATTTTGAATTTCCATATATGTTATACTTTTTGGGATATAGACATTTTGGCATACAATCAGTTTCAGCATTTTGTTCCATAATACAATATCTACTGTCATTTGTGTTTTGTTTTTAGATAAATACAGAGTTCCAGAGGCTCATGGCTGTTCCTCTTGAGTGGAAGTTCATGGCCCAGTTAGACATGCACTCAAGTCAGCTGATCAAAGTCATACGTGCCAAAGGAGGAGCAACACGCCAAAAGATTGCGAACATCATGGACACATTGGACCAGGTAAATCTGTACCATCAAACAAGATACTTCGTAACTAAGAGGGCTGTCAAAATATATCTGAATCCTTCATAAAGACAATATGGGCAGGCCAATGCTAATCATGGCTTTCATATGCATGAATGTTTTTAGCGACTCAAAAAATACACCACTGAACTCATCCCCTTTTCTTTCTGTAATGAATCTCTGGGCTTGTGAATTACTGTTTTTAAATAAAGTACATGTAAGTTAAGTAATAAGAGTAAGGATGTCTGTCTTATGAAATTTAGAGTTTAAAATTAATCAACATTTGTTGTTCTAGACTGTGGACATTAATCATCGGAGGGAATGTGTGCTGAAAGCCCTCACCATCTTCCTGGGAGAAGATGCAGATGGCCTGATCAAGGAATACCTTGTAAGTTTCAACAGTTTGTCAGCACATCTTGTCAAAGGGACACAAAAAAAGTTAACTGTTAGAACAAACATAACACGTGAACCATAGTTGGATTGCTGACATGTATTTATTATCATGACCATATTGGACATTATGTAATTCCCAGCAACAACACATTACATATTGGATTGACTTTGTTTTAAGTAAGAAGGGCTTACTTGATTATTTAAGTTCAAAGGAATAGTTTGACATGTTGGGAAATCTTATCTTTCTTGCTTACAATTTGATTAGAGTCAGATTGATACACCTCTCTCTGCTGTTTCTGGTGTGTGATGACACCCAGCCAAGAAATAGCCCAGCACATAACACATATTGGTACATCACCCAAACACTTAATCACAGTAAGAAGTGAGGCTAATGATGATTTGTGTTTGTGTCTTGTACCCCTCTGTAGGACTGTGGAGCAGATGATGTTCAGAGGGACCTGGAGGAGGTCACCATGGCAGTGTATGTGATTCGGAAGGAGGGGGAGGGACTGCAGGAGCCACCTGAAGACATTGGCATTGTCATTGAGGGTGTGGAAGTGTTGCATGAACTAACTTCGGTTGCCTCAGCTTGTGCCCTGCTTCTAGGTTTGATCTATGCACTCAACCTAGCTTATCCAAAACCCTTTCGCTTCACTTTTGAAGTGCTCCAAAAAATCTTCATGCAGCTTGATCAGCACAAGATGTCCCCCAAAGTCCAAAATCTGTATATCAAACTTCAAAGCTCCCAGTAATGACACAGAACAATGACCAACAAATGGCCTTGTGCCATAATGCGAAGGAACAACTGTGTTTGGACATATAGCATGTAAAATATGTAGTCTCTTTTGGATGTTGGGCATTTTTTATGCTCCAAGAGACCTCAAACCACAATTTAATGTGCTTTTATACATACTTTGTATGGTATTTTTATTTATTTTTTAATTTTTTTTCAGACATATTTGCCTTCGTTTCAAGGGAAAGGTTGCATTTCAGGTTTGATGTGCTCAGTTATACAACAAACTGTTGTGACATTCTAAAACTCTAAAGGAGTGTTTATATTTTTTCATCCCCATTGGTCAGCTACACTGTTCAGATATTTATTCATTGGCTATAGCTGAAGAGAAGTTTCTGTATACTCTTGGGGCACTTTTTCATAGTTGACACTATATGTGTTGAGATTGATATTTGTGTAATACTGTGTTGCACTTTACACTTTGATGACAACTTTGTGGTCCTACTAAGCGTTACTTGCATTTTGTGCATATGTGTTTTAAAAAGGACAAATGTGTAATGTGTTTGACCAAAAGCTGTGTTGGTTGCCATAAAGGTAATACTTTATTACATTTATACAATAAAGTATTTAAAAAAAAAACATTGGATTTTGAATTTTTGAAAAATATTTTCAGCCAACTTAAAATTTTGATTTAAGCTTTATTAAAAACAAACTAAAATTTCATTTTAGAGTCACTACAAAAAGTAATTTACACTAAACCACATTATTAGGTTAGCAAAGAGCAATATTTTACTTTTGGGTTATGCAAATTATTGGGTTGGAAAAACTGAAAACTTTAAGTTGAAATGTCTTAATTTTAAGTTGGATTAATGCAAAATGTTTATTTGACAACAATTAATTTATTAAGTACATGTAACTTAAATCAGTTGTGTTAATCTAATGTATTAACTTCATTTCAAAGAACTTAATTAAATTAGGTGTTACCAATTGAAATAATTCAATTAAGTTGGTTCAACTATTTTCTTTTTTCAGTGTAATAAACCCCTAGTTGGGGCTGTCTTCTTGCAGGTGGTCCCGAGGCGTGGTGCTCAAAGTTCTTCTAAGAGGCTTCCTGAATGAGAGAAATGTTTTTAAAAACCTGAAGTCCAGCTTCTTCTTTTTTAAGCTCTCAAAACCATGACCTGGATGACTGAGAACCTGTACAAAAAATAACCACATGCATAGACAAGGGTGAAAGAAGCTGTAGTTAGGTTTATCATAAAGTGATACAAAGTCATGGACGTTAAGTTTTTGTATAGCACTTGTCTGAGGCTTACTGCTTTTTATTTTCCTTTTATTTCTTTTTGTCGTTAGCTGTTTCCTTCACTCATTCAGATATCTGAGGCTGTTTATGGTTTGTATACATTCATGAATAAATAAATAGTTTAGAGTTCATATAAGCAATACATATAGATAAAATTTCACGACACCCTGCAATAGGCATAGTGGGTGTTATGTTATGAGCATAGCCTGTCACACAGACTGAAAATGATAGAAAGCACCAGGTCTACATTTCTCTAGCATTCCAAAAACCCAGAATAAAAATGAACATTAATGAACACGTTCAAGTCTATACATTAAAACAGTGGCAAATATGACTTAATAAAACTATGTTACTCACAGGAGACACCTGAAACCTGTCCCATGCGAGTGCTGACTGAGAGTAAGTAGTATTGTGTGCACTTCCTTCCATTTCACTTCCTTATTCTTTTTTTTGTGTTATTGTTGTCAGCCCACGTGAGAACAAAGAGTACTCACTAGGGAAAAAAGTTGTGAACAAAATAATAAATTAGCCCTTTAAAGAAAAAACAAATTAATTTAGTTTAGTAATTTTTTGGTTAGTATAAATAAGCACATAGATTTAAGTGAAATCCAACTAAAATTAAGCTGTTGTAGCTCTTTCTTCCTCTACACCTAACCTCACTGCATATCCTGTTAAAGCCCAAAGTGTTCAGTGTCCGTAAACCAGTTCTAAAGAATAGAAAGGGGAAAAAAGCAGTAGAAGACACAGTACATCACAGAACAATGAAATATTTCTGCAAAAACTGACATAGATGTAACACTGTTTTTAACATGTTTAGCACCTTCTGACAGTATGGAACATGATGCCATGTGATTGCTTGGTTGCGGATAATAGACTTACATTAGTTTGTGTAACTAGTGACAGAATCAATAACTCAAAGAAAAATAAGGACACAAAATCAATTTAAGGAAATCACTTTTATGTTGTCTTTGGCTGCAACAATAAGTTTTATGTTAAAACCAGGGATACACTGTCCACTTTCACTCTCTGTCTCTTTAGCAGTAATTGGCTTTTCACAGTTTGATCGTTAGGATCAATATTTTGTTTCTATCCTCTAAGTTCAGTATGAAGTCCACTGAGTTGTGTTAAATTATGATCTCTTTGGAATAAGAAAAATGCTTTAAGCTATGGAAAGTGTCTGAACTCTTTTGTGTTGACTGCCACATCTATTTTATTTATTTTGTGTTAACAAATTATTGTGGAAAATCACTGTTATTTAGTGGTCATTAAAATCTGTTCAGAATGTGATGATAATTAAACTTATAAATCATGACACACTGCTCTCCCCTTCATAAACTGCCTTTACAGGTTTAAAGTATTGGCACCAGCATTTGTATCAAAACTACTGGCCTTATGTTTACTTGGTATCAGATCAATACCAAGATATGCAGAATTGTGCAGCACTACTGAAAATGTTGCAGTCAGGGTTAAACAACATTATGATGATCACTGTCACATTAAAACAAAATCTAAGTTGCTACCTTATCAAGTCGCAACTTGTGTTTTAAACTGACAAAATAAAAAAAACACTAGCTAATGATACATATGCGTCTAAGAGTAACTCAAAATGGATCATGGATTTGCTGAACATTGGAGGAGTGCATTTTCTGTGTTTCAGCCAATCAGGATGATTTCTACTTTGTACACTTTGATGATCTTGTGACTAAACCTTCATTTAGGTAGGAAGGCACCAACCGTGCAGCAAGCGTGTTTCACCACAATGATTGGAGTACAGACTGCTTTGATTCTTTTTACTACAATAGGTAAGTGAAAGATGATGTGGTGTTGTTACACAGATTTTAACAGATACCGTATAATGTGAAAACAATACTGTTTAAAAAGGAGGATTTTTAACCTTTACTGGTTTTATCTCTTTTTGTCCTGCGTCTTTAGCTCTGATTCAAAGCGCAGATCCTGCCAGCCAGATCCTTTTGAAAGAAGTTGAAGTTGGTGGAAATGTTACTTTCCAGTGCTCGGTTACAGAGAAGGAAGGAAAATTTGTTCATTGGTTTAAGCAGTCTCCTGGATATATGATCCAGACAGTTGCTACGGGATCTTACACAAAACAAACAGTGAGCGAAGAATTTAACAACGGTCGTTTCACAGTATCAGAGGGGCAGGCTCTGTATTTTCTTACAATAAGAAACATCCATCAAGAAGATGAAGCAACATATTTCTGTCAGTATGGATCAGCTTATTCACAGACCTTTGACACAAGCATCTACTTGGCTGTAAATGGTAAACTATGTTATATATTAATTTTTTCTACCTCACTTAGTAATCACCAATGTTTTCAGCAAGTGTGGTATTATATATTTTTTTATATTTTAATTCTGTTAACACTGCTTTTTACTGAACAACCCAGGTCACAGTGAACAGAAATCAGTCAATGTGAAACAAACTCCGGAGGCAGTGTCAGTCCACCCAGGCAGCTCCGTGACTCTCCAGTGTTCACTTTTCTCCAATAACAAAGAGAACAGAAGCGAGTGCCCAGATGAACACAGAATGTACTGGTTCAGAGCGGGATCAGGACAATCCCATGCTACTATTATTTACACTCACAGTAACTACAGTCAAAAGCAAGAGGGAAGTCGTTGTGTCCACAGTCTGTCCCAAACTATTCAGAGCTCCTCTGATGCTGCGATCTACTACTGTGCAGTGGTCACATGTGGAGAGATCGTGTTTGGTGAAGGAACTCAAGTGGAGATAAGTATGTTTTAAAGTCAGATCTTAAAATCTCATAAGTAAGTCTTAAATCGCTTAACCCTCCTGTTATATTGCGGGTCAGATTGACCCAGAACAGAAGAGATGTCACATGTCATCTGCATCACTACAGAAAACGAAAAAATCAAAATTACAAAAGAAAATTGTAAAAGAATCAATGCCAGTGTTTCTAACACTTTTGGATGAGTAAACCTGCCCTGGGTCAAATTGACCCAGGAACATAATCGGTGTTCATGACATTTCAGATAATAAGAGGGTAGATCTTAAATGTTTGCAAAGGAAATATAAATGCATTAAACTTCTTATACATCAGTAATATGGACATATACCAGGGCAACTCTAGTGTGATAAATTATACCATCATTGGCTGCATTTTTATTAGCTGTTCCATTCTCTTTAGCTGGTAAATAACTACTGCATTATGCATTTAAGCATTTTATAAAGAATAAATAATGTCCTATTTGTAATACTCATTGTAGTATGAGTATTACACATATTACACATTATAATACATTGTAATGTATTATTCACTGATGAATAGCAGTCACAAAAAGTCTGTACATTTGTACTATATTTAATAAAATGTTCTCAAGAAATTGTTTTGCAGCCAAAAATATCTATTTTCTATCTATATATTTTTTTCATGTTTTTACCTTTACGTCAGTCTTAAAGCATATATTTCATTTCCATTCAGTGGAAAGGACATTTATTGCTGTCCTTTACACTGAATGGAACTGGAGCCTCGTCGTCTCATCTCTCTTTATACTGTACTGTATATAGCAAAGATGAAAATAAAGTTAACTTTGACTTTCAGCAAATTTGATGTTGTGATTTCTCCATACCTAACGTGAATAATTGTGAATATCATGTGTGTCTTTTTCCAGAAGCAAAACTTAATCCAGTTGTCCTTGCACTAGGCTTGTTGTTGGCCTGTAGTGTGACTGTGAATATCATTTTTATTTTCTGCAAAAGTCAGAGAGTGTTTAAAAATGGCAAAGGTACGTGCATTTCATTACATTACTTACATGGTGTTATTTTTGTGCCTCTATTCTGAGCGCACATAAAAAGATTTTGCAAGCGCAAATGTTGCATTTTAAGGAGAAAGTTATTTTGAGCAAAGAAAAGTTTAATTTGAGCAAACAAAATCCATTGCTGCATGAAAGAAATGTATTTCTGTGTTTGCTATTATCCATATACACACACAATAACAGCCCTCGCTCAGTTCTTGGCATTTGCTCTTGCTCAGATCTCTGCTCTGTGTGCTCACAGACATCTGCGGACCTGCTCTCAGTGTGTCGTTCGTGCTCACAACATCTCTGCTCCCTGTGCGCTCAACTCTCTGTACATCATTATAATTGTGCCACAAAACCAACCAGTCACAGATTTGGATGCAAAAATTCTGATTGGCTGTTACAATCAGCTCACTAGCTACTGCATTCGGAAACACAGTCCAGAATGTAGCTAAATCCAGTGGAGTGGTTTGGTTTAAACTAGATTAAAACCAACAATGGTCTTAAAAATTATATATTTTAAAATAAAATATTAAAAATACTAACCGTAAATGGATTTAGCTACATTTTGGAGAGTGTTTCCGGAATAGTGTAGCTAGCGAGCTAGATTATTCCTCATGTTTGCCATGGACTAAATACAGAGAACTGGTTTCTCAAATGGGGACCAGTTAAGATATCCTTAACATTTTTCTTTTCTTTTGAGTAAAATAAAATAGCAATGCATCAGTTTGAGCTTGAAAGAAAGAAACCATTACATGAATGAGACTTTTTCATCTTGAGATGAACACATAGTTTATTTAAAATTTACACACAGAAGTACTGAGATACTTCAGTATGAAAAAATAAAGTGATAGAACTACATACTAAGGAAAGGTTTAAGCTCATAAAGCAAGTTTACTTGGCCAGTGAAGTATGTTGAACCTTAAGCCAGAGTTTTTCAAAGTCACTCATAATATTACTTATGCTAGTCACACAACTTGTCCTGGAGCGGTTATCTTCAAAAGAAATATATTATATATGCAACCTACTGAGCTGTAAGATTACTGACTGTAGCCATGCGGTAAAGCAGAAAAAAACTTGCATGCATCGTGTTGTAACAAGCATTTACAGTTCAGCTAGTGATACAGAAAATGGATAAATATACTTTTATATGTGGTTTGCTGCCAGTGAATGTAGATTAGAAAACAGTCTACTGTATTTATAGCAATAGTATTAATATATTCAACTGACAATTGTGATCACAATGTGATTACTTCCACTTCATTATATATAGCAGCATCAAACCTGAAGACACTTCTTAAGATAATTCTTGGTATCTTGAGTATCTGAAATTAATCTGCTTTTAGGTTTCATAACTCTAATCTGCCCATGCTGAATAATCTATGTCTCCATGTGCACACAGATGGTATGCACATTTAAAGTAATATTTATTGAAAACTAATTTATTCTCCTTTGCATTGTGACATCTTTTTAGATTACTGGATTTTAAGGTCTGCTTTTATTCTATTGCTATTTTCACCTTATTTTCACCTAATTTTATCTGATCTTATATATTGTCTTTTAATTCTGTGCAGAAAAGGTGCTTTATTTTATTGGATTTTAGTTTCATTTTTAGTTTGGCTATATATTTTAATGTGTAGCACTTTGGTTGTCTGCCTTGTATGAAATGTGATTCATAAAAAAATTTGACCATTCTTTTTTTACTGAACACACAATAAGTATAACTTTTATTCCAGGTCCCATTTTAACCAGATACTTCACCTCTAAATGCTGGCAAATTCAGATGTCTGTACTTGAAATGAGTTTTATTGTTAATATCAGGATGACATATTATAAAAGGAACACAAATCATATAGCCAGTTTTGACTTTCTGAATCTCTTTGGTTTTCTCAACAGGGACAAAGAATCCTTCTCACATTTCAGAAAATAACTTGTCAACTTTGGACCATTTAAATGACATGGTAAATGTTCCGCTTTTTCACATATCACAATTCAACATTTTGTCTCTGAACTTTGATATGGCAGAGTTGACTTGAGCCCAGATACATAGGCCTAAAGACCAGTTGGTGACCTGGTGGCAAACCACTGGTTGCTAGGGAAAATGTATATATATAGGTTGCTGCCAAACACGAGGTGAAACTGGTCACAAAAAACCTTCTTGCAATTGCTTTGGTCACTAGCGTGTAGTCATGCTAGTGCACAATTTGCATGAAAGGAAAGCACTTTGTAAAACATGTTGACTGCAACAATAAGGCAATAATTTAGTAAGTAACCAAAGATGGCAATCAAAGCAATCACGAGGAGGTTTGTGGTGAGGTACTATCTATGACACGATCTTTACCTCGCTGACCAGTTGGGGAAATACCCTAGTGATCGAAGATTGCCTTAGGGTCGCTGAGTGATGGGGGCCTTAGCTAAAGCGCAATAATTGTTTTCTCCTTTCTTCAATCATATGTTGTCTCATAATAATCATTGCATCATATTTAGTTAATTTTATCTCCCATCGTTAAAGATTTTAAAGGTTTTCTTCAGCCAGGCTGACAAATATGTTGACAGCAGCCTTGTTTTGGTTTTGTTTTACTGAAATAATAACTAAATAATTGTTATTCACAGGATGGTGATTCAGACGCAGTAAACTATGTAGCACTGAATTTCTCCTCAAGAAATCGAGTGAAGAAGAACAAGATAAAAGAGTCACCACAGGAGTGTGTGTACTCTGCTGTGAGACCATATAATCATGCATTGTCTCAAACATCTTAGTAGGCAGAGCAGGACTTGCAAATAAAAGACAGCCTAGTATTTCTTTATGGCGGTAATTTTTAATCAAATATTTGGTTATTATATTATGTTATATTATATTTGAAGTTAATCCTATGACAAATTTCAGCATGTGAGTTGTTGAAAGCATTACATTGCGCATGTTTAAGGGGGGAAATATGCTGTGTTCAATCTGGGTTAAACAAATGTTAATGCTGTGTTAGCTTATAATAAAGTGGCTTTTGTACAATTAATTGTAGAACCTAAAATGCATTCCTATAAATGACTAAATACAACTTGACGTTACACTACAGCAGTAGTAATAACATCATTTCACTCAGCAACTCAGTACTATATCAGTATTGCATTTTTTTGTGTAACTGTGGAGGATCAATGAAGTGATTGAGGTCTGTCATGTAGCAAGCATCAATGTGCATATCAACGACTGATAGCTGCTGCTGCTTCGTCATATTTTGGGTGAGATGTTTTTGTGTTTTATGATGTTACATGGTTATAGTCCTTTTAGTGCCATCTACAGTCTGTAATGCTCCTGACCCGTAATGTACTATATTGGAGTTAATAAAAATTCACACCCCACACTTCCGGCCAAATATAACACTAGTACAACCTTATCAAAAACAATTTGGAAAAAGTGACATTGACTTTTAACCTTTATTTTACCTACACACATACTATTGAAGCTTCCTATGTGTGGTTTAACTTTCTTATAGCAGCGAGATGATGCAACAGACCAGTAAGTTTCGTTTCATTTGGTACGTTTTCCTGTTCAGCCTGACGAATCAGCAACATAACTTGGTTTTGTACAATTCACAATAAAAACAACCAAAATACCCAACTGGGACTTTAATCACGTGTTAAATTTGCCACTTGTAAGTCAGATGATTTCTAGGCAAAATAAATGTGACAAAAAGTATCAGAATGAGAACAGATGAAGAAAGACAATCAAAGTGCGGCAACAAAAAACCTCGTTATGATTGCTTTGGTTCCTAGCACAGTTGTCTCTAGTTTTTTCCATTTATCTGCAAACACTTGCTAGCTACTAGCCAAGGGACAGAAAAACTTGAAAAGGTGTGATACACACTGTAAATGGAGAAGTTTCACCTCTCAATGTAAAGATTTTGCCTCAGAGCTGCAGCCAACATGTTGCAAAAGCTCAATTTTTACTGTGAGCGCAAATGGGAATTATTTTACCACCAACTGCCAT
The DNA here is from genome assembly GCF_036321145.2 of Pelmatolapia mariae. Taxonomy (NCBI): domain Eukaryota; kingdom Metazoa; phylum Chordata; class Actinopteri; order Cichliformes; family Cichlidae; genus Pelmatolapia; species Pelmatolapia mariae. The sequence continues at coordinate 18,879,786 of NC_086228.1, read as the reverse complement.
CAACCCTCAGAAGGCACTTGCAACCGGTCTGTTACAACAGGTAGTACAGAGTGAATTGTTCATCGTCAGCTATGACTGTCATTCATCCTAAATGAATGTCTTGTGGTTAGTGGTCACAAACCTCAATTACAAGTTTCAAAAAACCATCAAAATAATGAATCAAGATTTCTAAGTGGGCTCACATTTACATAGGCCGTTTATCAATGCCCAAGTACGCGAGTATGTACTCGCGTTCTCGGTGAGTACGTACCCGCCGAGAACGCACGGGAGTACGTACCTGCCGAGAACGCGAGCACGGACTCGTCGGCCGTTTCTCAATTCTCAAGTACGCGAGCACGGACTCGTGATTTGTACAGTCGGAACACCTGCGTGCGTGATGATGTCACAGGTCCGGAGTTTTTACTGCCGTCCCCTCCTAATTTAACTGTGAGTAACATGTTATGAAGCTTAACTTTAATCACAGCCAAACCGATTTACTCAGGAACAAATAAAACACTGAAATAAACCAAACATTAACATTTGGAAGTGATCTAAGAGACTTATATATCATTTTTAACCTCAGTAATGAAACCTCTATTAATAAAAATAGTGTACATGTACATACGTGTACATACCTTAATACAAACAAGCAGGTGAGATGTTAGAACGCTTTTATTTCTATTCTAGTGGACACTCAATACTATAGACAGCTGCTGGGGTTTCTTTAACCTGAGTAGTGAGAAGTCCGCGAGCGGTTTGGGGGGGGGGGGGTGGAAACGATGTGCCGGGAGTCCGCTGTTGAGTTTTGGACGAAATGCATTCTGGGATATTTAGCTGTCCCAAGTCTACACCGATGCATGCTCGATAAAACGGGCGGATCGAGAACACATCCGGGACTTTTTCGCGTTCTCAGCGTGATGCGTACTTCGAATTGGAACAGTACTTGGTCTCCGACTGATGACGTATCACGAGTACACGAGAACGCAAGTACGCACAAGTACGCATATTGATAAACGGCCATTATTTTCTGGATGCAGTGACTTTGTATATTACAAAACACAAACATGGAGTGATGGATGCATCAAGGGCAATGATGAGTCGAGCCACATTCATAAGAACATTAACCTAAAACATAAATAATTAGCTCATGGCAAGTATTTCCGGTGTCGGTTAATCCATTCCAAAAGCCTTGACGGCTGCATAGATCCTTTCTCGCTCCAATGCTTTTGTATTTCTTTTTCTAGCACTGTCAGTTTTTATCGTTGTAAATATGACAGCAGAGTAAATGCATGTGTCCTTTTCTCTCTGGAGAAATGTGGGGGGAAAAAATGAAATGGTCAGTGTTAATAACAAAGAATAATTACTTTTTTTGATAAGTTCATCTTACCTTCACGTTTCTTTTTTCAATATTTTCTTTCAGGGAAATAGAAGCTAGAAAAGAATAAAAATTAATTTACCAAAATCAATATTAAATTAGTATTTGTGACAGTAATTGTGACAGATATATGAAATAAGTAATATTACCATTGCAGTCACACTTGTTATGCTTGATGATGTAAATAAGAATGCCAATTGCAATCACACTTATGACCAAGACAGCACACAACAGCAGAAGAATTATATTGCCTGTCAGTAAACCACCAAAGGTCCCCAAGCTGGTTTCTGACAGAAGAAAAAAAAATTAATCACATTTTTTTTTACTTCTAATTAAGAGCAACAGTATCATGAGTGTGTGCCAAACTCACCTTTAATATTGAGTTTTGTTCCATTTCCAAAAATAACCTCCCCACAAGTGACCAGAGCACAATAATAAGTCTCAATATCTGAGGAGGTGATGTTCTTAGAGAGTCGATACACACAGCTTTTTGAAGACGAGGTTGACTCAGGTTTCTTGTTACATTCATTGGATCCTTTTCCATCAATGTAAATGATGCTCGCAAAAGATTTATCTGCTCCAGCACCAAACCAGTGGACACTGTGTTCATCAGGACAAGAACTGTTGCCAGAGCTAGAGATGACTGAACACTGGAGAGTCACTGAGTCTCCTGGCTGAACTGGATCAGTTCCTGCCGGCAACTGAACAACAGTGTAGTTTGACTGAGTGTTTTCTATAAAAAATTATAATAACATGGAACTTTAAAAAGGGCTGCAAAGGGTGAAAGTGTATAAAAAACTCTAAAGAAGGTTAAAAAAAAAACAATGAAAAGACATCATTACCACTCAGAGACAAGTAGGTTGCATTCCAATGATCTTTACTCCAGGTAGAGGCTGCACAATGATAGAGTGCTTCATCTTCTCGGACAGTTGTAAAAATGGTCAGCATGCTCATTACTTGTGTGCTGTTTGCATCAAATCGTGACTGAGAAAAGCCTTGTTCAAATGTTGGCTTTTCAGTAGCTTTCATCAGCGTTGTAATTAGTTTAAGGCTACCACCAATGTTCTGTTTGTACCACTTGACTCGTGTGTTACTATACTCCAAATCAGGGAACCAACATGTGAAGGTCACTGAGTTACCAAGTTGACATTTGGTCACTGAGAGTAGAGCAGCTGTAGGAAAGCACAACAGATATGTAGATTATATAAATGCAATTAGATAAGAATCATAATATTGTGGATTTGGGAAAGAAAAATAGAAGAAAAAAATCTGTACATGCATACACATCATCAATCTTATGAAACAGCATATCCAAAGGCAAAGCATAAGTGCATTACTTGCAATTGGAAGGCAAATTGAACTATTTTACTACAAAAAAAAATGACAATTGGGTAAAACCTCTACAAAACACTAAAATGGGACATAGGTAGATTGCACTTACATCCTTGACGAAGTAGAAACACTGTAATCCATAAATACAACATCTTGATGCTTTTTGTGATGTGGGCTTTGGTTTTTAAGTGAGTGATGCAAGATTGATGTGATAGTCCTAACTGTCAAAAGAAGCCACTTGGTAGCTGCTTTCAGAAGTTCATTTCCTGCATTGTGCAACATGCCTTTGGAGGTTTTTGTGGTTTGCTCAAACAGGTCAAACTTTAGCATAAATATTTTAATAATCTAATAATGTCCATAAACATATATGGCATAATAATAATTATGTAAAAAGAGAATATAGCTGAAGTGAAAAAGCTGAGGTGACACCTAAAATATTCAGTCAACAGTTCTGAGGAGTTGTGATCCTGCAGAAATTTACAGATAAATAAAGTAATGAATTTGTTGCCTTTATAAGGCTAAAGGCTCAGTATGCTCACATTCACAATTTAAATAATGCTTCTGTTCGAAAGGTAGAGGTCATTTGCTGTATTAACTGTTTTCAAATATCAACTCTAAAATGGCTTGCTTGTTACATTTGATGAAAATCAATAAAGGGTATTAAGGTATTTTTTTTATACACATATACATTATTTGTAACTGTAAATCAGTGCATCATCTTTTTTCTGGAGCAATGGGTTTTGCACAATTGTTCTGTAAAGTTTAGTTACTCTTTTTAACTTGTATCACGTTTGATTTTCATTTTTGATTTCCTGAGAAATAGGGAAATACCCACCCATGTACTGATCATAATAGCCTTTTATGAAAAAACTTGCATGCGTTCTCCACTGTTAGTCCTGTGGTTGAACCAAATGTGCGTTCTTAACACATACAGCATCTGTAAGTAAACCGAAACTTACAGAACTACAGTCTCTGTATCACTTGTTTTGAGGCCTATAGTTTAACAGCTTTCTCCAATCCACAAGTGTTAACGCTGCAGAATACTTTTTTTTTTCTTACGGTTTTCTTACTGAAGGAAGTCTGCCTCACAGCAATTCAATTTCTATTCAGTTCTATTAACATAGTGTCAAATCACAACAGTTGCCTCAAGTTGCTTTACAATGAAGACCCAACAGTAATGCAGAGAAAACACCAAAGATCAGACAATCACCTATGAGCAAGCACTTGGTGGCAATGCTACAGAAAATCTCCCTTTTAACAAGATGAAACTTTCAGTGGAACCATGCTTAGGGTTGGGCATCCATCTTCCATGACTGGTTGTATGTGAGGGGAGAAATGGAGAAAAAAAAGGAGCAAAAATATCAATATAAGTGTATGGCAAACAGAACAGCCTGTTTATCATTTATTTTAAATTATGTTCCACTTCAGAATAATGTTGAACTGTAAGTCATTTTGCTTTAGAGCGGGGCTGTCTTGTGATTGACACGTTGCTTATTATAATTTATTGTGTAGTGTCCCTCACATTCTCAGTCAGATTAACAGCTGGAAAACAAAAACAAGGAAATACTAACAGTCAAAATTGAAGTTAAAGCTTCAGAATAAGATTTGATAAACCAGTGAGTGATTTGATAATGGTTATATCCATCTTCTGAATGCAGATACTTCTGAATACAGCAGACTGATACCAAGCTGATCCCATCTTATTGCTATGTTATCTCCATTTTGATACAACAAATCCCTTTGAAGAGAGTAGCTGACTACACGTGCTGGCAGACCTGGATCCATCTTTGAAGCAACCATTTCAAAGTCAATTAGACTTCAAGTTAATTGCACATGGCGGCCAGAGAGTGATATTATACCCCTTATGTCAAATATTCATGAGCTTTTTGAGTGATAGGTTCAAATGAATTATTCATGAGCTCCGGAAGTAATAACGGAAGTAATAACGGAAGTAATTAAAATATGATATTCATAAAAATTATGATATTCATCCAAAATATGCTAGTTCATAGCTCATTGCTTTTTCTTCCCTCAAAAACCTACTAATTGATTATTTAGAAAGATTTATTTTATATCAAATAGCATTCTTTTATTTTTAAGCTATTAAAAAAGTTCTTCCTTTTTTTATGCTTAAAAAACGCCATCTGGTGGTGGGTCAGCGCGTGAGCGCGCCCCGTGCGCACCCCCCGCGCCTGTGTCTCTAGGCGCGCTCACGCGCGCGCCTCTCTCTGCATCGGGCCTGTGTCTCGGTGCTCTGTGCTTGTGTGTGAAAATGTGTTAAACTAGTATAAATGTGCTTAGTTAAACTTGTGCTTTGTAACGTTCAGTATGGCTAGACATACAGGGTGCATGCCTTTGGGGAAAACTTTATTTCATTTTATATGCATTTGTTTAATCCGAACAAGGAGATTTAAAATCAAACTCAGAATCGCAAAAAACTCTCGCAATCCCCGTTGCTCCCACCCCGAGCATAAACGCACCGCTGCTCCCAACATAAAAAACTTTCTCAAAAAACTATTTTCTCCCAAAAAACGCACCACAAAAAACCCCATAGAATTACTCGATAAAACTTTCTCCCCCGCTCCCAAACCCAGATCCTTAGGAAATAAGCAGGGAGAAACTCCTGAAAAAATCCTCCATATTTCTATCCAAAAACCCCTAGAATAACTTCTAGGCAACCCCTCGTATACCCTAACCCTTATATTCGATAACAGGGAAAAATCCTGAAAAAAACCCTTAGTCTTTTTTCTTCAAAAAACCAGCCCTCTCACTAGCTCCCTCTAAAATTCCGCGCAGAGTCTAAGTCCTCCTTTCGCTCTTACTCTCACCAAACTGCAGCCAGAGCACCGTTTTTTCCTACTTGTTCGTTCCCTGGCTCAGCAAGCGAATGCTCCATTTGCCTAGTTTGAAATTTGCGCCCGAGCCCAACTCCGCCTCCCAGGTGAGCCTAGCTGCCCCGCTGCCAATCACATAACAAAGGGGCGGCTCCATTCGCACCCCACACAGCCAATCGCGCTCAGCTCGGATTTACCTTCTCAACGATAGGTTCACTAGCTGGCTCTCACTCAGGATAAATAATCTAACATTTCAACTTGAATTTAACTGCTTTTTCTCTCTCAGAAAAAAAACAAGCAAGCTTTCTCTTTTTCACAAACAACATGGCCACCAGACCTACCAACCTCACTGTGGTCTCTCAGACCCCCGTAACCAGCTACAGAGCCTCTGCCACGCCAGCGCAACTCAGAAGATTGCATCTCTGCAGAGTGCAGCCTGCAGCTTCTATCCCGCTGGAGGAAAGATTCCCTCTCAACACTGGTGGGTTTTGGGGCTATGCTTTCAGCCTCCCAGAGAGTGAAATCTATTTCTATCAACTTAAAGCGGGTGAAAGTTTTGGTCCACTCACACCGCGGATCACCTTGACTTGCTCTGACTGGGCTGTTCTCACCCTCATCGCGACCCCTGAAATCCACAAGAGCCTGGGTGAAACGAGTTCGCAAGAACCGAGAACCAGGGATCAGCACACCCAGACCTCTCCGGTTTTCAAAGAAGCGTCTGCGTTTCCACCATTCAATCAGCGCCAGCCTTTAAACACGGCTAGTAAAACTGTGACATACACACAATGGGAGACGAAGAGCACGCCATTTTGCATCCTTTCAGCCTTCAGCTGCTTCTACTCCAGCCCCGAGCCCCTTGATGGATCTTGCTACTCCACCACTGAGTCCCCAACGGGGGTCATCATCTCCGGCCGGTATGCTTGCAGATTCACCGCTCCGGCCTCCATCACCTCAGGGCTGGAATTCACCTAGCCACCCCGCTCTCGGCTGGCAATCACCCGAGCAGACCCCTGTAACCAGCTCAATCTCCGGTGCTTCGCTGTGGGCGTTGGGCGACCCTGTGTGCCGGGCTCTTTTCCAAGAGCCTGAACACAATGATCCACACCCCGGGGAGAGCAGCGGTCAGCCTTCGTCCGTGGACAGCGATGAGGCCGCGACTCTACTCCCCACCGCTGTTTTTGAACTTATAAAATTAACTGTCAAGTACCTTATCATGTCGCTACTCCAGAAGCACCGACAAGATGTATGTCGAGGATGCGAGGTCTCCCACCCCTCGCAGAGACGCCATTCTTGTCTTTTCCCGTTGGAGAAATATTACTTTTTCAAGTACTATGATGAACTCTGTAAAAGATTATGGAATGGACATTTCACCACCACATTATTACAAATTTTACGGTTAGAGGGCTTTTCACCGCCAGCGGCTCAAGTCAGAGGTGTGGCCCAGGCGTATCTCTTTGAACTCAGAGACGCCCGCGATATAGAGGGCACTCTGCAAGAGATCGATGCCAGCATCACAGAGGTTACCCGGACCATAATTCATAAAGTGCTAGATGACAATTACTCACTGTGGCTGTCCTAGTAATATGTTTTTTTTTCTTCTCCTTCCTATTATTTCTCGTTTTAGCTTTCTTGTTTTTCTTACTGTTCCGTTATTTTGTTTTTACTCGTTCAAATGTATTGTTTTCATTAGATCAAATAAATTGTTTGTGGAAAACCGTTACGTCAAAAAAAACATTCTTGGAAAAGCATTGCAAGAATCAAACTCATTATTTGTTTTTACTCGTTCAAATGTATTGTTTTCATTACATCAAATAAATTGGTTTTGGAAATTCTTTACATCAAATAAAAACTTTTTGGAAAACCATTGCAAGAATCAAACTCATTATTTTGTTTTACTATAATCGGAAAGTGTAATGTTTTTAATTACACCAAATATAAAATATTTTTGTAAACTCTCTGCATAAGTAACCAGACATCGTGAAATAAAAACCATAGTTAAACATAACTTGAAAGAACACACATGGCTGAGCAGAAACTATTGAAACGCGCATATTACGAACCATCTCACCCTGGTAGTTTTTGCCGTGTGCAAAAATTGATTAAAAGCGTGCAAGATGAAACTGGTACAAAGATTAACATGCGCACTGCTCAGCAGTTCCTGTCAGAGCAGGATGCGTACACCTTGCACAGAGCGGCACGACTGCGCTTTCCGAGAAATCGCGTGTTTGTCCCCAGGCCTCTGAATCAATTTCAAGGAGATCTTTGTGACATGAGGGCGTTAGCTGAGCATAATGATGGCTATCAATATTTACTTACAGTTATAGATGTTTTCTCTAAAAAAGCCTACGCAAGAGCCCTGAAAAACAAAACAGGAGCTCAGGTCACTAAGGCTTTTGAGTCTTAAAAGATAGCCAAATTCCTCAAAAGCTACAGACAGATAGTGGTAAGGAATTTTTTAATTCCAGTTTTCAATCTTTAATGAAAAAGCATGGTATAAATCATTTTGCTACAGGGAGCGATCTAAAAGCCTCAGTCTGTGAAAGGTTTAATAGAACTCTTAAAAGTAAAATGTTTAGATATTTCACCGCTGCAAATACACGTAGATATATCGATGTGTTACAAGATTTATTACATAGCTATAACACTAGCTATCACCGTTCCATAAAAATGTCCCCCAATGAAGTAGCGGTAGTATTTCAAAACCTATATGGCACTTCTACTATTCCTTTTAGAAAAAACCCCATGAAATTTAAAAAGGGAGATCACGTGAGGCTGTCTAAAGTTAGAGGTGTGTTTGATAAGCGTTATGAGCAAACATTCACAAGCGAGGTATTTACTATTGATCAATGCATACCTAGAGACCCTCCTGTTTATAAAATCAAAGATTATGATGGGGAAGAAATTATCGGTAGTTTTTACGAGCATGAGCTGCAGAAAATCGCTCTTGTGAAGGATAAGCTCTATCACATAGACAAAATTCTCTCAAAACGTAAACAGAGGGGTCAGATTTATTTCCTGGTGAAATGGAGGAATTGGCCTGAAAAGTTTAATAGCTGGATTAAACCCAGTGAGCTTGAAAACCTCGCGTGACAAACGCTGCACCTCACTCTCACCCCGGGTAGCCTTGGTAACGGTTCAGCAAATGACTCTCAGGTCGCAGGGGTTTTACGTCACACTACCATCAAACGCAAGTCTGAATGTTTTTAAAAATAACACAAGTTCAAGTTTCCGTGTGGATTTGGCCCACCATCTCAATCTCGATGGGGCGTGGGAGGTGGCTCTCACTGAAATTTCATATCCCTATACATGGCTTAATCTCCCGAATGATAAGGCTTATTTTGAATGGAGGAAAAAGGGCGATGCTGAGCAGCGGCCTGATGACGTGGTTAAAACAAAAATCCGCGCTGGCTTTTATGAAGATGCTAACACCTTGAGAACCGAAATTGAAGCCTGCCTTAGGCGTATTGACTCGGATATTTATTTAAAATATCACCCCGTTGTTAAAAAGTTTGAATTCACAGCTGGAGGGATATATCAACTCAGGTTTTTCCCACCACTCGCATATATGCTTGGTGTACCAGTAGGTGTATGGCAGCGGTTTGAGCGCAAATTTTCCCCATATCCTGCAGATATAAAAGCTGGATGTTATCATCTGTTTTGCTATTCTGATATAGCAGCCTTACAGCTGGTAGGTGATAGCTATTCACCCCTACTGCGTACTGTCAAAATAGAGGGTAATTACGGAGATATCGTGAACCTGTGCTTTAACAAACCAGACTATATTCCTGTTGCTCGGAAACACATAGAAAATATCCATATTGAAATCAAAACTGATCAGAACGAACCTGTAAACTTTACCTACGGTAAAACGATAGTAAAGCTACATTTCCGGCCTCTCAAGGATCTGCCATAATAACAAAATATGGATAATAATAGGTTCATAAGATATTACGAATCGCAAGCTGGTAACGGTCTCCCGGGGTTTTCTGGTGCACCTGTAATTTACGGACGAGGAATAGCATCTATTTTCTCAAAACTGTTTAGATTTGTCACTCCATTCATAAAGCGTGGTGTCAGCATCGTTAAACCTCATTTGAAAACAGCTGTCAAAGGAATTGCTACAGATGTTGTGACCTCCTCTCTATCTAACTTGACTCGCTCAAACACACAGGAAAAGCAAGAGGGTTCAGGGTTAAGCATAATCGCCCGGAGAGCACTAAAACGTCCTCCGGGCCAGCGGCTGACCGAGTTTAAAAAGCGGAGGAAAACTGTCAAAAAGAGACAGAGCGCTAAAACCACCACACGTGCAACACGCAGGTCGAAGCAGGATATTTTCTAAGAAACAACAATGTCTTTACTTCACGAGCGATCAAGCGAATGCACCTTGAGTGAACTGGATCTGTTCACAGCCCCGTTAACGCAATTTTCAATCGAGGACAAATGTTATTCAGAAATATTACCAGTAACAGCGCTCACTGATCGGGGGCCTTTGGAATTTTACGTGCCGGGAAACGGGTTGCATTACCTGGATTTAAATGACACACTGTTGAGTTTAAGGCTGAAAATTACAAACCCAGATGGGTCTGATATTGATGCAGACGCTAATGTTGCAATTATAAATTACCCTTTAAACACCATTTTTTCACAATGTGACGTCACATTGGGCGACAGACTGATTTCACAAGCCAGCTCAACTCACCCCTATAGGGCCATAATAGAAACATATTTAAATTACTCAGAGGAAGCTCTGAAAACTCAATTTAGTGCAGGGTTGTTTTACAAAGATACCGCTGGCGCATTGGACTCACACGTGGTAACCAATGGTCCGAATCGTGGATTAGTTCGGCGTGCTGTTTACAGTGAACGGTCCCGAGAGTTCCATGTGATGGGACCCTTACATTCCGATATTTTTTTCTGCGAACGATTATTGCTCAATAATGTGGATTTGAGGGTTAAGCTCACAAGGGCCAACGATGCTTTCAGCCTTATGGCGCCTCAAAATGCGAATTACCACCTGAATATTCTGGGAGCTTCATTGTTTGTAAGAAAAGTGTCCCCCGCTGTGCGCGTAGGCCATGCTTCCGCTCTCATGCAGGCTAATGCTCTGTATCCCATCTCACGCATTAATGTGAAAACATTTTCAATACCAGAGAACTCACGCATATCACATCATGAGAATCTGTTTCTGGGTTCACTCCCCCGTTATTTAGTCATAGGCATGGTCAATCACGAAGCCTTTACAGGCCGTTATGATTTATCTCCTTTCAACTTCCGCCATAATGATTTGGAGTTCCTGGCTTTATGTCATGAGAGTAAGCAGATTCCAGCCAAAGCGTTTCAACCCAATTTTGCTGAGAATCACTCTGTAAGAGAGTTTTACAGCCTGTACACCGCTACCGGGAGAAACCTTAAGGATCTCTCCTTATGCATTGACAGACAGGAGTTTCAGCAAGGATATACACTGTTTGTTTTTAACTTGAATCCTTCAGATGACAGTCAGGCCTTGTCGCCGGTGATAAATGGAAACTTGCGACTAGAAATGCGCTTCAGAGTACCGCTGCCTCATACAACCACACTGATCGTTTATGCATGTTATGATTCCATTCTCGAGATCAACTCCAAAAGACAAGTTTTGGTCGATTATTACTGAGAGGCTCCACACTTTTGTATTAATTATGAACAACCACCAATTGGAGAGTATAATGAGATTGCTAGTTGGGGACAGTTTCTTTGGAGTATATGCAGAAGATGAGTTACTATCATTACCCAAACGTTCATTTAATTTACCAATTGCAAGCCAATTTACTCATTGGCTTGCAATATCATTAGAGGAAAACGGAGGGGCTAGTTTTTTCGATTCATTTGGTTTCCCCCCAGATTATGCTTTTTACCCTAAAAGCATTGTAACGTTTCTGAAAAAGCATGCTAAACGAGTATCTTTCCATCAAAGACAGCTACAAGCCCCACTCTCCACAGTGTGTGGGCAGCATTGTATATTTTTTTTAGCTCAGAAATCACGTGGAAAGAGTTATGATGATGTAGTTTCTTTATATAGCTCTAATCAAAACAAAAATGATAGCATGGTGTCATGCTTTGTAAAACGATTTATCAGATGTGTATTAATATGTAAAGCTGGCAATTTTAATCAAACTTCATGTTCTTTGAAAGCTTTTAACGATTGTAATTTGTGCTCAAAATAATCTCAATAAAACTGAAAATGTTTCTGTGAAAAAGTGGTGTATTGTGCTTATTGTTAAATAAAAACATGAGAGAAAATTAACTTTAAAAACACAATCTTTTATTTATGGTTTGGATTACATCAGAAATTTAACCATGTGGGTGATAAGGCAATTCTCTTCCTTTTCTTCTTTTTCTTCACAATAACATCTTCATCAGATGATCTGTGGTATTCTCCTGTTTCTCTCGATTCTTTTAATGCTGCTATTTCCCTTCTAGCCGATAAGTTTGTAATAGTGGATAGGGGTATTTTTAGATCCGCCAAAGTTCGTGCAAGTGAACTCCAGCCTGTTGGTTTTACACTTGCCCTAGAGCTTGATAAAAATGTAATCAAATCGAGCATATGACTTCCTGGTATTGGCTTCTGTCTATGCATGAATTTCCCGTCCTCAGTCCATCCCCCGTGCCCTTTTGATGCTAATATTCTATGCATTAGATATTCAGTGTTTCTCTTTGAGCGAGGGTTTATGTGGTTTAAAACATCATGTAAAACTTTATTCACACTACCCGTCTGCTCCCCCTCCTCGCTTTCTTCCTGATGGTGTTCATGTGATCTCACAGTCTCCCCTACTTCACGCTCAGCGGGGAGTCTTAGTGTTATCTGTTTGCTTTCATCTGATTTTTGTCTTTCAAGTACCAGGTACTTTTGTAAAAGCATGTTATACTTTTTAATTTTCTCGTCCGCTGTTAGACCCTGACTCTCCAATACACGTCTCATTTCACTGTCCAGCTCATCTTCCGCCTTGTCTCTGATGGTTGGTCGTGAGGCATTTGCATGTGTTTCATGTAAGCGTTTGATTTGGTCGGGTGAGATAAGATACATTTTCTGCATTGTTATTTACGGATCGCACCTATAGCTAAATCAGCTACCATGGGTAAAATTGTTGTGAGGAGTGGTAACAGGAAACCGCCTTTTTGAGTCAGTAACTTTTTCTTCTTCCTGACTCCATCCCGTCTGCATGCCATCTGTCTGATCTTCTCTTTGTATCGTTTCAGTTTGTTATGCTGGCATTGTGTGATTGGAATATTTCCTTTTAAGAGATTCATACAAAGCTCGCAAATAGCCTCAATAAAATCAGGTGAGCATTCTTGTAAAATAACCTTACGAATTTTAGGGGAGCTTCTGGTTAGTGTTTTCAGCAAAGCAAAGTTTCTTCTCAATCTTACAGACATTGTTTCTGTTATTTTTTCCTGGGTAAGAAAACACACAGCTGTTCTGAGGGTAGTACCCCTGTTCTCAGTCTTAGCTGCTCTGGACAGATGGGGGTTAAATCTACCAATAAATATCCGTGTGGCTCTCTTGTGGCTTCTTCAAAACTTTCCAAAAAGAAATGCACACGTCCTGGACATATTTGTCTAGCTAGTGTATTAACTTGTAATTTATCACGAGGGTTTTTAAATAACACCATATAAGTACTGTTCAGACTGATCGTCCTGCTGTGTTTGCCTTGTAAAAACACGTTTTGTGTCAAAAACATTACACTCATATTTTTATGGTGTCTGTATTGAGTGAAAATCCGGACCACTTCTGGATGATTAGCTGCTTGAAAAATAACATCATCCAGTACAACGAGATGACTTTGGTGTGAGGGAAACAAGCTCTCATCCTCAAAAGATTCAGGCAGACCTTCAATGAATTTAATGCTTTTATTTTTCTCTTGAAGCTCAGAATACAGAGGCTGAAAGGATGTATAAACCCACACAATGTTGTCAATAAGCTTGTTCAAAACATGTACACAGTTTTCCAATACAGATTTGACAAAAAATGTCTTTCCCGAGCCACTTGGCCCCACAACCATACATGAAAATGGCACATGAAGTCTGGGATCAAACTCGATTAAAGCAGGTTGAAACATTTAAAAAAAAACAACCAAAAAACAAAACAAAAAGAAAAAAACAAGAAAAAAAGAATAATCAATAACCAAAGGGTAAAGTGTGACCCCCTGGCAGCAATCTACGCTTGTCATAAACAACCCGGAATTTTCTGGGGAATGATGAAGTTTTCAGTAAAAAGCCTGCTTTATCACGAACGATGCTGTGCTGAGGGGCCTCAAGTATACACTCTCCTTCACTGTTAGCAATGTAATTGTCAACCAGGTTTTTCACAGATTCAAAGTTGACCCTTTCGCAGACATCGTGTGTTTGTGTGATCCCTTTTGCTTTCAACACAACTTTACCTTTTTTGGTCATATAGCCATAGCTTTTGGGTCCAGCTGCTACAAACTCTGTAATGAAATCATCATGCTCAAGTTCATTAGTGAGGTCACCCAAATATCTACCTAATTCTAGTTCAGATTGATTTTGTTTGGTGAGATAAACAACACTGTCAGTGTCATAGTAAATAGCTCTCTCCTGCAACTGATCCAAATAACTGTAGAGTTTCATACGCCCATATGAAGTAGTGAAGGCCGCAATGAAGATGTTATCTGTGGAGTTTGGTAATGGAGCACAGAGATCGCCATAACACCATTGAATAAGAGCGACATCCTGGCTGACAAAAGAGAAATAGGTCACTTTGTATTTTTGAGAGAACATGAGATTAAAAAACTCTTCGGGGTCACTCACGAGTTTGCTCTGTGTGAGATTATTTCTCTGGCCAAATTTTCCCCAAAAAGAGTTTAAACACAGCTTGGCCATTTGTCTTTTAGCGGGGTTTAGTTTTATGTTTTCAGGGTCTAAAGTTATGCCTTGCTTAGCCTGGTAGTCTTTAATGTAAAGCTGTTTATCCTCCTCAGTTACAACATCTGATGGATAGCCTGAAGCTTCTTGTTTTTTGCGCAGGAAATGATGTACATAGTCTGTGAATATTGTGTTACTCTGTTTCTCAAAGTGCCATACCTCGGTGATTCTACTTATCTGATAGCCCTTTTCTAACGCAAGGTTAAATTCTACAGTCGTCCAAACCCCTCTGAGTGCTCTCTCCTCGTTGCTATGGTTACACGCCCCCTCTTGGTTGTTCATTTCAGCACAAGTGCGACAGAGGGTAAAGAGAAGCTTGCCTGACTTTGTTTTATAGGGTAAAACGGGAAAATAGAGTGCTCTGGGTGGGTATACAACCGCTTTGATAAACCCAAAGTAGTTTTTAGGGTGTTGAAAATTTCGAAAGATTATTTGAGGATGTCCTAAGGGGTAACTACAGGTGCTATTTACAAACGGATACAGCGAGGCAACATCCACATAACTGATTCTCTCCCCAAGGCCTGCACTGCAGCGCAGCTGTGCAGGGCTTGTACGCCCTCCGAAGAGGGCGTGGCGCGGGTTCAAAGGCTCTGGTGGGTCGTAATTTTTGAGAAAGCTAATTACACTCTCATCACTATGTTTTAACTCGGTCCACTCATGCTCCCAGATTGTAACAAGACACACATTATGCTCAGCTCTCAATCTAGCGAGTCTTTCTTCAGTGCTGTTGTTTAACTCTGCAAAAGAGAGGTCTAACAAGGGATTAATGTCAGACTGATTTGAAAAACACTTAACACACCCATGAAAGTAGCAGCCCAAAAATTCCCATACATATGTTTTATTATTAATTTGTGCATATCCATCTACATAATAACTACCGAGCTTTTTTTCTCCTTGATTGAGCGCATGTGTGATAAAAACACCTCGTGTGTACGAGAGATATTCTAGCCATTGAATTGAGGCAAAGGAAAATGATTTGACCTGATTACGGTACTTTAGAGGACATGGTATTGCTAAAGAATTGGCTGGCATGAAGTTTGTTAAATAAGTTTTCAGGCAGGCACTTGCAAGCGTGTTGCGGCTGAAAGGATCTACTCCTGTCTCTTCAATAAAACCGTTTCTAAACAATGTACAGCCCCGAGATAGAATTTCAACATCGTTTATGCAGTATGACAGGGCCTCTTTCATGAAATTGAACGTGCCAGAGCTGACTGAATCATACCATTTGTAAAAATCATGCCTGCCTTTTGTTGTCATTCTCTCTAGGCTGTAAGCAGAGGGCGCAGGATAGGGGCCTATATATTTTAGAGTTTCTCTGGAACTGAAAGAGTGTGGAAAAAAACCTTTAACGCTGTCTTGAAAACCCATAGCCTTTGGGATACCTGACAATGGCATGGTGAGGAAGCTACATGAGTCCATGTAGCGTTGATTAAAGTCCGGGTCTGTAAAGCTTATGACTTTCGATCCTTGCATAAGCAACGATGGTTTTAACCCTTGCTTAGACATTCCTCTTAAAATAAGGTACCCGTCAAAAGCTTTTGCATTATGGGCGATAAAAATATACCCCTTAAAGAGTGGGCGTCTGAAATGAGCGAGAAATTTTTGCACGCAGTCCTCACCAACACAGTTCCAGGATTTGCCATCTGATGTTTTCGTACAAACCAGAAAAGGAGTGTGCTCACCGTGTTCGTTTACGAGCGTTTCGAAATCGTAAAAAATCAACTTGTTGTTGTGTTTTGTCTCGCGTTCTAAAACCTGCATGTAACACTGATGGGTTTGCTGATCAGTGGAGATTTCCTGGCGACAGATTGGGCATTTCCTGTTTTGACATTTGTGGGGTTTTTCTGTTGCTGCTAAATAATAAAGTCTCGAACACTTGGCACATTTTTTATAGAGCTGGCAGTTGCTTGCGAGTCTTTCACGCCTCTGCACGACTTTTTTATGGCTCTGGAAACAATAGGAAGAGCAACAGGTGCGATTACAATCGCTACAAAGAATAGGAGAGAGGGAATGTTCGCTGCAGTCAGGCTGCATACAGACTGAACAGCGAGCAGGACAGAAGTGGGATAACGCGTGATTGTACCCGGTATAACAATGATTACAGAGATAGGCTGTGCCCATAAATCCTTTTAAATTTTTGATAGCATAGTAATGATTGTCAAATAAAAATAAACAAAGGGTTTTTTCTGTATTTGGTGTACTAGTTTGAAATTTACAAAGGCTGCGATCGTTTTCGTTACGGTAAAATACTATAATTTTACATCCGAGTAACCTTTCAAATGTAATTATTTGATTAAAACCCACAGGCGTTTGATCATTTAGACCAGCTTTTTGCTGAATTTCTCAACCGAAAACCTCTGCTTGTTGATCGTTAAAATCGGGGTGCAGCAGGTGGGCAAGACTTATTGAAAAACATAACCTGTTGAACGGGTTATGAACCACATATAAAAAGCGCCTCTTCTTTTTAACAATTTCATTGTTGAGTATGTGTTTAAGTAATCTCTTTCCACTACCGGATGGGGGTGTAACGATCTGAGCGACGAGCTCGAGCGAAGCGTCGCACATTACTGACCAGTTTGACTGTACGGCTCTCAAGAATAAATTTTCAAATTCACTCAAATCATGATTGTCCCTTAAAATAACTGAAACATTATTTTGTAGCTGTTGGCCTATCAACTCTAATTGTATAAGATCACCTGGACGTGAATGCGAGAAAATCCTGTCTGATATTTGACGGGCACTGGCCATTACGCTTTGATAATAGTGTGCATAATCAGGTATATCATTTGGAGGAGGGAGATTCAAAATTTCTCTAATTTGAACGTTATTAAATTTATTTCTGACAACTATAGACGGTTGTGGTGAATTGCTGGCGCAGCTCTGGTCTGGATTACCCCCTTGTTGAAAGGGGTGATCGTGAGCATTGTTTACTGGGGGAGAACTGAGCAAATGCGGACTATTGTTGAAACCGCTTAACAACGGTGGGGGTGGACTGTGGTTAACAGACTCACCGCCTGGGGTAGAGCTGAGCGAATGCTGGCTATCATTAAAATTATTTTCATTTAACCTGTTTATTTGACTCAATAATTCTGGAGGTATTTGAACCTCGTGCTGTATTTGTGCTAAGGCTTCTAAAGCGCTATTAAGAGCGGCGAAAGGGTCAGAAGAGGCAATGTTTTGCTGAGAATGAGCCTCAACATGCTCCACTCCTAAATTCTCAGTGTTATTCTGGGGGGCACTTTCACTATGGGCTAGTTGTGCAAGAGCTAAATCAATCAGTTCTAGAGGATCGTTATTATTATTGATCACCTCAGGTTGTTAATGATTCTGCGGAGGTGTATTCTCAGAATGATGGGCGTTTTCATTTAGCCGGGCTAACTCTTTTTCTAAAGCAAGAAAGGGGTCTGGAATATCTTGTTCCTGGTTGTCCATTTTTTTTTATTGTTTAACAAAGAATATATTTTTAAAAAAAAATAAAAAACAATAAAATAAAATAAAACCTTATTATAAGATGAGTTGCACTAATTCAGCGAACAGAGATACAGCTCGAAGAGCGATGGAAGCGAGCTGGTTTCGCTGTCTGCGTGTTTGCCTTGTGCTCCTTGTCCTGACTGGCCTAACGGTCCTCCTACGCCTCCTTCTGAGATGCCCTAAGAATTTGAGGGTAAGATACAAATTAGTTAGTGATGTTTAATAGAAAAGGCGATAGTTTTTTATAAAATGAGAGAAAAAGAAAAAGCGAGAGTGACTGACCTAGATTGGATCTCAGAGGCAGGGGCTGTGGATGTCTTGGTCCCAATGCAGGAGGAGAAGCTCCGGCGGGGGCACTGGGAGCGTGTGCCGCGAACAGTTGTTGCCTCTCCCGGGCGGTTAGATGGAGGTTTTTTCCCGAGGGACGCGGGGGAGCTGAAGCGCCGGCAGGGGTGGATGAAGCTGGGCGAGCCCTTGCAGAAAGCAGGGCCTGCCTCTCGCGGGTCGAGAGACGGATGTTCTTGCCTGTAGCTCGCTCTAAAACTGGTGGTGGTGAAGAACTGGGCGAAGAATTAGGTGAACTCGAAAAAACATAGTTGTCCAAATCCGATATGTCTGAAAAAAGTTTGATAAGTTAAAAAGAGGGTTAATGTTTTGTTTTTCTTGTACAATTAACTGTTAAGAGGGACAAGAAGAATGAAGCAGACCTACCGATTTGATCGAGATAATCCAAAAGAGAAGAATCAAACAGGCTTATTTCAGAGTCTAAAAAGAAATAACAAGGAGTATTTAAAAAACAGGAAATACAGTAAAATATAAGCATTATATGAACAGGAGTAAGAAAAAAAGAGGTACCTGAGGAGGACATGATCGCTGTTAGTGTACTCAAGCACTTTTTAGCTCTGAGTGATAAACTGGAGCTTATATATATATATTTTTTAAAGTGTATTACAGGTGTTAGAGTACCTATTTCTGGATGGCTAGTGAGAGGGCTGGTTTTTTGAAGAAAAAAGACTAAGGGTTTTTTTTTTCAGGATTTTTCCCTGTTATCGAATATAAGGGTTAGGGTATACGAGGGGTTGCCTAGAAGTTATTCTAGGGGTTTTTGGATAGAAATATGGAGGATTTTTCAGGAGTTTCTCCCTGCTTATTTCCTAAGGATCGGGGTTTAGGAGCGGGGGAGAGAGTTTTATCGAGTAATTCTATGGGGTTTTTTGTGGTGCGTTTTTTGGGAGAAAATAGTTTTTTGAGAAAGTTTTTTATGTTGGGAGCAGCGGTGCGTTTATGCTCGGGGTGGGAGCAACGGGGATTGCGAGAGTTTTTTGCGATTCTGAGTTTGATTTTAAATCTCCTTGTTCGGATTAAACAAATGCATATAAAATGAAATAAAGTTTTCCCCAAAGGCATGCACCCTGTATGTCTAGCCATACTGAACGTTACAAAGCACAAGTTTAACTAAGCACATTTATACTGGTTTAACACATTTTCACACACAAGCACAGAGCACCGAGACACAGGCCCGATGCAGAGAGAGGCGCGCGCGTGAGCGCGCCTAGAGACACAGGCGCGGGGGGCGCGCTCACGCGCTGACCCACCACCAGATGGCGTTTTTTAAGCATAAAAAAAGGAAAAACTTTTTTAATAGCTTAAAAATAAAAGAATGCTATTTGATATAAAATAAATCTTTCTAAATAATCAATTAGTAGGTTTTTGAGGGGAGAAAAAGCAATGAGCTATGAACTAGCATATTTTGGATGAATATCATAATTTTTATGAAAATCATAATTTTATGAATATCATATTTTTATGAATATCATCTTTTAATTACTTCCGTTATTACTTCCGGAGCTCATGAATAATTCATTTGAACCTATCACTCAAAAAGCTCATGAATATTTGACATAAGGGGTATAATATCACTCTCTGCGGCCACAGTAATTTTGGTCATTCCACAGTTTTGTAGTGTGACTGTAGCATAACTAGCAAATTGACAAAAGTATATTAATAAGGAGTCATAGAGACAAAAAGTAGTGAATTAAAGAAAGAATTTATTAAAACATTCTCAAAAGCTTAACAAAAAAAACACAGGATAAACACAATTCAATAGCCCTTAGGTAATTCATTACATATTTTTGTGCCAGGTTTCAAGTAACAATAAAAATGTATTTTGACAAATGCAAACAACAGCAACAAAAGATTATTTCATTATTATTGCTTTAAAAAAAATCACCAAATTAAGAAAAAAAAACTTGCCAATTGAGCTCAAGCGTAAATAAAATTGTTCTATTGTTAATAACATAAATAAACAGTTCTATAAATCTAAATCAACAGTTTTTCTCATGTCTAAAATAAAACGTACTGCTAACAACAGCAAAAAAAGCTTAGTTTCGATTGGCTGCAGTTTCCCCCAACCATATAGGAGTATTCAGTACAGCTGCATAATGACCTGTACTAGCAATAACCACTGCCTATCCCAGAGGTCAGCAACTGGAGGAAAATAAAAATCAATTAAAAAAATTTTATGTACTAATTTATTCTCC
The DNA here is from genome assembly GCF_036321145.2 of Pelmatolapia mariae. NCBI lineage: Eukaryota > Metazoa > Chordata > Actinopteri > Cichliformes > Cichlidae > Pelmatolapia > Pelmatolapia mariae. The sequence goes on along the minus strand of NC_086228.1, from coordinate 18,859,339 downwards.
CCAAGTTAAATCTGTCATCTATCCTTGTGTGTCAGAAGTATTGTATAACTGAAATACATTTTATTTTTTCAAAATACCACATCTTGGTGACTCTCAAAACCCAAAACACACCATGCCAAATACTCATTTATCCCAAGGATTGGGCACAAATATAGCACAAATAAAGCGATGTGGTGTAGGTTAAGTTCCAAAAAGCTGATGGAAATTATAATCCCTGCTAGTTAGCATCTCATTAAGAAAAACCCTAGTTAGTCAAAGAGGCCATTTATTTTAGAGAGGAATGACCATCGATGAGTCAAGCAGGGGACCTCTTTCACCACCTTACACTGCTGTGTTTGCAGCCAATCCAAAACTCTCATGGTCACTGATTGCAATGATACTAGTATCAGTCATGCAACTTAAAGTCAGCTGAGACTGAACAAGTGACAAAACATTTCCCTTACTGAGAATACTGTTCAGATGAACAAAATAAACTTTCTAGGACTGTATGGTATTAATTATTGTATATTGTACTTGCTTATACCAAAAAGTTGTCCATTTTAAAAAGTGGTTTTTATACTAAAAAGACATTTCAACTCAAATAAACTACAAACAAACAAAATCCCAAAAAGAAGGCCCAAATATAGGATGTAGCTAATAGGTTAATATAAATATTAGGCCTAAGTGAATACTTGAATGTTTCATGTCTCTTGGGAAAACACGCTCTATTACAAAATTTCTCTCACATTAAAGGCCATCAATACATAAAATGTATTGATTAGGACCTTAACTGTAAATGTATCTACTCATACCCTAAAACTCTGACATCTGCGTAGATGCTCTGTCCATTGACAAGTTTTTCACCCCTCCTTGGATTTCGTCTGACTTTCTTCTTTGTAAAATTAGGCACAGAATAAACTAAGGGCTCTTCAATTACCTGTTGAAATAATGTGACAACTTGATTAAATGTAAAAAACATAAATGTTGCAGTGCAACAATTAAGTTTTAAAACAGCCTACCTGCTGATGTTGTTGGTTGCCTGTGGTCATGGTAGAATGTGTTTCCACTGCAGCAGCAGCTGGAATAAATTACCCAAAAAATAATAAGTACATATGCAATGAATTTCATAATATACTGAAAATTAAATATAGATAAATACAACAGAAAATTCATTACCATTCGAACAATTATATTTCTTGTTCTTGAGTACATAGCTCAGTAAGGCTATAACCATCAAACTTATTGCCAAAGCAGCACACAAAAGAAACACAACTGTTTTGACCACCTGAGAATCACCAAATGACCAAATGTTGTCTGAAAAACAAAAGGATCAAACAGGAAAGGTTAATCGCTTTGAAAACATTTCCTTAAATGTGCCTCCTGAAAACTAGAAATATTTTGTAGATCTGAAGATTTATATATTACATAAAGGTTGTTACCTTCAATATTTAATTTTGCTCCATTCCCAAAAATGATATGTCCGCATGTTGCCACAGCACAATAGTAGTTTCCAGAATCAGAAGAGCTGATCTTGTTCTTTGAGAAGTTGTAGACACATTTTCGAGGAGAATGAACATCAGACTGCCTCTCACACTCATCACCACTGCTTCTATAAACGTAAATCACACTGGGATATGTTTCATCCATTCCTGCTCTGAACCAGTACACATCCTCTGGACATGTATTCTTCTGCAGGTCAGAGAGGACTGAACACCGTAGAGTTACTGAGTCTCCTGGATATATTGGAGCTGATGGCAACTCTTGAATGACAATGGGGATGTCAGGTTCTGGTCCTGGAAAATAATAACAACAACAAAAAAATTGCAGGTAATTAAAACCACTGCAAGAATTGTTATTTTTCACAGTCATGAATTAAGCTAAACTTATGACACCAACTGTCCCTCAAACTTATGGATGATTCTTAACAAATTTATTATTCCACCCATCATAAAAACAATTAACAGAAATATTTTAGCAATCTGCCACAAATTTGTTTAAAAACAAAAGTTATATTGTTATTTCAGCAAACTGAATTCATGTTGTTATACACTCATTTAAGCTGACTTCTGTTCAGGAATGCAAGTAAATAAGATTGGGTATCTTAATCAAAATATAGTAAAGTACTTTACTATATATTCAGCTTTTTTGTAAAACAGTACATTTAAAAATGCATGTATAATATTGATATGTTATTATAAACATATGTTTGTGCATACTGGTGCATTATCCAACAGAGAAACATGAAAAATCATGTTGGTAATAACTAGTAATAATTAGTAAGTACTGTTAATTAAGGGCAGCTTTGGTATAACCTTACAATGAGTGGTAGTTTAATAAATGTGTTAATCAAAATAAATTAAAAGTTGAGCATCAATAAGAAGAATATTGTGTCATTTACCTTTGACTCTTAAGAAAGTAATATTCCACTGTGTTGTTTTGAGTTCAATCACTTCTTTACAGTAATAGAAGGCAGTGTCATTGAGCTGTGTTTGAATTATATGGAGAACAAATGTTCCTGTTTCCTGCTTTGTTGTAATACGAGGAGTTTTGTTAACAGTGCCATGATCAAAAGTGTAGGTCGCCCCTAAGACTTCAGGCAGATTTCCAGCAACAACTCGGATCCAAAAAAGTAATCCTGACAAGTTAGACCGGCGACTACACGTCAGAGTCACATCTTCTCCAGGATGAACATTTTTTGTTACAAAGCTTTGGTCATCCATGCATCCTGAAAAATAAAGACAATCCTTTACATTTATCCTAGCGTAAAAAGGTAACAATTACTGAAACACAGTGAAAACTGAACACAGATGCATACTTACGCCCAGTTGTGAGAAAAAGTGCTATGCACAATATGATGAACATTTTCTGGTTCAGACCTCAGTTAAAATTAGATTTCACTGCAAGATGATTAATCTTAATGTGGTTTTATCAAATGGGAGGGGACAGTGAGATGGGAGGTAACCATTTTAAAACAATCTGATTGGTCTGTAATAGTTTTAGCTTTAAATGTCTTTCCAAAGTTAAAAGTATCCCATTGTCTCCAATGAACATACATGGCATGAGCAGTAACAAGACTCATAAGTAACACTCTGGAAAAGATTTCCTGTTCAAAATTTCCAGCCATGTTACAAAGAGAAACGTTCCAAGACATCACTTTTTGCTTAGTTGCTCTATTGGGCCAAAAAAGTGGCTAAATATTACCAGAAAAAGGCAATTATGGAAAGTTGTATCCAAGATTTTACATCATAATTCATGATATAATTTTGATTATTGATAAACACAACATCATCAATACAGGAAGACGAAAAATCTTCACCAAAACACAATACAGACAATACAGGTTCCATGTCAATCGTATGTCAAGAGAAAAAGTAGTATTTTGTGATTTTGCAGCAATGTTAAGGTCAAAATGTCCAAACTGTAAAAAAGGCTACATGAATAGAAAATGTTGCTTCGTTTATTTTGGGCTAAACTAAAACCATGAGAATTTATATGATGTCAGAGCTTTCTTTTGGTAACATCTTACACACGAGTCTGTTTTTCTCTTTGCACTGCTGCCACCATTTGGTGGAAGCTGGTTTATTAATTCACTAAGAAACTTTAATTCAAGTAGCAGGTTTTTTCTTACTGAGATGCTTTTCTGACTGGTGTTAGCTGATATTAGTAGATTTAGATTTTATATCTACATTAGTTTGGATAATCTTTGAACCCACTGGACCAAAAGTCATCTGTCTTTAATATCCCTACAGATTACTTTTGATTTTTTGCTTGTTTACATGCGTTTTCCTGGTCTCTCCCTGCATCTATACTAGACAATTCATAAAAAGTGACCCTTAATTACTTTAAAAGTTAAAAAAAACAACTACTATTACAATTACCAGCCATAGTTTGAGTCATTTTTTGTCTACCCATCTGTACTTCTAAGTAGTTAATAATTTATCAAACACCAGAAAATAGAAACATGGAAACAGAAAAGGCCTTAGCTAGCTGTCAATTTGAAGCCAGGACCGCCTTGCTATGAGGCATAATAGTCACCAGATGTCACAAAAAAACCCTAAAAAAACCTGATATCTTCCTGGGATGGGGCCACTTAAAAAATGAAGTGATGAATCCCAATTTGTTTTAAAGTGTCCTCAATATGTACGGAAGGAGGAAATGTCAGGAAAGAGGTACGCGCTGCCCCATCCGTCGACCCTAGAACTTCACATGCAGGCTTCACATGTAACACTTAAGGTCAGATACCTCAAGCTCAGTACCTGAATGACTTGCAGTGGTAAATGGAACCATGAATTCTGCTGTCTACCAAAACATCCTGACCTCAAGCTGAAACACACTTGGTTTCTGCAGTAGGACAGTGATCCAAAACACACCAGCAAGTCCAACTCTGAATGGATTAAGAAAAGAAAATGAAAACTTGGGAGTGCCCTAATCAAAATCCTAACCTGAAACCGATTGTGATACTGTGGCATCACCTTAAAAAGGTAGCTGATCCTCAAAAACTCCTCTCCCCGGCCGGCTCGAACACGCTATAGGTATTTGTTGTTGTTTTTCCTCCCTCACTCTTTCTCTCTCTTCCGTCCCTTTCGCCTTGGCGGAGCTCACTGTGGGCTCCACTCTTGGCCAACACACCTGCAAGCAATTGCTCACCAGTGGCACATTATTCCTGCCTCTCCCGGCCACCATTTAAGACGGTGGCTCAGTGTTTCTCGTTGCTGGAACATTAAACGTCCTTCGTGGATTTCCTAGTGTTGATTCTCTTGTCTGTCTATATTGCCTGGTTCCACACATGTTGCCCGTCCCTGGGCTACCCGAGCGTGAATTACAAGCGTGAAAAGGAGGTGGAGGGTATAGGGCCTACCCCGGGTTTACTCTGGGTTACTGCTCCAAGCGGAGGATCTTAAGTATCTCCGGGTCTTGTTCAGAAGTGAAAGCAGAAAGGAGCAGGAGGTTGACAGACAAATTGGGGCCGTGTCTTCAGGGATGCAGATACTGCATAGGTAAAGCTAGAGCTTAGCATTAAAATGTAGCTCTTGATTTACTGCTCAATCTACATCCCCATCCTCACCTATGGTCACAAACTCAGTGACTAAAAGAATGAGTTTGCGGATACAAGTAACTGTAATTCATTATTATCAGAATGTCCTAAAACCTCCCTGAAAAGCCTTCAGTTAATTAAAAATGCTGCAGCAAGAGTACTGACCGGGACTAGAAAGAGAGAGCATATTTCTCCTATATTGACTTCCCTTCATTGTCTCAGAAATGAAGGAATTGAATTCAAAATCCTGCTTCTCACATACAAGGTCTTAAATAATCAGGCCCCATCTTATCTTAATGACCTACAAAAGTTCCAGGCTCTTGTTTTGTTGTAATATGATGAGTCTTTTCAATAATCGGAACATCATAAGATACTGTTGATCCTAAAACTTCAGGAAAGCTCTGAGAAACAAGTCTGATCCAAAATAAGTTTGGTAAATGCCAACGATGATCCCGGGAACAATTTAGAGTCACATTTTGCCCAACATCAACATTTTTGGTGTCAAAGATCTGATGATCTGAGCATCCTAATTAATAACAGAATCGTGGTTACCAACAGTGATATAGTCATATAATCTTTTTTAATAATACACCACAGTGATTAAGAATTCTGTACTTACGCCCAATTTTGATCAGAAGCAGTATATAAAAAATTGTCAGCATTTTCTTTTTTTCCCTCTTGACACGGCAGATGTTTGAAGCTGCATTGTGAAAGGATTTGTCTACATTTAACCGTATCAAATGGGAGGGAACAATTTTTAGAGCAATCTTATTGGCTTCTCACTCTGGTGCTGTTTCACTGCACTACCACAATGGAAATATGCCATACCCAAAGCTTAAACACATGAAACAACACCAGCAACACAATCATGGTATTTTATTTTTGACTCCCATTTTGGTTTTCTTTCAGTGGGCTGTTTACAGTAGACAACACATACTATGTTTACAACAGTTTTCTCAAACAGAAAATCAAAACAGGAAAATGTGAAGACTTTGCGTGATGTTAGTTATTGTTCTAGATACAGGGTTACCCTATTTTATTAGTTTCACACTTAGGTCATGCAGAAATAACTGTCATGTATATGCAAAGTAAAATATTAATAGAGATACAGTAATTGTGAATCTTTATTTACTTCATCTGCACCCACACAAACACACACACATACATATCGTTATGCAATTTACCTTTCATACATACACATAAACCTGCATGCAATTCTCAGGAAGCGCTCTGATTATTGGAAATTTTAAATATTCCATTCTGTTCTTTTCATTGACATATATTTATATTAGGTCACTGTTTTACCATAATCACCTCTATCAAAGTGACGAAAACAGTGGATAACTGAGACTGTGCACTATTAAACTTCTTTTGATTGAGTACTCAAAATGAATTTTGGTTCTCCTCACATTCAAAAAATGCTTTTTTAAGTTTCAAAGTGAATAAGAATGAACGTGAATATCATAATGCAACTAATAATAAAATCAAGTTAGAGGTTTTTCCATACCTGTTTTTAAATTCTAGTGTAGTAAAGTTAGACTAAAGTGGTGAACAAGGGACACTTAAATATGTGGGTGTGCACAAAGACAAATACTACTGACAAAGAATGCAAAGATAATGAGCTTGATTGTGGAAAGTTTTCAAATTTAAAAACATATTCCACAGGATAAGAGGCAAAGTAAAAACGCTACATTCTAGAAGGGGGGTTCTTAAACTTTTTTACCTCTGGGCCCAACTTTTCCATTACAAGGTGGCCCGGGGTATTGAATAAACTAGTGGTGCAATGGATCACGGTTGATCCGAAATCCGAACCGATCCCACTCCACGGTTCGGTACGCACGTGATCCGAAGATTCGAAAAAGAAAAAAAAGTATGTGTATGGTGCGCGTGGTCAGTCTGTCAAGCAGTAGTTATGATCAGCGCTAGCGGTCCAAGTAGCGGAGCAGAGGAGTTTGCGGCATTTAAGCAGCCCTTTGCTGCCCAGTCCGACCGGGCTAAAGCTATTACTAAAGCTAATGGGGTGTTTAGCTGCAGACGGGAGGCCGTCATCTGTTGTGCAAAACTGTGATGAACGTGCTTGAGCCACGCTATGATATCTCGTTGCGCGTCCACTTCAGTGACAAGATCGATCCAAGCATGTATGAGCAGAAGTTTAAAGTTATGGCTGAACTGTCCCAGGCATCTTCTGTTGCTCAAACTACAAATGGGTGGAGCGCCAGGGCAACGGAAAGCCACGTGACCGTGACCGCTCGTCATATCACAGCGGAGTGGTAGATACAAAGCCCTGCACTGCCCTATAGATTACATTAGATTAGATCAGGGGTCTCGAACTCCAGTCCTCGAGGGCCGCTGTCCTGAAGCTTTTCCATGTGTCCCTGTTGCAACACGCCTGAATACAATCAGTAGGTCATCAGCAAGACTCTATAGAACTTGACTGCATGCTGAGGTGGTGATTCAGCCATTGGATTCATGTTACAGCAGCTCATGAGTGAATGAACATGGTGCAATAAAAGTACTTTTAGAAGTATATTTTTCCAAACACTTACATTAACTTAAATTTACTTGAGTAGGGTTAGGGGTTGGCACTTCAGCATGCAGTCAAGTTCTATACTCTTGCTAATTTTACTAATTTTACTTATGCAGTACATATCCCAAAACCTAAGTTACAAAAACTTGGATTATGCTTTAGTGATTTAACATATTTCAAAATATGCATGTCACGGTTGCCAGTGCAAGCCGTGTGGAATAATTCAGGAACGGAAGCAGGCAAAAACCAAAACAGGAGCACAAGAAAGCAAGAAACAAAACACGAGTCCCAAAACCAAAAGAAAAGAAACACACCAGAGCCCAAGAAAACCAAGTCCAAAACAGAACAGTTCAAGAGGCCGGCCATGAGGACGGCAACGTGGACACAGTTCAGGGGGCCGGCCATGCGGAAGGCAGCGGCGGCCACGTGGAAGCAGATCAGGGGGCCGGCCGTGCGGAAGGCAGCGGCGGCGACCCAGGCGAAGGGCGTCCGGGGGCCGGCCGTGCGGAAGGCAGCGGCGGCGACTCAGGCGAAGGGCGTCCGGGGGCCGGCCGTGCGGAAGGCAGCGGCGGCGACTCAGGCGAAGGGCGTCCGGGGGCCGGCCGTGCGGAAGGCAGCGGCGGCGATGGCGCCTGGCCAGTGGCCTGGAAAGCAGCCGGTTAGCTGCAGCCCTAGATGAGGCAGGGCCAGGCGACGCAGAAGCAGCGGCTGCAGCTGGCGAGGGTGATGTGGCTGCAGCTGGCGAGGGTGATGTGGCTGCAGCTGGCGAGGGTGATGTGGCTGCAGCTGGCGAGGGTGAGGTGGCTGAGGCTGGCGTGGAAGCCAGAGACGGAGGCGCTGCAGCAGGCGGCGGCGTGGGAGACGGAGGCGCTGCAGCAGGCGGCGGCGTGGAAGCCGGAGACGGAGGCGCTGCAGCAGGCGGCGGCGTGGAAGCCGATGACGGAGGCGCTGCAGCAGGCGGCGGCGTGGAAGCCGGAGACGGAGGCGCTGCAGCAGGCGGTGGCGTGGGAGCCGGAGGTGCTGCAGGCTGGACGGGTCCCTTGGATCCTCCAGCGAAGACTGACGACGAAGGCCGGAGCGGTCCCTCGGACCCTCCAGCGGAGACACGAGACGAAGGCCGGAGCGGTCCCTCGGACCCTCCAGCGGAGACACGAGACGAAGGCCGGAGCGGTCCCCCGGACCCTCTATCAGAAGCCATCACAAAGCCAGCAGGCATGGAGTCCTCTGGCAGACACGAAGGCAACGGGTGCTGTGCTGAGCACTGGCTCTGCTCACACAGCGCTGACACGGAGTTGTTCTCTGAGGGCTGCTTAATCTTCAGGGGTCCAGTAACAGCTGGGGAATGAAACCTAGCTTCTGGGGAGGCCCTGGAGTGCATAACGGTGCTTGAAGCAGCTAAAGCGCGAGAAACTCCCTGGCTGGAACTTAGACTTTCTCCCTGCATGGAGTGAACGAGTGAAACTGGGAGCACAGGAGACACTAGAGACTGGACTGCGGGTGAAACTGGGAGCACAGGAGACACTAGAGACTGGACTGCGGGTGAAACTGGGAGCACAGGAGACACTAGAGACTGGACTGCGGGTGAAACTGGGAGCACAGGAGACACTAGAGACTGGACTGCGGGTGAAACTGGGAGCACAGGAGACACTAGAGACTGGACTGCGGGTGAAACTGGGAGCACAGGAGACACTAGAGACTGGACTACAGGCGGCACAGGGGCCTGGACTACAGGCGGCACAGGGGCCTGGACTACAGGCGGCACAGGGGCCTGGACTACAGGCGGCACAGGGGCCTGGACTACAGGCGGCACAGGGGCCTGGACTACAGGAGACTGAGCTGAGAGCGGCACTGGAGACTGAGCTGAGAGCGGCACTGGAGACTGAGCTGAGAGCGGCACTGGAGACTGAGCTGAGAGCGGCACTGGAGACTGAGCTGATAGTGAGTGAGCAGATGACCCTGGGAGCTGGGCTACTGGAGGCTGGGCAGCTAAGCGAGCTACTGGAGGCTGGGGAGGTGTGGTGGAGCGAGGTTGGGACGAGGAGGCGGGAAGTTTGTGTAGCTCCGAACTTGGAAGTCCCAAATACAAAGCAAAGGATTGCAGCGGAGTAAGCCCAGTGTCTTCCACCACATAATCCTTCTTTCGCCTCTGCTTGCCCCTCCTGCAGGGCCTGGATTCTAAAAGCAGCGGTGGAGTGACACCAGAAACCTGAGCTGAGAGCGAGCGAGCAGCTGACCCAGGTGACTGAGCTGAAAATGGCTGCTGGGCAGCCAGCTGAGTTTGAGGCTGCTGAGCAGGGGAATAGCTGTTCACTTTAGTCTCGGCCACACAAAACACAGCCCCGGAGTAAACAGTTCCACAGTCCGAAAAAGAAAAAGAGTCCCCACTCACCACAGCTGGCGATTTAGAAGTCCGAACGTCCGGCTGTGGGGTGGCTCGCCAGCGGCGCGATGGACGTTTCCTCCCCGCAGACGGCTCCGACGGGCCGGGCAAGATCACATCCGGCGAGTCGGGCAGCGAGGCAGGAGTGGCAGAGAGCAGGCGAGGTGTGTGCTGGAGGAAGGCCTGTGTGGTCGGAGAGAGCGAGCTAAACAGCCACGGAAGACCAGAGAAGAGCCGCTGTAGGCGCGTTTCCACAACACGACGAAGCTCCTCAGGGGGTGTTCCAGCCACAGGCTCAGAAGATTCTCAACGGTGAAAATAATGTCGTCCCTTAGCTCCTCCGAAGGGTTGCAAGCTGCTGGGTCCATGCTGGCTGGTTCGTACTGTCACGGTTGCCAGTGCAAGCCGTGTGGAATAATTCAGGACCGGAAGCAGCAGCTCAGGTGCGGGTGAGTATTTATTGACAAAGTGGAATACAACACAACAGAAAGGGGGGCGAGGAAAATAACAGATAATACGCTGAACTGGGAAAACTAAAACTAACATAAAACCAGAACACGAACGAGGGTACCTTGCAGGGAGAATCACCAGGAGCACGGAGAAAACTACACAGAAGGATGGAGGGGAAGAACACAGACGAACCAGCAATCACAAAGACAAAAGACACGACTAAAATACACTCAGAGAAATCAGGGAGATTGCACACAGGTGGGGGACACAGCTGGGAGAGATTAACCTGAAGAGACAAGGGAGGCAACTGAAAACACTCACATCAGACACAGACCTTCACAATAAAACAGGAAACACATACACACAAAGACACAGACTAAGAAACGTGGACTAAACACAGGAGTAGACGGCAAAACAGAACAACACCAAACAAGAGGAAGAGCAGAACCAAAATAACACTAATAGGAAACACAAAACGCTGGGTCAAAAGGACCCAGGATCATGACAATGCATCAGTCTGATAAAAGAAGAAGTGTGTAGTTTCATTCTTTTCTTTTTCATTTGAATATTTTAGTTAAGATGGAATCAATGAAATTTACTTCAACTGATTCCATCAAGTTTGTACTTGATGAAAGCTTTTAATGGTTCATGCTCTTATTTAGAAAATCTGAGTACATGATTAACTTATTCAGATACACATGTACACATATACAGAATATTAAATGAGCAAGCTATTTGTGAGTAAGCATGTTACTAGATTTTTTATGAATCCTCACTTCATACTGTAATTCAGAGTTCATTTATGCAGTTTGTAGTTAATTCAGGATTTAGTGTGACCTCATTTATGTCTTACAAAGTCTTTAAAAATGAAACAGAAAGGTCAGCATTAACAGTCAGCTGTTGTCACAACAGAAAAAAAGGAAACAGACAAAGCACAAAGTGACACAGAAAGATTCTGTATTATGCAAACAAAATTGCATAATACAGAAATGTATGTGGGACGAGAGTCTGAGTTTGTAGCAGAGTGGCTGAGCTCCTGTCGGTGCTGGATCATCGCGTGAGAAACCGTCAATTTCTCCAGTGAACACAGATGTTTGGAAGTGTGTTGTTTTCTGCTAGTGTGGAGCTTCTTACTGCTGCTTTTGTGGTTTCCTACAGGATCGCGGAAACAGGAGGACAGAGCACGGGATTGGGAAACGGATAGAGCGGAGACACGGGCCATCATCACTGAGAGGAGATACTGCACGGGACTCAGTGACATACATTCACCTGGAGCGCACCAAAAATATTCTGCACTTTATTAACCCCACTGTAAATAAGGTCCTGTGTTTGGGTCCTGTATCAGCATCCTGACACTGAATTTGTAAAGCGTTTAAGTTAGAAAGAGACAGACTGAGCAGTTGCAGTCACAGAGGACTTTAACTTAAATATAGTGAAATGTCTTCATTTAAAATATAACAAGAATAACGTTATCACAAAACATAGTGAGTATTTCACAGAGCTTCACAAACAAGTGTAAAGATCACAAACGATAATGTCTGGAAATGCCTGTGGGATGTTTAAGAGTTTGGAATTCCTTTGGTCCGTCCTGCAGTTCCACTTTCCTCTGATTTGTTGTCAGTTGATTGAAGTCAGTTAGCAAACTTTAGTCAGACGAGATAATCAAGTCAGGCCCAGTTTCAAAGTGCACCTGAATTAAACAAATAAGATAAGTTGTTTTGTGCTATGCCTTTAAACAGCTGAACTCACCTGAAAAAAGAAAGAAAAGGGTGTGTGTGGTTTTAAAGGGAATATTTAGATAAGTAATGGTCCAATCATAACAAAATACATGAAAATCACTCTTGTTATTTTCATGTGGTACTACCAAAGTTAAAACTGAATTATGTGATTTATTTTCAGTTGATGTTGCATGTTTTTAATTAAATCCATTTTCAGAGCACTTGTGTTGTACAATAACAGACCAGCATAACACTAGCATTAGTTTGCAACAGGAAAACCTTGGACAAGTATTTATTAATGTAAAGTTACACCTCATATAGGGCTGCCACGATTAGTCGACTAGTCACGATTACGTCGACTATCAAAATCGTCGACGACTGATTTAATAGTCGACGCGTCGTTTGAAGCTTTGTAAGATCACAAAAGACGCAGGAATAAGTAGTAGGATTTAAGAGTGTAATAACGGACTGAAACAGAAGATGGCAGCACTGCATGTACAAGGATGCCAGCTGCCGTTAAACCCCGAAGAAGAAGAAGTAGCTCTGTCCCAGAATTCATAGCGCAGCCCAGCTCAGTTTCCAACAATGGCGGCAGCTAGTTAGTTTTAATATTACTCTTATTATTCTTTCTGGGTCACAAAATAAACGTTTAACATATTTTCAGGCGAGAATGTAACTGTGTAAACCTCAAATATCTGCTCAGTTTATCAAGACACCACATATTTTCAAAAGCGCTCCGACGTTTTCGGAGACGTCTGTTAACCACTAGCTCGATAGCTAGCCGGGGGAAAGGCTCACTAGAGCCCGTGAGAACACCGGACTCCCGGCAAATCGTTTTCAAACCCACCGCAGTCTTTCGCTACTCAGGTTAAACATACATAAGTCACTTAGACAACTTAAAACTGTTATTGTTTGGCTTTTTTTAGTATTTTATTTGTTCCTGAGTAAATCGGTTTGCCTGAGATTAAAGTTACAGTTTATACACGGCTGAATAAATGTCAAGCAGACAACTGATTATCAGAAGTGTGAGATGCTCGAGAATATACTCCGGTGTCCTGTTATATTTTAGATAGCAAGGAGTTTATTAAACTTAACCGAAACAATCTGCAAATTTCATTAAAATTTAATAAACTGTCATCTTGCCTTTATTTTTAGTTAGCACATACCTTAAACCCTTAAAGCTGTAAGCTAATGATAGTTATATAAGAGCAGATGCTGCTGGTGCAATAAGCTGTATGTTTTACGTCCAATGGATGATGATCTGATTAGTCGACTAATCGCAAAAATAATCGGTGACTAGTCGACTATCAAAATAATCGTTTGTGGCAGCCCTAACCTCATATACACAAATTATTTACAGTCTGTGGTGGAAACCTGAGAAACCACACATACTTCAGTTATCATTTGAATGTTTTATTAAAACTTCTGCATAATCCTCCTGAACAGACATAAATTATATCTAATGCAGGCTGATAGAAAAAACCTGTAATCACAAAGCAAAGAGGTTCAAACAGGTGCCACATAGTTATTTTCTGAACACCTGACACAAACAGTTAAAGATACAAAGAGCTCACACAACAAAATAGCATTTTAGAATTTTCTGTGCAGATTTCTTTATTTCTTTTACAGCGGCCACAAAGCAAAACAAGAAAGAGTGAAAAAAAAATGGGACACGAGTTTAAAAGACACTAAATACGAAGATGTGTTGTCTTGTAGTTGTCCCAATCCAAACTTCATGTATGAAGACATACTAGACTTACTTTCACTTATTCATCATTTCAGTGTTTTTCTTTTCTTTTTTCTGTCTTAGCTCTCGGAGGAGGCGGACGCACTTTTTCTCCTCTCCCTTATCTTCCCTGCTTATGTCCTGCTTATGTCCTTGTCTAGTCTCGTGTTTTTTTTTTTTTTTGTTTTGTTTTTTTTTTGTATTTTCCCTGGAACATTCTCTCACAGTCTGTTCTCTAAAACCTAAAAGAGGAATTATGGATTGGATTGGATCAACTGGTCCCTAAATGCAATTGACACCCCTTTCTCAACGAGAAGTTTGGGCTTGGGTGAGCCTGAGTGCTGAAGATATCTACCTACTCGGAACCATGGTAACAGGGTTGGCTTGGCCCTGACTTATCGAAGAATTAAGAAAGCGGAACCGGCTGTTCAAACCCCCACAAGGCTGCCCGCTGGGATTGGAACGATGGGAGAGGCGTGGGTTTCTCAAAATGGGCTCATTGAGTCAGCACGGATAAGATCTTGGAGAAGCTACGGCTGCTGTGAATACTCAGAATAAGATCTCTGACTGCAGACTGGATACATCTCGGAAGGGCTAGCCCGGAATAACATCTCTGGGCGCAAAATTGGATGACATCTCGGGGAGGCACACTGTCGTGAGTTCTCTGAAATTGGCTCCTTGAGCACAAGAATGACAACATCACAGAACGCAAGTATGGCGAAGCTCGCGGCTCTCCAACGGAAGATTGAGAGACCAGTGTTGGACTGTAGAACTGCTTTGAAATTCATATGAGCTGGGAGATGATTGAATGTTGGGGTGGGTACAGTTTCCTCTGCGGTGGGGTGGGGTGGGCTTCCCCGGGTCCTGTGTGTCTTGGCGGTGCTGCTACCGTAGGCCCCGGTCTGGATGGGCCTGGGCTCCCTTGCCTTGGTGGGTACCAGAGGACGGGGGTGCCTACTGGGGTCAGCGGGGGAGCTGGCCCTAGGGAGGGGCATCTTGCCCCTCCCTTCTTTTCCTCCCCATCCCCGGCTGCCTCCCTCTTCCCGCTCCACCACACCCACCCACACAGGTAGGGCCTTGGGGTGCGGGTGTGTCACCAGGGTGCAGGGGAGGCATTCCCCCCCCCCCTCTGTCCCCTTCTGGCCACCTGTGCCTCAATTTTATTCCACAACTTAGACATCCACATTCCTCACACTCTCATAACACACACATATACATAGGGCCTTGAGGGTGACCACGTTAACGGCGTCCAGTGGACGGTCTGTGTATTCAACCTTACCTCTGGCACCGGTGCCCACCTCTCAATTTTAAATCCATGTAGACATTGAGGGTTCTCGGGAGGGGCCGTGCTAACACCTGCTGCTCTCTGGCAGCAGCACCATGCCCTCCCTTGTTTTAAATGCACTTTAGAACAACACGCAGCAACACTACACATAAGGAGGGAGGTATGGGGTCTTCACACACCCCCGTTCTCTACTAGCCATCGGGGCAGGGGGCTGGGAGGAGGTGTTGGCTGTCCGATGGGCCTCCCTGCTGCCGCGGAGCCTGGGGCGGTCTGCTTGCCTCCACCCCGGGGGAAAGGGTCACATCTCTTGGGTCTGGGTGCCGTTTCCCCCTCTGGGGGCGAGGGTACCTGGACCCGGGGTATAGAGTATGTTTGGGGAGTGTGATTGTGTGTACATGTCCATGTATGTCTATTACTAAGTTGGGTGAGTGCTGAGTGTTTGTATATGTGTGCATGAGGGTGGGAATGCATGTTTGTGTCTGTGTGTGCCTGCTTGTCTGTGTCTATATGTCAGGTCGGGTCTTAGACTCCACCTCTCTGGGAACACCCAGGCCCTCCAAAGTATGGAGGCCTATCTCCCCTCACCACACTCCCTGCCAGTGACTGATGCCCTCAGGGGTTGGTGCATTGGTGGTTCTTGGTGTCTGGGGCTGGGCGCTCAGGTATGCACCAGCTCACTCCCGGTGGCTACTTGGCGGGGCTTGGTGCCTGTCGCTCGGTCAGACCTCTTCCGGGGCAAAGAAGACCCTCGGGCCTCCAGCCTCGGGGTCTGCAGCTCGGTTCACTCTGGCACAGCTGGCTGCCGGCAGAGCCGGCGGGCACGCCAGTGCAGCCCCCTCTGGCTTCTGCTCCGTGGCTACTGGGTGACCCCTCGTCTGGGGATCTCCTCAGCCCTTCCCAGGAGGGTGGCACGGATGCCCCTCCGGTGGTCCACCTTGGGCTCTCGCACTCTGGGGCCTCTGGATGTCTGAAGCCTGGATCTTCTCCATGCCTGCTTCATGCCCTGGGGGACGGGGCTATGGCCCCCCACACCCTCTAGCAGACCGTTACATGGGGAAACCTTTTGTATACAAGCGCGCTGATCCACACAGGTGTGCACACGGATGTTCACTGTTCGTAGACATAAACTACACCTTTCTTAGCTGCTACTTCAAAGCACATTGTGCGCTGTCTGTCCTGCGTGCTGCACAACCATAAATATTTAGTATTTACTGCTGTTCACACTTAGCTAGATTAACGGGATGGTGTTGTGTTTAGTATGTTGCTTTGGTTTTTTTTGCTTGTTTTCTCTTCTTTTTCTCTCAACAGGTGATCCAGGAGTTTTTTTTTTCTTTTTCTCTTTGTCTTTGTAAGTGCCCTTTCTCACTGTCCCTCTTCCCTTCTGTTTTTCTTTTCCTTCCTCTCTTTCCTATCCCCCAGTCATGTCTGTCCCATCTGTAACAACTGAAAATAAAATAAATAATAACAACAAAGGTTGATCAAATGGACCAATACGGCAATGCCATGATGATCCATTTGGCAAAATAAATCCATTTGGTATCCTTGTTGGTCTTCAGACAACAATTCTGACGGCTAAAGAACCAAATGGGACAGACAAACAAACAAAAAAAAAAGAAAAAAAGAAAAAAGAAATTCATATGAGCTGTTCGCACTAAAGTAAAAAATACCATCACTTCATGCGGATACCCTCTCGGCGCCAGCTGCAAGGCCGGAGCTGAACAAAATACCCTGATAATGACTGTGTTTAGTCTGTTCCTTCCCATTCCATGCAAGGCCACCAGGGTTGGCTGGAAGACTGTTTACTTAGCCTGGCAGGGCGAAGGACACTGTCTCAGCTGAACTATTGACACGCACACACATACATATACTGATACTGATAAGCACTCACCGACGCATCACCCTCCCTACCCCGGATCCAACGCCACCTCCAACGCTTACCTCCCCTCTGATGTGGACATCAGGTCAGTTGGAGGCGCAGTGAAAAGATTGCAGCGGTCCCAGATCAGATGTACACACTGGAACTCTTTCCCATGTTGCTTGTCTGTGTTTATGGTGTGTTGATATCTGTGCATTCCTGTATTATCCTTTTGTGTTACACATTTCGATGTTTTTTTCCTCGCTACCTAGCCTGACCTGTCTCCCCAATGTGATGTTTGTGTATTGTATGTAAGGTCGGCAAGGTCTGTCTTCTCGGTTGTGGGCAAAAGACCTGCAACTGACAAATAAAGGCTATCTCTCTCTCTCTTTTCCACTTTTAATATCCAGACAGATGCGGAGTCTGAGCATGAAATATAAATATCAGTCCAAAGTAAAGATGGATTTTATTTTTCTAATTGAATTCTCTTCAGATATTGAAGGTAAGTCAGTTCATTGTTCATATTTTATGTACAGTCGTCACTAATGCAAACATAATACATATAATAGTTGCCACAGCTGGCAATTTGTCTCAGGGCGACAGGCTTTGCTTAAGCATCACTTTTTCCATATGCAAAAGCTCTGACATCAGAATAAATACAAATTGTCTCTGTTTCTCTTGCATCCCTTCTCTCTGCTTTGCGAGTGTTTCTCTTGGTAAATGTTGGTGCAGCATAAGCCAGCGAGTCCTCATGTCTCTGAGAAATACATAAAAGTAGTTGTCAACTTGCATGCACAGCTGTAAACTATCAATAAAAGTTGCTGATATTTTTTCTATCAGGCTGTTTATTTCAAAATTTCCTACTTGCTGAATTTGTTGTTCTTCCCTAGTTGTTTCTGTAGTTGTTTGTAGAGAAGCAGCAGCTGGATTAAAACAATTTAAATAATTGATTTAAAATGATCAGAAACAAATATTTCACTGTATTTAGCTTTACAAATGAGTAGCAGCTAATGTGACTTTACTGAATATAATTTGAGAAATCAAAACTAAAATAACTCTTCTTACCAGAGGTTTTGTGTTTTTCTTTGATGGTATAAATAAGGAAGGCTATAACAATCAGGCTTATGCTGAGAGCAACATATAGCAGAGTGAGAACTGTGTTTGTTTTCTGCACATCCCAATGATGGACAACTGAAAGTATATTAAAAAAAACCTCTTATTTAATGTGAAGTAATAGTGAAATTCAAAACTAATATTGACGTGTAATAATAATGTATTAATATTGACTAAAATATGAGCAATAATTTATAGAAAAACATTTACCTTCGATATCAAGTTTTGCTCCATTTCCAAAAAGTATCTCTCCACATGTGGCCACAGCACAGTAATAAGATCCCGTATCAGACAAGCTGACGTTCCTGGAGAAGCTGTAGACACATTTCTGTTGGGAGGGAGCCTCAGGACTCCGCTCACAGTAATAACTATTGTTTCCTTGACTATAAATTAAACTTGGATGAGATTCATCTGGTTTGGCTCTGTACCAGTACACACTGTGATCTTCTGTACATGTTCTGTTCTCAGAATTAGAGAGGACTGAACACTGCAGAGTTACTGGGTCTCCTGGATGGACTGGATTAGACAAAAAGTCTTGAGTGACACCAGCTATGCCTGGGTCAGGTCCTGTGAAAAAAAAAAAAGAAAGAAATATGTTTTATTACTTTCAGTTAAATCAAAACAATTCAAATATATTAAATTAGTGCATATTTAGCATTTTGAACTGTGAAATGTGCAAATAAACATATTAAAACTGCAACAAATGTTGCTATTCCTGACACATTGGTGTTGCTGTTTCTCTTTCACTTACCTTTGACTCTAAGAAAAGTTCCTTTCAAAAATGTCATCTTGCGCTCTCTTACTTTGATGCAGTAATAAACAGCTGTATCGCTTAACTGTGCTCTGTTGATATGTAGAACAAAAGTTCCAGGCTCTTGTTTTGTAGTAATATGATGAGTCTTTTTAATAGTCGCAGAATCATAAGATATTGTTGATCCTAAAACTTCAGGAAAGCTCTGAGAAACAAGTCTGATCCAAAATAAGTTTGTTGAATGCCAACGATGATCCCGGGAACAATTTAGAGTCACATTTTGCCCAACATCAACATTTTGGGAGTCAAAGATCTGATGATCTGAGCATCCTGAAAATTAATAACAAACTGAATCATGCTTATCAACAGTGATATAGTCATATAAGCTTTTATATTAATACAAATGGCAACAGTGCGTGATTAAGAATTCTGTACTTACGCCCAAAATTGACCAGGAGCAGTATATAAAAAATTGTCAGCATTTTCTTTTTTTCCTCTTGGCACAGCAGGCGTTTGAAGCTGCGTTATGAAAGGATTTGTCTACATTTAACCGTATCAAATGGGAGGGAACAATTTTTAGAACAATCTTATTGGCTTCTCACTATAGTGTTGTTTCACTGCACTACCACAATGGAAATATGCCATACCCAGAGTTTAAACACATGAAACAACACTAGCAACACATTTATGTTAATTTATGTTTGACTCTCATTTTGGTTTTCTTACAGTGGGCTGTTAACAGTAGACAACACATACTATGTTTACAACAGTTTCCTCACATGGAAATCAAAACAGGAAAATGTATTATGGCCTTGGTGAGACTGTGTGTGATGTTAGTTAATGTTCCACATTCATTGTTACCCTAATTTATTGTTACTCATTAGTATATTAGTTTTTATGTAATCAATAAGAACAAGTCTGAATGACATAGTGCAAGTGGAAGTCAGTTATTTGTGTAATAATAATAATAATTTCCCAATGAGTTTGAGTTTTTTTCAAACTTGTTTTTAAAATGATAGTATAATAGTCTAAATCGGTTGATCAAGGAGACACTAAAATATATAACTGTGTGCACGCAGACAAACGTTACTGATTGTTTGATTGCTTGATTGTCATGAAGTTGTCACATTTGAAAATCTAGTCCATAAGGTAAGAAGCAAATTACATACAGTATATCCCAGACACGTGTGGTCGCAAATTTTGAAGCCATCCTGATAACCTTCTCCCACCAACGATGTGGAGAATCAACCTCTTTAGATCCAATTAAAATCAAGACATTCAAAAAGATGCTCTGTAAAAGAGTAGAATTCTTGGAACAGAGTTTAATACACTGAATCATATGAACAGCAGGAAAAATACATACAGACATTTAGCAAGAAAATTACAAAGCAGAAAGCTAGCAAAGCGAAACCCCGGGGTGTACAGCCTTAAGCACAGACAACAGAGCGACACAGAGACGGACAGGAAGCAGCAGCAGGAGGAAAAAGCGCTGGGGGTGTCCTCTGGTCCCCTAATATAGGGACCAGTATCCCCGCCCCCTGCTGCTGGGTAACTTTCCCACACGCCCAACACAGCTGCAGGGGTCAGGTAGCGGCCAAGGTCTTGGCCAAAGGCCAGTCAGGACTCCGGCTACCACTTGCTCTGGCTTATCGCAGTAGGTCATGACACGGTCAAGCATCACACATTAATCCTAATTATTAAATCTTATACAGCAAGTGGCACAATCTTATAACATATAATACATAGGTTACATGGTTTCTCAAATATAAAAACACTTCAGTGTGGGTTCAAAGTGTGTGTGTGTGTGTGTGTGTGTGTGTGTGTGTGTGTGTGTGTGTGTGTGTGTGTGTGTGTGTGTGTGTGTGTGTGTGAGTGATTATTTTGTATGATATTTTATCATGATGTGTTCAGGATCTCTATTACAATGTTACTGTTTTGGTTGTGCTGCGTTAAAGACGTTGAGTGTGTATTAGGGAAGGTTAGTTACCGGAGAGTAAATTATTCAGGAGAACTCTCCCCTTACATTAACTGCCCTGTTAATGTACCAACTTAATAAACCTCGGTGAAGCAAAAATGTCTTGTGCTTAAGACTCTACATGAAAGTTAGAATATATATGTTCAGTGCACATAGATATATAGTTACATAGTTATACATATCACACAAAAATCCACCACACAGGTTGCCAGTCTATTGCAGGGCTAACAGATAAATATAGAACCCTTCATGCTCATACTCACACCTACGGCCAGTTTAGAATCACGAATTAACTCACGCATGTCATTGGACAGTGGGAGAGTACCTGGAGAGAACCCACACAGATGCAAGGAGAACATTTAAGTTCGACACACAAAAGTCCCCAGGCTAGATTCAAACCAGGGCCTTCTTACTGTGAGCAACCACCACTAGTGAAAGATTAAGTTCAAAGTAAATAAGAGGTGACTGATCTTTTGTAAAAATTATGAGACATGTGTCCCTGTGGGCAGATGAAAAAAAATCTTTTCAATAATATCATGTACCTAGCTGACAGAAAATCTGATTCTTTAATTTTGCAGTGCGATGCAGGGCATATCCCAAAATGAAAGCCAGAATAGCTGTCGGTGTGTTTTTGTGACTTGTCATATTTGAAAATATGCAGCAGTGTGCAAAAGGAAGAACTGTGTAATTTCATTTTTTTTTTAATACATTATAAATTTTACACCTCTCTTCTACATGCTCTCTTCCACAGCATATCTTTTGTCCTGTCTTCCTCATTGCTTGCTCATAGGGAATCATGATTGTTGGGGTTTTCTCTGTTGTATTACTGTAGAGTCCGCCTTACAATATTAAATGCCTGGAGGCGATTGTTGTTGTCATTTGACAACTTATATATAAAACTGAATTGGATTAGCCATTTATAACTAAAGCATTATATTACACTTTTTTCTGAATGCTATGCCATTAATGATCTCTAGCTGTATGCCATAAATTATCTCTAGCTGTAGGCAATAAATGATCTCTAGTTGTACGTCATAAATGACCTCTAGCTGTATGCCATATATGATCTCTAGCTGTATGCCATATATGATCTCTAGCTGTATGCCATATATGATCTCTAGCTGTATGCCATTAATGACCTCTAGCTGTATGCCATAAATGATCTCTAGCTGTACGCAATAAATGATCTCTAGCTGTATGGCATATATGACATTTAGCTGTATGCCATAAATGACATCTAGCTGTACGCAATAAATGATCTCTAGCTGTATGGCATATATGACATTTAGCTGTATGCCATGAATGATCTCTAGCTGTACGCAATAAATGATCTCTAGCTGTATGGCATATATGACATTTAGCTGTATGCCATAAATGACATCTAGCTGTATGCCATAAGCGATCTCTAGCTGTAGGCAATAAATGACCTCTAGCTGTATGCCATAAATGACCTCTAGCTGTATGCCATAAATGACCACTAGCTGTATGCCACAAATGACCTCTAGCTGTATGCCACAAATGACCTCTAGCTGTATGCCATAAATGACCTCTAGCTGTATGCCACAAATGACCTCTAGCTGTACGCAATAAATGATCTCTAGCTGTACTCAATAAATGATCTCTAGCTGTATGGCATATATGACATTTAGCTGTATGCCATAAATGACATCTATCTGTAGGCAATAAATGACCTCTAGCTGTATGCCATAAATGACCTCTAGCTGTATGCCATAAATGACCTCTAGCTGTACGCAATAAATGATCTCTAGCTGTATGCCATAAATGATCTCTAGCTGTATGCCATAAATGACCTCTAGCTGTATGCCATAAATGACCTCTAGCTGTACGCAATAAATGATCTCTAGCTGTATGGCATACATGACATTTAGCTGTATGCCATGAATGATCTCTAGCTGTACGCAATAAATGATCTCTAGCTGTATGGCATATATGACATTTAGCTGTATGCCATAAATGACATCTAGCTGTATGCCATAAATGACCTCTAGCTGTATGCCACAAATGACCTCTAGCTGTATGCCATAAATGACCTCTAGCTGTATGCCACAAATGACCTCTAGCTGTACGCAATAAATGATCTCTAGCTGTACTCAATAAATGATCTCTAGCTGTATGGCATATATGACATTTAGCTGTATGCCATAAATGACATCTATCTGTAGGCAATAAATGACCTCTAGCTGTATGCCATAAATGACCTCTAGCTGTATGCCATAAATGACCTCTAGCTGTATGCCACAAATGACCTCTAGCTGTATGCCATAAATGACCTCTAGCTGTATGCCATAAATGACCTCTAGCTGTATGCCATAAATGACCTCTAGCTGTATGCCATAAATGATCTCTAGCTGTATGCCATAAATGACCTCTACCTGTATGCCATAAATGACCTCTAGCTGTACGCAATAAATGATCTCTAGGTGTATGCCATAAATATCTACCTGTATGCCATAAATGACCTCTAGCTGTACGCAATGAATGATCTCTAGTTGTATGCCATAAATGACCTCTAGCTGTATGCCATAAATGACCTCTAGCTGTATGCAATAAATGATCTCTAGGTGTATGCCATAAATGACCTCTAGCTGTATGCAATAAATGATCTCTAGGTGTATGCCATAAATATCTACCTGTATGCCATAAATGACATCTAGCTGTATGCCATAAACGATCTCTAGCTGTATGCCATAAACGATCTCTAGCTGTATGCCATAAACGATCTCTAGCTGTATGCCATAAACGATCTTTAGCTGTATGCCATAAATGACCTCTAGCTGTATGCCATAAATGATCTCTAGCTGTATGCCATAAACGATCTCTAGCTGTATGCCATAAACGATCTTTAGCTGTATGCCATAAATGACCTCTAGCTGTATGCCATAAACGATCTCTAGCTGTATGCCATAAATGACCTCTAGCTGTATGCCATAAATGACCTCTAGCTGTATGCCATAAATGACCTCTAGCTGTATGCCATAAACGATCTCTAGCTGTATGCCATAAACGATCTTTAGCTGTATGACATAAATGACCTCTAGCTGTATGCCATAAACGATCTCTAGCTGTATGCCATAAATGACCTCTAGCTGTATGCCATAAATGACATCTAGCTCTATGCAATAAATGATCTCTAGCATTTGCCATAAATTACCTCGAGCTGTATGCCATAAATGACCTCTAGCTGTATGCCATAAATGACATCTAGCTGTATGCCATAAATGACCTCTAGCTGTATGCCATAAATGATCTCTAGCTGTATGCCATAAATGACATTTAGCTGTATGTCATACATGTTCTCTATCTCTACATGATCTCAAACTGACTGCCAAATTTTTGTTTTAGAAGTTTATTTTATTTTAATATTCACATTATTATCTTTGTGGCTGTTATGGCTGAGTGGATAGGGGCTGAAGGGGAGTCTGCCTCACACCTTTGAGTTTGTTAATCCTGAGATGTTGGGAACTCTGGTTTTTCTCTCGCAGAAAGTAAATTAACTTCATCTCTGAGTCAGTTGTGTGGTTACAAACACTATGACCTAAACCTGCTCACTGCCAGGTTTTCTTCAAGAACCTTTGATTCATTTCCTTATTCATAAAGTTTTTTCCAAAGTTTTTGTTGCTTAATGCTTAATATAAGTGCTTTTACAATCGTTTAGTTGTCAGTATATAAGGATGAGTTAACATCAATTACATCACAGATTTATAATCCATCCATCCATCTTCTTCCGCTTCATCCGCGGCTGGTTTCGCGTGGGCAGCAGCCTAAGCAGAGAAGCCCAGACCTCCCCTCCCCAGCCACCTCCTCTAGCTTATCCGGGGGAACACCAAGGCGTTCCAAGGCCAGCCAAGACATATAATCTCTCCAGCGTGTCCTCGGTCTGCCCGGTCTGTGATATAAAGGTTTTAAGTTCTGAAGTTTTTAATTATTACAATGTTATTAAGGTGGTGTGTACGGTGGCCTTGATAGGTCAAATGCACTGCAACTCAAGAAAAAAAAAAAAGACAAGCAAACAGAAAAATGTTACAAAAGCAGACAAAGCAAAAAGGAAGTTGAATAAAACAACGGTAACCGAAAAGTTAAAACAGAAAACAGCACTTGTATATGAATTTAAGATTTTAATCATGTATTTTAATCAAGTGTTTTTTGTCTTTTTAATATTTTATGCTTTACAAATAGGCTTTTAACATTTTCAGTGTGGTCATTGTGGAAATGCCGGTACAGCTTCATGGTCAGCGTTGACAGGATTCTCTGGTGTGTGGGTACGGTTATGCCTCTTTAAATGCGCTGACTGTCTAAAGGACTTCCCACACTGGTCACAGAGGTATGATCTTTCTCCGTTGTGGATCCGCTTGTGGACCTTCAAATTTGATGAATATCTAAATCTTTTGCCACACTGGTCACAGAGGTATGGTCTTTCTCCGTTGTGGCTCCGCTTGTGGACCTTCAAATTTGATGCAGAGCTAAACTTTTTGCCACACTGGTCACAGAGGTATGGTCTTTCTCCGTTGTGGATCCGCTTGTGGACCTTCAAATTTGATGCAGAGCTAAACTTTTTGCCACACTGGTCACAGAGGTATGGTCTTTCTCCGTTGTGGATCCGCTTGTGGACCTTCAAATTTGATGCAGAGCTAAACTTTTTGCCACACTGGTCACAGAGGTATGGTCTTTCGGTGTGGGTATGCTGGTGAACCTTCCAAAGAAAAAATTGGAAATGTCAGAAGATGGACTGAGTTTTTTTGTCAGGTTGCTTGTCAAGTATAAATCGTGTCCTTAATCTGTCCTTCAGTTCCCAAGTTATTATTTTGGATGACAACCAGAACATGTCACAGTGGAGTTGACCTTTGACCTTCACATTATTGTGATATGCAGTGATAAATAATGAATTAATTAATTAACTTTTAGTGTTACACCATTCTCCTATTGTTTTCTTTTCAGCTTCCTTGGCATGTCATGTCTCCTCCTTAAAGTGACTTACCTCTGCCAGTGTCAGCTCTTTGCTGGTGGCGTTACTCAGCTGCTCTACCACAAAATCCTCCATCATTGAAACTGCCCTGACAAACATAAAGATAATAAATAAGAAAAAATTATAAAAACTATTGTCACAAAATCAACAATGATTGTTAAGACACCCAAACATATGAATAAA
Organism: Pelmatolapia mariae; assembly: GCF_036321145.2. Taxonomy (NCBI): domain Eukaryota; kingdom Metazoa; phylum Chordata; class Actinopteri; order Cichliformes; family Cichlidae; genus Pelmatolapia; species Pelmatolapia mariae. The sequence goes on along the minus strand of NC_086228.1, from coordinate 18,833,378 downwards.
TACCTTTCATTTACCTTTAAACAGTAGTTGAAAGAAAAAGAAATGCTTGTAAGTAGCATTAAGAAAGATATTCAAGTTGGATACTTCAAATTCACACACATTGATCTTAAGGTTGTGCTATTTTTAAATAACTGGAGCTTAAAAAAACTATATTTGAAATAAAACAAAGAGAAGTAAAAAACACTGAATGTCCTCTGATTTACTAGAACTACTACTGACCATAAGTTAGAAATGAAAAAGATGAAGAAAGCTTGTTTCTTATTACCGTTTGTACGTAAATGAAGTGGGTTGTCTCCTGGTTGTCTTCAGAAAGTTCACAGGAAAAATGCTCTGGAAAAATGGGACGGGTGGTTTCCATGGTAACCAAACAAGAGTCCAGTTCCAAAGGATTCAGATGTGAATTTAAAAATAAACACAATCTTATAATGTACCACATATCCCTGCTAGCTGTATCTCACTGGGGGGGGGGGGGGGGGGGGGTTCCCCAAAAAACTTTAGTCATTAAATGTCATAACTAGGATGGGATTGGGACAAAAAATCGTCCCGGGCATTTTGACTAGAGACTGGCCCACCATGTACTATATGAAACACAAAGCCTTTGAATAAAAACAAATGCTGTTGTGACAGTGATGTACACTGTCTTCTTGGTTTATATGTATGATTTCTATACATTTTACATCAGATGACCACTTTGGTTGTAAGATTCAGATAATTATTAAAAGCTAGACATTTTAAATGAGAATAAGAAAGAAAATTATTTCTTTCCCTGTTAATGCCCTACCTGGCCCCCCTGGCAAAACTTTGCTAGACCCACCCCCTGCACAGTTACCAGCTGTCAGCTACATAGAAAAGGATCCTGGTGTTAAAAGTATAATGGGAGGGAGAGCCTTCAGTTTTCAGGCCCCTCTTCTGTGGAACCAGCTTCCAGTTTGGATTCGGGAGACAGACACTATCTCTACTTTCAAGATTAGGCTTAAAACTTTCCTTTTTGCTAAAGCATATAGTTAGGGCTGGACCAGGTGACCCTGAATCCTCCCTTAGTTATGCTGCAATAGACGTAGGCTGCCGGGGATTCCCATGATGCATTGAGTTTTTCCTTTCCAGTCACCTTTCTCACTCACTATGTGTTAATAGACCTCTCTGCATCGAATCATATCTGTTATTAATCTCTGTCTCTCTTCCACAGCATGTCTTTATCCTGTTTTCCTTCTTTCACCCCAACCGGTCGCAGCAGATGGCCGCCCCTCCCTGAGCCTGGTTCTGCCGGAGGTTTCTTCCTGTTAAAATGGAGTTTTTCCTTCCCACTGTCGCCAAAGTGCTTGCTCATAGGGGGTCATATGATTGTTGGGTTTTTCTCTGTATCTACTGTACAATATAAAGCGCCTTGAGGCGACTTTTGTTGTGATTTGGCGCTATATAAATAAAATTGAATTGAATTGAATTGTTATTTGTCTCTCAGAAACAGTTCATAACTTCCCTTCAACTCATTCATGTCACCTAAAAGGTAAACCTGTTTCTCCATCACCTGTTCTGCTCCGATGATTCAGTAAGGACATCTCCTGGTTTCATCTTCATGTTTCCCTCTCACCACATATCCAAACCGATATCATGACCAGCTGTGGCTCCAGCAAACATCAGCTGATCCTAGAAAGTAATATTAAATACATTAAAGCTGGTCAAGCTTAAATGTGCAGCTGTTGTTTAGAGCGACATCCGCTGGTTTCCTCTTTTTGGCGCAAAGTGGGAGATAAACAGACAAGACAGAAAAGCCAATCAGCTGATCATTGATCAGTTTCATGATTGACGTAGCAACAGAAGAGGGAGGGGGACAGAATGGTAAATGGCCTGTATTTGTATAGCGCTTTACTTAGTCCCTATGGACCCCAAAGCGCTTTACACTACATTACGTCATTCACACATTTTAGTATCAAATCCGGCTCTTTTAAATTCTTTTACTGACAGAGAAAAACCCAGACTCAGTGTGGTCAAAATAATTATTATTTTATTCAAGCATTACTTTCCCGAAAGGAATGTGCACAGGCTAAATCCTGAGCAGATCTGAAGCATTAGAAGCCAAAACGAGCATAACATAATCAGTCATACGTCACACATAGTCACACATAGTTTCGATATAAACAACTCTGCAGTACACTCTGCCTAGTTTCACTTCCTGTCTACATCCTGTTCTTTTGCTTCAGTGCACAAAGCGTCTCCTGCAGTTTCCTGTCTTAAACAGTACTCTGTGAACTTAAGCACACATTATAACTCAGAGTGGCGTTTCTACTACACTGGCCTAGATGAAACAATATAAATAGAAAATAAGCACTAAAAATATATATTTATTCCGTAACCGTAGCCACAGCTGCCCTGGGGCGCACTGACAGAGGTGAGGCTGCCAGACACTGGCGCCACCGGGCCCTCTGTCCAACACCAGTAGGCAACGGGTGAAGTGTCTCGCCCAAGGACACAACGACCAAGACTGTAGGAGCCGGGGCTAGAACCGGCAATCTTCCAATTACAAGACGAACTGCCACCTCTTGAGCCATGATCGCCCCATGAAGAAGAGAGAATGAAGATGAGAGAAGAAGAGGCAGCTGTGCGGCATAAAGACACAGAGTAACCCCAGCTGTGTCTTTATTTCATTCTAGCTGAAGTACATTCCTTTCACCGCGACACGGCTACCTCAGTACCATTTTCATCTGTTTGTCTGTGATAAGATTGCTTTCAGAGGGAGGGTGCATCCGACCTCCTTGGCTGTAATTGGTCCAGCCCAGCCCAGCCCATCATGACCAATCCCCAATACACCACCTTTCATTTTTTATACTGTTAAAAAAAAATTAAAAAAATTAAAATCAAATTACATGCATGTCTCGTTCATTTTTTGAGAATCTCATCACTTTTAGTTTTCATGGAAAATAACTTATACTTATGTATAAGTTGTATAAGTATAAATCTAAATCATACATTTGTATTACAGAAAAATGTATGTAAAGCAAAACCAGTTGTGCTGTTTGTTCATAATAAATGGTAGGGTTGCATAGTCAGTAAAAGTCACCAAGGCTCTGCAGAGCTCCAAACCTCCTCTGCCAGAGACAGAAGCATCAAAAATGTGCGCTGGGAGCTTCATGGCATGGATTTCTACAGCCAAGCAAATCTATATGTATGTGGCCAAGAACCTTAGTCCATGTAGGGTATCTTAGCACAGTTTACTTGTGTCAGTTAGGTCAGCTAGTGGGAGGGCAGAGAGGGCAGCCTTTACATTATTTTATTGTAGAGTGACAGGAACTGCCTATGAGCTTCTTTTTTTTTTTTTTTTTTTTTTTTTGCCTGTCCCATTTGGTTCTTTAGCTGTCAGAATTGTTGTCTGAAGACCAACAAGGATACCAAATGGATTTATTTTGCCAAATGGATAATCATGGCATTGCCGTATTGGTCCATTTGATCAAACTTTGTTGTTATTATTTACTTTATTTTCAGTTGTTACAGATGGGACAGACATGACTGGGGGATAGGAAAGGGAGAAAGAAAGAGAGGAAGGAAAAGAAAAACAGAAGGGAAAAGGGACAGTGAGAAAGGGCACTTACAAAGACAAAGAGAGAAAAAAAATCTCCTGGATCACCTGTTGAGAGAAAAAGAAGAGAAAACAAGCAAAAAAAAAACCAAAAGACAAAGCAACATACTAAACACAACACCATCACGTTAATCTAGCTAAGTGTGAACAGCAGTAAATACTAAATATTGAATGTTGTTGTGCAGCACGCAGGACAGACAGCGCACAATGTGCTTTGAAGTAGCAGCTAAGAAAGGTGTAGTTTATGTCTACAAGCAGTGAACACCCGTGTGCACACCTGTGTGGATCAGCGCGCTTGTATACAAAAGATTTCCCCATGTAACGGTCTGCTAGAGGGTGTGGAGGGCCATAGCCCCGTCCCCCAGGGCATGAAGCAGGGATGGAGGAGATCCAGGCTCCAGACATCCAGAGGCCCCAGAGTGCGAGAGCCCAAGGAGTACCACCGGAGGGGCATCCGTGCCACCCTCCTGGGAAGGGCTGAGGAGATCCCCAGACGAGGGGTCACCCAGTAGCCACGGAGCAGAAGCCAGAGGGGGCTGCACCGGGGTGCCCGCCGGCTCTGCCGGCAGCCAGCTGTGCCAGAGTGAACCGAGTTGCAGGCCCCGAGGCCGGAGGCCCGAGGGCCCCCTTTGCCCCAGAAGAGGCCTGACCGAGCGACAGGCACCAGGCCCCGCCAAGTAGCCACCGGGAGTGAGCTTGTGCATACCTGAGCGCCCAGCCCCAGACACCAAGAACCACCAATGCACCAACCCCTGAGGGCATCAGTTACCGGCAGGGAGTGTGGTGAGGGGAGATAGGCCTCCACACTTTGGAGGGCCTGGGAGTTCCCAGGGAGGTGGAGTCTAAGACCCGACCTGACATATAAACACAGACAAACAGGCACACACAGACACAAACATGCTTTCCCACCCTCATGCACACATATACAAACACTCAGCACTCACCCAACGTAGGGATAGACATACATGGACATGTACACACAATCATACTCCCCAAACATACTCTATACCCTGGGTCCAGGTACCCTCGCCCCCAGAGGGGGAAACGGCACCCAGACCCAAGAGATGTGACCCTTTCCCCCGGGGTGGAGGCAAGCAGACCGCCCCAGGCTCCGCAGCAGAATGGAGGCCAATCGGACAGCCAACACCTCCTCCCAGTCCCCCGCCCCGATGGCTAGTAGAGAACGGGGGTGTGTGAAGACCCCATACCTCCCTCCTCCCGCTCATGTGTAGTGTTGCTGCGTGTTGTTCTAAAGTGCATTTAAAACAAGGGAGGGCATGGTGATGCTGCCAGAGAGCAGCAGGTGTTAGCACGGCCCCTCCCGAGAACCCTCAATGTCTACATGGATTTAAAATTGACAGGTGGGCACCGGCGCCAGAGGTAGGGTTGAAAAAAACTGCCTATGAGCTTCTAATCAGGCAGAAATATTGACAGAAAATATATCAAAGGAAATACATTGATGAAAATCAAAGAAGAGAAATATTTATGTGATGTTCCATTTTCCTGAGAACTGATTGGCTGTGATGACTCCTTCAGGTACTACATGCTACTTTGTCCTGTTAGTTAACCAATCTATTAATCTTAACAATCCGCCTCTTGATCTCTCCACTGAGAGATCCAACACGTTCTCACTCCCAACTCGTCAAATGTGTGACGCATGGTCAGGCTCCCTCTGCTTCACTTATCGACGCACAGGGTACCCCCCTCACGTCTAGAATTGACGTGCAGGGTCCTCTTATTGAATACTATACTGCTCCCTAAACGTTGTTTATTGACGACAAGAGATTTCCGCGGAAGAGCCTGTTGTCCATATATTTATACATTTCCGAAATCACATTGTAGTGAAGTATACTGAACACAATATATTATATAATGTAAACAACTACCTGAGAAACAGCAAATACAGCAGATAAATTAATTATAGGCCATCACGTTTGTATCGTTTATTGCATTTATGGAGGGAGAGGTGTATGCTGGGTAATGGCACAGCTAGCGACTGGGTGACTTTATTCACCCGCTTCGGATGTTATCAGTCCATACAATGGACGTTATTAGCAGAAATCAGTCCCATAGATGACCGCGGTCAAGTGAGACCTCACTTACGAAGTCACAGTCAAGCTAGCCGCCCCGCCAGCCGCACCTAAAATGTGGTTGGACTACTCTTACGCATATTACGGTACGGATGAAGACCGGCTTAGAAACGCAGTCTTTTGTGTCCTGACACTATTTTACTTCAACATCCACTCCCAGTTTTGGTTCATCTCCATTTTTCACCCCATGATCCACAGCCAAAATTACTGTACGATTCAGAGAAAATTAACAATAACATTTACCCAATATACAGTACTGTACTGTTAATGTCTTCATCTTTGACCTCAGATTACAGGAATACTGTAAGAGGTGACAAAGATATTTCACTGTATTCTGACTCTAGGCCATCTCCACTCTTCACCCTATGATCCACAGCCAAAATTACTGTATGGTTTTCCAGAAAATTAATAGTAAACTTTGCACATTTTGCTTTACTGTACTCTATATATTCTCATCTTTGACCTCAGATTACAGGAAAACTGTAAGAGGTGACACAGATATTTCACTGGATTCTGACTCTGGGTGACGCCCACTCTTCACCCTGTCGTCCACAGCCAAATTTACTGTACGGTTTTCCAGTAAATCAATAGTGAACTTTACCCAAATTACTGTACTGTTTTCTGATAAAATTAAATCCTAATCTATTACTGAACAAAATGAGTTCATTCAAGTATTTGCTTAACTACAAGAAATTTCTTTCCACACAAAATTTAAATTTTCAAAACATCATTCACACACCACCTCAAGCAGCAACTTTAGTTTTAGACATTATTTATTCAGCGCTTAATCACAACAATAGTCACCTCAAGGCACTTTACATAATAAGTTAAACCTTACAATAATACATACAGAGAAACACCCAACAATCATATGACCCCCTATGAGCAAACACTTTGGCGACAGTGGAAAGGAAAAACTCCCTTTTAACAGGAAGAAACCTCCGGCAGAACCAGGCTCAGGGAGGGGCGGCCATCTGCCGTGACTGGTCGGGGTGAGAAATTAGAATAGAATAGAATTCAACTTTATTGTCATTGCACATGCACAGGTACAGGGCAACGAAATGCAGTTTGCATCCATCCAGAAAGTGCTTTAGCCGTGATATAGATATATTACAATATATATTAGCAATAATAGAGATGTGTAAGTATATTACAGAAATGGGTCTATTATGGTATGTTATAATGTACACAGTGTGAAGTATGTTATGAATATTCTATAACTATAAGTATGTACAGGCTGCAGTGAGTACAAGCTATGTACAGGCTATGACAGGATATAAATATGAAATAAAAACTATACAGAAATCTGAGATATACAGTTATACAGAAATGTGAACTATGTAAGTTATAAACAGTTGTAGGATTAAAAATTATCGTATGTACAGAATGATTATTTACACAGAACTATACAGTAGTGGTAAAGTGCTAGTGGTTGTGGGTGTGTGTATGTTCAGTCCATGAGTTTAACGTGGGTCAGATGTCAGGAGGCAGAGTTCAGGAGTCTGACAGCTGTGGGGAAGAAGCTGTTCCGGTACCTGGTGGTCTTAGTCCGGAGGCTTCTGTAGCGCCTCCCAGAGGGCAGGAGGGTGAAGAGTCTATGTGATGGGTGACTGGGGTCTTTGATGATTTTCCCAGCCCTTTTCAGACACCGCTTCCTGTAGATGTCCTTTATGGCAGGAAGTGGTGCTCCGGCGATGCGCTGGGCAGTTTTCACGACCCTCTGCAACGCCTTCCGGTCCGAGGCGGAGCAGTTCCCATACCAGACTGTTATACAGTTGGTCAGGATGCTCTCGATGGTGCAGCGATAGAAGTTCACCAGGATGTCTGAGGACAGGTGGTTCTTCCTCAGAGTCCTCAAGAAGAAGAGGCGCTGGTGAGCCTTCTTGACCAGCTTGGAGCAGTTGGTCGTCAAGATGAGATCCTCGGAGATGTGGACTCCCAGGAACTTGAAGCTGCTCACACGCTCCACAGCCGTCCCCTTAATGTGGATGGGTGGATGTGGGTCAAATTACATTTCTCATATTACAGATTTCTCAGATTACTATTATACAGTTTTGATATATTGTTATTCATTATCTGTCATCACACAAATCAACCCAAAAAATCAAAAAGGAAATACTTAAAATACGTGCTCAAAGCAAGAATGTTATACATATTGTGTTTTACACATGTGTTCCTCAAAACACCAATAATAACTATAAGCAGATTATTCTAGTAGCTTTCACTGCATGTGGAATTAGGTTACACAAAGCACACACTTCCACTCCGTCTTCTGAGCACTGCTGAGCTGTTCATTTGTCATGTCCAGGCATTCAGAATGGAACCAGCAGTTGCAGTTATCACACTGAATCTGTAAACAAATAACATATGAGTTTTCATAAACACATGAAGTAAATAATTCTATGATTTAATAAATTACAATCCTTAACAACACAGAGTCAAATACTTTGTTGTAGATAACATAAAACTATTTTTTAGAAACACTATACCCAGTCAGTGATGGAGGGTCCTGGATTGGGTGGTTTCGCTGTGGCACACATGGCACAGTTGGTGTCACTGTCAAATACTAAAACATAAAATATATATATATGTTAGTGTTCATCGGTTTGACACAAACAAATATGTCCATTTGAAAAAGATATTACTCACCTGAGCCCTCAAGTATTTTGTAAACATGATGAATTTTTGGAATACAAAGGTTATTAAAGAGTTTTTTACTTACGTATACTCAGTATTCAGTCATGAGAATATGCCTGGAATGTGATAGTAATAGTAATAGTAATAGTGAGAAACGCACTGTCTTGGTGAAATAAAGCGTTTTTGTACAACTGCATGAAGATAGCTGTAACTTTTGATAGAAGACTCAGACACACATATTTATGGGTTTATCTTATAGAATTCAGTATCCCCGTGTTGGGCAAACAGGTTTTGCAGCTGTTTGAGCTATGATTTTCAAGTTATTCACAAAATGAAAACTTGTACTTTGTTTCGGGCGAGAACTCCATTCAAATGCATGTAATAGTGAGAAACGCACTGTCTTGGCGAAATAAAGCGTTTTTGTACAACTGCATGAATATAGCTGTAACTTTTGATAGAAGACTCAGACACACATATTTATGGGTTTATCTTATAGAATTCAGTATCCCCGTGTTGGGCAAACAGCTTTTGCAGCTGTTTGAGCTGAGATTTTCAAGTTATTCACAAAATGAAAACTTGTACTTTGTTTCGGGCAAGAACTGCATTCAAATGCATGTAATAGTGAGAAACGCACTGTCTTGGCGAAATAAAGCGTTTTTGTACAACTTCAGAAATCAAGCTGTAACTTTTGATAGAAGACTCAGACACACATATTTATGGCTTTGTTTTATAGAATTCAGTATCCCCGTGTTGGGCAAACAGGTTTTGCAGCTGTTTGAGCTAAGATTTTCAAGTTATTCACAAAATGAAAACTTGTACTTTGTTTCGGGCGAGAACTCCATTCAAATCCATGTAATAGTGAGAAACGCACCGTTTTGGCCAAATAAAGCGTTTTTGTACTACTTCATGAAGATAGCTGTAACTTTTGATAGAAGACTCAGACACACGTATTCATGGCTTTGTCATGTAGAATTCAGTATCCCCGTGTTGGGCAAAGAGGTTTTGCAGCTGTTTCAGCTGAGATTTTCATGTTATTCACAAAATGAAAAGTTGTACTTTGTTTGGGGCTAGACCTGCGTAAAGCTAGATGTCATTTATGGCATTCAGCTAGAGGTCATTTATGGCATTCAGCTAGAGGTCATTTATGGCATACAGCTAGAGGTCATTTATGGCATACATGTCAGGGCTCTGTGTGCAGGCGGATGGAGAGGTGGATCCAATCGCAGGACTCAGACACTGAATTGTAACTTAAAACCTCAGCTTTATTGCTGGCACGAAAACAAAACATAAACAGAGCAATGGTACTGAAATACTGAAACACTGACACGGAAACACACAGGCATAGTCTGATGGTACGTAATGAGGGAACGGGCAACAGAAGGGAGACACAGCTGGGAGAGATCAGGGCTGACGAGACAGGGGAACCAAGCTGCACACACTAACATAAGACAAAGACTTTCACAATAAAACAGGAAACATGAATTACTGAACAAGCACGCAGACTAAACACAGAGACAGAAAATAACACATGGAACTCAAACAATACATGAAACCACAATTCCTAAAACACGAATAAACAGAAACATGAAACTCTAAATCATCATCATCATCATCATCATCAAGCACTACAAGAGAATAAGAAAACAATCCAAAACACCAAGATAACTGAAACACAAAGTACCAGAGAAACATAAAGAATAATCCATGATGCAAAAGTAAACCAAAACATAATAAACTCAAAATACCGGGTCCAACGGACCCAGAACCGTGACAGTACCCTCCAAGGGCTGGCTCCCGACAGCCCTAAACAAAAAAGCACAACAAAGCACCAGGCCAGGGCGGGTGGAGGGGGCCCAGGACGGAGGGACAGAAACCAAACAAAAAAAAACAAAAAAAAAAAAACAACAAGGAGCACAAGAGTCCAAAAACGCAGGAAAGCACATCAAAACCAAAACGAAACTAGAGCTCAAGAGTCCATGAAAAGTTCAGGGGGTCGACCCGGAGGTCGGCCACACAGGAGCCAACACAGGTCAGGGGGCCAGCCATGCACACGGCAACGAGCAAACAGGTCAGGGGGCCGGCCGTGCACACGGCAACGGGCAAACAGGTCAGGGGGCCGACCGTGCACACGGCAACGGCAGCGACGGGCAAACAGTTCTGGAGGCCGACCGTGCACACGGCAACGGCGGCGACGGGCAAACAGTTCTGGAGGCCGACCGTGCACACGGCAACGGCGGCGACGGGCAAACAGTTCTGGAGGCCGACCGTGCACACGGCAACGGCGGCGACGGGCAAACAGTTCTGGAGGCCGACCGTGCACACGGCAACGGCGGCGACGGGCAAACAGTTCTGGAGGCCGACCGTGCACACGGCAACGGCGGCAGCGCAGGCAAAACCAATCAGGAGGCCGACCACTTGGAAGGCAGTGGCGGCCACTGAACAGGTCTGGAGGTCGGCCGCAATGCCAGCGGCAGCGACAAACTCTTTCAGGAGGCTGCCCTCGACGGCCATGATGCCAACGTAGAGGCCTGGAAAACGGCCGGCAGAGGTGAGGCGGAACAGGACGGGCCGGGTCCCATGACGATGGCGGAGCAGAAGCCGGGCCGGGTCCCATGACGATGGCGGAGCAGAAGCCGGGCCAGGCGTGGACGAAGACACAGAGGCCGGGCCAGGCGTGGACGAAGACACAGAGGCCGGGCCAGGCGTGGACGAAGACACAGAGGCCGGGCCAGGCGTGGACGAAGACACAGAGGCCGGGCCAGGCGTGGACGAAGACACAGAGGCCGGGCCAGGCGGCAGCAAGGCGGCTGCGGGGCCAGGCGGCAGCGAGGCGGCTGCGGAACCTGACGGCAGCGAGGCGGCTGCAGAACCTGACGGCAGCGAGGCGGCTGCGGAACCTGACGGTGATATGGATGCTGCAGGCGGAGATGATGATGCTGCAGGCGGAGATGATGATGCTGCAGGCGGAGATGATGATGCTGCAGGCGGAGATGATGATGCTGCAGGCGGAGATGATGATGCTGCAGGTGACGGCTGAACAGACTTCCCCGGACCGCCAGCAGATGTGAGGATGTGCTGGCTGGGTCCTCCAGGACCCTCAGCTAACGACGCGTGGTGCTGGGTGGGCTCCTCGGACCCTCCAGCAGACGTGGCATGAGGCTGGCTGGGTTCTCCCGAACCCCCAGCTGACGACACTTCAGGCTGGCTGGGTTCTCCTCGGGCCCTCCAGCTGACGACACTTGAGGCTGGCTGGGTTCTCCCGAACCCCCAGCTGACGACACTTGAGGCTGGCTGGGTTCTCCCGAACCCCCAGCTGACGACACTTGAGGCTGGCTGGGTTCTCCCGAACCCCCAGCTGACGACACTTGAGGCTGGCTGGGTTCTCCCGAACCCCCAGCTGACGAAACTTCAGGCTGGACGGGCTCCTCGGGCCCTCCAGCTGACGAAACCTGAGGCTGGACGGGCTCCTCGGGCCCTCCAGCAAGAGTAGATGCAGGACCAGAGGCAATTGGGACCCCTGGCTCAGGGTGAAGATGAGTGGCTGACTGAGGAGATGACAAAGCCAATGATTCCTCTACTAACCGAACTACTGACTGGGTTATGGACTGTAATAAAGTCTGCAGAAAGTCTGATTGAGGTAGAGCCTGAGCTATGGGTAACTGGGGTGAAGACTGAGCTACGGGTGACTGAACGTGAGATGAAAGCGGTGGTGGAATAGGTGACTCAGCTACAGGTGGCTGCTGAGCAGCTGACACTGGACACTGAGCTACAGGTGGCTGCTGAGCAGGGAACACTGGACACTGAGCTACAGGTGGCTGCTGAGAAGGTTGTAGTGATGGTGGTTGAGATGGTGACTGAGCTAATCCTCCTGAGCCTTCTGAACACGAGAAAAACTGCTGGAAGCGCTCACCTGAACCCCCAGCTGACACAGGAATGGGTGCCGGCACCAGCTGAGCACCAACCCCTCCCACCTGAGGAACTGAAATGGGTGGAGGGGGATGCTGGGCTCGAGCTACCCTAGGAGCAGGAAGAAGAGGAGGGAGAAGCTCAGGAACGGTCTCAAGATGCCCAATATTACAAACTGGGTCTCGGCATATAGTCTTTGCAGAGTGGGCAACCTCAGAAACATTCAACTGGGACACAGAAAAGTCCTTGGGAGGAGCCACAGTCTTAATAGATAGTAGAGAGGTGCGACTAGAGTCCTTAAATGTCCTTGGGGAACAAACAGCCTCTTCCTTCAGAGAGCCTAAGTTACAGCCTGCAACTTCTGTCCCTACCAACTGCCTGTGGCCCTGCTGAAAAGTACATGGTTGAAAGGCTGGCTTAGAAACATTAACCACCTCCCTTTCAGCTGACTGAATGAACATAGCCCCAGAATAAACAGTTCCAGATAAAACAGTCTTAACTCCTGGGTCCAAAGAAACATCAGGACCACAGTCTTTTGAACCAATGGGAAAACAATCATTCTCAAAACGAAAACCTTTATTTTCCCGAACAGGAGAAACACGAGCTGTAGTGTTCATGAAGCTGCCGTTCGCAGCTTTGGGGGAAACAGTCTGTCTTTCCCTTGACACAAAAGGCGAATGAAGGGAAACTCTGTCACTCACCCTAGGCGGTTGTTTGAAATGAATCCCAGGCTCCTGCTGGAGCTGTGAGTGCTGGCGGCGCGTCCGCCGCTTTCCTGCCGAAGAGGGATCAGGACTGGCTGAGGGTGACATGGCAAAACTCTGCTGCGGCTGCTCCTCCTGGGGTGTGGAAATGCTGGGTGAGTCGGGTGGCACAATAATGATCCCTAATATTTTGTAGACCGCCCGTGCAGGCGTAAGCTGGTTGCTTGCAGGCTCGTAGTAATCCTCCCGGGACCGGCTGGAGCGTTTTCTGCGTGACCGGGGCGTCCGAGGGGAGGAAGCAGATGAGTGGGCCGAAGGGTAGGCTGCTAGCGAGGAACGGCAGCACGGAGGCCCTCCAAGCGCTAGCCGGGTCCCGTCAAAACGGGAGCTGCGCTTCCACAGTGAGTCCACTGGATCCATTACTGGTCGCGTCGTTCTGTCAGGGCTCTGTGTGCATGCGGATGGAGAGGTGGATCCAATCGCAGGACTCAGACACTGAATTGTAACTTAAAACCTCAGCTTTATTGCTGGCACGAAAACAAAACATAAACAGAGCAATGGTACTGAAATACTGAACCACTGACACGGAAACACACAGGCATAGTCTGATGGTACGACGCGACACTGGGTTGAGGAAAACACAGGGCTTAAATACACAGGGTAGTAATGAGGGAACAGGCAACAGAAGGGAGACACAGCTGGGAGAGATCAGGGCTGACGAGACAGGGGAACCAAGCTGCACACACTAACATAAGACAAAGACTTTCACAATAAAACAGGAAACATGAACTACTGAACAAGCACGCAGACTAAACACTGAGAGACAGAAAATAACACATGGAACTCAAACAATACATGAAACCACAATTCCTAAAACACGAATAAACAGAAACATGAAACTCTAAATCATCATCATCATCATCATCATCATCAACACAAGCACTACAAGAGAATAAGAAAACAATCCAAAACACCAAGATAACTGAAACACAAAGTACCAGAGAAACATAAAGAATAATCCATGATGCAAAAGTAAACCAAAACATAATAAACTCAAAATACCGGGTCCAACGGACCCAGAACGGTGACAGTACAGCTAGAGGTCATTTATGGCATACAGCAAGAGGTCATTTATGGCATACAGCTAGAGGTCATTAATGGCATACAGCTAGATGTCATTTATGGCATACAACTAGAGGTCATTAATGGCATACAGCAAAAGTTCATTGATGGCATACAACTAGAGGTCATTAATGGTATACAGCTAGATGTCATTTATGGCATACAACTAGGGGTCATTAATGGCATACATCTAGATGTCATTTATGGCATACAACTAGAGGTCATTAATGGCATACAGCTAGAGGTCATTAATGGCATACAGCTAGATGTCATTTATGGCATACAACTAGAGGTCATTAATGGCATACAGCTAGAGGTCATTAATGGCATACAGCTAGATGTCATTAATGGCATACAGCTAGATGTCATTTATGGCATACAGCTAGATGTCATTTATGGCATACAGCTAGAGGTCAGTAATGGCATACAACTAGAGGTCATTAATGGCATACAGCTAGATGTCATTAATGGCATACAGCTAGATGTCATTTATGGCATACAGCTAGAGGTCAGTAATGGCATACAGCTAGATGTCATTAATGGCATACAGCTAGAGGTCAGTAATGGCATACAGCTAGATGTCATTAATGGCATACAGCTAGATGTCATTAATGGCATACAGCTAGATGTCATTTATGGCATACAGCTAGAGGTCAGTAATGGCATACAGCTAGATGTCATTAATGGCATACAGCTAGATGTCATTTATGGCATACAGCTAGAGGTCAGTAATGGCATACAGCTAGATGTCATTTATGGCATACAACTAGAGGTCATTAATGGCATACAGCTAGATGTCATTTATGGCATACAACTAGAGGTCATTAATGGCATACAGCTAGATGTCATTAATGGCATACAGCTAGATGTCATTTATGGCATACAGCTAGAGGTCAGTAATGGCATACAACTAGAGGTCATTAATGGCATACAGCTAGATGTCATTAATGGCATACAGCTAGATGTCATTTATGGCATACAGCTAGAGGTCAGTAATGGCATACAGCTAGATGTCATTAATGGCATACAGCTAGATGTCATTAATGGCATACAGCTAGATGTAATTTATGGCATACAGCTAGAGGTCAGTAATGGCATACAACTAGAGGTCAGTAATGGCATACAGCTAGATGTCATTTATGGCATACAACTAGAGGTCATTAATGGCATACAGCTAGATGTCATTAATGGCATACAGCTAGATGTCATTTATGGCATAGAGCTAGAGGTCAGTAATGGCATACAACTAGAGGTCATTAATGGCATACAGCTAGATGTCATTAATGGCATACAGCTAGATGTCATTTATGGCATACAGCTAGAGGTCAGTAATGGCATACAGCTAGATGTCATTAATGGCATACAGCTAGATGTCATTTATGGCATACAGCTAGAGGTCAGTAATGGCATACAACTAGAGGTCATTAATGGCATACAGCTAGATGTCATTAATGGCATACAGCTAGATGTCATTTATGGCATACAGCTAGAGGTCAGTAATGGCATACAGCTAGATGTCATTAATGGCATACAGCTAGATGTCATTTATGGCATACAGCTAGAGGTCAGTAATGGCATACAGCTAGATGTCATTAATGGCATACAGCTAGATGTCATTTATGGCATACAGCTAGAGGTCAGTAATGGCATACAGCTAGACGTCATTAATGGCATACAGCTAGAGGTCAGTAATGGCATACAGCTAGAGGTCAGTAATGGCATACAGCTAGATGTCATTTATGGCATACAGCTAGAGGTCATTTATGGCATACAGCTAGAGGTCAGTAATGGCATACAGCTAGATGTCATTAATGGCATACAGCTAGATGTCATTTATGGCATACAGCTAGAGGTCAGTAATGGCATACAGCTAGACGTCATTAATGGCATACAGCTAGAGGTCAGTAATGGCATACAGCTAGAGGTCAGTAATGGCATACAGCTAGATGTCATTAATGGCATACAGCTAGATGTCATTTATGGCATACAGCTAGAGGTCAGTAATGGCATACAACTAGAGGTCATTAATGGCATACAGCTAGATGTCATTAATGGCATACAGCTAGATGTCATTTATGGCATACAGCTAGAGGTCAGTAATGGCATACAGCTAGATGTCATTAATGGCATACAGCTAGATGTCATTTATGGCATACAGCTAGAGGTCAGTAATGGCATACAGCTAGATGTCATTAATGGCATACAGCTAGATGTCATTTATGGCATACAGCTAGAGGTCAGTAATGGCATACAGCTAGACGTCATTAATGGCATACAGCTAGAGGTCAGTAATGGCATACAGCTAGATGTCATTAATGGCATACAGCTAGATGTCATTTATGGCATACAGCTAGAGGTCAGTAATGGCATACAGCTAGACGTCATTAATGGCATACAGCTAGAGGTCAGTAATGGCATACAGCTAGAGGTCAGTAATGGCATACAGCTAGATGTCATTAATGGCATACAGCTAGATGTCATTTATGGCATACAGCTAGAGGTCAGTAATGGCATACAACTAGAGGTCATTAATGGCATACAGCTAGATGTCATTAATGGCATACAGCTAGATGTCATTTATGGCATACAGCTAGAGGTCAGTAATGGCATACAGCTAGATGTCATTAATGGCATACAGCTAGATGTCATTTATGGCATACAGCTAGATGTCATTTATGGCATACAGCTAGATGTCATTTATGGCATACAGCTAGAGGTCAGTAATGGCATACAGCTAGATGTCATTAATGGCATACAGCTAGATGTCATTTATGGCATACAGCTAGAGGTCAGTAATGGCATACAGCTAGATGTCATTAATGGCATACAGCTAGATGTCATTTATGGCATACAGCTAGAGGTCAGTAATGGCATACAGCTAGATGTCATTAATGGAATACAGCTAGATGTCATATATGGCATACAACTAGAGGTCATTTATGGCATACAACTAGAGGTCATTAATGGCATACAACTAGAGGTCATTTATGGCATACAGCTAGATGTCATTTATGGCATACAACTAGAGGTCATTAATGGCATACAACTAGAGGTCATTTATGGCATACAGCTAGAGGTCATTTATGGCATACAACTTGATGTCATTTATGGCATACAGCTAGATGTCGTTTATGGCATACAGCTAGAGGTCATTAATGGCATACAGCTAGATGTCATTAATGGCATACAGCTAGATGTCATTAATGGCATACAGCTAGATGTCATTAATGGCATACAACTAGAGGTCATTAATGGCATACAACTAGAGGTCATTTATGGCATACAACTAGAGGTCATTAATGGCATACAACTAGAGGTCATTTATGGCATACAACTAGAGGTCATTAATGGCATACAACTAGATGTCATTTATGGCATACAACTAGAGGTCATTAATGGCATACAACTAGAGGTCATTTATGGCATACAGCTAGAGGTCATTTATGGCATACAGCTAGATGTCATTAATGGCATACAGCTAGATGTCATTAATGGCATACAGCTAGAGGTCATTAATGGCATACACCTAGATGTCATTAATGGCATACAGCTAGATGTCATTAATGGCATACAGCTAGATGTCATTAATGGCATACAGCTAGATGTCATTAATGGCATACAGCTAGATGTCATTAATGGCATACAACTAGATGTCATTAATGGCATACAGCTAGATGTCATTAATGGCATACAGCTAGATGTCATTAATGGCATACAGCTAGAGGTCATTAATGGCATACACCTAGATGTCATTAATGGCATACAGCTAGATGTCATTTATGGCATACAGCTAGATGTCATTAATGGCATACAGCTAGATGTCATTAATGGCATACAGCTAGATGTCATTAATGGCATACAGCTAGATGTCATTTATGGCATACAGCTAGATGTCATTAATGGCATACAGCTAGATGTCATTAATGGCATACAGCTAGATGTCATTTATGGCATACAGCTAGATGTCATTTATGGCATACAGCTAGAGGTCATTAATGGCATACAGCTAGATGTCATTAATGGCATACAGCTAGATGTCATTTATGGCATACAACTAGAGGTCATTAATGGCATACAGCTAGAGGTCATTAATGGCATACACCTAGATGTCATTAATGGCATACAGCTAGATGTCATTAATGGCATACAGCTAGATGTCATTAATGGCATACAGCTAGATGTCATTTATGGCATACAACTAGAGGTCATTTATGGCATACAACTTGATGTCATTTATGGCATACCGCTAGATGTCATTTATGGCATACAGCTAGAGGTCATTAATGGCATACACCTAGATGTCATTAATGGCATACAACTAGAGGTCATTTATGGCATACAACTTGATGTCATTTATGGCATACCGCTAGATGTCATTTATGGCATACAGCTAGAGGTCATTAATGGCATACACCTAGATGTCATTTATGGCATACAGCTAGAGGTCATTAATGGCATACAGCTAGAGGTCATTAATGGCATACACCTAGATGTCATTAATGGCATACAACTAGAGGTCATTTATGGCATACAACTTGATGTCATTTATGGCATACCGCTAGATGTCATTTATGGCATACAGCTAGAGGTCATTAATGGCATACACCTAGATGTCATTAATGGCATACAGCTAGATGTCATTAATGGCATACAGCTAGATGTCATTAATGGCATACAGCTAGATGTCATTAATGGCATACAGCCAGATGTCATTTATGGCATACAGCTAGAGGTCATTTATGGCATACAACTTGATGTCATTTATGGCATACAGCTAGAGGTCATTAATGGCACACAGCTAGATGTCATTAATGGCATACAGCTAGAGGTCATTTATGGCATACAACTAGAGGTCATTAATGGAATACACCTAGAGGTCATTAATGGCATACAGCTAGAGGTCATTAATGGCATACAGCTAGAGGTCATTAATGGCATACACCTAGAGGTCATTAATGGCATACAGCTAGAGGTCATTAATGGCACACAGCTAGATGTCATTAATGGCATACACCTAGATGTCATTAATGGCACACAGCTAGATGTCATTAATGGCATACAACTAGAGGTCATTAATGGAATACACCTAGAGGTCATTAATGGCATACAGCTAGAGGTCATTAATGGCACACACCTAGATGTCATTTATGGCATACAACTAGAGGTCATTAATGGAATACACCTAGAGGTCATTAATGGCATACAGCTAGATGTCATTAATGGCACACACCTAGATGTCATTTATGGCATACACCTAGATGTCATTTATGGCATACACCTAGAGGTCATTAATGGCATACAGCTAGAGGTCATTAATGGCATACAGCTAGAGGTCATTAATGGCATACACCTAGAGGTCATTAATGGCATACAGCTAGAGGTCATTAATGGCATACAGCTAGATGTCATTAATGGCATACAGCTAGATGTCATTAATGGCACACACCTAGATGTCATTTATGGCATACAGCTAGAGGTCATTAATGGCATACAGCTAGAGGTCATTAATGGCATACAGCTAGAGGTCATTAATGGCATACAGCTAGATGTCATTAATGGCACACACCTAGATGTCATTTATGGCATACAGCTAGAGGTCATTAATGGCATACAGCTAGAGGTCATTAATGGCATACAGCTAGAGGTCATTAATGGCATACAGCTAGATGTCATTAATGGCACACACCTAGATGTCATTTATGGCATACAGCTAGAGGTCATTAATGGCATACAGCTAGAGGTCATTAATGGCATACAGCTAGAGGTCATTAATGGCATACAGCTAGAGGTCATTAATGGCATACACCTAGATGTCATTAATGGCACACACCTAGATGTCATTTATGGCATACAGCTAGAGGTCATTAATGGCATACAGCTAGAGGTCATTAATGGCATACAGCTAGAGGTCATTAATGGCATACAGCTAGATGTCATTAATGGCACACACCTAGATGTCATTTATGGCATACACCTAGAGGTCATTAATGGCATACAGCTAGAGGTCATTAATGGCATACAGCTAGAGGTCATTAATGGCATACACCTAGAGGTCATTAATGGCATACAGCTAGAGGTCATTAATGGCATACAGCTAGATGTCATTAATGGCATACAGCTAGATGTCATTAATGGCATACAGCTAGATGTCATTTATGGCATACACCTAGATGTCATTAATGGCATACAGCTAGATGTCATTTATGGCATACAGCTAGATGTCATTAATGGCATACAGCTAGAGGTCATTTATGGCATACAACTAGAGGTCATTTATGGCATACAACTAGAGGTCATTAATGGCATACAGCTAGAGGTCATTTATGGCATACAGCTAGATGTAATTTAAGGTATACAACAAGAGGTCATTAATGGCATACAGCTAGAGGTCATTTATGGCATACAACTAGAGGTCATTAATGGCATACAACTAGAGGTCATTAATGGCATACAGCTAGATGTAATTTAAGGTATACAACAAGAGGTCATTAATGGCATACAGCTAGATGTAATTTAAGGTATACAACAAGAGGTCATTAATGGCATACAGCTAGAGGTCATTAATGGCATACAGCTAGAGGTCATTAATGGCATACAACTAGAGGTCATTTATGGCATACAACTAGATGTAATTTAAGGTATACAACAAGAGGTCATTAATGGCATACAGCTAGAGGTCATTTATGGCATACAGCTAGAGGTAATTTAAGGTATACACCTAGAGGTCATTAATGGCATACAGCTAGAGGTCATTAATGGCATTCAGCTAGATGTCATTTATGGCATACAACTAGAGGTCATTAATGGCATACAACTAGAGGTCATTTATGGCATACAGCTAGATGTCATTAATGGCATACAGCTAGAGGTCATTAATGGCATACAACTAGAGGTCATTTATGGCATACAACTAGATGTAATTTAAGGTATACAACAAGAGGTCATTAATGGCATACAGCTAGAGGTCATTTATGGCATACAGCTAGATGTCATTTATGGCATACAACTAGAGGTCATTAATGGCACACAACTAGAGGTCATTTATGGCATACAGCTAGATGTCATTAATGGCATTCAGCTAGATGTCATTTATGGCATACAACTAGAGGTCATTAACGGCATACAGCTAGAGGTCATTAATGGCATACAGCTAGATGTCATATATGGCATACAGCTAGAGGTCATTTATGGCATACAACTAGAGGTCATTAATGGCATACAGCTAGAGGTCATTTATGGCATACAACTAGAGGTCATTAATGGCATACAACTAGAGGTCATTAATGGCATACAACTAGAGGTCATTAATGGCATACAGCTAGAGGTCATTTATGGCATACAACTAGAGGTCATTAACGGCATACAACTAGAGGTCATTAACGGCATACAGCTAGAGGTCATTAATGGCATACAGCTAGATGTCATATATGGCATACAGCTAGAGGTCATTTATGGCATACAACTAGAGGTCATTAATGGCATACAGCTAGAGGTCATTTATGGCATACAACTAGAGGTCATTAATGGCATACAACTAGAGGTCATTAATGGCATACAACTAGAGGTCATTAATGGCATACAGCTAGAGGTCATTAATGGCATACATCTAGAGGTCATTTATGGCATACAACTAGATGTAATTTAAGGTATACAACAATAGGTCATTAATGGCATACAGCTAGAGGTCATTTATGGCATACAACTAGAGGTCATTAATGGCATACAACTAGAGGTCATTAATGGCATACAACTAGAGGTCATTAATGGCATACAGCTAGAGGTCATTTATGGCATACAACTAGAGGTCATTAATGGCATACAACTAAAGGTCATTAATGGCATACAGCTAGAGGTCATTTATGGCATACAGCTAGATGTAATTTAAGGTATACAACAAGAGGTCATTAATGGCATACAGCTAGAGGTCATTTATGGCATACAACTAGAGGTCATTAATGGCATACAACTAGAGGTCATTAATGGCATACAGCTAGATGTAATTTAAGGTATACAACAAGAGGTCATTAATGGCATACAGCTAGAGGTCATTTATGGCATACAGCTAGATGTAATTTAAGGTATACAACAAGAGGTCATTAATGGCATACAGCTAGAGGTCATTAATGGCATACAGCTAGAGGTCATTAATGGCATACAGCTAGAGGTCATTTATGGCATACAACTAGATGTAATTTAAGGTATACAACAAGAGGTCATTAATGGCATACAGCTAGAGGTCATTAATGGCATACAGCTAGAGGTCATTAATGGCATACAACTAGAGGTCATTAATGGCATACAACTAGAGGTCATTAATGGCATACAGCTAGAGGTCATTTATGGCATACAACTAGATGTAATTTAAGGTATACAACAAGAGGTCATTAATGGCATACAGCTAGAGGTCATTTATGGCATACAACTAGAGGTCATTAATGGCATACAACTAGAGGTCATTAATGGCATACAGCTAGAGGTCATTTATGGCATACAACTAGATGTAATTTAAGGTATACAACAAGAGGTCATTAATGGCATACAGCTAGAGGTCATTTATGGCATACAACTAGAGGTCATTAATGGCATACAACTAGAGGTCATTAATGGCATACAACTAGAGGTCATTAATGGCATACAGCTAGAGGTCATTTATGGCATACAGCTAGATGTAATTTAAGGTATACAACAAGAGGTCATTAATGGCATACAGCTAGAGGTCATTTATGGCATACAACTAGAGGTCTTTAATGGCATACAACTAGAGGTCATTAATGGCATACAGCTAGAGGTCATTTATGGCATACAGCTAGATGTAATTTAAGGTATACAACAAGAGGTCATTAATGGCATACAGCTAGAGGTCATTTATGGCATACAACTAGAGGTCATTAATGGCATACAACTAGAGGTCATTAATGGCATACAACTAGAGGTCATTAATGGCATACAGCTAGAGGTCATTTATGGCATACAACTAGAGGTCATTAATGGCATACAACAAGAGGTCATTAATGGCATACAGCTCGATGTAATTTAAGGTATACAACAAGAGGTCATTAATGGCATACAGCTAGAGGTCATTTATGGCATACAACTAGAGGTCATTTATGGCATACAACTAGAGGTCATTAATGGCATACAGCTAGATGTAATTTAAGGTATACAACAAGAGGTCATTTATGGCATACAACTAGAGGTCATTAATGGCATACATCTAGATGTAATTTAAGGCATACAACTAGAGGTCATTAATGGCATACAGCTAGAGGTCATTTATGGCATACAACTAGAGGTCATTAATGGCATACAGCTACATGTAATTTAAGGCATACAACTAGATGTCATTAATGGCATACATCTAGATGTCATTTAAGGCATACAACTAGAGGTCATTAATGGCATACATCTAGATGTCATTTAAGGCATACAACTAGAGGTCATTAATGGCATACATCTAGATGTCATTTAAGGCATACAACTAGAGGTCATTAATGGCATACAGCTAGAGGTCATTTATGGCATACAACTAGAGGTGATTAATGGCATACAGCTAGAGGTCATTTATGGCATACAGCTAGATGTCATTAATGGCATACAACTAGAGGTCATTAATGGCATACAGCTAGAGGTCATTAATGGCATACAGCTAGATATCATTAATGGCATACAGCTAGAGGTCATTTATGGCATACAACTAGAAGTCATTAATGGCATACAGCTAGAGGTCATTAATGGCATACAGCTAGATATCATTAATGGCATACAGCTAGAGGTCATTTATGGCATACAACTAGAAGTCATTAATGGCATACAGCTAGAGGTCATTTATGGCATACAGCTAGATGTCATTAATGGCATACAGCTAGAGGTCATTAATGGCATACAGCTAGATATCATTAATGGCATACAGCTAGAGGTCATTTATGGCATACAACTAGAAGTCATTAATGGCATACAGCTAGAGGTCATTTATGGCATACAGCTAGATGTCATTAATGGCATACAACTAGAGGTCATTTATGGCATACAGCTAGAGGTCATTTATGGCATACAGCTAGATGTCATTAATGGCATACAACTAGAGGTCATTAATGGCATACAGCTAGATATCATTTATGGCATACAGCTAGAGGTCATTTATGGCATACAACTAGAGGTCATTAATGGCATACAGCTAGATATCATTAATGGCATACAGCTAGAGGTCATTTATGGCATACAACTAGAGGTGATTAATGGCATACAGCTAGAGGTCATTAATGGCATACAACTAGAAGTCATTAATGGCATACAGCTAGAGGTCATTAATGGCATACAGCTAGATATCATTAATGGCATACAGCTAGAGGTCATTTATGGCATACAACTAGAAGTCATTAATGGCATACAGCTAGAGGTCATTTATGGCATACAGCTAGATGTCATTAATGGCATACAACTAGAGGTCATTTATGGCATACAGCTAGATGTCATTAATGGCATACAACTAGAGGTCATTTATGGCATACAGCTAGATGTCATTAATGGCATACAGCTAGAGGTCATTTATGGCATACAGCTAGATGTCATTAATGGCATACAACTAGAGGTCATTAATGGCATACAGCTAGAGGTCATTTATGGCATACAGCTAGATATCATTAATGGCATACAGCTAGATGTCATTAATGGCATACAACTAGAGGTCATTAATGGCATACAGCTAGAGGTCATTTATGGCATACAACTAGAAGTCATTAATGGCATACAGCTAGAGGTCATTTATGGCATACAGCTAGATGTCATTAATGGCATACAGCTAGATGTCATTAATGGCATACAACTAGAGGTCATTAATGGCATACAACTAGAGGTCATTTATGGCATACAACTAGAGGTGATTAATGGCATACAGCTAGAGGTCATTTATGGCATACAGCTAGATGTCATTAATGGCATACAACTAGAGGTCATTTATGGCATACAGCTAGAGGTCATTTATGGCATACAGCTAGATGTCATTAATGGCATACAACTAGAGGTGATTAATGGCATACAGCTAGAGGTCATTTATGTCATACAGCTAGATGTCATTAATGGCATACAACTAGAAGTCATTAATGGCATACAGCTAGAGGTCATTAATGGCATACAGCTAGATATCATTAATGGCATACAGCTAGAGGTCATTTATGGCATACAACTAGATGTCATTAATGGCATACAACTAGAGGTCATTTATGGCATACAACTAGAGGTCATTAATGGCATACAGCTAGATGTCATTTAAGGCATACAACTAGAGGTCATTAATGGCATACATCTAGATGTCATTTAAGGCATTCAACTAGAGGTCATTAATGGCATACAGCTAGAGGTCATTTATGGCATACAACTAGAGGTGATTAATGGCATACAGCTAGAGGTCATTTATGGCATACAGCTAGAGGTCATTTATGGCATACAACTAGAGGTGATTAATGGCATACAGCTAGAGGTCATTTATGGCATACAACTAGATGTCATTAATGGCATACATCTAGATGTCATTTAAGGCATACAACTAGATGTCATTAATGGCATACATCTAGATGTCATTTAAGGCATTCAACTAGAGGTCATTAATGGCATACAGCTAGAGGTCATTTATGGCATACAACTAGAGGTGATTAATGGCATACAGCTAGAGGTCATTTATGGCATACAGCTAGATGTCATTTATGGCATACAACTAGAAGTCATTAATGGCATACAACTAGAGGTCATTAATGGCATACAACTAGAGGTCATTAATGGCATACAGCTAGATGTCATTTATGGCATACAACTAGAGGTCATTTATGGCATACAGCTAGATATCATTTACGGCATACAACTAGAGGTCATTAATGGCATACAGCTAGAGGTCATTTACGGCATACAGCTAGAGGTCATTAATGGCATACATCTAGATGTCATTTATGGCATACAACTAGAGGTCATTAATGGCATACAGCTAGAGGTCATTTATGGCATACAACTAGAGGTCATTTATGGCATACAACTAGAGGTCATTAATGGCATACAGCTAGAGGTCATTTACGGCATACAACTAGAGGTCATTAATGGCATACAGCTAGAGGTCATTTACGGCATACAGCTAGAGGTCATTAATGGCATACATCTAGATGTCATTTATGGCATACAACTAGAGGTCATTAATGGCATACAACTAGAGGTCATTAATGGCATACAGCTAGATGTCATTAATGGCATACAGGTAGAGGTCATTTATGGCATACAGCTAGATGTCATTAATGGCATACAGCTAGAGGTCATTAATGGCATACAACTAGATGTAATTTAAGGTATACAACAAGAGGTCATTAATGGCATACAGCTAGAGGTCATTTATGGCATACAGCTAGATGTAATTTAAGGTATACAACAAGAGGTCATTAATGGCATACAGCTAGAGGTCATTTATGGCATACAGCTAGATGTAATTTAAGGTATACAACAAGAGGTCATTAATGGCATACAACTAGATGTCATTTACGGCATACATCTAGATGTCATTTAAGGCATACAACTAGATGTCATTAATGGCATACATCTAGATGTCATTTAAGGCATACAACTAGATGTCATTAATGGCATACATCTAGATGTCATTTAAGGCATACAACTAGAGGTCATTAATGGCATACAGCTAGAGGTCATTTATGGCATACAGCTAGAGGTCGTTAATGGCATACAGCTAGATGTCATTTATGGCATACAGGTAGAGGTCATTTATGGCATACAGCTAGATGTCATTAATGGCATACAGCTAGAGGTCATTAATGGCATACAGGTAGAGGTCATTTATGGCATACAGCTAGATGTCATTAATGGCATACAGCTAGAGGTCATTAATGGCATACAACTAGAGGTCATTAATGGCATACAATTAGAGGTCATTAATGGCATACAACTAGAGGTCATTAATGGCATACAGCCAGATGTCATTAATGGCATACAGCTAGATGTCATTAATGGCATACAGGTAGAGGTCATTTATGGCATACAGCTAGATGTCATTAATGGCATACAGCTAGATGTCATTAATGGCATACAGGTAGAGGTCATTTATGGCATACAGCTAGATGTCATTAATGGCATACAGCTAGATGTCATTAATGGCATACAGGTAGAGGTCATTTATGGCATACAGCTAGATGTCATTAATGGCATACAGCTAGAGGTCATTAATGGCATACAACTAGAGGTCATTAATGGCATACAATTAGAGGTCATTAATGGCATACAACTAGAGGTCATTAATGGCATACAGCTAGATGTCATTAATGGCATACAGGTAGAGGTCATTTATGGCATACAGCTAGATGTCATTAATGGCATACAGCGAGAGGTCATTAATGGCATACAGCTAGAGGTCATTAATGGCATACAGCTAGATGTCATTAATGGCATACAGCTAGAGGTCATTAATAGCATACAGCTAGATGTCATTAATGGCATACAGGTAGAGGTCATTTATGGCATACAGCTAGATGTCATTAATGGCATACAGCTAGAGGTCATTAATGGCATACAGCTAGAGGTCATTAATGGCATACAATTAGAGGTCATTAATGGCATACAACTAGAGGTCATTAATGGCATACAGCTAGATGTCATTAATGGCATACAGGTAGAGGGCATTTATGGCATACAGCTAGAGGTCATTAATGGCATACAATTAGAGGTCATTAATGGCATACAGCTAGAGGTCATTAATGGCATACAACTAGATGTAATTTAAGGTATACAACAAGAGGTCATTAATGGCATACAGCTAGAGGTCATTTATGGCATACAGCTAGATGTAATTTAAGGTATACAACAAGAGGTCATTAATGGCATACAGCTAGAGGTCATTAATGGCATACAGCTAGATGTAATTTAAGGTATACAACAAGAGGTCATTAATGGCATTCAGCTAGAGGTCATTTATGGCATACAGCTAGATGTAATTTAAGGTATACAACAAGAGGTCATTAATGGCATACAGCTAGAGGTCATTAATGGCATACAGCTAGAGGTCATTAATGGCATACAGCTAGAGGTCAATAATGGCATACAGCTAGATGTCATTTATGGCATACAACTAGAGGTCATTAATGGCATACAGCTAGAGGTCATTAATGGCATACAACTAGAGGTCATTAATGGCATACAGCTAGATGTAATTTAAGGTATACAACAAGAGGTCATTAATGGCATACAGCTAGATGTAATTTAAGGTATACAACAAGAGGTCATTAATGGCATACAGCTAGAGGTCATTAATGGCATAGAGCTAGAGGTCATTAATGGCATACAGCTAGATGTCATTTATGGCATACAGCTAGAGGTCATTAATGGCATACAGCTAGATGTCAATAATGGCATACAGCTAGATGTCATTTATGGCATACAACTAGAGGTCATTAATGGCATACAGCTAGAGGTCATTAATGGCATACAGCTAGATGTAATTTAAGGTATACAACAAGAGGTCATTAATGGCATACAGCTAGATGTAATTTAAGGTATACAACAAGAGGTCATTTATGGCATACAGCTAGATGTAATTTAAGGTATACAACAAGAGGTCATTAATGGCATACAGCTAGAGGTCATTAATGGCATACAGCTAGAGGTCATTTATGGCATACAGCTAGAGGTCATTAATGGCATACAGCTAGATGTCAATAATGGCATACAGCTAGATGTCATTTATGGCATACAACTAGATGTCATTAATGGCATACATCTGGATGTCATTTATAGCATACAACTAGATGTCATTTATGGCATACAGCTAGATGTCAATAATGGCATACAGCTAGATGTCATTTATGGTATACAACTAGATGTCATTTATGGCATACAGCTAGATGTCAATAATGGCATACAGCTAGAGGTCATTAATGGCATACAGCTAGATGTCAATAATGGCATACAGCTAGATGTCATTTATGGCATACAACTAGATGTCATTTATGACATACAACTAGAGGTGATTAATGGCATACAACTAGAGGTCATTAATGGCATACAACTAGAGGTCATTAATGGCATACAACTAGAGGTCATTAATGGCATACAACTAGAGGTCATTAATGGCATACAGCTAGATGTCAATAATGGCATACAGCTAGATGTCATTAATGGCATACAGCTAGATGTCATTAATGGCATACAGCTAGAGGTCATTTACGGCATACAACTAGAGGTCATTAATGGCATACAACTAGAGGTCATTAATGGCATACAGCTAGATGTCATTTACGGCATACAACTATAGGTCATTAATGGCATTCAGCTAGAAGTTATTTATGGCATACAGCTAGATGTCATTTATGGCATACAACTAGAGGTCATTTACGGCATACAACTAGAGGTCATTAATGGCATACAGCTAGATGTCATTAATGGCATACAGCTAGATGTCATTTACGGCATACAACTAGAGGTCATTAATGGCATTCAGCTAGAAGTTATTTATGGCATACAGCTAGATGTCATTTATGGCATACAACTAGAGGTCATTTACGGCATACAACTAGAGGTCATTAATGGCATTCAGCTAGAAGTTATTTATGGCATACAGCTAGATGTCATTTATGGCATACAACTAGAGGTCATTTACGGCATACAACTAGAGGTCATTAATGGCATTCAGCTAGAAGTTATTTATGGCATACAGCTAGATGTCATTTATGGCATACAACTAGAGGTCATTTACGGCATACAACTAGAGGTCATTAATGGCATACAGCTAGATGTCATTAATGGCATACAGCTAGATGTCATTTACGGCATACAACTAGAGGTCATTAATGGCATACAACTAGAGGTCATTTACGGCATACAACTAGAGGTCATTAATGGCATACAGCTAGAGGTCATTTATGGCATACAGCTAGAGGTCGTTAATGGCATACATCTAGATGTCATTTATGGCATACAACTAGAGGTCATTAATGGCATACATCTAGTTGTCATTTATGGCATACAGCTAGAGGTCATTAATGGCATACACCTAGATGTCATTAATGGCATACAACTAGAGGTCATTAATGGCATACACCTAGAGGTCATTAATGGCATACACCTAGAGGTCATTAATGGCATACAGCTAGAGGTCATTTATGGCATACAACTAGATGTCATTAATGGCATACAACTAGAGGTCATTAATGGCATACAGCTAGATGTAATTTAAGGTATACAACAAGAGGTCATTAATGGCATACAGCTAGATGTCATTAATGGCATACATCTAGAGGTCATTCATGGCATACATCTAGAGGTCATTAATGGCATACAGCTAGAGGTCATTAATGGCATACAACTAGATGTCATTTATGGCATACAACTAGAGGTCATTAATGGCATACAACTAGAGGTCATTTATGGCATACAGCTAGATGTAATTTAAGGTATACAACAAGAGGTCATTAATGGCATACAGCTAGAGGTCATTTATGGCATACAGCTAGATGTAATTTAAGGTATACAACAAGAGGTCATTAATGGCATACAACTAGAGGTCATTAATGGCATACAGCTAGATGTCATTAATGGCATACAACTAGATGTCATTAATGGCATACAGCTAGATATCATTTACGGCATACAACTAGAGGTCATTAATGGCATACATCTAGATGTAATTTAAGGCATACAACTAGAGGTCATTAATGGCATACAGCTAGAAGTTATTTATGGCATACAGCTAGATGTCATTTATGGCATACAACTAGAGGTCATTAATGGCATACAGCTAGATGTCATTTATGGCATACAGCTAGATGTCATTAATGGCATACAGCTAGATGTCATTAATGGCATACAGCTAGATATCATTTACGGCATACAACTAGAGGTCATTAATGGCATACAGCTAGATGTCATTTATGGCATACAACTAGGTATCATTTACGGCATACAACTAGAGGTCATTAATGGCATACAGCTAGATGTCATTAATGGCATACAGCTAGATGTCATTAATGGCATACAGCTAGATGTCATTAATGGCATACAGCTAGATATCATTTACGGCATACAACTAGAGGTCATTAATGGCATACAGCTAGATGTCATTTATGGCATACAGCTAGATATCATTTACGGCATACAACTAGAGGTCATTAATGGCATACAGCTAGATGTCATTTATGGCATACAGCTAGATATCATTAATGGCATACAACTAGAGGTCATTAATGGCATACAGCTAGAGGTCATTTACGGCATACAACTAGAGGTCATTAATGGCATACAGCTAGAGGTCATTTATGGCATACAGCTAGATGTCATTAATGGCATACAGCTAGATGTCATTAATGGCATACAGCTAGATGTCATTAATGGCATACAGCTAGAGGTCATTTATGGCATACAGCTAGATGTCATAAATGGCATACAGCTAGAGGTCATTTACGGCATACAACTAGAGGTCATTAATGGCATACAGCTAGATGTCATTTATGGCATACAACTAGAGGTCATTAATGGCATACAGCTAGATGTCATTAATGGCATACAGCTAGATATCATTTACGGCATACAACTAGAGGTCATTAATGGCATACAGCTAGAGGTCATTTACGGCATACAACTAGAGGTCATTAATGGCATACAGCTAGATGTCATTAATGGCATACAGCTAGATGTCATTTATGGCATACAACTAGAGGTCATTAATGGCATACAGCTAGATGTCATTTATGGCATACAACTAGAGGTCATTAATGGCATACAGCTAGAGGTCATTAATGGCATACAGCTAGATGTCATTTATGGCATACAACTAGAGGTCATTATTGGCATACAGCTAGAGGTCATTTATGGCATACAGCTAGAGGTCATTAATGGCATACAGCTAGATGTCATAAATGGCATTCAGCTAGATATCATTTACGGCATACAACTAGAGGTCATTAATGGCATACAGCTAGATGTCATTTATGGCATTCAGCTAGATATCATTTACGGCATACAACTAGAGGTCATTAATGGCATACAGCTAGATGTCATTAATGGCATACAGCTAGATGTCATTTATGGCATACAGCTAGATGTCATTAATGGCATACAGCTAGAGGTCATTAATGGCATACAGCTAGATGTCATAAATGGCATTCAGCTAGATGTCATTTATGGCATACAACTAGAGGTCATTAATGGCATACAGCTAGATATCATTTACGGCATACAACTAGAGGTCATTAATGGCATACAGCTAGAGGTCATTTACGGCATACAGCTAGATGTCATTAATGGCATACAGCTAGATGTCATTTATGGCATACAGCTAGATGTCATTAATGGCATACAGCTAGATGTCATTAATGGCATACAGCTAGATGTCATTTATGGCATACAGCTAGAGGTCATTAATGGCATACAGCTAGATGTCATAAATGGCATTCAGCTAGATGTCATTTATGGCATACAACTAGAGGTCATTAATGGCATACAGCTAGATATCATTTACGGCATACAACTAGAGGTCATTAATGGCATACAGCTAGATGTCATTAATGGCATACAGCTAGATGTCATTTATGGCATACAACTAGAGGTCATTAATGGCATACAGCTAGAGGTCATTTATGGCATACAGCTAGAGGTCATTAATGGCATACAGCTAGATGTCATAAATGGCATTCAGCTAGATATCATTTACGGCATACAACTAGAGGTCATTAATGGCATACAGCTAGATGTCATAAATGGCATTCAGCTATATATCATTTACGGCATACAACTAGAGGTCATTAATGGCATACAGCTAGAGGTCATTTACGGCATACAACTAGAGGTCATTAATGGCATACAGCTAGATGTCATTAATGGCATACAGCTAGATGTCATTAATGGCATACAGCTAGATGTCATTTATGGCATACAGCTAGATGTCATTAATGGCATACAGCTAGATGTCATTAATGGCATACAGCTAGATGTCATTTATGGCATACAGCTAGATGTCATTAATGGCATACAGCTAGATGTCATTTATGGCATACAGCTAGATGTCATTAATGGCATACAGCTAGATGTCATTTATGGCATACAGCTAGATGTCATTAATGGCATACAGCTAGATGTCATGAATGGCATTCAGCTAGATGTCATTTACGGCATACAACTAGAGGTCATTAATGGCATACAGCTAGAGGTCATTTACGGCATACAACTAGAGGTCATTAATGGCATACAGCTAGATGTCATTAATGGCATACAGCTAGATGTCATTAATGGCATACAGCTAGATGTCATTTATGGCATACAGCTAGATGTCATTAATGGCATACAGCTAGATGTCATTAATGGCATACAGCTAGATGTCATTTATGGCATACAGCTAGATGTCATTAATGGCATACAGCTAGATGTCATTAATGGCATACAGCTAGATGTCATTTATGGCATACAGCTAGATGTCATTAATGGCATACAGCTAGATGTCATTAATGGCATACAGCTAGATGTCATTAATGGCATACAGCTAGATGTCATTTATGGCATACAGCTAGATGTCATTTAAGGCATACAACTAGAGGTCATTAATGGCATACAGCTAGATGTCATTCATGGCATACAGCTAGATGTCATTCATGGCATACAGCTAGATGTCATTTAAGGAATACAGCTAGATGTCATTAATGGCATACAGCTAGATGTCATTTAAGGCATACAACTAGAGGTCATTAATGGCATACAGCTAGATGTCATTTATGGCATACAGCTAGAGGTCATTAATGGCATACACCTAGATGTCATTAATGGCATACAACTAGAGGTCATTAATGGCATACAGCTAGATGTCATTTATGGCATACATCTAGAGGTCATTAATGGCATACACCTAGAGGTCATTAATGGCATACAGCTAGAGGTCATTTATGGCGTACATCTAGATGTCATTTATGGCATACATCTAGAGGTCATTAATGGCATACACCTAGAGGTCATTAATGGCATACAGCTAGAGGTCATTAATGGCATACACCTAGATGTCATTAATGGCATACAGCTAGAGGTCATTAATGGCATACATCTAGAGGTCATTAATGGCATACACCTAGAGGTCATTAATGGCATACAGCTAGAGGTCATTTATGGCGTACATCTAGAGGTCATTAATGGCATACAGCTAGAGGTCATTAATGGCATACAACTAGAGGTCATTAATGGCATACAGCTAGATGTCATTAATGGCATACAGCTAGAGGTCATTTATGGCATACAGCTAGAGGTCATTAATGGCATACAGCTAGATGTCATTAATGGCATACAGCTAGAGGTCATTTATGGCATACAGCTAGAGGTCATTAATGGCATACAGCTAGATGTCATTAATGGCATACAGCTAGATGTCATTAATGGCATACAGCTAGATGTCATTAATGGCATACAGCTAGAGGTCATTAATGGCATACAACTAGAGGTCATTAATGGCATACAGCTAGATGTAATTTAAGGTATACAACAAGAGGTCATTAATGGCATTCAGCTAGATGTCATTTACGGCATACAACTAGATGTCATTTATGGCATACAGCTAGAGGTCATTTACGGCATACAACTAGATTTCATTAATGGCATACAGCTAGATGTCATTAATGGCATACAGCTAGATGTCATTAATGGCATACAGCTAGATGTCATTTATGGCATACAGCTAGATGTCATTAATGGCATACAGCTAGATGTCATTAATGGCATACAGCTAGATGTCATTTATGGCATACAGCTAGATGTCATTAATGGCATACAGCTAGATGTCATTTATGGCATACAGCTAGATGTCATTTATGGCATACAGCTAGATGTCATTTAAGGCATACAGCTAGATGTCATTTAAGGCATACAGCTAGATGTCATTAATGGCATACAGCTAGATGTCATTTATGGCATACAGCTAGATGTCATTAATGGCATACACCTAGATGTCATTAATGGCATACAGCTAGATGTCATTAATGGCATACAGCTAGATGTCATTAATGGCATACAGCTAGATGTCATTTATGGCATACAGCTAGATGTCATTTATGGCATACAGCTAGATGTCATTTAAGGCATACAACTAGAGGTCATTAATGGCATACAGCTAGATGTCATTTAAGGCATACAGCTAGATGTCATTAATGGCATACAGCTAGATGTCATTTAAGGCATACAGCTAGATGTCATTAATGGCATACAGCTAGATGTCATTTAAGGCATACAGCTAGATGTCATTAATGGCATACAGCTAGATGTCATTTAAGGCATAGAGCTAGATGTCATTAATGGCATACAGCTAGATGTCATTAATGGCATACAGCTAGATGTCATTTATGGCATACAGCTAGATGTCATTTATGGCATACAGCTAGATGTCATTTAAGGCATACAACTAGAGGTCATTAATGGCATACAGCTAGATGTCATTTAAGGCATACAGCTAGATGTCATTTATGGCATACAGCTAGATGTCATTAATGGCATACAGCTAGATGTCATTAATGGCATACAGCTAGATGTCATTTATGGCATACAGCTAGATGTCATTTATGGCATACAGCTAGATGTCATTTAAGGCATACAGCTAGATGTCATTAATGGCATACAGCTAGATGTCATTTAAGGCATACAGCTAGAGGTCATTAATGGCATACAGCTAGAGGTCATTAATGGCATACAGCTAGATATCATTCATGGCATACATCTAGATGTCATTTAAGGCATACAGCTAGATGTCATTCAAGGCATACAGCTAGATGTCATTTATGGCATACAGCTAGATGTCATTAATGGCATACAGCTAGATGTCATTTAAGGCATACAGCTAGATGTCATTAATGGCATACAGCTAGATGTCATTTAAGGCATAGAGCTAGATGTCATTAATGGCATACAGCTAGATGTCATTAATGGCATACAGCTAGATGTCATTTATGGCATACAGCTAGATGTCATTTATGGCATACAGCTAGATGTCATTTAAGGCATACAACTAGAGGTCATTAATGGCATACAGCTAGATGTCATTTAAGGCATACAGCTAGATGTCATTTAAGGCATACAGCTAGATGTCATTAATGGCATACAGCTAGATGTCATTTAAGGCATACAGCTAGAGGTCATTAATGGCATACAGCTAGAGGTCATTAATGGCATACAGCTAGATATCATTCATGGCATACAGCTAGAGGTCATTAATGGCATACAACTAGAGGTCATTAATGGCATACAGCTAGAGGTCATTAATGGCATACAACTAGAGGTCATTAATGGCATACAGCTAGATGTCATTAATGGCATACAACTAGAGGTCATTAATGGCATACAGCTAGAGGTCATTAATGGCATACAACTAGAGGTCATTAATGGCATACAGCTAGAGGTCATTAATGGCATACAGCTAGATATCATTTATGGCATACAACTAGAGGTCATTAATGGCATACAGCTAGAGGTCATTAATGGCATACAACTAGAGGTCATTAATGGCATACAGCTAGAGGTCATTAATGGCATACAACTAGAGGTCATTAATGGCATACAGCTAGATGTCATTAATGGCATACAGCTAGATGTCGTTCAAGGCATACAGCTAGATGTCATTTATGGCATACAACTAGAGGTCATTAATGGCATACAGCTAGATGTCATTAATGGCATACAACTAGAGGTCATTAATGGCATACAGCTAGATGTAATTTAAGGTATACAACAAGAGGTCATTAATGGCATACAGCTAGAGGTCATTTATGGCATACAACTAGAGATCATTAATGGCATACAGCTAGATGTCATTTAAGGCATACAACTAGAGGTCATTAATGGCATACAGCTAGATGTCATTTATGGCATACAGCTAGATGTCATTTAAGGCATACAGCTAGATGTCATTAATGGCATACAGCTAGATGTCATTTATGGCATACAGCTAGATGTCATTTAAGGCATACAACTGGAGGTCATTAATGGCATAAAGCTAGATGTCATTTATGGCATACAGCTAGAGGTCATTAATGGCATACACCTAGATGTCATTAATGGCATACAACTAGAGGTCATTAATGGCATACAGCTAGATGTCATTTATGGCATACAGCTAGAGGTCATTAATGGCATACATCTAGAGGTCATTAATGGCATACACCTAGAGGTCATTAATGGCATACAGCTAGAGGTCATTTATGGCGTACATCTAGAGGTCATTAATGGCATACAGCTAGAGGTCATTAATGGCATACAACTAGAGGTCATTAATGGCATACAGCTAGATGTCATTAATGGCATACAGCTAGAGGTCATTTATGGCATACAGCTAGAGGTCATTAATGGCATACAGCTAGATGTCATTAATGGCATACAGCTAGATGTCATTAATGGCATACAGCTAGAGGTCATTTATGGCATACAGCTAGAGGTCATTAATGGCATACAACTAGAGGTCATTAATGGCATACAGCTAGATGTAATTTAAGGTATACAACAAGAGGTCATTAATGGCATACAACTAGAGGTCATGAATGGCATACAACTAGAGATCATTAATGGAATACATCTAGATGTCATTTAAGGCATACAACTAGAGGTCATTAATGGCATACAACTAGAGGTCATGAATGGCATACATCTAGATGTCATTTAAGGCATACAACTAGAGGTCATTAATGGCATACAACTAGATGTCATTAATGGCATACATCTAGATGTCTTTTAAGGCATACAACTAGAGGTCATTAATGGCATACAACTAGAGGTCATTAATGGCATAAAACTAGAGGTCATTAATGGCATACAGCTAGATGTCATTAATGGCATACAGCTAGATGTCATTTATGGCATACAACTAGAGGTCATTAATGGCATACAGCTAGATGTCATTTATGGCATACAACTAGAGGTCATTAATGGCATACAGCTAGATGTCATTTACGGCATACAACTAGAGGTCATTAATGGCATACAGCTAGAGGTCATTTATGGCATACAACTAGAGGTCATTAATGGCATACAGCTAGAGGTCATTTATGGCATACAGCTAGAGGTCGTTAATGGCATACATCTAGATGTCATTTATGGCATACAACTAGAGGTCATTAATGGCATACAGCTAGATGTTATTAAGGGCATACAGCTAGATATCATTTACGGCATACAACTAGAGGTCATTAATGGCATACAGCTAGAGGTCATTTATGGCATACAACTAGAGGTCATTAATGGCATACATCTAGATGTCATTAATGGCATACAGCTAGAGGTCATTAATGGCATACACAGAGAGGTCATTAATGGCATACAACTAGAGGTCATTAATGGCATACATCTAGATGTCATTTATGGCATACAGCTAGAGGTCATTAATGGCATACACCTAGATGTCATTAATGGCATACAACTAGAGGTCATTAATGGCATACACCTAGAGGTCATTAATGGCATACAACTAGAGGTCATTAATGGCATACAGCTAGAGGTCATTTATGGCATACAGCTAGAGGTCATTAATGGCATACACCTAGATGTCATTAATGGCATACAACTAGAGGTCATTAATGGCATACACCTAGAGGTCATTAATGGCATACAACTAGAGGTCATTAATGGCATACAGCTAGAGGTCATTAATGGCATTCAGCTAGATATCATTTACGGCATACAACTAGAGGTCATTAATGGCATACAAATAGAGGTCATTAATGGCATACAGCTAGAGGTCATTTACGGCATACAACTAGAAGTCATTAATGGCATACAGCTAGATGTCATTAATGGCATACAGCTAGATGTCATTAATGGCATACAGCTAGAGGTAATTTATGGCATACAACTAGAGGTCATTAATGGCATACAGCTAGATGTCATTAATGGCATACAGCTAGAGGTAATTTATGGCATACAACTAGATGTCATTAATGGCATACAGCTAGATGTCATTAATGGCATACAGCTAGAGGTAATTTATGGCATACAACTAGATGTCATTAATGGCATACAGCTAGATGTCATTAATGGCATACAGCTAGAGGTAATTTATGGCATACAACTAGATGTCATTTATGGCATACAGCTAGAGGTCATTAACGGCATTCAGCTAGATGTCATTTATGGCATACAGCTAGATATCATTAATGGCATACAGCTAGATATCATTTACGGCATACAACTAGAAGTCATTAATGGCATACAGCTAGATGTCATTAATGGCATACAGCTAGATGTCATTAATGGCATACAGCTAGATGTAATTTAAGGCATTCAACTAGAGGTCATTTATGGCATACAACTAGAGGTCATTAATGGCATACAGCTAGATGTCATTAATGGCATACAGCTAGATGTCATTAATGGCATACAGCTAGATGTCATTTATGGCATACAGCTAGAGGTCATTAATGGCATACAGCTAGATGTCATAAATGGCATTCAGCTAGATATCATTTACGGCATACAACTAGAGGTCATTAATGGCATACAGCTAGATGTCATAAATGGCATTCAGCTATATATCATTTACGGCATACAACTAGAGGTCATTAATGGCATACAGCTAGAGGTCATTTACGGCATACAACTAGAGGTCATTAATGGCATACAGCTAGATGTCATTAATGGCATACAGCTAGATGTCATTAATGGCATACAGCTAGATGTCATTAATGGCATACAGCTAGATGTCATTTATGGCATACAGCTAGATGTCATTAATGGCATACAGCTAGATGTCATTAATGGCATACAGCTAGATGTCATTTATGGCATACAGCTAGATGTCATTAATGGCATACAGCTAGATGTCATTAATGGCATACAGCTAGATGTCATTTATGGCATACAGCTAGAGGTCATTAATGGCATACAGCTAGAGGTCATTAATGGCATACAGCTAGATGTCATTTATGGCATACAGCTAGATGTCATTAATGGCATACAGCTAGATGTCATTAATGGCATACAGCTAGATGTCATTTATGGCATACAGCTAGATGTCATTAATGGCATACAGCTAGATGTCATTAATGGCATACAGCTAGATGTCATTTATGGCATACAGCTAGATGTCATTTAAGGCATACAACTAGAGGTCATTAATGGCATACAGCTAGATGTCATTCATGGCATACAGCTAGATGTCATTCATGGCATACAGCTAGATGTCATTTAAGGAATACAGCTAGATGTCATTAATGGCATACAGCTAGATGTCATTTAAGGCATACAACTAGAGGTCATTAATGGCATACACCTAGAGGTCATTAATGGCATACAGCTAGAGGTCATTTATGGCGTACATCTAGATGTCATTTATGGCATACAACTAGAGGTCATTAATGGCATACAGCTAGATGTCATTTATGGCATACATCTAGAGGTCATTAATGGCATACACCTAGAGGTCATTAATGGCATACAGCTAGAGGTCATTTATGGCGTACATCTAGATGTCATTTATGGCATACATCTAGAGGTCATTAATGGCATACACCTAGAGGTCATTAATGGCATACAGCTAGAGGTCATTAATGGCATACACCTAGATGTCATTAATGGCATACAGCTAGAGGTCATTAATGGCATACATCTAGAGGTCATTAATGGCATACACCTAGAGGTCATTAATGGCATACAGCTAGAGGTCATTTATGGCGTACATCTAGAGGTCATTAATGGCATACAGCTAGAGGTCATTAATGGCATACAGCTAGATGTCATTAATGGCATACAGCTAGAGGTCATTTATGGCATACAGCTAGATGTCATTAATGGCATACAGCTAGAGGTCATTTATGGCATACAGCTAGAGGTCATTAATGGCATACAGCTAGATGTCATTAATGGCATACAGCTAGAGGTCATTTATGGCATACAGCTAGATGTCATTAATGGCATACAGCTAGAGGTCATTTATGGCATACAGCTAGAGGTCATTAATGGCATACAGCTAGATGTCATTAATGGCATACAGCTAGAGGTCATTTATGGCATACAGCTAGAGGTTATTAATGGCATACAGCTAGATGTCATTAATGGCATACAGCTAGATGTCATTTATGGCATACAGCTAGATGTCATTTATGGCATACAGCTAGATGTCATTTAAGGCATACAACTAGAGGTCATTAATGGCATACAGCTAGATGTCATTAATGGCATACAGCTAGATGTCATTTATGGCATACAGCTAGATGTCATTTATGGCATACAGCTAGATGTCATTTAAGGCATACAACTAGAGGTCATTAATGGCATACAGCTAGATGTCATTTAAGGCATACAGCTAGATGTCATTTAAGGCATACAGCTAGATGTCATTAATGGCATACAGCTAGATGTCATTTAAGGCATACAGCTAGATGTCATTAATGGCATACAGCTAGATGTCATTTATGGCATACAGCTAGATGTCATTTAAGGCATAGAGCTAGATGTCATTAATGGCATACAGCTAGATGTCATTAATGGCATACAGCTAGATGTCATTTATGGCATACAGCTAGATGTCATTTAAGGCATACAGCTAGATGTCATTTAAGGCATACAACTAGAGGTCATTAATGGCATACAGCTAGATGTCATTTAAGGCATACAGCTAGATGTCATTTAAGGCATACAGCTAGATGTCATTAATGGCATACAGCTAGATGTCATTTAAGGCATACAGCTAGAGGTCATTAATGGCATACAGCTAGAGGTCATTAATGGCATACAGCTAGATATCATTCATGGCATACATCTAGATGTCATTTAAGGCATACAGCTAGATGTCATTCAAGGCATACAGCTAGATGTCATTTATGGCATACAACTAGAGGTCATTAATGGCATACAGCTAGAGGTCATTAATGGCATACAACTAGAGGTCATTAATGGCATACAGCTAGAGGTCATTAATGGCATACAACTAGAGGTCATTAATGGCATACAGCTAGATGTCATTAATGGCATACAGCTAGATGTCGTTCAAGGCATACAGCTAGATGTCATTTATGGCATACAACTAGAGGTCATTAATGGCATACAACTAGAGGTCATTAATGGCATACAGCTAGATGTCATTAATGGCATACAACTAGAGGTCATTAATGGCATACAGCTAGATGTAATTTAAGGTATACAACAAGAGGTCATTAATGGCATACAGCTAGAGGTCATTTATGGCATACAACTAGAGGTCAT
The DNA here is from genome assembly GCF_036321145.2 of Pelmatolapia mariae. Taxonomy (NCBI): domain Eukaryota; kingdom Metazoa; phylum Chordata; class Actinopteri; order Cichliformes; family Cichlidae; genus Pelmatolapia; species Pelmatolapia mariae. The sequence continues at coordinate 18,791,163 of NC_086228.1, read as the reverse complement.
TAATGGCATACAACTAGAGATCATTAATGGCATACAGCTAGATGTCATTTAAGGCATACAACTAGAGGTCATTAATGGCATACAGCTAGATGTCATTTATGGCATACAGCTAGATGTCATTTAAGGCATACAGCTAGATGTCATTAATGGCATACAGCTAGATGTCATTTATGGCATACAGCTAGAGGTCATTAATGGCATACACCTAGATGTCATTAATGGCATACAACTAGAGGTCATTAATGGCATACAGCTAGATGTCATTTATGGCATACAGCTAGAGGTCATTAATGGCATACATCTAGAGGTCATTAATGGCATACACCTAGAGGTCATTAATGGCATACAGCTAGAGGTCATTTATGGCGTACATCTAGAGGTCATTAATGGCATACAGCTAGATGTCATTAATGGCATACAACTAGAGGTCATTAATGGCATACAGCTAGATGTCATTAATGGCATACAGCTAGATGTCATTAATGGCATACAGCTAGAGGTCATTTATGGCATACAGCTAGAGGTCATTAATGGCATACAACTAGAGGTCATTAATGGCATACAGCTAGATGTAATTTAAGGTATACAACAAGAGGTCATTAATGGCATACAACTAGAGGTCATGAATGGCATACAACTAGAGATCATTAATGGAATACATCTAGATGTCATTTAAGGCATACAACTAGAGGTCATTAATGGCATACAACTAGAGGTCATGAATGGCATACATCTAGATGTCATTTAAGGCATACAACTAGAGGTCATTAATGGCATACAACTAGATGTCATTAATGGCATACATCTAGATGTCTTTTAAGGCATACAACTAGAGGTCATTAATGGCATACAACTAGAGGTCATTAATGGCATAAAACTAGAGGTCATTAATGGCATACAGCTAGATGTCATTAATGGCATACAGCTAGATGTCATTTATGGCATACAACTAGAGGTCATTAATGGCATACAGCTAGATGTCATTTATGGCATACAACTAGAGGTCATTAATGGCATACAGCTAGATGTCATTTACGGCATACAACTAGAGGTCATTAATGGCATACAGCTAGAGGTCATTTATGGCATACAACTAGAGGTCATTAATGGCATACAGCTAGAGGTCATTTATGGCATACAACTATAGGTCATTAATGGCATACATCTAGATGTCATTTAAGGCATACAACTACAGGTGATTAATGGCATACATCTAGATGTCATTTAAGGCATACAACTACAGGTGATTAATGGCATACATCTAGATGTCATTTATGGCATACAACTAGAGGTCATTAATGGCATACAGCTAGATGTTATTAAGGGCATACAGCTAGATATCATTTACGGCATACAACTAGAGGTCATTAATGGCATACAGCTAGAGGTCATTTATGGCATACAACTAGAGGTCATTAATGGCATACATCTAGATGTCATTAATGGCATACAGCTAGAGGTCATTAATGGCATACACAGAGAGGTCATTAATGGCATACAACTAGAGGTCATTAATGGCATACATCTAGATGTCATTTATGGCATACAGCTAGAGGTCATTAATGGCATACACCTAGATGTCATTAATGGCATACAACTAGAGGTCATTAATGGCATACACCTAGAGGTCATTAATGGCATACAACTAGAGGTCATTAATGGCATACAGCTAGAGGTCATTTATGGCATACAGCTAGAGGTCATTAATGGCATACACCTAGATGTCATTAATGGCATACAACTAGAGGTCATTAATGGCATACACCTAGAGGTCATTAATGGCATACAACTAGAGGTCATTAATGGCATACAGCTAGAGGTCATTAATGGCATTCAGCTAGATATCATTTACGGCATACAACTAGAAGTCATTAATGGCATACAACTAGAGGTCATTAATGGCATACAAATAGAGGTCATTAATGGCATACAGCTAGAGGTCATTAATGGCATTCAGCTAGAGGTCATTTACGGCATACAACTAGAAGTCATTAATGGCATACAACTAGAGGTCATTAATGGCATACAACTAGAGGTCATTAATGGCATACACCTAGAGGTCATTAATGGCATACAACTAGAGGTCATTAATGGCATACAGCTAGAGGTCATTAATGGCATTCAGCTAGATATCATTTACGGCATACAACTAGAAGTCATTAATGGCATACAACTAGAGGTCATTAATGGCATACAAATAGAGGTCATTAATGGCATACAGCTAGAGGTCATTAATGGCATTCAGCTAGAGGTCATTTACGGCATACAACTAGAGGTCATTAATGGCATACAACTAGAGGTCATTAATGGCATACAGCTAGAGGTCATTTACGGCATACAACTAGAAGTCATTAATGGCATACAGCTAGATGTCATTAATGGCATACAGCTAGATGTCATTAATGGCATACAGCTAGAGGTAATTTATGGCATACAACTAGAGGTCATTAATGGCATACAACTAGATGTCATTTATGGCATACAGCTAGAGGTCATTAACGGCATTCAGCTAGATGTCATTTATGGCATACAGCTAGATATCATTAATGGCATACAGCTAGATGTCATTAATGGCATACAGCTAGATGTCATTAATGGCATACAGCTAGATGTAATTTAAGGCATTCAACTAGAGGTCATTTATGGCATACAACTAGAGGTCATTAATGGCATACAGCTAGATGTCATTAATGGCATACAGCTAGATGTCATTAATGGCATACAGCTAGATGTCATTAATGGCATACAGCTAGATGTAATTTAAGGCATTCAACTAGAGGTCATTTATGGCATACAACTAGAGGTCATTAATGGCATACAACTAGAGGTCATTAATGGCATACAGCTAGATGTCATTAATGGCATACAGCTAGAGGTCATTTATGGCATACAACTAGAGGTCATTAATGGCATACAACTAGAGGTCATTAATGGCATACAGCTAGATGTCATTAATGGCATACAGCTAGATGTCATTAATGGCATACAACTAGAGGTCATTAATGGCATACAACTAGAGGTCATTAATGGCATACAGCTAGATGTCATTAATGGCATACAGCTAGAGGTCATTAATGGCATACAACTAGAGGTCATTAATGGCATACAGCTAGATGTCATTAATGGCATACAGCTAGATGTCATTAATGGCATACAGCTAGATATCATTTACGGCATACAACTAGAGGTCATTAATGGCATACAGCTAGATGTCATTAATGGCATACAGCTAGATGTCATTAATGGCATACTACTAGAGGTCATTAATGGCATACAACTAGAGGTCATTAATGGCATACAGCTAGATGTCATTAATGGCATACAGCTAGATGTCATTAATGGCATACAGCTAGATATCATTAATGGCATACAGCTAGATATCATTTACGGCATACAACTAGAAGTCATTAATGGCATACAGCTAGATGTCATTAATGGCATACAGCTAGAGGTCATTTATGGCATACAACTAGAGGTCATTAATGGCATACAACTAGAGGTCATTAATGGCATACAGCTAGATGTCATTAATGGCATACAGCTAGAGGTCATTTATGGCATACAACTAGAGGTCATTAATGGCATACAACTAGAGGTCATTAATGGCATACAGCTAGATGTCATTAATGGCATACAGCTAGATGTCATTAATGGCATACAGCTAGAGGTCATTTATGGCATACAACTAGAGGTCATTAATGGCATACAGCTAGAGGTCATTTATGGCATACAGCTAGATGTCATTAATGGCATACAGCTAGATGTCATTAATGGCATACAACTAGAGGTCATTAATGGCATACAACTAGAGGTCATTAATGGCATACAGCTAGATGTCATTAATGGCATACAGCTAGATGTCATTAATGGCATACAGCTAGATATCATTTACGGCATACAACTAGAGGTCATTAATGGCATACAGCTAGATGTCATTAATGGCATACAGCTAGATGTCATTAATGGCATACTACTAGAGGTCATTAATGGCATACAACTAGAGGTCATTAATGGCATACAGCTAGATGTCATTAATGGCATACAGCTAGATGTCATTAATGGCATACTACTAGAGGTCATTAATGGCATACAGCTAGATGTCATTAATGGCATACTACTAGAGGTCATTAATGGCATACAACTAGAGGTCATTAATGGCATACAGCTAGATGTCATTAATGGCATACAGCTAGATGTCATTAATGGCATACAGCTAGAGGTCATTAATGGCATACAGCTAGATGTCATTAATGGCATACTACTAGAGGTCATTAATGGCATACAACTAGAGGTCATTAATGGCATACAACTAGAGGTCATTAATGGCATACAGCTAGAGGTCATTTACGGCATACAACTAGAGGTCATTAATGGCATACATCTAGAGGTCATTAATGGCATACAACTAGAGGTCATTAATGGCATACAGCTAGATGTCATTAATGGCATACAACTAGAGGTCATTTACGGCATACAACTAGAGGTCATTAATGGCATACATCTAGAGGTCATTTATGGCATACAACTAGAGGTCATTAATGGCATACAGCTAGATGCAATTTAAGGTATACAACAAGAGGTCATTAATGGCATACAGCTAGAGGTCATTAATGACATACATCTAGATGTAATTTAAGGCATACAACTAGATGTCATTTATGGCATACAGCAAGAGGTCATTTATGGCATACATCTAGAGGTCATTAATGGCATACAGCTAGATGTCATTAATGGCATACATCTAGATGTCATTTAAGGCATACAGCTAGATGTCATTTATGGCATACAACTAGATGTCATTAATGGCATACATCTAGATGTCATTTAAGGCATACAGCTAGATGTCATTTATGGCATACAACTAGAGGTCATTAATGGCATACAGCTAGAGGTCATTTATGGCATACAACTAGAGGTCATTAATGGCATACATCTAGATGTAATTTAAGGCATACAACTAGAGGTCATTAATGGCATACAGCTAGAGGTCATTTATGGCATACAGCTAGATGTCATTAATGGCATACATCTAGATGTCATTTAAGGCATACAGCTAGATGTCATTTAAGGCATACAACTAGAGGTCATTAATGGCATACAGCTAGAGGTCATTTATGGCATACATCTAGATGTCATTTAAGGCATACAACTAGAGGTCATTAATGGCATACAACTAGATGTCATTTACGGCATACATCTATATGTCATTAAAGGCATACAACTAGAGGTCGTTAATGGCATACAACTAGAGGTCATTAATGGCATACATCTAGATGTCATTTAAGGCATACAACTAGAGGTCATTAATGGCATACAACTAGATGTCATTAATGGCATACAGCTAGAGGTCATTAATGGCATACATCTAGATGTCATTTAAGGCATACAACTAGAGGTCATTAATGGCATACATCTAGATGTCATTTAAGGCATACATCTAGATGTCATTTAAGGCATACAGCTAGAGGTCATTTAAGGCATACAACTAGAGGTCATTAATGGCATACAACTAGATGTCATTAATGGCATACATCTAGATGTCATTTAAGGCATACAACTGGAGGTCATTAATGGCATACATCTAGATGTAATTTAAGGCATACAACTAGATGTCATTAATGGCATACAGCTAGAGGTCATTTATGGCATACAACTGGAGGTCATTAATGGCATACATCTAGATGTAATTTAAGGCATACAACTAGAGGTCATTAATGGCATACAACTGGAGGTCATTAATGGCATACATCTAGATGTAATTTAAGGCATACAACTAGAGGTCATTAATGGCATACAACTGGAGGTCATTAATGGCATACATCTAGATGTAATTTAAGGCATACAACTAGATGTCATTAATGGCATACATCTAGATGTAATTTACGGCATACAACTGGAGGTCATTAATGGCATACATCTAGATGTAATTTATGGCATACAACTGGAGGTCATTAATGGCATACATCTAGATGTAATTTAAGGCATACAGCTAGAGGTCATTAATGGCATACAACTGGAGGTCATTAATGGCATACATCTAGATGTAATTTAAGGCATACAACTAGAGGTCATTAATGGCATACATCTAGATGTAATTTAAGGCATACAACTAGATGTCATTAATGGCATACAACTAGATGTCATTAATGGCATACAGCTAGATGTCATTTAAGGCATACAGCTAGATGTCATTTATGGCATACAACTAGATGTCATTAATGGCATACAGCTAGATGTCATTTAAGGCATACAGCTAGAGGTCATTTATGGCATACAGCTAGATGTCATTTAAGGCATACAGCTAGATGTCATTTATGGCATACAACTAGATGTCATTAATGGCATACAGCTAGATGTCATTTAAGGCATACAACTAGAGGTCATTAATGGCATACAGCTAGAGGTCATTTATGGCATACAACTAGAGGTCATTAATGGCATACATCTAGATGTAATTTAAGGCATACAACTAGATGTCATTAATGGCATACATCTACATGTCATTTAAGGCATACAGCTAGATGTCATTTATGGCATACAACTAGATGTCATTAATGGCATACATCTAGATGTCATTTAAGGCATACAACTAGAGGTCATTAATGGCATACAGCTAGAGGTCATTTATGGCATACAGCTAGAGGTCATTTATGGCATACAGCTAGATGTCATTAATGGCATACATCTAGATGTCATTTAAGGCATACAGCTAGATGTCATTTATGGCATACAACTAGAGGTCATTAATGGCATACAGCTAGATGTCATTTATGGCATACAACTAGAGGTCATTAATGGCATACAGCTAGATGTCATTTATGGCATACAACTAGAGGTCATTAATGGCATACAGCTAGAGGTCATTTATGGCATACAGCTAGATGTCATTAATGGCATACATCTAGATGTCATTTAAGGCATACAGCTAGATGTCATTTATGGCATACAACTAGAGGTCATTAATGGCATACAGCTAGATGTCATTTATGGCATACAACTAGAGGTCATTAATGGCATACAGCTAGATGTCATTAATGGCATACAGCTAGATGTCATTTATGGCATACAACTAGAGGTCATTAATGGCATACAACTAGAGGTCATTTATGGCATACAACTAGAGGTCATTAATGGCATACAGCTAGATGTCATTAATGGCATACAGCTAGATGTCATTTATGGCATACAGCTAGAGGTCATTTATGGCATACAACTAGAGGTCATTTACGGCATACAACTAGAGGTCATTAATGGCATACAGCTAGAGGTCATTTATGGCATACAACTAGATGTCATTAATGGCATACAGCTAGAGGTCATTTATGGCATACAACTATAGGTCATTAATGGCATACATCTAGATGTCATTTAAGGCATACAACTACAGGTGATTAATGGCATACAGCTAGAGGTCATTAATGGCATACAACTAGAGGTCATTAATGGCATACAGCTAGATGTCATAAATGGCATACAGCTAGATATCATTTATGGCATACATCTAGATGTCATTTATGGCATACAACTAGAGGTCATTAATGGCATACAGCTAGAGGTCATTTACGGCATACAACTAGAGGTCATTAATGGCATACAGCTAGAGGTCATTTACGGCATACAACTAGAGGTCATTAATGGCATACAGCTAGATGTCATAAATGGCATACAGCTAGATATCATTTATGGCATACATCTAGATGTCATTTATGGCATACAACTAGAGGTCATTAATGGCATACAGCTAGAGGTCATTTACGGCATACAACTAGAGGTCATTAATGGCATACAGCTAGAGGTCATTTACGGCATACAACTAGAGGTCATTAATGGCATACAGCTAGATGTCATTTACGGCATACAACTAGAGGTCATTAATGGCATACAGCTAGATGTCATTAATGGCATACAACTAGAGGTCATTAATGGCATACAGCTAGAGGTCATTTACGGCATACAACTAGAGGTCATTAATGGCATACAGCTAGATGTCATTAATGGCATACAGCTAGATGTCATTTATGGCATACAACTAGAGGTCATTAATGGCATACAACTAGAGGTCATTTATGGCATACAACTAGAGGTCATTAATGGCATACAACTAGATGTCATTTATGGCATACAGCTAGATGTCATTAATGGCATACAGCTAGATGTCATTTATGGCATACAACTAGAGGTCATTAATGGCATACAACTAGAGGTCATTTATGGCATACAACTAGAGGTCATTAATGGCATACAGCTAGATGTCATTAATGGCATACAGCTAGATGTCATTTATGGCATACAGCTAGAGGTCATTTATGGCATACAACTAGAGGTCATTAATGGCATACAGCTAGATGTCATTTATGGCATACAACTAGAGGTCATTTACGGCATACAACTAGAGGTCATTAATGGCATACAACTAGAGGTCATTAATGGCATACAACTAGAGGTCATTAATGGCATACAGCTAGATGTCATTAATGGCATACAACTAGAGGTCATTAATGGCATACAGCTAGATGTCATTAATGACATACAGCTAGATGTCATTTATGGCATACAGCTAGATGTCATTAATGGCATACAGCTAGATGTCATTAATGACATACAGCTAGATGTCATTTATGGCATACAGCTAGAGGTCATTAATGGCATACAGCTAGATGTCATTAATGACATACAGCTAGATGTCATTTATGGCATACAACTAGAGGTCATTAATGGCATACAGCTAGATGTCATTAATGACATACAGCTAGATGTCATTTATGGCATACAGCTAGAGGTCATTAATGGCATACAGCTAGATGTCATTAATGACATACAGCTAGATGTCATTTATGGCATACAACTAGAGGTCATTAATGGCATACAGCTAGATGTCATTAATGGCATACAGCTAGATGTCATTTACGGCATACAATTAGAGGTCATTAATGGCATACAGCTAGAGGTCATTTAAGGCATACAATTAGAGGTCATTAATGGCATACAGCTAGAGGTCATTTATGGCATACAACTAGAGGTCATTTAAGGCATACAACTAGAGGTCATTAATGGCATACAACTAGAGGTCATTAATGGCATACAGCTAGATGTCATTAATGGCATACAACTAGAGGTCATTAATGGCATACAGCTAGATGTCATTTACGGCATACAACTAGATGTCATTAATGGCATACAGCTAGATGTCATTTACGGCATACAACTAGAGGTCATTAATGGCATACAACTAGAGGTCATTTAAGGCATACAACTAGAGGTCATTAATGGCATACAGCTAGATGTCATTTACGGCATACAACTAGAGGTCATTAATGGCATACAGCTAGATGTCATTTACGGCATACAACTAGAGGTCATTAATGGCATACAGCTAGATGTCATTAATGGCATACAACTAGAGGTCATTAATGGCATACAGCTAGATGTCATTTACGGCATACAACTAGATGTCATTAATGGCATACAGCTAGATGTCATTTACGGCATACAACTAGAGGTCATTAATGGCATACAACTAGAGGTCATTTATGGCATACAACTAGAGGTCATTTAAGGCATACAACTAGAGGTCATTAATGGCATACAACTAGAGGTCATTAATGGCATACAGCTAGATGTCATTAATGGCATACAACTAGATGTCATTAATGGCATACAGCTAGATGTCATTTACGGCATACAACTAGAGGTCATTAATGGCATACATCTAGATGTCATTTAAGGCATACAATTAGAGGTCATTAATGGCATACAGCTAGAGGTCATTTATGGCATACAACTAGAGGTCATTTAAGGCATACAACTAGAGGTCATTAATGGCATACAACTAGAGGTCATTAATGGCATACAGCTAGATGTCATTAATGGCATACAACTAGAGGTCATTAATGGCATACAACTAGAGGTCATTAATGGCATACAGCTAGAGGTCATTAATGGCATACAACTAGAGGTCATTAATGGGATACAACTAGAGGTCATTAATGGCATACAACTAGAGGTCATTAATGGCATACAGCTAGATGTCATTAATGGCATACAGCTAGAGGTCATTTATGGCATACAACTAGAGGTCATTAATGGCATAAAACTAGAGGTCATTAATGGCATACAGCTAGATGTCATTAATGGCATACAACTAGAGGTCATTAATGGCATACATCTAGATGTCATTTAAGGCATACAACTAGAGGTCATGAATGGCATACATCTAGATGTCATTTATGGCATACAACTAGAGGTCATTAATGTCATACAACTAGAGGTCATGAATGGCATACATCTAGAGGTCATTAATGGCATACAACTAGAGGTCATTAATGGCATACAGCTAGAGGTCATTAATGGCATACAACTAGAGGTCATTAATGGCATACAACTAGAGGTCATTAATGGCATACAACTAGAGGTCATTAATGGCATACAACTAGATGTCATTAATGGCATACAACTAGATGTCATTTAAGGCATACAACTAGAGGTCATGAATGGCATACATCTAGATGTCATTTAAGGCATACAACTAGAGGTCATTAATGGCATACAACTAGATGTCATTAATGGCATACATCTAGAGGTCATTAATGGCATACAACTAGAGGTCATTAATGGCATACAGCTAGAGGTCATTAATGGCATACAACTAGAGGTCATTAATGGCATACAACTAGAGGTCATTAATGGCATACAACTAGAGGTCATTAATGGCATACAACTAGATGTCATTAATGGCATACAGCTAGATGTCATTAATGGCATACAGCTAGAGGTCATTAAGGGCATACAACTAGAGGTCATTAATGGCATACAACTAGAGGTCATTAATGGCATACAGCTAGAGGTCATTAATGGCATACAACTAGAGGTCATTAATGGCATACAACTAGATGTCATTAATGGCATACAGCTAGATGTCATTAATGGCATACAGCTAGAGGTCATTAAGGGCATACAACTAGAGGTCATTAATGGCATACAACTAGAGGTCATTAATGGCATACAACTAGAGGTCATTAATGGCATACAGCTAGAGGTCATTAATGGCATACAGCTAGAGGTCATTAATGGCATACAACTAGAGGTCATTAATGGCATACAACTAGAGGTCATTAATGGCATACAACTAGAGGTCATTAATGGCATACAGCTAGAGGTCATTAATGGCATACAACTAGAGGTCATTAATGGCATACAACTAGAGGTCATTAATGGCATACAGCTAGATGTCATTAATGGCATACAGCTAGAGGTCATTAATGGCATACAACTAGAGGTCATTAATGGCATACAACTAGAGGTCATTAATGGCATACAGCTAGAGGTCATTAATGGCATACAACTAGAGGTCATTAATGGCATACAACTAGAGGTCATTAATGGCATACAGCTAGAGGTCATTAATGGCATACAACTAGAGGTCATTAATGGCATACAACTAGAGGTCATTAATGGCATACAGCTAGATGTCATTAATGGCATACAGCTAGAGGTCATTAATGGCATACAACTAGAGGTCATTAATGGCATACAACTAGAGGTCATTAATGGCATACAACTAGAGGTCATTAATGGCATACAGCTAGATGTCATTAATGGCATACAGCTAGAGGTCATTTATGGCATACAACTAGAGGTCATTAATGGCATACAACTAGAGGTCATTAATGGCATAAAACTAGAGGTCAGTAATGGCATACAGCTAGATGTCATTAATGGCATACAACTAGAGGTCATTAATGGCATACAACTAGAGGTCATTAATGGCATACAGCTGGATGTCATTAATGGCATACAACTAGAGGTCATTAATGGCATACAACTAGAGGTCATTAATGGCATACATCTAGATGTAATATAAGGCATACAACTAGAGGTCATTAATGGCATACAGCTAGAGGTCATTTATGGCATACAACTAGAGGTCATTAATGGCATACATCTAGATGTAATTTAAGGCATACAACTAGAGGTCATTAATGGCATACAGCTAGATGTCATTTATGGCATACAGCTAGATATCATTTACGGCATACAACTAGATGTCATTAATGGCATACAGCTAGAGGTCATTTATGGCATACAGCTAGATGTCATTAATGGCATACAGCTAGATATCATTTACGGCATACAACTAGAGGTCATTAATGGCATACAGCTAGATGTCATTAATGGCATACAACTAGAGGTCATTAATGGCATACAACTAGAGGTCATTAATGGCATACATCTAGATGTAATATAAGGCATACAACTAGAGGTCATTAATGGCATACAGCTAGAGGTCATTTATGGCATACAACTAGAGGTCATTAATGGCATACATCTAGATGTAATTTAAGGCATACAACTAGAGGTCATTAATGGCATACAGCTAGATGTCATTTATGGCATACAGCTAGATATCATTTACGGCATACAACTAGATGTCATTAATGGCATACAGCTAGAGGTCATTTATGGCATACAGCTAGATGTCATTAATGGCATACAGCTAGATATCATTTACGGCATACAACTAGAGGTCATTAATGGCATACAGCTAGAGGTCATTTATGGCATACAACTAGATGTCATTAATGGCATACAGCTAGATATCATTTACGGCATACAACTAGAGGTCATTAATGGCATACAGCTAGATGTCATTAATGGCATACAGCTAGAGGTCATTTATGGCATACAACTATAGGTCATTAATGGCATACATCTAGATGTCATTTATGGCATACAGCTAGAGGTCGTTAATGGCATACATCTAGATGTCATTTATGGCATACAACTAGAGGTCATTAATGGCATACAGCTAGATGTCATAAATGGCATACAGCTAGATATCATTTACGGCATACAACTAGAGGTCATTCATGGCATACAGCTAGGGGTCATTTACGGCATACAACTAGAGGTCATTAATGGCATACAGCTAGATGTCATTAATGGCATACAGCTAGATGTCATTAATGGCATACAGCTAGATGTCATTAATGGCATACATCTGGATGTCATTTAAGGCATACAACTAGAGGTCATTAATGGCATACAGCTAGATGTCATTAATGGCATACATCTGGATGTCATTTAAGGCATACAACTAGATGTCATTAATGGCATACAGCTAGATGTCATTAATGGCATACAACTAGAGGTCATTAATGGCATACAGCTAGATGTCATTAATGACATACAGCTAGATGTCATTTAAGGCATACAACTAGAGGTCATTAATGGCATACAGCTAGATGTCATTAATGGCATACATCTGGATGTCATTTAAGGCATACAACTAGATGTCATTTAAGGCATACATCTAGATGTCATTTATGGCATACATCTAGATGTCATTTAAGGCATACATCTAGATGTCATTTATGGCATACAGCTAGAGGTCATTTATGGCATACAACTAGAGGTCATTAATGGCATACAGCTAGATGTCATTAATGGCATACATCTAGATGTCATTAATGGCATACAACTAGAGGTCATTAATGGCATACAGCTAGATGTCATTAATGGCATACATCTAGATGTCATTTAAGGCATACATCTAGATGTCATTAATGGCATACATCTAGATGTCATTAATGGCATACAGCTAGATGTCATTTATGGCATACAGCTAGATGTCATTTATGGCATACAGCTAGATGTCATTTATGGCATACAGCTAGAGGTCATTTATGGCATACAGCTAGATATCATTTACGGCATACAACTATAGGTCATTAATGGCATACAGCTAGATGTCATTAATGGCATACAGCAAGATATCATTTACGGCATACAACTAGAGGTCATTAATGGCATACAGCTAGAGGTCATTTATGGCATACAACTATAGGTCATTAATGGCATACATCTAGATGTCATTTAAGGCATACAACTACAGGTGATTAATGGCATACAGCTAGAGGTCATTAATGGCATACAGCTAGAGGTCATTTATGGCATACAGCTAGAGGTCGTTAATGGCATACATCTAGATGTCATTTATGGCATACAACTAGAGGTCATTAATGGCATACAGCTAGATGTCATTAATGACATACAGCTAGATGTCATTTATGGCATACAGCTAGAGGTCATTAATGGCATACAGCTAGATATCATTTATGGCATACAACTAGATGTCATTAATGGCATACATCTAGATGTCATTTATGGCATACAACTAGAGGTCATTAATGGCATACAGCTAGATGTCATTAATGGCATACAGCTAGATGTCATTTATGGCATACAACTAGATGTCATTAATGGCATACAGCTAGATGTCATTAATGGCATACAACTAGAGGTCATTAATGGCATACAGCTAGATGTCATTAATGACATACAGCTAGATGTCATTTATGGCATACAGCTAGAGGTCATTAATGGCATACAGCTAGATGTCATTAATGACATACAGCTAGATGTCATTAATGGCATACAACTAGAGGTCATTAATGGCATACAGCTAGATGTCATTAATGGCATACAACTAGAGGTCATTAATGGCATACAGCTAGATGTCATTAATGACATACAGCTAGATGTCATTTATGGCATACAACTAGAGGTCATTAATGGCATACAGCTAGATGTCATTAATGACATACAGCTAGATGTCATTTATGGCATACAGCTAGAGGTCATTAATGGCATACAGCTAGATGTCATTAATGACATACAGCTAGATGTCATTTATGGCATACAGCTAGATGTCATTAATGGCATACAGCTAGAGGTCATTTATGGCATACAGCTAGAGGTCATTTATGGCATACAGCTAGATGTCATTTATGGCATACAGCTAGATGTCATTAATGGCATACAGCTAGATGTCATTTATGGCATACAGCTAGATGTCATTAATGGCATACAGCTAGATGTCATTTATGGCATACAGCTAGATGTCATTAATGGCATACAGCTAGATGTCATTAATGGCATACAGCTAGATGTCATTTATGGCATACAGCTAGAGGTCATTAATGGCATACAGCTAGATGTCATTTATGGCATACAGCTAGATGTCATTAATGGCATACAGCTAGATGTCATTAATGGCATACAGCTAGAGGTCATTAATGGCATACAGCTAGATGTCATTAATGACATACAACTAGAGGTCATTAATGGCATACATCTAGATGTCATTAATGGCATACAGCTAGATGTCATTAATGGCATACAGCTAGATGTCATTTATGGCATACAGCTAGATGTCATTAATGGCATACAGCTAGAGGTCATTAATGGCATACAGCTAGATGTCATTAATGGCATACAGCTAGATGTCATTTATGGCATACAGCTAGATGTCATTAATGGCATACAGCTAGATGTCATTAATGGCATACAGCTAGATGTCATTAATGGCATACAGCTAGATGTCATTTATGGCATACAGCTAGATGTCATTAATGGCATACAGCTAGATGTCATTAATGGCATACAGCTAGAGGTCATTAATGGCATACAGCTAGATGTCATTAATGACATACAACTAGAGGTCATTAATGGCATACAGCTAGATGTCATTAATGGCATACAGCTAGAGGTCATTAATGGCATACAACTAGAGGTCATTAATGGCATACAGCTAGATGTCATTAATGGCATACAACTAGAGGTCATTAATGGCATACAGCTAGATGTCATTAATGGCATACAGCTAGATGTCATTAATGGCATACAGCTAGAGGTCATTAATGGCATACAACTAGAGGTCATTAATGGCATACAGCTAGATGTCATTTATGGCATACAGCTAGATGTCATTAATGGCATACAGCTAGATGTCATTAATGGCATACAGCTAGATGTCATTAATGGCATACAGCTAGAGGTCATTAATGGCATACAGCTTGTCAAGAGATTTACTCTAAATGACACTTCTTCAGCTGAGAGTCTAAGAGGAGAAACACACACAGACGCTGCAGCATTTGCTTGTATACAAGGGCGATCACAGAACGCTCACACCAGAGTGGGGGCCCTGCGATGCGCGCTCTGCTCTTGCACTTGTCTTTATTTATACACAAGAAAAATGAATACATTTGACGTGAGCATGTGCGTATGTGATTGTGTGTGTGTGAGTGTGTGTGTGTGTGTGTGCGTGTGTGTGTGTGTGTGTGTGTGTGTGTGTGTGTGTGTGTGTGTGTGTGTGTGTGTGTGTGTGTGTGTGTGTGTGTTCGAGGTCAGAACTGCTTGTTTGTCTTCTTACTATCGCTGTGAGAAGACTCAGATACAAATATCAGAACACGTGTTATGAAGAAGAATCAGTCCTGAACAATGAAAAGAACAATCAGTTCTAAGCAAGGAAATGATCATCATGCAGCATTCTATCACAAGCAAACTTATATCATTAAAAGCTTATACTGACTAAAAAATACAATTTTCTATTGACATTCCCTCCTGTTGTCAGTATAACCTTTAAGTGAGATATCAGTATTTAACATCTTGTTGCACATTTTCTGTCACATCATCATTAATCACGCAAAGTCTTCACATTCCAACAGGTCGGAGTCATCATCATCATCATTTGTCACGGCTATGTATGCAGCTACAGTGGAAATGATTATGCGGTTAATCATGAGTTTTAGACATGGCAGGATACATGTTACATGTACACAACACAAAACACAAAATAAAAGTAAAAATACTCCAACTCCGATGAGTAGTCTCTTTAGCACCTGTAGCCAGGAGCCAGTGTCCAAAGCGGTAGTCCAAAGTTTCAATTCTTAACATGTTCTTTCCGGTGCCCACCCATGGAAACAGTGAGTGGAGAACCTTTTGTCCGGTGGTCCAAAGCTTAAATTCCTCTGGCACATCACTGCCATAGATGGGGTCATGTGGTTGTAGTGTGGAGACGTCTCGTCGTCGTCTTGTAGTCTGAGAGTCATTTACAGCTGACATCCTGAAGGTGTGGTCTGAGATGAAGATTGGGGCACAGGTGCCCGTCCATCCGGGTGGCAGTATGAAGTAGGCACGTTGTCCACACAGCCAGGCCATTCCCTGCACCCAGTAGGTGCCGTTGCTGGGCGCGGACGTGTTTACAGGTGCGCCCTCTCCGTTGGCTGCAGTGTGGTTACAGTTGGTGGTGTTGCCTAGGGGTCTGTTACCGTTGTCTTGTCGGTAGCACATGGAGTGGTTCTTCCCTGGGGTTTGGTCCAAGAACACTGGGAAGTGAATGGACGTGTTCCGATTCGTCACGTTGAAGTTGATCCAGAAGAGCCGGTCACACGTTCCGTTGTCAAGTCCAGCGTTTTCGACGATGATTACCTCGTGTCGGGGTGGTCCCTGAAAGATACTAAGAAGGTTAAGCGAATAGATGATAGAGCTTGTCTCATCAATGATGATTTTCTTATGTTGATAGCCAATGCCCGCAAAGCTGGCAGCGCACTTGGCTTGTGTTTTATTCATGTAGTTTCCATAAAAAGTGGGATGTGTTGATGTGCTGGGCATATAAGAGCAGACATAACAGTCTGTATTTTCCGATTCTGCTCTGGTCCTGTCGTGGATGTAGCGGTACCAGGCATTGTTCATCCAAGGGTGTATGTGGTCTTGCGTCATATCTCTTAGGTGAGAGTTGTCGTGCGTCCATCTTCTCTGTCTGCCTTGTGGTTCAGCTGTTGTTGGCGTCAGCTGGGGTCCTGTAAGGGTGAGCGTCGTAGTCAAGGTAACCAAGAGGGTCCACCTTCCCATGGTTGCAAACAGGTACGTCACACCTCGCACTTGGTTGCCCTAGAGTTGATCAGAGGCTGGAGGTTGAAGTGCGAGCTTACCCGACGGGGGCCCAATCAGCACTCCCCCCTCACCACTGAAGCAACCAAGTGTGGGCGAGATTTCCCTAATGTGCTGTCTTGGGGGTGCCGGGGTTTCCTGGGACCTCAACCTTTTTGCAGTGGCTCTGATGTATCCAGGAGGGTCTCTCTGCTATTTTGCAGGCAGTTGGAGTGGTAATGAGCACTTGGTAGGGACCTTCCCAGCGGGGCGAGCTCCAATTTTTCCTTTGGAGTACTCGGACAAGGATCCAATCACCTGGCTTCAACCTGCAGGAAATAGATGAAAAAGAGTCTTGCGGCAGTTTATTGTTCAAAACGACTTCTCTGTTTGTCAACAATTGAGTCATCCAATCTGCCAGAGTGGTTTCACGGATTGACTTATCTAGTGGCTCGCTAATAACTGGCAATGGAAAAGATCGCCCTTGTATACAAGCAAATGCTGCAGCGTCTGTGTGTGTTTCTCCTCTTAGACTCTCAGCTGAAGAAGTGTCATTTAGAGTAAATCTCTTGACATTTATTTCATACTGCTGAGTTATAAAGAGAATATTGTGTTCAGAGAGTCAGGGCCTTTTTTTTTTTTTTTTCCCCATTGTAGAGACAACAGAGCACATTGCACGGGAGCAGAAAAACAGTGGGCCAAGGTCATAACTCAGGCTCACTGGGAGTTAGAAAGAATGTAAATGCTTAGTTTTGTGGCTGTTGCGCATTTTGTATGGCTTCTTTTCTTTTGTTTAGTATATTTCTGCCTTCACCTGAGAGGGTGTACCCTAAGTATGTTACTTCAGGTCTCCATAATTGGAGTTTATTCAGAGACACTTTGTGGCCTTGTCCTGCTAGGTGACGTAACACAGCCATAGTATTTTGTTTACACCCTTCCTCTGTGTGGCCAGTCACTAAAATGTCATCTACGTACAGTAGAAACTGTCCTCCTGCTGGCAGGAGGCAGGACATCATTGATTTCTTTAAAGCTTCAGCATAGAGAGTGGGGCTGTTTTGAAATCCCTGAGGCAACCTAGTGTAGGTGTATCTCTGTTCCTCAAAAGTGAAGCCAAACAGATGCTGTGAGTTAGGATGTAAAGGCACTGAGAAAAAGGCGTTTGATAAATCTATAACTAAGAACCATTGTTCTTTTGGGGTGACTTGATTCAGTATAGTGTGAGGATTTGCTACTACTGGTGGCATCATTTCAGTGATTTCATTTATTGCTCGCAGAGCATGCACTAGTCGGTATTTTGCAGTATTAGCTTTCTTCACCACTTAAATAAAACATCACTCTCTGTTTGTTTATTATTATTATTATTATTATTATTATTTTAAATTCTCTTTTCTCAAAAACAGAAAATGAAATTGTAGTTGTTCTTGGCTGAGAAACTCAAAACCCCTTCTTTTTTTCCTTTTTTTTTTCTTTTTTTTTTAAGACAAAAAACTAAGTTTTAACTTTTCTGCCTTATCACCTAAAACAAAGCAGACAACCCAGCTCTCAGCTGGCTCTGAACTTATCATCGTCAAGGTCGCATGGTGAGGCTACTACAGAAGTCACAGTACTCCTCACTCAAGCAACACGTCAAAACAAAACAAAATTCAGCACACTACACAGAGAACAACAGCCAAGACACAACTGAAGGTGTTGTACTTGTTTGTTCTCCTTGAATTTTAATCAATCAATCAATCAAGCAATATACTTTATTAATCCCAAGGGAAATTAGGGTTACAGCAGGCAGCACGCTAATGGCGCATGCGCACTACACAGAATAAACTTATTACATCTGCATTAGTAAATCATATGCCTAATCATTATGTGTCACTGTGATCCACGAGTGTGATCACAAATTTAATTAATTTTCAAACCAACAAAACAAAACAAAAAACAAAACAAAACAAAAACAAGTTGCTGATGGTATCAACGTTTTACACACGAGTCAGGATGCAAAAAGGCTGCTGCCAAAGACAAATCAGAAGTGTGAGGGAAAAAAACTGAGCCCACAGACAGCTGCATGTTTGAGCCTTAATAGCTGTTTCCCTCCCTCTGATGTGTTCTTATGTAGCTCCTGCTGTAAAAAATGTGTAACCTGCTCATTAGCTTAGCAGTGACCACATATTTAATTCAGCTTCTCAATTTTGTAGCTTTAGCTATTGTATACAGGTTTTAGCTTATTAGTTGTTAGTATAGGTGTGCTCTATATTTCAGCAATGTCTCATCTAGGATGACAGGTTTTCAAGTAGGTCAAGTGCCTCTATGCACTTAATTGGTTTAGATAATGTCTTTATTTTCATCCTCTCATATGTCATTGTACTGAATTTGAGCAACCTTAAGCTTGATGCAGACTACTTCTAACAATTATCCACCTCACATCATAACTGACTAAGGTGCCTCTTCATATTAATATTATTTCATTATTAATGTTATTATCTCTTTATATAACAGCAATAGTGTATCACAATATTTATTTATTTTTTATTTGTATCCACCAAGGGCTGAGGGTGATCTGCATTTTCACCCCCTCCCAAGCTGGAGACATTTTCCTTTTCACACACTTTCCTTGGCTGAACAATATTTATTTAATATGTGGTTGTGTGAATCTTGCTTGAATCATCCTGTTCATCCTGGGCATGGTCTTCATCCCAACTATGTGCCATTGTTAATACCAGTTTACAGGTTGTTATCCTTGCTATCATCAACTTGAATACATTACAGTTAAGTTCTAATTCAATTTAGCCTTTTGTTTATTTAACTTTATTCCTCTTGTATTTACATGTATTGAGTCGGGTCTGTTTCCAGCCCTTTTAAACTTCTACTTTGGTCTTGAATTTTTCACTTGGTGAGGGATTATTATGTCCTTCCTGATCTGAACTATTCTCTTCACCTGAGCTGCTATCCTGTTCTGAGTCACTGTCTTCTTTGTTTGTTAATGCTTTTACTCTTTGTTGCCTGTCTTCCTCTCCATTCCTCTCTCCTTCTTTTGGATTATTCCTGCTCCGGCTTGTTGTTTGTCTAACCATCCCTCATCAGGTGTTAATTTTGCTTGTTTATTCCCCATTTTTAAAGATTTTGCTGGGCCGTCACTGGCACGCTCGACTTCAGAGTGGTTACTGATACGGCCTTCGACTTGACCCTAAAGGTCAAGCGGTATCAGTGTTACAAGACGAAGCCCAACCGTTCTCCAATGTCACCAGTACGTGAGCCTCAGCAAAGAAAACAAAATAAAATAGAAGTAGTTCAGCAGCGTATTGTGCTGTAAAATCAACTTACTTCTAGACACATACACACATAGACATTTGCGCGCTTTTACAATTTGTTATGAAGTAATTACGGCTACTTCTAAAACCTAAGTCTAATTCGGTTCATTTCGGCGAATCCTAACCTATTTTATTTTTCTATTTTGTTTGTTATTCGGTTCATTACGGCGAATCCTAACCAAAATAGTGTTTCTCTCACCCTCAGACGTCTCACTGGTGGTTCGGATCGTCAGACTGAATCCCACCGCCGTGGACCAGAATAAAAACACCGGCCTGGACCCGAATTTTAGCGTCCCAGGTCTTTCGGCCTCGTCTAAGAGGGCTGTGCACAGACTTCGGTGCTGGCTTCCCACGGCGTCAGGAATCAGTGCTGGATCTCTGAAACAGAGTCACAGATAACAGTTCTGATATTTCTGATCCGGCTCGAAGGACCAAAATAAATGTCAAGAGATTTACTCTAAATGACACTTCTTCAGCTGAGAGTCTAAGAGGAGAAACACACACAGACGCTGCAGCATTTGCTTGTATACAAGGGCGATCACAGAACGCTCACACCAGAGTGGGGGCCCTGCGATGCGCGCTCTGCTCTTGCACTTGTCTTTATTTATACACAAGAAAAATGAATACATTTGACGTGAGCATGTGCGTATGTGATTGTGTGTGTGTGAGTGTGTGTGTGTGTGTGCGTGTGTGTGTGTGTGTGTGTGTGTGTGTGTTCGAGGTCAGAACTGCTTGTTTGTCTTCTTACTATCGCTGTGAGAAGACTCAGATACAAATATCAGAACACGTGTTATGAAGAAGAATCAGTCCTGAACAATGAAAAGAACAATCAGTTCTAAGCAAGGAAATGATCATCATGCAGCATTCTATCACAAGCAAACTTATATCATTAAAAGCTTATACTGACTAAAAAATACAATTTTCTATTGACACAGCTAGATGTCATTAATGGCATACAGCTAGAGGTCATTTATGGCATACAACTAGAGGTCATTAATGGCATACATCTAGATGTCATTAATGGCATACAGCTAGATGTCATTAATGGCATACAGCTAGATGTCATTTATGGCATACATCTAGAGGTCATTAATGGCATACAGCTAGAGGTCATTAATGGCATACATCTAGATGTCATTAATGGCATACAGCTAGATGTCATTAATGGCATACAGCTAGATGTAATTTAAGGCATACATCTAGATGTCATTAATGGCATACAGCTAGATGTCATTTAAGGCATACATCTAGATGTAATTTAAGGCATACATCTAGATGTCATTAATGGCATACAGCTAGATGTCATTAATGGCATACAGCTAGATGTCATTAATGGCATACAGCTAGATGTCATTTATGGCATACATCTAGAGGTCATTTATGGCATATAACTAGAGGTCATTAATGGCATACATCTAGATGTCATTAATGGCATACATCTAGATGTAATTTAAGGCATACAACTAGAGGTCATTAATGGCATACAACTAGAGGTCATTAATGGCATACAGCTAGAGGTCATTTATGGCATACAACTAGAGGTCATTAATGGCATACAGCTAGAGGTCATTAATGGCATACAGCTAGATGTCATTTATGGCATACAGCTAGATGTCATTAATGGCATACAGCTAGATGTCATTTATGGCATACAGCTAGAGGTCATTAATGGCATACAGCTAGATGTCATTAATGGCATACAGCTAGATGTCATTAATGGCATACAGCTAGATGTCATTTATGGCATACAGCTAGAGGTCATTAATGGCATACATCTAGATGTCATTAATGGCATACAGCTAGATGTCATTAATGGCATACAGCTAGATGTCATTAATGGCATACAGCTAGATGTCATTTATGGCATGAATCTAGAGGTCATTAATGGCATACATCTAGATGTCATTAATGGCATACAGCTAGATGTCATTAATGGCATACATCTAGAGGTCATTTATGGCATATAACTAGAGGTCATTAATGGCATACAGCTAGAGGTCATTTATGGCATACAGCTAGAGGTCATTTATGGCATACAGCTAGAGGTCATTAATGGCATACAACTAGAGGTCATTAATGGCATACAGCTAGAGGTCATTTATGGCATACAGCTAGAGGTCATTAATGGCATACAGCTAGAGGTCATTAATGGCATACAGCTAGATGTCATTTATGGCATACAACTAGAGGTCATTAATGGCATACAGCTAGAGGTCATTTATGGCATACAACTAGAGGTCATTAATGGCATACAGCTAGATGTCATTTATGGCATACATCTAGATGTCATTAATGGCATACAGCTAGATGTCATTTATGGCATACATCTAGAGGTCATTAATGGCATACAGCTAGATGTCATTAATGGCATACAGCTAGATGTCATTAATGGCATACATCTAGAGGTCATTTATGGCATACAACTAGAGGTCATTAATGGCATACATCTAGATGTCATTAATGGCATACAGCTAGATGTCATTTATGGCATACATCTAGATGTCATTAATGGCATACAGCTAGATGTCATTAATGGCATACAGCTAGAGGTTATTAATGGCATACAGCTAGATGTCATTTATGGCATACAACTAGAGGTCATTAATGGCATACAGCTAGATGTCATTTATGGCATACATCTAGATGTCATTAATGGCATACATCTAGATGTCATTAATGGCATACAGCTAGATGTCATTAATGGCATACAGCTAGATGTCATTAATGGCATACAGCTAGATGTCATTTATGGCATACATCTAGAGGTCATTTATGGCATACAGCTAGATGTCATTAATGGCATACAGCTAGATGTCATTTATGGCATACATCTAGAGGTCATTTATGGCATACAACTAGAGGTCATTAATGGCATACATCTAGATGTCATTAATGGCATACAGCTAGATGTCATTTATGGCATACATCTAGATGTCATTAATGGCATACAGCTAGATGTCATTAATGGCATACAGCTAGAGGTTATTAATGGCATACAGCTAGATGTCATTAATGGCATACAGCTAGATGTCATTTATGGCATACAACTAGAGGTCATTAATGGCATACAGCTAGAGGTCATTTATGGCATACAACTAGAGGTCATTAATGGCATACAACTAGATGTCATTAATGGCATACAGCTAGATGTCATTTATGGCATACATCTAGATGTCATTAATGGCATACATCTAGATGTCATTAATGGCATACAGCTAGATGTCATTTATGGCATACATCTAGATGTCATTAATGGCATACATCTAGAGGTCATTAATGGCATACAGCTAGAGGTCATTTATGGCATACATCTAGATGTCATTAATGGCATACAGCTAGATGTCATTTATGGCATACATCTAGATGTCATTAATGGCATACAGCTAGATGTCATTTATGGCATACATCTAGATGTCATTAATGGCATACAGCTAGATGTCATTTATGGCATACATCTAGATGTCATTAATGGCATACAGCAAGATGTCATTTATGGCATACATCTAGATGTCATTAATGGCATACAGCTAGATGTCATTAATGGCATACAGCTAGATGTCATTTATGGCATAAATCTAGATGTCATTAATGGCATACAGCTAGATGTCATTTATGGCATACATCTAGATGTCATTAATGGCATACAGCTAGATGTCATTAATGGCATACAGCTAGAGGTCATTAATGGCATACAGCTAGATGTCATTAATGGCATGCAGCTAGAGGTCATTAATGGCATACAGCTAGATGTCATTAATGGCATACAGCTAGAGGTCATTAATGGCATACAGCTAGAGGTCATTAATGGCATACAGCTAGATGTCATTAATGGCATACAGCTAGATGTCATTAATGGCATACAGCTAGAGGTCATTAATGGCATACAGCTAGATGTCATTAATGGCATACAGCTAGATGTCATTAATGGCATACAGCTAGAGGTCATTAATGGCATACAGCTAGATGTCATTAATGGCATACAGCTAGAGGTCATTAATGGCATACAGCTAGAGGTCATTAATGGCATACAGCTAGAGGTCATTAATGGCATACAGCTAGAGGTCATTAATGGCATACAGCTAGAGGTCATTTATGGCATACAACTAGAGGTCATTAATGGCATACAGCTAGATGTCATTTATGGCATACAGCTAGATGTCATTAATGGCATACATCTAGATGTCATTTATGGCATACATCTAGATGTCATTAATGGCATACAGCTAGATGTCATTAATGGCATACAGCTAGAGGTCATTAATGGCATACAACTAGAGGTCATTAATGGCATACAACTAGAGGTCATTAATGGCATACAGCTAGAGGCCATTAATGGCATACAACTAGAGGTCATTAATGGCATACAACTAGAGGTCATTAATGGCATACATCTAGAGGTCATTAATGGCATACAACTAGAGGTCATTAATGGCATACAGCTAGAGGCCATTAATGGCATACAGCTAGATGTCATTTATGGCATACAGCTAGAGGTCATTAATGGCATACAACTAGAGGTCATTAATGGCATACAGCTAGAGGCCATTAATGGCATACAGCTAGAGGTCATTTATGGCATACAACTAGAGGTCATTAATGGCATACATCTAGAGGTCATTAATGGCATACAGCTAGATGTCATTTATGGCATACAGCTAGAGGTCATTAATGGCATACAACTAGAGGTCATTAATGGCATACAGCTAGAGGCCATTAATGGCATACAGCTAGATGTCATTTATGGCATACAGCTAGATGTCATTAATGGCATACATCTAGATGTCATTTATGGCATACATCTAGATGTCATTAATGGCATACAGCTAGATGTCATTAATGGCATACAGCTAGAGGTCATTAATGGCATACAACTAGAGGTCATTTATGGCATACATCTAGAGGCCATTAATGGCATACAGCTAGATGTCATTTATGGCATACAGCTAGAGGTCATTAATGGCATACATCTAGAGGCCATTAATGGCATACAGCTAGATGTCATTTATGGCATACATCTAGAGGCCATTAATGGCATACAGCTAGATGTCATTTATGGCATACAGCTAGAGGTCATTAATGGCATACATCTAGAGGCCATTAATGGCATACAGCTAGATGTCATTTATGGCATACATCTAGAGGTCATTAATGGCATACAACTAGAGGTCATTTATGGCATACATCTAGAGGCCATTAATGGCATACAGCTAGATGTCATTTATGGCATACAGCTAGAGGTCATTAATGGCATACATCTAGAGGCCATTAATGGCATACAGCTAGATGTCATTTATGGCATACAGCTAGAGGTCATTAATGGCATACAACTAGAGGTCATTAATGGCATACAGCTAGAGGCCATTAATGGCATACAGCTAGATGTCATTTATGGCATACAGCTAGATGTCATTAATGGCATACATCTAGATGTCATTTATGGCATACATCTAGATGTCATTAATGGCATACAGCTAGATGTCATTAATGGCATACAGCTAGAGGTCATTAATGGCATACAACTAGAGGTCATTTATGGCATACATCTAGAGGCCATTAATGGCATACAGCTAGATGTCATTTATGGCATACAGCTAGAGGTCATTAATGGCATACATCTAGAGGCCATTAATGGCATACAGCTAGATGTCATTTATGGCATACATCTAGAGGTCATTAATGGCATACAACTAGAGGTCATTTATGGCATACATCTAGAGGCCATTAATGGCATACAGCTAGATGTCATTTATGGCATACAGCTAGAGGTCATTAATGGCATACATCTAGAGGCCATTAATGGCATACAGCTAGATGTCATTTATGGCATACAGCTAGAGGTCATTAATGGCATACAACTAGAGGTCATTAATGGCATACAGCTAGAGGCCATTAATGGCATACAGCTAGATGTCATTTATGGCATACAGCTAGATGTCATTAATGGCATACATCTAGATGTCATTTATGGCATACATCTAGATGTCATTAATGGCATACAGCTAGATGTCATTAATGGCATACAGCTAGAGGTCATTAATGGCATACAACTAGAGGTCATTTATGGCATACAACTAGAGGTCATTTATGGCATACAACTAGAGGTCATTAATGGCATACAGCTAGATGTCATTTATGGCATACAGCTAGATGTCATTAATGGCATACATCTAGATGTCATTTATGGCATACATCTAGATGTCATTAATGGCATACAGCTAGATGTCATTAATGGCATACAGCTAGAGGTCATTAATGGCATACAACTAGATGTCATTAATGGCATACAGCTAGAGGCCATTAATGGCATACAGCTAGATGTCATTTATGGCATACAACTAGAGGTCATTTATGGCATACAACTAGAGGTCATTTATGGCATACAACTAGAGGTCATTAATGGCATACAGCTAGATGTCATTTATGGCATACAGCTAGATGTCATTAATGGCATACATCTAGATGTCATTTATGGCATACATCTAGATGTCATTAATGGCATACAGCTAGATGTCATTAATGGCATACAGCTAGAGGTCATTAATGGCATACAACTAGAGGTCATTAATGGCATACAGCTAGAGGCCATTAATGGCATACAACTAGAGGTCATTAATGGCATACAGCTAGAGGTCATTAATGGCATACAGCTAGATGTCATTTATGGCATACAGCTAGATGTCATTAATGGCATACATCTAGATGTCATTTATGGCATACATCTAGATGTCATTAATGGCATACAGCTAGATGTCATTAATGGCATACAGCTAGAGGTCATTAATGGCATACAACTAGAGGTCATTAATGGCATACAACTAGAGGTCATTAATGGCATACAGCTAGAGGCCA
Source organism: Pelmatolapia mariae (assembly GCF_036321145.2). NCBI lineage: Eukaryota > Metazoa > Chordata > Actinopteri > Cichliformes > Cichlidae > Pelmatolapia > Pelmatolapia mariae. The sequence continues at coordinate 18,763,306 of NC_086228.1, read as the reverse complement.
TTAATGGCATACAGCTAGATGTCATTTATGGCATACAGCTAGAGGCCATTAATGGCATACAGCTAGATGTCATTTATGGCATACAGCTAGAGGTCATTAATGGCATACAACTAGAGGTCATTAATGGCATACAGCTAGAGGCCATTAATGGCATACAGCTAGATGTCATTTATGGCATACAGCTAGAGGCCATTAATGGCATACAGCTAGATGTCATTTATGGCATACATCTAGATGTCATTTATGGCATACATCTAGATGTCATTAATGGCATACAGCTAGATGTCATTTATGGCATACAACTAGAGGTCATTAATGGCATACAGCTAGAGGCCATTAATGGCATACAGCTAGATGTCATTTATGGCATACAACTAGAGGTCATTAATGGCATACAGCTAGATGTCATTTATGGCATACATCTAGATGTCATTAATGGCATACAGCTAGATGTCATTAATGGCATACAGCTAGAGGTCATTAATGGCATACAACTAGAGGTCATTAATGGCATACAACTAGAGGTCATTAATGGCATACAGCTAGAGGCCATTAATGGCATACAGCTAGATGTCATTTATGGCATACAGCTAGAGGCCATTAATGGCATACAGCTAGATGTCATTTATGGCATACATCTAGATGTCATTAATGGCATACAGCTAGATGTCATTAATGGCATACAGCTAGATGTCATTAATGGCATACAGCTAGATGTCATTTATGGCATACAACTAGAGGTCATTAATGGCATACAGCTAGAGGCCATTAATGGCATACAGCTAGATGTCATTTATGGCATACAGCTAGAGGTCATTAATGGCATACAGCTAGAGGTCATTTATGGCATACAACTAGAGGTCATTAATGGCATACAGCTAGATGTCATTTATGGCATACATCTAGATGTCATTAATGGCATACAGCTAGATGTCATTAATGGCATACAGCTAGAGGTCATTAATGGCATACAACTAGAGGTCATTAATGGCATACAACTAGAGGTCATTAATGGCATACAGCTAGAGGCCATTAATGGCATACAGCTAGATGTCATTTATGGCATACATCTAGATGTCATTAATGGCATACAGCTAGATGTCATTAATGGCATACAGCTAGATGTCATTAATGGCATACAGCTAGATGTCATTTATGGCATACAACTAGAGGTCATTAATGGCATACAGCTAGAGGCCATTAATGGCATACAGCTAGATGTCATTTATGGCATACAGCTAGAGGTCATTAATGGCATACAGCTAGAGGTCATTTATGGCATACAACTAGAGGTCATTAATGGCATACAGCTAGATGTCATTTATGGCATACAGCTAGATGTCATTAATGGCATACATCTAGATGTCATTTATGGCATACAGCTAGATGTCATTAATGGCATACAGCTAGAGGTCATTAATGGCATACAACTAGAGGTCATTAATGGCATACAACTAGAGGTCATTAATGGCATACAGCTAGAGGCCATTAATGGCATACAGCTAGATGTCATTTATGGCATACAGCTAGAGGCCATTAATGGCATACAGCTAGATGTCATTTATTGCATACAGCTAGAGGTCATTAATGGCATACAACTAGAGGTCATTAATGGCATACAGCTAGAGGCCATTAATGGCATACAGCTAGATGTCATTTATGGCATACAGCTAGAGGCCATTAATGGCATACAGCTAGATGTCATTTATGGCATACATCTAGATGTCATTTATGGCATACATCTAGATGTCATTAATGGCATACAGCTAGAGGCCATTAATGGCATACAGCTAGATGTCATTTATGGCATACAGCTAGAGGTCATTAATGGCATACAACTAGAGGTCATTAATGGCATACAGCTAGAGGCCATTAATGGCATACAGCTAGATGTCATTTATGGCATACAGCTAGAGGCCATTAATGGCATACAGCTAGATGTCATTTATGGCATACAGCTAGAGGCCATTAATGGCATACAGCTAGATGTCATTTATGGCATACATCTAGATGTCATTAATGGCATACAACTAGAGGTCATTAATGGCATACAGCTAGATGTCATTTATGGCATACAACTAGATGTCATTTATGGCATACAACTAGAGGTCATTAATGGCATACAGCTAGAGGTCATTAATGGCATACAGCTAGATGTCATTTATGGCATACAGCTAGAGGTCATTAATGGCATACAGCTAGATGTCATTAATGGCATACAGCTAGATGTCATTTATGGCATACAACTAGAGGTCATTAATGGCATACAGCTAGAGGTCATTTATGGCATACAACTAGAGGTCATTAATGGCATACAGCTAGATGTCATTAATGGCATACAGCTAGAGGTCATTAATGGCATACAACTAGAGGTCATTAATGGCATACAGCTAGATGTCATTTATGGCATACAACTAGAGGTCATTAATGGCATACAGCTAGATGTCATTTATGGCATACAACTAGATGTCATTAATGGCATACAGCTAGAGGTCCTTAATGGCATACAGCTAGATGTCATTAATGGCATACAGCTAGATGTCATTAATGGCATACAGCTAGAGGTCATTTAAGGCATACAGCTAGATGTCATTAATGGCATACAGCTAGATGTCATTTATGGCATACAACTAGAGGTCATTAATGGCATACAGCTAGAGGTCATTTATGGCATACATCTAGATGTAATTTAAGGCATTCAACTAGAGGTCATTTATGGCATACAACTAGATGTCATTAATGGCATACATCTAGTTGTCATTTAAGGCATACAACTAGAGGTCATTAATGGCATACATCTAGATGTAATTTAAGGCATTCAACTAGAGGTCATTTATGGCATACAACTAGATGTCATTAATGGCATACATCTAGTTGTCATTTAAGGCATACAACTAGAGGTCATTAATGGCATACAACTAGAGGTCATTAATGGCATAAAACTAGAGGTCATTAATGGCATACAGCTAGAGGTCATTTATGGCATACAGCTAGATGTCATTAATGGCATACAGCTAGAGGTCATTTATGGCATACAACTAGAGGTCATTAATGGCATACAGCTAGATGTCATTTATGGCATACAACTAGAGGTCATTAATGGCATACAGCTAGATGTCATTTATGGCATACAACTAGATGTCATTAATGGCATACAGCTAGATGTCATTTATGGCATACAGCTAGATGTCATTTATGGCATACAACTAGAGGTCATTAATGGCATACAACTAGAGGTCATTAATGGCATACAGCTAGATGTCATTAATGGCATACAGCTAGATGTCATTTATGGCATACAACTAGAGGTCATTAATGGCATACAGCTAGAGGTCATTTATGGCATACAACTAGAGGTCATTAATGGCATACATCTAGATGTAATTTAAGGCATTCAACTAGAGGTCATTTATGGCATACAACTAGATGTCATTAATGGCATACATCTAGTTGTCATTTAAGGCATACAACTAGAGGTCATTAATGGCATACAACTAGAGGTCATTAATGGCATAAAACTAGAGGTCATTAATGGCATACAACTAGAGGTCATTAATGGCATACAGCTAGAGGTCATTTATGGCATACAACTAGATGTAATTTAAGGCATTCAACTAGAGGTCATTTATGGCATACAACTAGATGTCATTAATGGCATACATCTAGTTGTCATTTAAGGCATACAACTAGAGGTCATTAATGGCATACAACTAGAGGTCATTAATGGCATACAGCTAGAGGTCATTTATGGCATACATCTAGATGTCATTTAAGGCATACAACTAGAGGTCATTAATGGCATACATCTAGATGTCATTTAAGGCATACAACTAGAGGTCATTAATGGCATACATCTAGATGTCATTTAAGGCATACAACTAGAGGTCATTAATGGCATAAAACTAGAGGTCATTAATGGCATACAGCTAGAGGTCATTTATGGCATACAGCTAGATGTCATTTAAGGCATTCAACTAGAGGTCATTTATGGCATACAACTAGATGTCATTAATGGCATACATCTAGTTGTCATTTAAGGCATACAACTAGAGGTCATTAATGGCATACATCTAGATGTAATTTAAGGCATTCAACTAGAGGTCATTTATGGCATACAACTAGATGTCATTAATGGCATACATCTAGTTGTCATTTAAGGCATACAACTAGAGGTCATTAATGGCATACAACTAGAGGTCATTAATGGCATACAGCTAGAGGTCATTTATGGCATACATCTAGATGTCATTTAAGGCATACAACTAGAGGTCATTAATGGCATACATCTAGATGTCATTTAAGGCATACAACTAGAGGTCATTAATGGCATACATCTAGATGTCATTTAAGGCATACAACTAGAGGTCATTAATGGCATAAAACTAGAGGTCATTAATGGCATACAGCTAGAGGTCATTTATGGCATACAGCTAGATGTCATTTATGGCATACAGCTAGATGTCATTAATGGCATACAGCTAGATGTCATTAATGGCATACAGCTAGAGGTCATTAATGGCATACAGCTAGAGGTCATTAATGGCATACAGCTAGATGTCATTAATGGCATACAGCTAGATGTCATTAATGGCATACAGCTAGAGGTCATTAATGGCATACAGCTAGAGGTCATTAATGGCATACAGCTAGATGTCATTAATGGCATACAGCTAGAGGTCATTAATGGCATACAGCTAGATGTCATTAATGGCATACAGCTAGATGTCATTAATGGCATACAGCTAGATGTCATTAATGGCATACAACTAGAGGTCATTAATGGCATACAGCTAGAGGTCATTTATGGCATACAACTAGAGGTCATTAATGGCATACAGCTAGATGTAATTTATGGCATTCAACTAGAGGTCATTTATGGCATACAACTATAGGTCATTAATGGCATACATCTAGATGTAATTTATGGCATACAACTAGAGGTCATTAATGGCATACAGCTAGAGGTCATTTATGGCATACAACTAGAGGTCATTTATGGCATACAGCTAGATGTCATTTATGGCATACAACTAGAGGTCATTAATGGCATACAGCTAGAGGTCATTTATGGCATACAACTAGAGGTCATTAATGGCATACAGCTAGATGTAATTTATGGCATTCAACTAGAGGTCATTTATGGCATACAACTATAGGTCATTAATGGCATACATCTAGATGTAATTTAAGGCATTCAACTAGAGGTCATTTATGGCATACAACTAGAGGTCATTAATGGCATACATCTAGATGTAATTTAAGGCATTCAACTAGAGGTCATTTATGGCATACAACTAGAGGTCATTAATGGCATACAACTAGAGGTCATTAATGGCATACAACTAGAGGTCATTAATGGCATACAGCTAGAGGTCATTAATGGCATACAACTAGATGTCATTAATGGCATACAGCTAGATGTCATTTAAGGCATACAACTAGATGTCATTAATGGCATACATCTAGATGTAATTTAAGGCATTCAACTAGAGGTCATTTATGGCATACAACTAGAGGTCATTAATGGCATACATCTAGATGTAATTTAAGGCATTCAACTAGAGGTCATTTATGGCATACAACTAGAGGTCATTAATGGCATACAACTAGAGGTCATTAATGGCATACAACTAGAGGTCATTAATGGCATACAGCTAGAGGTCATTTATGGCATACAACTAGATGTCATTAATGGCATACAGCTAGATGTCATTTAAGGCATACAACTAGATGTCATTAATGGCATACAGCTAGAGGTCATTTATGGCATACAACTAGAGGTCATTAATGGCATAAAACTAGATGTCATTAATGGCATACAGCTAGAGGTCATTTATGGCATACAACTAGATGTCATTAATGGCATACAGCTAGAGGTCATTTATGGCATACAGCTAGAGGTCATTTATGGCATACAACTAGAGGTCATTAATGGCATACAACTAGAGGTCATTAATGGCATAAAACTAGATGTCATTAATGGCATACAGCTAGAGGTCATTAATGGCATACAACTAGAGGTCATTAATGGCATAAAACTAGATGTCATTAATGGCATACAGCTAGAGGTCATTTATGGCATACAACTAGATGTCATTAATGGCATACAGCTAGAGGTCATTTATGGCATACAACTAGATGTCATTAATGGCATACAGCTAGAGGTCATTTATGGCATACAACTAGATGTCATTAATGGCATACAGCTAGAGGTCATTTATGGCATACAACTAGAGGTCATTAATGGCATACAACTAGAGGTCATTAATGGCATAAAACTAGATGTCATTAATGGCATACAGCTAGAGGTCATTAATGGCATACAACTAGAGGTCATTAATGGCATAAAACTAGATGTCATTAATGGCATACAGCTAGAGGTCATTTATGGCATACAACTAGATGTCATTAATGGCATACAGCTAGAGGTCATTTATGGCATACAACTAGATGTCATTAATGGCATACAGCTAGAGGTCATTTATGGCATACAACTAGATGTCATTAATGGCATACAGCTAGAGGTCATTAATGGCATACAGCTAGAGGTCATTTATGGCATACAACTAGATGTCATTAATGGCATACAGCTAGAGGTCATTTATGGCATACAACTAGATGTCATTAATGGCATACAGCTAGAGGTCATTAATGGCATACAGCTAGATGTCATTAATGGCATACAGCTAGAGGTCATTTATGGCATACAACTAGATGTCATTAATGGCATACAGCTAGAGGTCATTAATGGCATACAGCTAGAGGTCATTTATGGCATACAACTAGATGTCATTAATGGCATACAGCTAGAGGTCATTTATGGCATACAAGTAGATGTCATTAATGGCATACATCTAGATGTCATTTAAGGCATACAACTAGAGGTCATTAATGGCATACAACTAGAGGTCATTAATGGCATACAGCTAGATGTCATTAATGGCATACAGCTAGAGGTCATTAATGGCATACAACTAGATGTCATTAATGGCATACAGCTAGATGTCATTAATGGCATACAGCTAGAGGTCATTAATGGCATACATCTAGATGTCATTAATGGCATACAGCTAGAGGTCATTAATGGCATACATCTAGATGTCATTAATGGCATACAGCTAGAGGTCATTAATGGCATACAACTAGAGGTCATTAATGGCATACAGCTAGATGTCATTAATGGCATACAGCTAGAGGTCATTAATGGCATACATCTAGATGTCATTTAAGGCCTACAACTAGAGGTCATTAATGGCATACAACTAGAGGTCATTAATGGCATAAAACTAGAGGTCATTAATGGCATACAGCTAGAGGTCATTTATGGCATACAACTAGAGGTCATTTATGGCATACAACTAGAGGTCATTAATGGCATACAACTAGAGGTCATTAATGGCATACATCTAGATGTCATTAATGGCATACAGCTAGAGGTCATTAATGGCATACAACTAGATGTCATTAATGGCATACAGCTAGATGTCATTAATGGCATACAGCTAGAGGTCATTAATGGCATACAACTAGAGGTCATTAATGGCATACAGCTAGATGTCATTAATGGCATACATCTAGATGTCATTTAAGGCATACAACTAGATGTCATTAATGGCATACAGCTAGATGTCATTAATGGCATACAGCTAGAGGTCATTAATGGCATACAACTAGAGGTCATTAATGGCATACAGCTAGATGTCATTAATGGCATACATCTAGAGGTCATTAATGGCATACAACTAGATGTCATTAATGGCATACATCTAGATGTCATTTAAGGCATACAACTAGAGGTCATTAATGGCATACAACTAGAGGTCATTAATGGCATAAAACTAGATGTCATTAATGGCATACAGCTAGAGGTCATTAATGGCATACAGCTAGAGGTCATTTATGGCATACAACTAGAGGTCATTAATGGCATACATCTAGATGTCATTTAAGGCATACAACTAGAGGTCATTAATGGCATACAACTAGAGGTCATTAATGGCATAAAGCTAGATGTCATTAATGGCATACAGCTAGAGGTCATTAATGGCATACAACTAGAGGTCATTAATGGCATACAACTAGAGGTCATTAATGGCATACAGCTAGATGTCATTAATGGCATACAGCTAGATGTCATTTATGGCATACATCTAGATGTAATTTAAGGCATACAACTAGAGGTCATTAATGGCATACAGCTAGAGGTCATTTATGGCATACAGCTAGAGGTCATTAATGGCATACAGCTAGAGGTCATTAATGGCATACAGCTAGATGTCATTTATGGCATACAACTAGAGGTCATTAATGGCATACAGCTAGAGGTCATTTATGGCATACAGCTAGAGGTCATTAATGGCATACAGCTAGAGGTCATTTATGGCATACATCTAGATGTCATTTATGGCATAAAACTAGAGGTCATTAATGGCATACAGCTAGAGGTCATTTATGGCATACATCTAGATGTAATTTAAGGCATACAACTAGAGGTCATTAATGGCATACATCAAGATGTAATTTAATGCATACAACTAGAGGTCATTAATGGCATACAGCTAGAGGTCATTTATGGCATACAGCTAGAGGTCATTAATGGCATACATATAGATGTCATTTATGGCATACAACTAGAGGTCATTAATGGCATACAGCTAGAGGTCATTAATGGCATACATATAGATGTCATTTATGGCATACAACTAGAGGTCATTAATGGCATACAACTAGAGGTCATTAATGGCATACAGCTAGAGGTCATTAATGGCATACATCTAGATGTAATTTAAGGCATACAACTAGAGGTCATTAATGGCATACATCAAGATGTAATTTAAGGCATACAACTAGAGGTCATTAATGGCATACATCAAGATGTAATTTAAGGCATACAACTAGAGGTCATTAATGGCATACAGCTAGATGTCATTTATGGCATACAGCTAGAGGTCATTAATGGCATACAGCTAGATGTCATTTATGGCATACAACTAGAGGTCATTAATGGCATACAACTAGATGTCATTAATGGCATACAGCTAGATATCATTTACGGCATACAACTAGAGGTCATTAATGGCATACAGCTAGATATCATTTACGGCATACAACTAGAGGTCATTAATGGCATGCAGCTAGATGTCATTTAAGGCATACAGCTAGATATCATTTACGGCATACAACTAGATGTCATTAATGGCATACAGCTAGATATCATTTACGGCATACAACTAGAGGTCATTAATGGCATACAGCTAGAGGTCATTTATGGCATACAACTAGAGGTCATTAATGGCATACAGCTAGATGTCATTAATGGCATACAGCTAGATGTCATTAATGGCATACATCTAGATGTCATTTAAGGCATACAGCTAGATATCATTTACGGCATACAACTAGATGTCATTAATGGCATACAGCTAGATATCATTTACGGCATACAACTAGAGGTCATTAATGCCATACAGCTAGATGTCATTTATGGCATACAGCTAGATGTCATTAATGGCATACAGCTAGATATCATTTACGGCATACAACTAGAGGTCATTAATGGCATACAGCTAGATATCATTTACGGCATACAACTAGATGTCATTAATGGCATACATCTACATGTCATTTATGGCATACAACTAGAGGTCATTAATGGCATACATCTAGATATCATTTACGGCATACAACTAGATGTCATTAATGGCATACATCTAGAGGTCATTTATGGCATACAGCTAGATGTCATTAATGGCATACAGCTAGAGGTCATTAATGGCATACAGCTAGAGGTCATTTATGGCATACAGCTAGATGTCATTAATGGCATACAGCTAGAGGTCATTTATGGCATACAGCTAGATATCATTTACGGCATACAGCTAGATGTCATTAATGGCATACATCTAGATATCATTTACGGCATACAACTAGATGTCATTAATGGCATACAGCTAGAGGTCATTAATGGCATACAGCTAGAGGTCATTTATGGCATACAGCTAGATGTCATTAATGGCATACAGCTAGAGGTCATTTATGGCATACAGCTAGATGTCATTAATGGCATACAGCTAGAGGTCATTTATGGCATACAGCTAGAGGTCATTAATGGCATACAGCTAGATGTCATTTATGGCATACAGCTAGATGTCATTAATGGCATACAGCTAGAGGTCATTTATGGCATACAGCTAGATGTCATTAATGGCATACAGCTAGAGGTCATTTATGGCATACAGCTAGAGGTCATTAATGGCATACAGCTAGAGGTCATTTATGGCATACAGCTAGATGTCATTAATGGCATACATCTAGATATCATTTACGGCATACAACTAGATATCATTTATGGCATACAACTAGAGGTCATTAATGGCATACAGCTAGAGGTCATTTATGGCATACAACTAGAGGTCATTAATGGCATACATCTAGATGTCATTAATGGCATACAACTAGAGGACATTAATGGCATACATCTAGATGTCATTTATGGCATACAACTAGAGGACATTAATGGCATACATCTAGATGTCATTTAAGGCATACAACTAGAGGACATTAATGGCATACATCTAGATGTCATTTATGGCATACAACTAGAGGACATTAATGGCATACAGCTAGATGTCATTTAAGGCATACAACTAGAGGACATTAATGGCATACATCTAGATGTCATTTATGGCATACAACTAGAGGACATTAATGGCATACAGCTAGATGTCATTTATGGCATACAACTAGAGGACATTAATGGCATACATCTAGATGTCATTATTGGCATACAGCTAGAGGACATTAATGGCATACATCTAGATGTCATTTATGGCATACAACTAGAGGACATTAATGGCATACATCTAGATGTCATTTATGGCATACAACTAGAGGACATTAATGGCATACAGCTAGATGTCATTTATGGCATACAACTAGAGGACATTAATGGCATACAGCTAGATGTCATTTAAGGCATACAACTAGAGGACATTAATGGCATACATCTAGATGTCATTTATGGCATACAACTAGAGGACATTAATGGCATACAGCTAGATGTCATTTAAGGCATACAACTAGAGGACATTAATGGCATACATCTAGATGTCATTTATGGCATACAACTAGAGGACATTAATGGCATACAGCTAGATGTCATTAATGGCATACAGCTAGATATCATTTACGGCATACAACTAGAGGTCATTTATGGCATACAACTAGAGGTCATTAATGGCATACAGCTAGAGGTCATTTATGGCATACAACTAGAGGTCATTAATGGCATACAGCTAGATGTCATTAATGGCATACAGCTAGATGTCATTTATGGCATACAACTAGAGGTCATTAATGGCATACAGCTAGATGTCATTTATGGCATACAGCTAGAGGTCGTTAATGGCATACAGCTAGAGGTCATTTATGGCATACAACTAGAGGTCATTAATGGCATACAGCTGGATGTCATTAATGGCATACAACTAGAGGTCATTAATGGCATACAGCTAGATGTCATTAATGGCATACAGCTAGAGGTCATTAATGGCATACAGCTAGATGTCATTTAAGGCATACAACTGGAGGTCATTTATGGCATACAGCTAGATGTCATTTAAGGCATACAGCTAGATGTCATTAATGGCATACAGCTAGATGTCATTTATGGCATACAGCTAGAGGTCATTTATGGCATACAGCTAGATGTCATTTATGGCATACAGCTAGAGGTCATTTATGGCATACAGCTAGAGGTCATTTATGGCATACAACTAGAGGTCATTTAAGGCATACAGCTAGATGTCATTAATGGCATACAGCTAGATGTCATTTAAGGCATACAGCTAGATGTCATTTAAGGCATACAGCTAGATGTCATTAATGGCATACAGCTAGATGTCATTTATGGCATACAGCTAGAGGTCATTTATGGCATACAGCTAGAGGTCATTAATGGCATACAGCTAGATGTCATTTAAGGCATACAGCTAGATGTCATTAATGGCATACAGCTAGATGTCATTTAAGGCATACAGCTAGATGTCATTAATGGCATACAGCTAGATGTCATTTATGGCATACAGCTAGAGGTCATTTATGGCATACAGCTAGAGGTCATTTATGGCATACAACAAGAGGTCATTTATGGCATACAGCTAGAGGTCATTTATGGCATACATCTAGATGTCATTTAAGGCATACAACTAGAGGTCATTAATGGCATACAGCTAGAGGTCATTTATGGCATACAGCTAGATGTCATTTATGGCATACAGCTAGATGTAATTTAAGGTATACAACAAGAGGTCATTAATGGCATACAGCTAGAGGTCATTTATGGCATACAACTAGAGGTCATTAATGGCATACAACAAGAGGTCATTAATGGAATACAGCTAGAGGTCATTAATGGCATACAACTAGAGGTCATTAATGGCATACAGCTAGATGTAATTTAAGGCATACAACTAGATGTCATTAATGGCATACATCTAGATGTAATTTAAGGCATACAACTAGAGGTCATTAATGGCATACAACTAGAGGTCATTTAAGGCATACAACTAGAGGTCATTAATGGCATACAACTAGAGGTCATTAATGGCATACAACTAGAGGTCATTTAAGGCATACAACTAGAGGTCATTAATGGCATACAACTAGAGGTCATTAATGGCATACATCTAGATGTCATTTAAGGCATACAACTAGAGGTCATTAATGGCATACAACTAGAGGTCATTAATGGCATACATCTAGATGTCATTTAAGGCATACAACTAGAGGTCATTAATGGCATACAGCTAGAGGTCATTAATGGCATACAACTAGATGTAATTTAAGGCATACAACTAGATGTCATTAATGGCATACATCTAGATGTAATTTAAGGCATTCAACTAGAGGTCATTAATGGCATACAGCTAGAGGTCATTAATGGCATACAGCTAGATGTAATTTAAGGCATACAACTAGATGTCATTAATGGCATACATCTAGATGTAATTTAAGGCATTCAACTAGAGGTCATTAATGGCATACAGCTAGAGGTCATTTATGGCATACAACTAGAGGTCATTAATGGCATACAACTAGATGTCATTTAAGGCATACAACTAGAGGTCATTAATGGCATACATCTAGATGTAATTTAAGGCATTCAACTAGAGGTCATTAATGGCATACAGCTAGAGGTCATTTATGGCATACAACTAGAGGTCATTAATGGCATACAACTAGATGTCATTTAAGGCATACAGCTAGATGTCATTTATGGCATACAACTAGAAGTCATTAATGGCATACAGCTAGAGGTCATTAATGGCATACAGCTAGAGGTCATTTATGGCATACAGCTAGATGTCATTTATGGCATACAACTAGAAGTCATTAATGGCATACAGCTAGAGGTCATTAATGGCATACAGCTAGAGGTCATTAATGGCATACAGCTAGAGGTCATTTACGGCATACAACTAGAGGTCATAATGGCATACAGCTAGAGGTCATTTACGGCATACAACTAGAGGACATTAATGGCATACAGCTAGAGGTCATTTACGGCATACAGCTAGAGGTCATTAATGGCATACAGCTAGATGTCATTAATGGCATACAGCTAGATGTCATTTATGGCATACAACTAGAGGTCATTAATTGCATACAGCTAGAGGTCATTTATGGCATACAACTAGAGGTCATTAATGGCATACATCTAGATGTCATTTAAGGCATACAACTAGAGGTCATTAATGGCATACAGCTAGAGGTCATTTATGGCATACAGCTAGAGGTCGTTAATGGCATACAGCTAGATGTCATTTATGGCATACAACTAGAGGTCATTAATGGCATACAGCTAGATGTCATTAATGGCATACATCTAGATGTCATTTAAGGCATACAACTAGAGGTCATTTATGGCATACAACTAGAGGTCATTAATGGCATACAGCTAGAGGTCATTTACGGCATACAACTAGAGGTCATAATGGCATACAGCTAGATGTCATTAATGGCATACATCTAGATGTCATTTATGGCATACAACTAGAGGTCATTTATGTCATACAACTAGAGGTCATTAATGGCATACATCTAGATGTCATTTACGGCATACAACTAGAGGTCATTAATGGCATACAGCTAGATGTCATTAATGGCATACATCTAGATGTCATTTATGGCATACAACTAGAGGTCATTTATGTCATACAACTAGAGGTCATTAATGGCATACATCTAGATGTCATTTAAGGCATACAACTAGAGGTCATTAATGGCATACAGCTAGAGGTCATTTACGGCATACAACTAGAGGTCATTAATGGCATACAGCTAGAGGTCATTTACGGCATACAGCTAGAGGTCATTAATGGCATACAGCTAGATGTCATTAATGGCATACAGCTAGATGTCATTTATGGCATACAACTAGAGGTCATTTATGGCATACAGCTAGATGTCATTAATGGCATACAGCTAGATGTCATTAATGGCATACAGCTAGATGTCATTTATGGCATACAACTAGAGGTCATTTATGGCATACAGCTAGAGGTCATTAATGGCATACAGCTAGATGTCATTAATGGCATACAGCTAGATGTCATTTATGGCATACAACTAGAGGTCATTTATGGCATACAGCTAGATGTCATTTATGGCATACATCTAGATGTCATTTATGGCATACAACTAGAGGTCATTAATGGCATACAGCTAGATGTCATTAATGGCATACAGCTAGATGTCATTTATGGCATACAGCTAGAGGTCATTAATGGCATACATCTAGATGTCATTTAAGGCATACAACTAGAGGTCATTAATGGCATACAGCTAGATGTCATTAATGGCATACAGCTAGATGTCATTAATGGCATACAGCTAGAGGTCATTTATGGCATACAGATAGATGTCATTAATGGCATACAGCTAGATGTCATTTATGGCATACAACTAGAGGTCATTAATGGCAAACAGCTAGATGTCATTAATGGCATACAGCTAGATGTCATTTATGGCATACAACTAGATGTCATTAATGGCATACAGCTAGATGTCATTAATGGCACACAGCTAGATGTCATTTATGGCATACAACTAGAGGTCATTAATGGCATACAGCTAGATGTCATTAATGGCATACAGCTAGATATCATTTACGGCATACAGCTAGAGGTGTTTAATGGCATACACCTAGATGTCATTAATGGCATACAGCTAGAGGTCATTAATGGCATACAGCTAGAGGTCATTTATGGTATACAGCTAGAGGTCATTTATGGCATACAACTTGATGTCATTTATGGCATACAACTAGAGGTCATTAATGGCATACAGCTAGAGGTCATTAATGGCATACAACTAGAGGTCATTTATGGTATACAGCTAGAGGTCATTTATGGCATACACCTAGATGTCATTTATGGCATACAACTAGAGGTCATTAATGGCATACAGCTAGAGGTCATTTATGGTATAAAGCTAGAGGTCATTTATGGCATACAACTAGAGGTCATTAATGGCATACAACTAGAGGTCATTTATGGCATACAACTAGAGGTCATTAATGGCATACACCTAGATGTCATTTATGGCATACAACTAGAGGTCATTAATGGCATACAACTAGAGGTCATTTATGGCATACAACTAGAGGTCATTAATGGCATACAGCTAGAGGTCATTAATGGCATACAACTAGAGGTCATTAATGGCATACATCTAGATGTCATTTATGGCATACAGCTAGAGGTCATTAATGGCATACACCTAGATGTCATTAATGGCATACAACTAGAGGTCATTAATGGCATACACCTAGAGGTCATTAATGGCATACAACTAGAGGTCATTAATGGCATACAGCTAGATGTCATTTATGGCATACAGCTAGATGTCATTAATGGCATACATCTAGAGGTCATTAATGGCATACACCTAGAGGTCATTAATGGCATACAGCTAGAGGTCATTTATGGCGTACAACTAGAGGTCATTAATGGCATACAGCTAGAGGTCATTAATGGCATACAACTAGATGTAATTTATGGCATACAACTAGAGGTCATTAATGGCGTACAGCTAGATGTAATTTAAGGTATACAACAAGAGGTCATTAATGGCATACAGCTAGAGGTCATTAATGGCATATAGCTAGAGGTCATTTATGGCATACAGCTAGAGGTCATTAATGGCATACAGCTAGATGTCAATAATGGCATACAGCTAGATGTCATTTATGGCATACAACTAGAGGTCATTAATGGCATACAGCTAGATGTCATTAATGGCATACAGCTAGATGTCATTAATGGCATACAGCTAGATGTCATTAATGGCATACAGCTAGATGTCATTAATGGCATACAGCTAGATGTCATTAATTGCATACAGCTAGATATCATTTACGGCATACAACTAGAGGTCATTAATGGCATACAGCTAGAGGTCATTAATGGCATACAGCTAGATGTCATTAATGGCATACAGCTAGATGTCATTAATTGCATACAGCTAGATGTCATTAATTGCATACAGCTAGATGTCATTAATGGCATACAGCTAGATGTCATTAATGGCATACAGCTAGATGTCATTAATTGCATACAGCTAGATGTCATTAATTGCATACAGCTAGATGTCATTAATGGTATACAGCTAGATATCATTTACGGCATACAACTAGAGGTCATTAATGGCATACAACTAGAGGTCATTAATGGCATACAGCTAGAGGTCATTAATGGCATACACCTAGATGTCATTTATGGCATACAACTAGAGGTCATTAATGGCATACACCTAGAGGTCATTAATGGCCAACAACTAGAGGTCATTAATGGCATACAGCTAGATGTCATTTATGGCATACAGCTAGATGTCATTAATGGCATACATCTAGAGGTCATTAATGGCATACACCTAGAGGTCATTAATGGCATACAGCTAGAGGTCATTTATGGCGTACAACTAGAGGTCATTAATGGCATACAGCTAGAGGTCATTAATGGCATACAACTAGATGTCATTTATGGCATACAACTAGAGGTCATTAATGGCGTACAGCTAGATGTAATTTAAGGTATACAACAAGAGGTCATTAATGGCATACAGCTAGAGGTCATTAATGGCATACAGCTAGAGGTCATTAATGGCGTACAGCTAGATGTAATTTAAGGTATACAACAAGAGGTCATTTATGGCATACAGCTAGAGGTCATTAATGGCATACAGCTAGATGTCAATAATGGCATACAGCTAGATGTCATTTATGGCATACAACTAGATATCATTTACGGCATACAACTAGAGGTCATTAATGGCATACAGCTAGATGTCATTAATGGCATACAGCTAGATATCATTTACGGCATACAACTAGAGGTCATTAATGGCATACAGCTAGAGGTCATTAATGGCATACAGCTAGATGTCATTAATGGCATACAGCTAGAGGTCATTAATTGCATACAGCTAGATGTCATTAATTGCATACAGCTAGATGTCATTAATGGCATACAGCTAGATGTCATTAATGGCATACAGCTAGATGTCATTAATTGCATACAGCTAGATATCATTTACGGCATACAACTAGAGGTCATTAATGGCATACAACTAGAGGTCATTAATGG
Organism: Pelmatolapia mariae; assembly: GCF_036321145.2. Classification (NCBI taxonomy): domain Eukaryota; kingdom Metazoa; phylum Chordata; class Actinopteri; order Cichliformes; family Cichlidae; genus Pelmatolapia; species Pelmatolapia mariae. The sequence continues at coordinate 18,745,661 of NC_086228.1, read as the reverse complement.
CATACAACTAGAGGTCATTAATGGCATACAACTAGAGGTCATTAATGGCATACAGCAAGATGTCATTAATGGCATACAGCTAGATGTCATTAATGGCATACAGCTAGATGTCATTAATTGCATACAGCTAGATGTCATTAATTGCATACAGCTAGATGTCATTAATGGTATACAGCTAGATATCATTTACGGCATACAACTAGAGGTCATTAATGGCATACAACTAGAGGTCATTAATGGCATACAACTAGAGGTCATTAATGGCATACAGCTAGATGTCATTAATGGCATACAGCTAGATGTCATTAATGGCATACAGCTAGAGGTCATTAATTGCATACAGCTAGATGTCATTAATGGCATACAGCTAGATATCATTTACGGCATACAACTAGAGGTCATTAATGGCATACAGCTAGAGGTCATTTACGGCATACAACTATAGGTCATTAATGGCATACATCTAGAGGTCATTAATGGCATACAACTAGAGGTCATTAATGGCATACAGCTAGAAGTTATTAATGGCATACAGCTAGATGTCATTTACGGCATACAACTAGAGGTCATTAATGGCATACATCTAGATGTCATTTACGGCATACAACTAGAGGTCATTAATGGCATACAGCTAGAGGTCATTTACGGCATACAACTAGAGGTCATTAATGGCATACAGCTAGAGGTCGTTAATGGCATACATCTAGATGTCATTTACGGCATACAACTAGAGGTCATTAATGGCATACAGCTAGAGGTCATTTACGGCATACAGCTAGAGGTCATTTATGGCATACAGCTAGAGGTCGTTAATGGCATACATCTAGATGTCATTTATGGCATACATCAAGATTTCATTTATGGCATACAACTAGAGGTCATTAATGGCATACATCTAGATGTCATTTATGGCATACAGCTAGAGGTCATTAATGGCATACACCTAGATGTCATTAATGGCATACAACTAGAGGTCATTAATGGCATACAGCTAGATGTCATTTATGGCATACAGTTAGATGTCATTAATGGCATACATCTAGAGGTCATTAATGGCATACAGCTAGAGGTCATTTATGGCGTACATCTAGAGGTCATTAATGGCATAAAGCTAGAGGTCATTAATGGCATACAACTAGTTGTCATTTATGGCATACAACTAGAGGTCATTAATGGCATACATCTAGATGTAATTTAAGGCATACAACTAGAGGTCATTAATGGCATACAGCTAGAGGTCATTTATGGCATACAACTAGAGGTCATTAATGGCATACAACTAGATGTCATTTAAGGCATACAACTAGAGGTCATTAATGGCATACATCTAGATGTAATTTAAGGCATTCAACTAGAGGTCATTAATGGCATACAGCTAGAGGTCATTTATGGCATACAACTAGAGGTCATTAATGGCATACAGCTAGAGGTCATTTATGGCATACAGCTAGATGTCATTAATGGCATACAGCTAGATGTCATTTATGGCATACAACTAGAAGTCATTAATGGCATACAGCTAGAGGTCATTAATGGCATACAGCTAGATATCATTTACGGCATACAACTAGAGGTCATTAATGGCATACAGCTAGAGGTCATTTACGGCATACAACTAGAGGTCATAATGGCATACATCTAGATGTCATTTAAGGCATACAACTAGAGGTCATTAATGGCATACAGCTAGAGGTCATTTACGGCATACAACTAGAGGTCATTAATGGCATACATCTAGATGTCATTTAAGGCATACAACTAGAGGTCATTAATGGCATACAGCTAGAGGTCATTTATGGCATACAGCTAGAGGTCGTTAATGGCATACAGCTAGATGTCATTTATGGCATACAACTAGAGGTCATTAATGGCATACAGCTAGATGTCATTAATGGCATACATCTAGATGTCATTTATGGCATACAACTAGAGGTCATTTATGGCATACAGCTAGATGTCATTAATGGCATACATCTAGATGTCATTTAAGGCATACAACTAGAGGTCATTTATGGCATACAACTAGAGGTCATTTATGGCATACAACTAGAGGTCATTAATGGCATACAGCTAGAGGTCATTTAAGGCATACAGCTAGAGGTCATTAATGGCATACAACTAGAGGTCATTAATGGCATACAGCTAGATGTCATTAATGGCATACAGCTAGAGGTCATTTATGGCATACATCTAGATGTCATTTATGGCATACAGCTAGAGGTCATTTATGGCATACAGCTAGAGGTCGTTAATGGCATACAACTAGAGGTCATTAATGGCATACAGCTAGATGTCATTAATGGCATACAGCTAGATGTCATTAATGGCATACAGCTAGAGGTCATTTATGGCATACAGATAGATGTCATTAATGGCATACAGCTAGATGTCATTTATGGCATACAACTAGAGGTCATTTATGGCATACAGCTAGATGTCATTAATGGCATACAGCTAGAGGTCATTTATGGCATACAACTAGAGGTCATTTATGGCATACAGCTAGATGTCATTAATGGCATACAGCTAGAGGTCATTTATGGCATACAACTAGAGGTCATTTATGGCATACATCTAGAGGTCATTTATGGCAAACAGCTAGATGTCATTAATGGCATACAGCTAGATGTCATTAATGGCATACAACTAGAGGTCATTTATGGCATACAGCTAGATGTCATTAATGGCATACATCTAGATATCATTTATGGCATACAACTAGAGGTCATTTATGGCATACATCTAGAGGTCATTAATGGCATACAGCTAGATGTCATTAATGGCACACAGCTAGATGTCATTTCTGGCATACAACTAGAGGTCATTAATGGCATACAGCTAGATGTCATTAATGGCATACAGCTAGAGGTCATTAATGGCATACAGCTAGAGGTCATTTATGGTATACAGCTAGAGGTCATTTATGGCATACAACTTGATGTCATTTATGGCATACAACTAGAGGTCATTAATGGCATACAGCTAGAGGTCATTAATGGCATACAGCTAGAGGTCATTTATGGTATACAGCTAGAGGTCATTTATGGCATACAACTTGATGTCATTTATGGCATACAACTAGAGGTCATTAATGGCATACAGCTAGAGGTCATTAATGGCATACAACTAGAGGTCATTTATGGTATACAGCTAGAGGTCATTTATGGCATACACCTAGATGTCATTTATGGCATACAACTAGAGGTCATTAATGGCATACAGCTAGAGGTCATTTATGGTATAAAGCTAGAGGTCATTTATGGCATACAACTAGAGGTCATTAATGGCATACAACTAGAGGTCATTTATGGCATACAACTAGAGGTCATTAATGGCATACACCTAGATGTCATTTATGGCATACAACTAGAGGTCATTAATGGCATACAACTAGAGGTCATTTATGGCATACAACTAGAGGTCATTAATGGCATACAGCTAGATGTCATTTATGGCATACAACTAGAGGTCATTTATGGCATACAGCTAGATGTCATTAATGGCATACAGCTAGAGGTCATTTATGGCATACAACTAGAGGTCATTTATGGCATACAGCTAGATGTCATTAATGGCATACAGCTAGAGGTCATTTATGGCATACAACTAGAGGTCATTTATGGCATACATCTAGAGGTCATTTATGGCAAACAGCTAGATGTCATTAATGGCATACAGCTAGATGTCATTAATGGCATACAACTAGAGGTCATTTATGGCATACAGCTAGATGTCATTAATGGCATACATCTAGATATCATTTATGGCATACAACTAGAGGTCATTTATGGCATACATCTAGAGGTCATTAATGGCATACAGCTAGATGTCATTAATGGCACACAGCTAGATGTCATTTCTGGCATACAACTAGAGGTCATTAATGGCATACAGCTAGATGTCATTAATGGCATACAGCTAGAGGTCATTAATGGCATACAGCTAGAGGTCATTTATGGTATACAGCTAGAGGTCATTTATGGCATACAACTTGATGTCATTTATGGCATACAACTAGAGGTCATTAATGGCATACAGCTAGAGGTCATTAATGGCATACAGCTAGAGGTCATTTATGGTATACAGCTAGAGGTCATTTATGGCATACAACTTGATGTCATTTATGGCATACAACTAGAGGTCATTAATGGCATACAGCTAGAGGTCATTAATGGCATACAACTAGAGGTCATTTATGGTATACAGCTAGAGGTCATTTATGGCATACACCTAGATGTCATTTATGGCATACAACTAGAGGTCATTAATGGCATACAGCTAGAGGTCATTTATGGTATAAAGCTAGAGGTCATTTATGGCATACAACTAGAGGTCATTAATGGCATACAACTAGAGGTCATTTATGGCATACAACTAGAGGTCATTAATGGCATACACCTAGATGTCATTTATGGCATACAACTAGAGGTCATTAATGGCATACAACTAGAGGTCATTTATGGCATACAACTAGAGGTCATTAATGGCATACAGCTAGAGGTCATTAATGGCATACAACTAGAGGTCATTAATGGCATACACCTAGATGTCATTTATGGCATACAACTAGAGGTCATTAATGGCATACACCTAGAGGTCATTAATGGCATACAACTAGAGGTCATTAATGGCATACAGCTAGATGTCATTTATGGCATACAGCTAGATGTCATTAATGGCATACATCTAGAGGTCATTAATGGCATACACCTAGAGGTCATTAATGGCATACAGCTAGAGGTCATTTATGGCGTACAACTAGAGGTCATTAATGGCATACAGCTAGAGGTCATTAATGGCATACAACTAGAGGTCATTTATGGCATACAACTAGAGGTCATTAATGGCATACAGCTAGATGTAATTTAAGGTATACAACAAGAGGTCATTAATGGCATACAGCTAGAGGTCATTAATGGCATACAGCTAGAGGTCATTAATGGCATATAGCTAGAGGTCATTTATGGCATACAGCTAGAGGTCATTAATGGCATACAGCTAGATGTAATTTAAGGTATACAACAAGAGGTCATTAATGGCATACAGCTAGATGTCAATAATGGCATACAGCTAGATGTCATTTATGGCATACAACTAGAGGTCATTAATGGCATACAGCTAGATGTCATTTATGGCATACAACTAGAGGTCATTAATGGCATACAGCTAGATGTCATTTATGGCATACAACTAGAGGTCATTAATGGCATACACCTAGAGGTCATTAATGGCATACAACTAGAGGTCATTAATGGCATACAGCTAGATGTCATTTATGGCATACAGCTAGATGTCATTAATGGCATACACCTAGAGGTCATTAATGGCATACAGCTAGAGGTCATTAATGGCATATAGCTAGAGGTCATTTATGGCATACAGCTAGAGGTCATTAATGGCATATAGCTAGAGGTCATTTATGGCATACAACAAGAGGTCATTAATGGCATACAGCTAGATGTCAATAATGGCATACAGCTAGATGTCATTTATGGCATACAACTAGAGGTCATTAATGGCATACAGCTAGATGTCATTTATGGCATACAACTAGAGGTCATTAATGGCATACAGCTAGATGTCATTAATGGCATACAGCTAGATGTCATTAATTGCATACAGCTAGATGTCATTAATGGTATACAGCTAGATATCATTTACGGCATACAGCTAGAGGTCATTAATGGCATACAGCTAGATGTCATTAATGGCATACAGCTAGATGTCATTAATTGCATACAGCTAGATGTCATTAATGGCATACAGCTAGATGTCATTAATTGCATACAGCTAGATGTCATTAATGGCATACAGCTAGATGTCATTAATGGCATACAGCTAGATGTCATTAATTGCATACAGCTAGATGTCATTAATGGCATACAGCTAGATGTCATTAATTGCATACAGCTAGATGTCATTAATGGCATACAGCTAGATGTCATTAATGGCATACAGCTAGATGTCATTAATTGCATACAGCTAGATGTCATTAATTGCATACAGCTAGATGTCATTAATGGTATACAGCTAGATATCATTTACGGCATACAACTAGAGGTCATTAATGGCATACAACAAGAGGTCATTAATGGCATACAGCTAGAGGTCATTAATGGCATACAGCTAGATGTCATTAATGGCATACAGCTAGATGTCATTAATTGCATACAGCTAGATATCATTTACGGCATACAGCTAGAGGTCATTTATGGCATACAGCTAGAGGTCATTAATGGCATATAGCTAGAGGTCATTTATGGCATACAGCTAGAGGTCATTAATGGCATACAGCTAGATGTCATTAATGGCATACAGCTAGATGTCATTAATTGCATACAGCTAGATATCATTTACGGCATACAACTAGAGGTCATTAATGGCATACAGCTAGAGGTCATTAATGGCATATAGCTAGAGGTCATTTATGGCATACAGCTAGAGGTCATTAATGGCATACAGCTAGATGTAATTTAAGGTATACAACAAGAGGTCATTAATGGCATACAGCTAGATGTCAATAATGGCATACAGCTAGATGTCATTTATGGCATACAACTAGAGGTCATTAATGGCATACAGCTAGATGTCATTTATGGCATACAACTAGAGGTCATTAATGGCATACAGCTAGATGTCATTAATGGCATACAGCTAGATGTCATTAATTGCATACAGCTAGATGTCATTAATGGTATACAGCTAGATATCATTTACGGCATACAGCTAGAGGTCATTAATGGCATACAGCTAGATGTCATTAATGGCATACAGCTAGATGTCATTAATTGCATACAGCTAGATGTCATTAATGGCATACAGCTAGATGTCATTAATTGCATACAGCTAGATGTCATTAATGGCATACAGCTAGATGTCATTAATGGCATACAGCTAGATGTCATTAATTGCATACAGCTAGATGTCATTAATTGCATACAGCTAGATGTCATTAATGGTATACAGCTAGATATCATTTACGGCATACAACTAGAGGTCATTAATGGCATACAACAAGAGGTCATTAATGGCATACAGCTAGAGGTCATTAATGGCATACAGCTAGATGTCATTAATGGCATACAGCTAGATGTCATTAATTGCATACAGCTAGATATCATTTACGGCATACAACTAGAGGTCATTAATGGCATACAACAAGAGGTCATTAATGGCATACAGCTAGAGGTCATTAATGGCATACAGCTAGAGGTCATTAATGGCATACAACTAGAGGTCATTAATGGCATACAGCTAGATGTCATTAATGGCATACAGCTAGATGTCATTAATTGCATACAGCTAGATGTCATTAATGGCATACAGCTAGATATCATTTACGGCATACAGCTAGAGGTCATTAATGGCATACAGCTAGATGTCATTAATGGCATACAGCTAGATGTCATTAATTGCATACAGCTAGATGTCATTAATGGCATACAGCTAGATGTCATTAATTGCATACAGCTAGATGTCATTAATGGCATACAGCTAGATGTCATTAATGGCATACAGCTAGATGTCATTAATTGCATACAGCTAGATGTCATTAATGGCATACAGCTAGATGTCATTAATGGCATACAGCTAGATGTCATTAATTGCATACAGCTAGATGTCATTAATTGCATACAGCTAGATGTCATTAATGGTATACAGCTAGATATCATTTACGGCATACAACTAGAGGTCATTAATGGCATACAACTAGAGGTCATTAATGGCATACAACTAGAGGTCATTAATGGCATACAGCAAGATGTCATTAATGGCATACAGCTAGATGTCATTAATGGCATACAGCTAGATGTCATTAGTGGCATACAGCTAGATGTCATTAATTGCATACAGCTAGATGTCATTAATTGCATACAGCTAGATGTCATTAATTGCATACAGCTAGATGTCATTAATGGTATACAGCTAGATATCATTTACGGCATACAACTAGAGGTCATTAATGGCATACAACTAGAGGTCATTAATGGCATACAACTAGAGGTCATTAATGGCATACAGCTAGATGTCATTAATGGCATACAACTAGAGGTCATTAATGGCATACAGCTAGAAGTTATTTATGGCATACAGCTAGATGTCATTTACGGCATACAACTATAGGTCATTAATGGCATACATCTAGATGTCATTTACGGCATACAACTAGAGGTCATTAATGGCATACAGCTAGAGGTCATTTATGGCATACAGCTAGAGGTCGTTAATGGCATACATCTAGATGTCATTTATGGCATACAACTAGAGGTCATTAATGGCATACAGCTAGATGTCATTAATGGCATACAGCTAGATATCATTTACGGCATACAACTAGAGGTCATTAATGGCATACAGCTAGAGGTCATTTACGGCATACAACTAGATGTCATTAATGGCATACAGCTAGAGGTCATTTATGGCATACAGCTAGAGGTCGTTAATGGCATACATCTAGATTTCATTTATGGCATACAACTAGAGGTCATTAATGGCATACATCTAGATGTCATTTATGGCATACAGCTAGAGGTCATTAATGGCATACACCTAGATGTCATTAATGGCATACAACTAGAGGTCATTAATGGCATACAGCTAGATGTCATTTATGGCATACAGCTAGATGTCATTAATGGCATACATCTAGAGGTCATTAATGGCATACAGCTAGAGGTCATTTATGGCGTACATCTAGAGGTCATTAATGGCATAAAGCTAGAGGTCATTAATGGCATACAACTAGTTGTCATTTATGGCATACAACTAGAGGTCATTAATGGCATACAACTAGATGTAATTTAAGGTATACAACAAGAGGTCATTAATGGCATACAACTAGACGTCATTAATGGCACACAGCTAGAGGTCATTAATGGCATACAGCTAGAGGTCATTTATGGCATACAGCTAGATGTCAATAATGGCATACAGCTAGATGTCAATAATGGCATACAGCTAGATGTCAATAATGGCATACAGCTAGATGTCATTAATGGCATACAGCTAGATGTCATTAATGGCATACATCTGGATGTCATTTAAGGCATACAGCTAGATGTCATTTATGGCATACAACTAGAGGTCATTAACGGCATACAGCTAGATGTCATTAATGGCATACACCTAGAGGTCATTAATGGCATACAACTAGAGGTCATTAATGGCATACACCTAGATGTCATTTACGGCATACAACTAGAGGTCATTAATGGCATACATCTAGATGTCATTTATGGCATACAACTAGAGGTCATTAATGGCATACAGCTAGATGTCATTAATGGCATACAGCTAGATGTCATTAATGGCATACAGCTAGATGTCATTAATTGCATACAGCTAGATGTCATTAATGGCATACAGCTAGATATCATTTACGGCATACAACTAGAGGTCATTAATGGCATACAGCTAGAGGTCATTTACGGCATACAACTATAGGTCATTAATGGCATACATCTAGAGGTCATTAATGGCATACAACTAGAGGTCATTAATGGCATACAGCTAGAAGTTATTTATGGCATACAGCTAGATGTCATTTACGGCATACAACTAGAGGTCATTAATGGCATACAGCTAGAGGTCATTAATGGCATACATCTAGAGGTCATTAATGGCATACAACTAGAGGTCATTAATGGCATACAGCTAGAAGTTATTTATGGCATACAGCTAGATGTCATTTACGGCATACAACTAGAGGTCATTAATGGCATACATCTAGATGTCATTTACGGCATACAACTAGAGGTCATTAATGGCATACAGCTAGAGGTCATTTACGGCATACAACCAGAGGTCATTTATGGCATACATCTAGATGTCATTAATGGCATACAGCTAGAGGTCGTTAATGGCATACATCTAGATGTCATTTATGGCATACAACTAGAGGTCATTAATGGCATACAGCTAGAGGTCGTTAATGGCATACATCTAGATGTCATTTATGGCATACAACTAGAGGTCATTAATGGCATACAGCTAGAGGTCGTTAATGGCATACATCTAGATGTCATTTATGGCATACAACTAGAGGTCATTAATGGCATACAGCTAGATGTCATTAATGGCATACAGCTAGATATCATTTACGGCATACAACTAGAGGTCATTAATGGCATACAGCTAGAGGTCATGTACGGCATACAACTAGATGTCATTAATGGCATACAGCTAGAGGTCATTTATGGCATACAGCTAGAGGTCGTTAATGGCATACATCTAGATTTCATTTATGGCATACAACTAGAGGTCATTAATGGCATACATCTAGATGTAATTTATGGCATACAGCTAGAGGTCATTAATGGCATACATCTAGATGTAATTTATGGCATACACCTAGATGTCATTAATGGCATACAACTAGAGGTCATTAATGGCATACAGCTAGATGTCATTTATGGCATACAGCTAGATGTCATTAATGGCATACATCTAGAGGTCATTAATGGCATACAGCTAGAGGTCATTTATGGCGTACATCTAGAGGTCATTAATGGCATAAAGCTAGAGGTCATTAATGGCATACAACTAGTTGTCATTTATGGCATACAACTAGAGGTCATTAATGGCATACAACTAGATGTAATTTAAGGTATACAACAAGAGGTCATTAATGGCATACAACTAGACGTCATTAATGGCACACAGCTAGAGGTCATTAATGGCATACAGCTAGAGGTCATTTATGGCATACAGCTAGATGTCAATAATGGCATACAACTAGAGGTCATTAATGGCATACAGCTAGATGTCATTAATGGCATACATCTGGATGTCATTTAAGGCATACAGCTAGAGGTCATTTATGGCATACAGCTAGATGTCAATAATGGCATACAGCTAGATGTCATTAATGGCATACAACTAGAGGTCATTAATGGCATACAGCTAGATGTCATTAATGGCATACATCTGGATGTCATTTAAGGCATACAGCTAGATGTCATTAATGGCATACAACTAGAGGTCATTAATGGCATACAGCTAGATGTCATTAATGGCATACATCTGGATGTCATTTAAGGCATACAGCTAGATGTCATTTATGGCATACAGCTAGATGTCATTAATGGCATACAGCTAGATGTCATTAATGGCATACATCTGGATGTCATTTAAGGCATACAGCTAGATGTCATTTATGGCATACAACTAGAGGTCATTTATGGCATACAGCTAGATGTCATTAATGGCATACATCTGGATGTCATTTAAGGCATACAGCTAGATGTCATTTATGGCATACAACTAGAGGTCATTAATGGCATACAGCTAGATGTCATTTATGGCATACAACTAGAGGTCATTAATGGCATACAACTAGAGGACATTAATGGCATACATCTAGATGTCATTTAAGGCATACAACTAGAGGTCATTAATGGCATACAGCTAGAGGTCATTAATGGCATACAGCTAGAGGTCGTTAATGGCATACAGCTAGATGTCATTTATGGCATACAACTAGAGGTCATTAATGGCATACAACTAGAGGTCATTTACGGCATACAACTAGAGGTCATTAATGGCATACAGCTAGAGGTCATTTACGGCATACAACTAGAGGTCATTAATGGCATACAGCTAGAGGTCATTTACGGCATACAACTAGAGGTCATTAATGGCATACAGCTAGAGGTCATTTATGGCATACAACTAGAGGTCATTAATGGCATACAGCTAGAGGTCATTTATGGCATACAGCTAGATGTCATTAATGGCATACAACTAGAGGTCATTAATGGCATACAACTAGAGGTCATTAATGGCATACATCTAGATGTCATTAATGGCATACATCTAGATGTCATTTATGGCATACAACTAGAGGTCATTTAAGGCATACAGCTAGATGTCATTAATGGCATGCAGCTAGATATCATTCATGGCATACAACTAGAGGTCATTAATGGCATACATCTAGATGTCATTTAAGGCATACAACTAGAGGTCATTAATGGCATACAACTAGAGGTCATTAATGGCATACAGCTAGATGTCATTTATGGCATACAACTAGAGGTCATTTATGGCATACAGCTAGATGTCATTTATGGCATACAACTAGACGTCATTAATGGCACACAGCTAGAGGTCATTAATGGCATACAGCTAGAGGTCATTTATGGCATACAGCTAGATGTCATTTATGGCATACAACTAGAGGTCATTAATGGCATACAGCTAGATGTCATTAATGGCATACAGCTAGATGTCATTTATGGCATACAACTAGACGTCATTAATGGCACACAGCTAGATGTCATTAATGGCATACATCTGGATGTCATTTAAGGCATACAGCTAGATGTCATTTATGGCATACAACTAGAGGTCATTAATGGCATACAGCTAGATGTCATTAATGGCATACATCTGGATGTCATTTAAGGCATACAGCTAGATGTCATTAATGGCATACATCTGGATGTCATTTAAGGCATACAGCTAGATGTCATTTATGGCATACAACTAGAGGTCATTAATGGCATACAGCTAGATGTCATTAATGGCATACATCTGGATGTCATTTAAGGCATACAGCTAGATGTCATTTATGGCATACAGCTAGATGTCATTAATGGCATACATCTGGATGTCATTTAAGGCATACAGCTAGATGTCATTTATGGCATACAACTAGAGGTCATTAATGGCATACAGCTAGATGTCATTAATGGCATACAACTAGAGGTCATTAATGGCATACAGCTAGAGGTCATTTACGGCATACAACTAGAGGTCATTAATGGCATACAGCTAGATGTCATTTATGGCATACAGCTAGATGTCATTAATGGCATACAGCTAGATGTCATTAATGGCATACATCTGGATGTCATTTAAGGCATACAGCTAGATGTCATTTATGGCATACAACTAGAGGTCATTAATGGCATACAGCTAGATGTCATTAATGGCATACATCTGGATGTCATTTAAGGCATACAGCTAGATGTCATTTATGGCATACAACTAGAGGTCATTAATGGCATACAGCTAGATGTCATTAATGGCATACATCTGGATGTCATTTAAGGCATACAGCTAGATGTCATTTATGGCATACAGCTAGATGTCATTAATGGCATACATCTGGATGTCATTTAAGGCATACAACTAGAGGTCATTAATGGCATACAGCTAGATGTCATTAATGGCATACATCTGGATGTCATTTAAGGCATACAGCTAGATGTCATTTATGGCATACAACTAGAGGTCATTAATGGCATACAGCTAGAGGTCATTTACGGCATACAACTAGAGGTCATTAATGGCATACAGCTAGAGGTCATTTACGGCATACAACTAGAGGTCATTAATGGCATACAGCTAGAGGTCATTTACGGCATACAACTAGAGGTCATTAATGGCATACAGCTAGAGGTCATTTACGGCATACAACTAGAGGTCATTAATGGCATACAGCTAGAGGTCATTTATGGCATACAACTAGAGGTCATTAATGGCATACAGCTAGAGGTCATTTATGGCATACAGCTAGATGTCATTAATGGCATGCAGCTAGATATCATTCATGGCATACAACTAGAGGTCATTAATGGCATACAGCAAGATGTCATTAATGGCATACAGCTAGATGTCATTAATGGCATACAGATAGATGTCATTAATTGCATACAGCTAGATGTCATTAATTGCATACAGCTAGAAGTTATTTATGGCATACAGCTAGATGTCATTTACGGCATACAACTAGAGGTCATTAATGGCATACAGCTAGAGGTCATTTACGGCATACAACTATAGGTCATTAATGGCATACATCTAGATGTCATTTACAGCATACAACTAGAGGTCGTTAATGGCATACAGCTAGAGGTCATTTACGGCATACAACTAGAGGTCATTAATGGCATACAGCTAGAGGTCATTTATGGCATACAGCTAGAGGTCGTTAATGGCATACAGCTAGATGTCATTAATGGCATACAGCTAGATATCATTTACGGCATACAACTAGAGGTCATTAATGGCATACAGCTAGAGGTCATTTACGGCATACAACTAGATGTCATTAATGGCATACATCTAGATTTCATTTATGGCATACAACTAGAGGTCATTAATGGCATACATCTAGATGTCATTTATGGCATACAGCTAGAGGTCATTTATGGCATACAGCTAGAGGTCGTTAATGGCATACATCTAGATTTCATTTATGGCATACAACTAGAGGTCATTAATGGCATACATCTAGATGTCATTTATGGCATACAGCTAGAGGTCATTAATGGCATACACCTAGATGTCATTAATGGCATACAACTAGATGTCATTTATGGCATACAGCTAGATGTCATTAATGGCATACATCTAGAGGTCATTAATGGCATAAAGCTAGAGGTCATTAATGGCATACAACTAGTTGTCATTTATGGCATACAACTAGAGGTCATTAATGGCATACACCTAGATGTCATTAATGGCATACAACTAGATGTCATTTATGGCATACAGCTAGATGTCATTAATGGCATACATCTAGAGGTCATTAATGGCATACAGCTAGAGGTCATTTATGGCGTACATCTAGAGGTCATTAATGGCATAAAGCTAGAGGTCATTAATGGCATACAACTAGTTGTCATTTATGGCATACAACTAGAGGTCATTAATGGCATACACCTAGATGTCATTAATGGCATACAACTAGATGTCATTTATGGCATACAGCTAGATGTCATTAATGGCATACATCTAGAGGTCATTAATGGCATACAGCTAGAGGTCATTTATGGCGTACATCTAGAGGTCATTAATGGCATAAAGCTAGAGGTCATTAATGGCATACAACTAGTTGTCATTTATGGCATACAACAAGAGGTCATTAATGGCATACAACTAGACGTCATTAATGGCATACAGCTAGAGGTCATTTATGGCATACAGCTAGATGTCAATAATGGCATACAGCTAGATGTCAATAATGGCATACAGCTAGATGTCAATAATGGCATACAGCTAGATGTCATTAATGGCATACATCTGGATGTCATTTAAGGCATACAGCTAGATGTCATTTATGGCATACAACTAGAGGTCATTAACGGCATACAGCTAGATGTCATTAATGGCATATACCTAGAGGTCATTAATGGCATACAACTAGAGGTCATTAATGGCATACACCTAGATGTCATTTACGGCATACAACTAGAGGTCATTAATGGCATACATCTAGATGTCATTTAAGGCATACAACTAGAGGTCATTAATGGCATACAAGTAGATATCATTTACGGCATACAACTAGAGGTCATTAATGGCATACAGCTAGATGTCATTAATGGCATACAGCTAGATGTCATTAATGGCATACAGCTAGATGTCATTAATTGCATACAGCTAGAGGTCATTAATGGCATACAGCTAGAGGTCGTTAATGGCATACATCTAGATGTCATTTATGGCATACAACTAGAGGTCATTAATGGCATACAGCTAGAAGTTATTTATGGCATACAGCTAGATGTCATTTACGGCATACAACTATAGGTCATTAATGGCATACAGCTAGAGGTCATTTACGGCATACAACTAGAGGTCATTTATGGCATACATCTAGATGTCATTAATGGCATACAGCTAGAGGTCGTTAATGGCATACATCTAGATGTCATTTATGGCATACAACTAGAGGTCATTAATGGCATACAGCTAGAGGTCGTTAATGGCATACATCTAGATGTCATTTATGGCATACAACTAGAGGTCATTAATGGCATACAGCTAGAGGTCGTTAATGGCATACATCTAGATGTCATTTATGGCATACAACTAGAGGTCATTAATGGCATACAGCTAGATGTCATTAATGGCATACAGCTAGATATCATTTACGGCATACAACTAGAGGTCATTAATGGCATACAGCTAGAGGTCATTTACGGCATACAACTAGATGTCATTAATGGCATACAGCTAGAGGTCATTTATGGCATACAGCTAGAGGTCATTTACGGCATACAACTAGAGGTCATTAATGGCATACAGCTAGAGGTCATTAATGGCATACAGCTAGAGGTCATTTACGGCATACAACTAGATGTCATTAATGGCATACAACTAGAGGTCATTAATGGCATACAGCTAGAGGTCATTTACGGCATACAACTAGAGGTCATTAATGGCATACAGCTAGAGGTCATTTATGGCATACAGCTAGAGGTCGTTAATGGCATACATCTAGATTTCATTTATGGCATACAACTAGAGGTCATTAATGGCATACACCTAGATGTCATTAATGGCATACAACTAGAGGTCATTAATGGCATACAGCTAGATGTCATTTATGGCATACAGCTAGATGTCATTAATGGCATACATCTAGAGGTCATTAATGGCATACAGCTAGAGGTCATTTATGGCGTACATCTAGAGGTCATTAATGGCATAAAGCTAGAGGTCATTAATGGCATACAACTAGAGATCATTAATGGCATACAGCTAGAGGTCATTTATGGCATACAACTAGAGATCATTAATGGCATACAGCTAGAGGTCATTTACGGCATACAACTAGAGGTCATTAATGGCATACAGCTAGAGGTCATTTATGGCATACAGCTAGAGGTCGTTAATGGCATACATCTAGATTTCATTTATGGCATACAACTAGAGGTCATTAATGGCATACACCTAGATGTCATTAATGGCATACAACTAGAGGTCATTAATGGCATACAGCTAGATGTCATTTATGGCATACAGCTAGATGTCATTAATGGCATACATCTAGAGGTCATTAATGGCATACAGCTAGAGGTCATTTATGGCGTACATCTAGAGGTCATTAATGGCATAAAGCTAGAGGTCATTAATGGCATACAACTAGAGATCATTAATGGCATACAGCTAGAGGTCATTTACGGCATACAACTAGAGGTCATTAATGGCATACAGCTAGAGGTCATTTATGGCATACAGCTAGAGGTCGTTAATGGCATACATCTAGATTTCATTTATGGCATACAACTAGAGGTCATTAATGGCATACACCTAGATGTCATTAATGGCATACAACTAGAGGTCATTAATGGCATACAGCTAGATGTCATTTATGGCATACAGCTAGATGTCATTAATGGCATACATCTAGAGGTCATTAATGGCATACAGCTAGAGGTCATTTATGGCGTACATCTAGAGGTCATTAATGGCATAAAGCTAGAGGTCATTTATGGCGTACATCTAGAGGTCATTAATGGCATACAGCTAGAGGTCATTTATGGCATACAGCTAGAGGTCGTTAATGGCATACATCTAGATTTCATTTATGGCATACAACTAGAGGTCATTAATGGCATACACCTAGATGTCATTAATGGCATACAACTAGAGGTCATTAATGGCATACAGCTAGATGTCATTTATGGCATACAGCTAGATGTCATTAATGGCATACATCTAGAGGTCATTAATGGCATACAGCTAGAGGTCATTTATGGCGTACATCTAGAGGTCATTAATGGCATACAGCTAGATGTCATTAATGGCATACAGCTAGATGTCATTTATGGCATACAGCTAGATGTCATTTAAGGCATACAACTAGAGGTCATTAATGGCATACAGCTAGAGGTCATTTATGGCATACAACTAGAGATCATTAATGGCATACAGCTAGAGGTCATTTATGGCATACAGCTAGAGGTCATTTATGGCATACAGCTAGAGGTCATTAATGGCATACAACTAGAGGTCATTAATGGCATACAGCTAGATGTAATTTAAGGTATACAACAAGAGGTCATTAATGGCATACAGCTAGATGTCATTTATGGCATACAGCTAGATGTCATTTAAGGCATACAGCTAGATGTCATTAATGGCATACAGCTAGATGTCATTTATGGCATACAGCTAGATGTCATTTAAGGCATACAACTAGAGGTCATTAATGGCATACAGCTAGATGTCATTTAAGGCATACAGCTAGAGGTCATTAATGGCATACAGCTAGATGTCATTTATGGCATACAGCTAGAGGTCATTAATGGCATACAGCTAGATGTCATTTATGGCATACAGCTAGATGTCATTTAAGGCATACAACTAGAGGTCATTAATGGCATACAGCTAGATGTCATTTAAGGCATACAGCTAGATGTCATTAATGGCATACAGCTAGATGTCATTTATGGCATACAGCTAGATGTCATTTAAGGCATACAACTAGAGGTCATTAATGGCATACAGCTAGATGTCATTTAAGGCATACAGCTAGAGGTCATTAATGGCATACAGCTAGATGTCATTTATGGCATACAGCTAGAGGTCATTAATGGCATACAGCTAGATGTCATTTATGGCATACAGCTAGAGGTCATTAATGGCATACACCTAGAGGTCATTAATGGCATACAGCTAGATGTCATTTATGGCATACAGCTAGAGGTCATTAATGGCATACATCTAGAGGTCATTAATGGCATACACCTAGAGGTCATTAATGGCATACAGCTAGAGGTCATTAATGGCATACAGCTAGATGTCATTTATGGCATACAGCTAGAGGTCATTAATGGCATACATCTAGAGGTCATTAATGGCATACACCTAGAGGTCATTAATGGCATACAGCTAGAGGTCATTTATGGCGTACATCTAGAGGTCATTAATGGCATACAGCTAGAGGTCATTAATGGCATACAACTAGAGGTCATTAATGGCATACAGCTAGATGTCATTAATGGCATACAGCTAGAGGTCATTTATGGCATACAGCTAGAGGTCATTAATGGCATACAGCTAGATGTCATTAATGGCATACAGCTAGATGTCATTAATGGCATACAGCTAGAGGTCATTTATGGCATACAGCTAGAGGTCATTAATGGCATACAACTAGAGGTCATTAATGGCATACAGCTAGATGTAATTTAAGGTATACAACAAGAGGTCATTAATGGCATACAGCTAGAGGTCATTTATGACATACAACTAGAGATCATTAATGGAATACATCTAGATGTAATTTAAGGCATACAGCTAGAGGTCATTAATGGCATACAACTAGAGGTCATGAATGGCATACAACTAGAGATCATTAATGGAATACATCTAGATGTCATTTAAGGCATACAACTAGAGGTCATTAATGGCATACATCTATCTAGATGTCTTTTAAGGCATACAACTAGAGGTCATTAATGGCATACAACTAGAGGTCATTAATGGCATAAAACTAGAGGTCATTAATGGCATACAGCTAGAGGTCATTAATGGCATAAAACTAGAGGTCATTAATGGCATACAGCTAGATGTCATTAATGGCATACAGCTAGAGGTCATTTATGGCATACAACTAGAGGTCATTAATGGCATACAGCTAGATGTCATTTATGGCATACAACTAGAGGTCATTAATGGCATACAGCTAGATGTCATTTACGGCATACAACTAGAGGTCATTAATGGCATACAGCTAGAGGTCATTTATGGCATACAACTAGAGGTCATTAATGGCATACAGCTAGAGGTCATTTACGGCATACAACTAGAGGTCATTAATGGCATACAGCTAGAGGTCATTTATGGCATACAACTATAGGTCATTAATGGCATACATCTAGATGTCATTTAAGGCATACAACTACAGGTGATTAATGGCATACAGCTAGAGGTCATTTATGGCATACAGCTAGAGGTCGTTAATGGCATACAGCTAGATGTTATTAAGGGCATACAGCTAGATATCATTTACGGCATACAACTAGAGGTCATTAATGGCATACAGCTAGAGGTCATTTATGGCATACAACTAGAGGTCATTAATGGCATACATCTAGATGTCATTAATGGCATACAGCTAGAGGTCATTAATGGCATACACCGAGAGGTCATTAATGGCATACATCTAGATGTCATTAATGGCATACAGCTAGAGGTCATTTATGGCATACAACTAGAGGTCATTAATGGCATACATCTAGATGTCATTAATGGCATACAGCTAGAGGTCATTTATGGCATACAACTAGAGGTCATTAATGGCATACAGCTAGAGGTCATTTATGGCATACAACTAGAGGTCATTAATGGCATACAGCTAGAGGTCATTTATGGCATACAACTAGAGGTCATTAATGGCATACATCTAGATGTCATTAATGGCATACAGCTAGAGGTCATTTATGGCATACAACTAGAGGTCATTAATGGCATACATCTAGATGTCATTAATGGCATACAGCTAGAGGTCATTTATGGCATACAACTAGAGGTCATTAATGGCATACACCTAGATGTCATTAATGGCATACAACTAGAGGTCATTAATGGCATACAACTAGAGGTCATTAATGGCATACAGCTAGAGGTCATTTATGGCATACAGCTAGAGGTCATTAATGGCATACACCTAGATGTCATTAATGGCATACAACTAGAGGTCATTAATGGCATACACCTAGAGGTCATTAATGGCATACAACTAGAGGTCATTAATGGCATACAGCTAGAGGTCATTTATGGCATACAGCTAGAGGTCATTAATGGCATTCAGCTAGATGTCATTTATGGCATACAACTAGAGGTCATTAATGGCATACAGCTAGATATCATTTACGGCATACAACTAGAGGTCATTAATGGCATACAACTAGAGGTCATTAATGGCATACAGCTAGAGGTCATTTATGGCATACAGCTAGAGGTCATTAATGGCATACACCTAGATGTCATTAATGGCATACAACTAGAGGTCATTAATGGCATACAGCTAGAGGTCATTTATGGCATACAGCTAGAGGTAATTTATGGCATACAACTAGATGTCATTTATGGCATACAGCTAGAGGTCATTAACGGCATTCAGCTAGATGTCATTTATGGCATACAACTAGAGGTCATTAATGGCATACAGCTAGAGGTCATTTACGGCATACAACTAGAAGTCATTAATGGCATACAGCTAGAGGTCATTTATGGCATACAACTAGAGGTCATTAATGGCATACAACTAGAGGTCATTAATGGCATACAGCTAGATGTCATTAATGGCATACAGCTAGATGTCATTTACGGCATACAACTAGAGGTCATTAATGGCATACAGCTAGAGGTCATTAATGGCATACAGCTAGATGTCATTAATGGCATACAGCTAGATGTCATTTACGGCATACAACTAGAGGTCATTAATGGCATACAACTAGAGGTCATTAATGGCATACAGCTAGATGTCATTAATGGCATACAGCTAGATGTCATTTACGGCATACAACTAGAGGTCATTAATGGCATACAGCTAGATATCATTTACGGCATACAACTAGAGGTCATTAATGGCATACAGCTAGAGGTCATTTACGGCATACAACTAGAAGTCATTAATGGCATACAGCTAGAGGTCATTTATGGCATACAACTAGAGGTCATTAATGGCATACAGCTAGATGTCATTAATGGCATACTGCTAGAGGTCATTAATGGCATACAACTAGAGGTCATTAATGGCATACAGCTAGATGTCATTAATGGCATACAGCTAGATGTCATTAATGGCATACAGCTAGATATCATTTACGGCATACAACTAGAGGTCATTAATGGCATACAGCTAGATGTCATTAATGGCATACAGCTAGATGTCATTAATGGCATACAGCTAGAGGTCATTTATGGCATACAGCTAGATGTCATTAATGGCATACAGCTAGATGTCATTAATGGCATACAACTAGAGGTCATTAATGGCATACAACTAGAGGTCATTAATGGCATACAGCTAGATGTCATTAATGGCATACTACTAGAGGTCATTAATGGCATACAACTAGAGGTCATTAATGGCATACAGCTAGATGTCATTAATGGCATACAGCTAGATGTCATTAATGGCATACAGCTAGATGTCATTTACAGCATACAGCTAGATATCATTTACGGCATACAACTAGAGGTCATTAATGGCATACAGCTAGATGTCATTAATGGCATACAACTAGATGTCATTTACGGCATACAGCTAGACATCATTTACGGCATACAACTAGAGGTCATTAATGGCATACAGCTAGATGTCATTAATGGCATACAGCTAGATGTCATTTACGGCATACAGCTAGACATCATTTACGGCATACAACTAGAGGTCATTAATGGCATACAGCTAGAGGTCATTTACGGCATACAACTAGAAGTCATTAATGGCATACAGCTAGAGGTCATTTATGGCATACAGCTAGATGTCATTAATGGCATACAGCTAGATGTCATTAATGGCATACAGCTAGAGGTCATTAATGGCATACAGCTAGATGTCATTAATGGCATACAACTAGAGGTCATTTACGGCATACAACTAGAGGTCATTAATGGCATACAGCTAGAGGTCATTAATGGCATACAGCTAGATGTCATTAATGGCATACAGCTAGATGTCATTAATGGCATACAGCTAGAGGTCATTTATGGCATACAGCTAGATGTCATTAATGGCATACAACTAGAGGTCATTAATGGCATACAGCTAGAGGTCATTAATGGCATACAGCTAGAGGTCATTAATGGCATACAGCTAGATGTCATTAATGGCATACAGCTAGAGGTCATTTATGGCATACAGCTAGATGTCATTAATGGCATACAGCTAGATGTCATTAATGGCATACAGCTAGAGGTCATTTATGGCATACAGCTAGATGTCATTAATGGCATACAACTAGAGGTCATTAATGGCATACAACTAGAGGTCATTAATGGCATACAGCTAGATGTCATTAATGGCATACAGCTAGATGTCATTAATGGCATACAGCTAGATATCATTTACGGCATACAACTAGAGGTCATTAATGGCATACAGCTAGATGTCATTAATGGCATACAGCTAGATGTCATTAATGGCATACAACTAGAGGTCATTAATGGCATACAACTAGAGGTCATTAATGGCATACAGCTAGATGTCATTAATGGCATACAGCTAGATGTCATTAATGGCATACAGCTAGATATCATTTACGGCATACAACTAGAGGTCATTAATGGCATACAGCTAGATGTCATTAATGGCATACAGCTAGATGTCATTAATGGCATACAACTAGAGGTCATTAATGGCATACAACTAGAGGTCATTAATGGCATACAGCTAGATGTCATTAATGGCATACAGCTAGATATCATTTACGGCATACAACTAGAGGTCATTAATGGCATACATCTAGAGGTCATTAATGGCATACAACTAGAGGTCATTAATGGCATACAGCTAGATGTCATTAATGGCATACAACTAGAGGTCATTAATGGCATACAGCTAGATGTCATTAATGGCATACATCTAGAGGTCATTAATGGCATACAACTAGAGGTCATTAATGGCATACAGCTAGATGTAATTTAAGGTATACAACAAGAGGTCATTAATGGCATACAGCTAGAGGTCATTTACGGCATACAACTAGAGGTCATTAATGGCATACATCTAGAGGTCATTTATGGCATACAACTAGAGGTCATTAATGGCATACAGCTAGATGTAATTTAAGGTATACAACAAGAGGTCATTAATGGCATACAGCTAGAGGTCATTTATGACATACATCTAGATGTAATTTAAGGCATACAACTAGATGTCATTTATGGCATACAGCAAGAGGTCATTAATGGCATACATCTAGATGTCATTTAAGGCATACAGCTAGATGTCATTTATGGCATACAACTAGATGTCATTAATGGCATACATCTAGATGTCATTTAAGGCATACAACTAGAGGTCATTAATGGCATACAGCTAGAGGTCATTTATGACATACAACTAGAGGTCATTAATGGCATACATCTAGATGTAATTTAAGGCATACAACTAGATGTCATTAATGGCATACAGCTAGAGGTCATTTATGGCATACAGCTAGATGTCATTAATGGCATACATCTAGATGTCATTTAAGGCATACAGCTAGATGTCATTTATGGCATACAACTAGATGTCATTAATGGCATACATCTAGATGTCATTTAAGGCATACAACTAGAGGTCATTAATGGCATACAGCTAGAGGTCATTTATGGCATACAGCTAGATGTCATTAATGGCATACATCTAGATGTCATTTAAGGCATACAGCTAGATGTAATTTAAGGCATACAACTAGAGGTCATTTATGGCATACAGCTAGAGGTCATTTGTGGCATACAACTAGAGGTCATTAATGGCATACAACTAGATGTCATTAATGGCATACAGCTAGAGGTCATTTATGGCATACATCTAGATGTCATTTAAGGCATACAACTAGATGTCATTAATGGCATACAGCTAGATGTCATTAATGGCATACATCTAGATGTCATTTAAGGCATACAACTAGAGGTCATTTATGGCATACAGCTAGATGTCATTAATGGCATACATCTAGATGTAATTTAAGGCATACAACTAGAGGTCATTTATGGCATACAGCTAGAGGTCATTTATGGCATACAACTAGAGGTCATTAATGGCATACAACTAGAGGTCATTAATGGCATACAGCTAGAGGTCATTTATGGCATACATCTAGATGTCATTTAAGGCATACAACTAGAGGTCATTAATGGCATACAGCTAGAGGTCATTTATGGCATACATCTAGATGTCATTTAAGGCATACAACTAGAGGTCATTAATGGCATACAGCTAGAGGTCATTTATGGCATACATCTAGATGTAATTTAAGGCATACAGCTAGAGGTCATTTATGGCATACAACTAGAGGTCATTAATGGCATACAACTAGAGGTCATTAATGGCATACAGCTAGAGGTCATTTATGGCATACATCTAGATGTCATTTAAGGCATACAACTAGATGTCATTTAAGGCATACAACTAGATGTCATTAATGGCATACAGCTAGAGGTCATTTATGGCATACAGCTAGATGTCATTAATGGCATACATCTAGATGTCATTTAAGGCATACAACTAGAGGTCATTAATGGCATACAGCTAGAGGTCATTAATGGCATACAGCTAGATGTAATTTAAGGTATACAACAAGAGGTCATTAATGGCATACAGCTAGAGGTCATTAATGACATACATCTAGATGTAATTTAAGGCATACAACTAGATGTCATTTATGGCATACAGCAAGAGGTCATTTATGGCATACATCTAGAGGTCATTAATGGCATACAGCTAGATGTCATTAATGGCATACATCTAGATGTCATTTAAGGCATACAGCTAGATGTCATTTATGGCATACAACTAGATGTCATTTAAGGCATACAACTAGATGTCATTAATGGCATACAACTAGATGTCATTAATGGCATACATCTAGATGTCATTTAAGGCATACAACTAGATGTCATTAATGGCATACAACTAGATGTCATTAATGGCATACAACTAGATGTCATTAATGGCATACAACTAGATGTCATTAACGGCATACAACTAGAGGTCATTAATGGCATACAGCTAGAGGTCATTTATGGCATACAACTAGAGGTCATTAATGGCATACATCTAGATGTAATTTAAGGCATACAACTAGATGTCATTAATGGCATACAGCTAGAGGTCATTTATGGCATACAGCTAGATGTCATTAATGGCATACATCTAGATGTCATTTAAGGCATACAGCTAGATGTAATTTAAGGCATACAACTAGAGGTCATTAATGGCATACAGCTAGAGGTCATTAATGGCATACATCTAGATGTCATTTAAGGCAAACAACTAGAGGTCATTAATGGCATACAACTAGATGTCATTAATGGCATACATCTAGATGTCATTAATGGCATACAACTAGAGGTCATTAATGGCATACAGCTAGAGGTCATTTATGGCATACATCTAGATGTCATTTAAGGCATACAGCTAGATGTAATTTAAGGCATACAACTAGAGGTCATTAATGGCATACAGCTAGAGGTCATTAATGGCATACATCTAGATGTCATTTAAGGCAAACAACTAGAGGTCATTAATGGCATACAACTAGATGTCATTAATGGCATACATCTAGATGTCATTTAAGGCATACAACTAGATGTCATTAATGGCATACATCTAGATGTCATTAATGGCATACAACTAGATGTCATTAATGGCATACAACTAGATGTCATTAATGGCATACAACTAGATGTCATTAATGGCATACAACTAGATGTCATTAACGGCATACAACTAGAGGTCATTAATGGCATACAGCTAGAGGTCATTTATGGCATACAACTAGAGGTCATTAATGGCATACATCTAGATGTAATTTAAGGCATACAACTAGATGTCATTAATGGCATACAGCTAGAGGTCATTTATGGCATACAGCTAGATGTCATTAATGGCATACATCTAGATGTCATTTAAGGCATACAGCTAGATGTAATTTAAGGCATACAACTAGAGGTCATTAATGGCATACAGCTAGAGGTCATTAATGGCATACATCTAGATGTCATTTAAGGCAAACAACTAGAGGTCATTAATGGCATACAACTAGATGTCATTAATGGCATACAACTAGATGTCATTAATGGCATACAACTAGAGGTCATTAATGGCATACAGCTAGAGGTCATTTATGGCATACATCTAGATGTCATTTAAGGCATACAGCTAGATGTAATTTAAGGCATACAACTAGAGGTCATTAATGGCATACAGCTAGAGGTCATTAATGGCATACATCTAGATGTCATTTAAGGCAAACAACTAGAGGTCATTAATGGCATACAACTAGATGTCATTAATGGCATACATCTAGATGTCATTTAAGGCATACAACTAGATGTCATTAATGGCATACATCTAGATGTCATTTAAGGCATACAACTGGAGGTCATTAATGGCATACATCTAGATGTAATTTAAGGCATACAGCTAGAGGTCATTTAAGGCATACAACTAGAGGTCATTAATGGCATACAACTAGATGTCATTAATGGCATACATCTAGATGTCATTTAAGGCATACAACTGGAGGTCATTAATGGCATACATCTAGATGTAATTTAAGGCATACAACTAGAGGTCATTAATGGCATACAGCTAGAGGTCATTTATGGCATACAACTGGAGGTCATTAATGGCATACATCTAGATGTAATTTAAGGCATACAACTAGAGGTCATTAATGGCATACAGCTAGAGGTCATTTAAGGCATACAACTGGAGGTCATTAATGGCATACATCTAGATGTAATTTAAGGCATACAACTAGATGTCATTAATGGCATACAGCTAGAGGTCATTTATGGCATACAGCTAGATGTCATTAATGGCATACATCTAGATGTCATTTAAGGCATACAGCTAGATGTCATTTATGGCATACAACTAGATGTCATTAATGGCATACATCTAGATGTCATTTAAGGCATACAACTAGATGTCATTAATGGCATACAGCTAGATGTCATTAATGGCATACATCTAGATGTCATTTAAGGCATACAGCTAGATGTCATTTATGGCATACAACTAGAGGTCATTAATGGCATACAGCTAGAGGTCATTTATGGCATACAGCTAGATGTCATTTATGGCATACAACTAGAGGTCATTAATGGCATACAGCTAGATGTCATTAATGGCATACAGCTAGATGTCATTTATGGCATACAACTAGAGGTCATTAATGGCATACAACTAGAGGTCATTTATGGCATACAACTAGAGGTCATTAATGGCATACAGCTAGATGTCATTAATGGCATACAGCTAGATGTCATTTATGGCATACAGCTAGATGTCATTTATGGCATACAACTAGAGGTCATTAATGGCATACAGCTAGATGTCATTAATGGCATACAGCTAGATGTCATTAATGGCATACAACTAGAGGTCATTAATGGCATACAGCTAGATGTCATTAATGGCATACAGCTAGATGTAATTTAAGGCATACAACTAGAGGTCATTAATGGCATACAGCTAGAGGTCATTAATGGCATACATCTAGATGTCATTTAAGGCAAACAACTAGAGGTCATTAATGGCATACAGCTAGATGTCATTAATGGCATACAACTAGAGGTCATTAATGGCATACAGCTAGATGTCATTAATGGCATACAGCTAGATGTAATTTAAGGCATACAACTAGAGGTCATTAATGGCATACAGCTAGAGGTCATTAATGGCATACATCTAGATGTCATTTAAGGCAAACAGCTAGAGGTCATTAATGGCATACAGCTAGATGTAATTTAAGGCATACAACTAGAGGTCATTAATGGCATACAACTAGATGTCATTAATGGCATACATCTAGATGTCATTTAAGGCATACAACTGGAGGTCATTAATGGCATACATCTAGATGTAATTTAAGGCATACAACTAGAGGTCATTAATGGCATACAGCTAGAGGTCATTTATGGCATACAACTGGAGGTCATTAATGGCATACATCTAGATGTAATTTAAGGCATACAACTAGAGGTCATTAATGGCATACAGCTAGAGGTCATTTAAGGCATACAACTGGAGGTCATTAATGGCATACATCTAGATGTAATTTAAGGCATACAACTAGATGTCATTAATGGCATACAGCTAGAGGTCATTTATGGCATACAGCTAGATGTCATTAATGGCATACATCTAGATGTCATTTAAGGCATACAACTAGATGTCATTAATGGCATACAGCTAGATGTCATTAATGGCATACATCTAGATGTCATTTAAGGCATACAGCTAGATGTCATTTATGGCATACAACTAGATGTCATTAATGGCATACATCTAGATGTCATTTAAGGCATACAACTAGATGTCATTAATGGCATACAGCTAGATGTCATTAATGGCATACATCTAGATGTCATTTAAGGCATACAGCTAGATGTCATTTATGGCATACAACTAGAGGTCATTAATGGCATACAGCTAGAGGTCATTTATGGCATACAGCTAGATGTCATTTATGGCATACAACTAGAGGTCATTAATGGCATACAGCTAGATGTCATTAATGGCATACAGCTAGATGTCATTTATGGCATACAACTAGAGGTCATTAATGGCATACAACTAGAGGTCATTTATGGCATACAACTAGAGGTCATTAATGGCATACAGCTAGATGTCATTAATGGCATACAGCTAGATGTCATTTATGGCCTACAGCTAGATGTCATTTATGGCATACAACTAGAGGTCATTAATGGCATACAGCTAGATGTCATTAATGGCATACAGCTAGATGTCATTAATGGCATACAACTAGAGGTCATTAATGGCATACAGCTAGATGTCATTAATGGCATACAGCTAGATGTAATTTAAGGCATACAACTAGAGGTCATTAATGGCATACAGCTAGAGGTCATTAATGGCATACATCTAGATGTCATTTAAGGCAAACAACTAGAGGTCATTAATGGCATACAACTAGATGTCATTAATGGCATACATCTAGATGTCATTTAAGGCATACAACTGGAGGTCATTAATGGCATACATCTAGATGTAATTTAAGGCATACAGCTAGAGGTCATTTAAGGCATACAGCTAGAGGTCATTTATGGCATACAACTGGAGGTCATTAATGGCATACATCTAGATGTAATTTAAGGCATACAACTAGAGGTCATTAATGGCATACAGCTAGAGGTCATTTATGGCATACATCTAGATGTCATTTAAGGCATACAACTAGAGGTCATTAATGGCATACAGCTAGAGGTCATTAATGGCATACATCTAGATGTCATTTAAGGCATACAGCTAGATGTAATTTAAGGCATACAACTAGAGGTCATTAATGGCATACAGCTAGAGGTCATTAATGGCATACATCTAGATGTCATTTAAGGCAAACAACTAGAGGTCATTAATGGCATACAACTAGATGTCATTAATGGCATACATCTAGATGTCATTTAAGGCATACAACTAGATGTCATTAATGGCATACAGCTAGATGTCATTTATGGCATACAACTAGAGGTCATTAATGGCATACATCTAGAGGTCATTAATGGCATACATCTAGATGTCATTTAAGGCAAACAACTAGAGGTCATTAATGGCATACAGCTAGAGGTCATTAATGGCATACATCTAGATGTCATTTAAGGCAAACAACTAGAGGTCATTAATGGCATACAACTAGATGTCATTAATGGCATACAGCTAGATGTCATTTATGGCATACAACTAGAGGTCATTAATGGCATACAACTAGATGTCATTAATGGCATACAACTAGATGTCATTAATGGCATACAGCTAGATGTCATTTATGGCATACAACTAGATGTCATTAATGGCATACAGCTAGATGTCATTTATGGCATACAACTAGATGTCATTAATGGCATACATCTAGATGTCATTTAAGGCATACAACTGGAGGTCATTAATGGCATACATCTAGATGTAATTTAAGGCATACAGCTAGAGGTCATTTAAGGCATACAACTAGAGGTCATTAATGGCATACAACTAGATGTCATTAATGGCATACATCTAGATGTCATTTAAGGCATACAACTGGAGGTCATTAATGGCATACATCTAGATGTAATTTAAGGCATACAACTAGAGGTCATTAATGGCATACAGCTAGAGGTCATTTATGGCATACAACTGGAGGTCATTAATGGCATACATCTAGATGTAATTTAAGGCATACAACTAGAGGTCATTAATGGCATACAGCTAGAGGTCATTTAAGGCATACAACTGGAGGTCATTAATGGCATACATCTAGATGTAATTTAAGGCATACAACTAGATGTCATTAATGGCATACAGCTAGAGGTCATTTATGGCATACAGCTAGATGTCATTAATGGCATACATCTAGATGTCATTTAAGGCATACAGCTAGATGTCATTTATGGCATACAACTAGAGGTCATTAATGGCATACAGCTAGAGGTCATTTATGGCATACAGCTAGATGTCATTTATGGCATACAACTAGAGGTCATTAATGGCATACAGCTAGATGTCATTAATGGCATACAGGTAGATGTCATTTATGGCATACAACTAGAGGTCATTAATGGCATACAACTAGAGGTCATTTATGGCATACAACTAGAGGTCATTAATGGCATACAGCTAGATGTCATTAATGGCATACAGCTAGATGTCATTTATGGCATACAGCTAGATGTCATTTATGGCATACAACTAGAGGTCATTAATGGCATACAGCTAGATGTCATTAATGGCATACAGCTAGATGTCATTAATGGCATACAACTAGAGGTCATTAATGGCATACAGCTAGATGTCATTAATGGCATACAGCTAGATGTCATTTATGGCATACAACTAGAGGTCATTAATGGCATACAGCTAGATGTCATTAATGGCATACAGCTAGAGGTCATTTATGGCATACAGCTAGATGTCATTTATGGCATACAACTAGAGGTCATTAATGGCATACAGCTAGATGTCATTAATGGCATACAGCTAGATGTCATTTATGGCATACAACTAGAGGTCATTAATGGCATACAGCTAGATGTCATTTATGGCATACAGCTAGATGTCATTAATGGCATACAGCTAGAGGTCATTTATGGCATACAGCTAGATGTCATTTATGGCATACAACTAGAGGTCATTAATGGCATACAGCTAGATGTCATTAATGGCATACAACTAGAGGTCATTTACGGCATACAACTAGAGGTCATTAATGGCATACAGCTAGAGGTCATTTATGGCATACAACTAGATGTCATTAATGGCATACAGCTAGAGGTCATTTATGGCATACAACTATAGGTCATTAATGGCATACATCTAGATGTCATTTAAGGCATACAACTACAGGTGATTAATGGCATACACCTAGAGGTCATTAATGGCATACAGCTAGAGGTCATTTATGGCATACAGCTAGAGGTCGTTAATGGCATACATCTAGATGTCATTTATGGCATACAACTAGAGGTCATTAATGGCATACAGCTAGATGTCATAAATGGCATACAGCTAGATATCATTTATGGCATACAACTAGAGGTCATTAATGGCATACAGCTAGAGGTCGTTAATGGCATACATCTAGATGTCATTTATGGCATACAACTAGAGGTCATTAATGGCATACAGCTAGATGTCATAAATGGCATACAGCTAGATATCATTAATGGCATACATCTAGATGTCATTAATGGCATACAACTAGAGGTCATTAATGGCATACAACTAGAGGTCATTAATGGCATACAGCTAGATGTCATTTATGGCATACAACTAGAGGTCATTAATGGCATACAGCTAGATGTCATAAATGGCATACAGCTAGATATCATTTATGGCATACATCTAGATGTCATTAATGGCATACAACTAGAGGTCATTAATGGCATACAACTAGAGGTCATTAATGGCATACAGCTAGATATCATTTATGGCATACAGCTAGAGGTCATTTACGGCATACAACTAGAGGTCATTAATGGCATACAGCTAGATGTCATTTATGGCATACAACTAGATGTCATTAATGGCATACAGCTAGATGTCATTAATGGCATACATCTGGATGTCATTTAAGGCATACAACTAGAGGTCATTAATGGCATACAACTAGAGGTCATTAATGGCATACAGCTAGATGTCATTAATGGCATACAACTAGAGGTCATTAATGGCATACAGCTAGATGTCATTAATGACATACAGCTAGATGTCATTTATGGCATACAGCTAGAGGTCATTAATGGCATACAGCTAGATGTCATTAATGACATACAGCTAGATGTCATTTATGGCATACAGCTAGATGTCATTAATGGCATACAGCTAGATGTCATTAATGACATACAGCTAGATGTCATTAATGACATACAGCTAGATGTCATTTATGGCATACAACTAGAGGTCATTAATGGCATAAAGCTAGATGTCATTAATGACATACAGCTAGATGTCATTTATGGCATACAGCTAGATGTCATTTATGGCATACAGCTAGATGTCATTTATGGCATACAACTAGAGGTCATTAATGGCATACAGCTGGATGTCATTAATGACATACAGCTAGATGTCATTTATGGCATACAACTAGAGGTCATTAATGGCATACAGCTAGATGTCATTAATGGCATACAGCTAGATGTCATTTATGGCATACAACTAGAGGTCATTAATGGCATACAGCTAGATGTCATTAATGGCATACAACTAGAGGTCATTAATGGCATACAGCTAGATGTCATTAATGGCATACAGCTAGATATCATTTACGGCATACAACTAGAGGTCATTAATGGCATACATCTAGATGTCATTAATGGCATACAGCTAGAGGTCATTAATGGC
Source organism: Pelmatolapia mariae (assembly GCF_036321145.2). Taxonomy (NCBI): domain Eukaryota; kingdom Metazoa; phylum Chordata; class Actinopteri; order Cichliformes; family Cichlidae; genus Pelmatolapia; species Pelmatolapia mariae. The sequence continues at coordinate 18,712,345 of NC_086228.1, read as the reverse complement.
ATACATCTAGATGTCATTTAAGGCATACAACTAGAGGTCATTAATGGCATACATCTAGATGTCATTTAAGGCATACAATTAGAGGTCATTAATGGCATACAGCTAGAGGTCATTTATGGCATACAACTAGAGGTCATTTAAGGCATACAACTAGAGGTCATTAATGGCATACAACTAGAGGTCATTAATGGCATACAACTAGAGGTCATTAATGGCATACAGCTAGAGGTCATTAATGGCATACAACTAGAGGTCATTAATGGGATACAACTAGAGGTCATTAATGGCATACAACTAGAGGTCATTAATGGCATACAGCTAGATGTCATTAATGGCATACAGCTAGAGGTCATTTATGGCATACAACTAGAGGTCATTAATGGCATACAGCTACATGTCATTAATGGCATACAACTAGAGGTCATTAATGGCATACAGCTAGATGTCATTAATGACATACAGCTAGATGTCATTTATGGCATACAACTAGAGGTCATTAATGGCATAAAGCTAGATGTCATTAATGACATACAGCTAGATGTCATTTATGGCATACAGCTAGATGTCATTTATGGCATACAGCTAGATGTCATTTATGGCATACAACTAGAGGTCATTAATGGCATACAGCTAGATGTCATTAATGACATACAGCTAGATGTCATTTATGGCATACAACTAGAGGTCATTAATGGCATACAGCTAGATGTCATTAATGGCATACAGCTAGATGTCATTTATGGCATACAACTAGAGGTCATTAATGGCATACAGCTAGATGTCATTAATGGCATACAACTAGAGGTCATTAATGGCATACAGCTAGATGTCATTAATGGCATACAGCTAGATATCATTTACGGCATACAACTAGAGGTCATTAATGGCATACATCTAGATGTCATTTAAGGCATACAGCTAGAGGTCATTAATGGCATACATCTAGATGTCATTTAAGGCATACAACTAGAGGTCATTAATGGCATACATATAGATGTCATTTAAGGCATACAATTAGAGGTCATTAATGGCATACAGCTAGAGGTCATTTATGGCATACAACTAGAGGTCATTTAAGGCATACAACTAGAGGTCATTAATGGCATACAACTAGAGGTCATTAATGGCATACAACTAGAGGTCATTAATGGCATACAGCTAGAGGTCATTAATGGCATACAACTAGAGGTCATTAATGGGATACAACTAGAGGTCATTAATGGCATACAACTAGAGGTCATTAATGGCATACAGCTAGATGTCATTAATGGCATACAGCTAGAGGTCATTTATGGCATACAACTAGAGGTCATTAATGGCATACAGCTACATGTCATTAATGGCATACAACTAGAGGTCATTAATGGCATAAAACTAGAGGTCATTAATGGCATACAGCTAGATGTCATTAATGGCATACAACTAGAGGTCATTAATGGCATACAACTAGAGGTCATTAATGGCATACATCTAGATGTCATTTAAGGCATACAACTAGAGGTCATTAATGGCATACAACTAGAGGTCATGAATGGCATACATCTAGATGTCATTTAAGGCATACAACTAGAGGTCATTAATGGCATACAACTAGATGTCATTTAAGGCATACAACTAGAGGTCATTAATGGCATACAACTAGAGGTCATTAATGGCATACATCTAGATGTCATTTAAGGCATACAACTAGAGGTCATTAATGGCATACAACTAGATGTCATTAATGGCATACATCTAGATGTCTTTTAAGGCATACAACTAGAGGTCATTAATGGCATACAACTAGAGGTCATTAATGGCATACAGCTAGAGGTCATTAATGGCATACAACTAGAGGTCATTAATGGCATACAGCTAGATGTCATTAATGGCATACAGCTAGATGTCATTAATGGCATACAACTAGAGGTCATTAATGGCATACAACTAGAGGTCATTAATGGCATACAACTAGAGGTCATTAATGGCATACAGCTAGAGGTCATTAATGGCATACAGCTAGAGGTCATTAATGGCATACAACTAGAGGTCATTAATGGCATACAACTAGAGGTCATTAATGGCATACAACTAGAGGTCATTAATGGCATACAGCTAGAGGTCATTAATGGCATAAAACTAGAGGTCATTAATGGCATACAACTAGAGGTCATTAATGGCATACAACTAGAGGTCATTAATGGCATACAGCTAGATGTCATTAATGGCATACAGCTAGAGGTCATTAATGGCATACAACTAGAGGTCATTAATGGCATACAACTAGAGGTCATTAATGGCATACAACTAGAGGTCATTAATGGCATACAGCTAGAGGTCATTAATGGCATACAACTAGAGGTCATTAATGGCATACAACTAGAGGTCATTAATGGCATACAACTAGAGGTCATTAATGGCATACAACTAGAGGTCATTAATGGCATACAACTAGAGGTCATTAATGGCATACAACTAGAGGTCATTAATGGCATACAGCTAGAGGTCATTAATGGCATACAACTAGAGGTCATTAATGGCATACAACTAGAGGTCATTAATGGCATACAGCTAGATGTCATTAATGGCATACAGCTAGAGGTCATTAATGGCATACAACTAGAGGTCATTAATGGCATACAACTAGAGGTCATTAATGGCATACAACTAGAGGTCATTAATGGCATACAGCTAGAGGTCATTTATGGCATACAACTAGAGGTCATTAATGGCATACAACTAGAGGTCATTAATGGCATAAAACTAGAGGTCAGTAATGGCATACAGCTAGATGTCATTAATGGCATACAACTAGAGGTCATTAATGGCATAAAACTAGAGGTCAGTAATGGCATACAGCTAGATGTCATTAATGGCATACAACTAGAGGTCATTAATGGCATACAACTAGAGGTCATTAATGGCATACAACTAGAGGTCATTAATGGCATACAACTAGAGGTCATTAATGGCATACAACTAGAGGTCATTAATGGCATACAACTAGAGGTCATTAATGGCATACAGCTAGAGGTCATTAATGGCATACAACTAGAGGTCATTAATGGCATACAACTAGAGGTCATTAATGGCATACAGCTAGATGTCATTAATGGCATACAGCTAGAGGTCATTAATGGCATACAACTAGAGGTCATTAATGGCATACAACTAGAGGTCATTAATGGCATACAACTAGAGGTCATTAATGGCATACAGCTAGAGGTCATTTATGGCATACAACTAGAGGTCATTAATGGCATACAACTAGAGGTCATTAATGGCATAAAACTAGAGGTCAGTAATGGCATACAGCTAGATGTCATTTATGGCATACAACTAGAGGTCATTAATGGCATACAGCTAGAGGTCATTTATGGCATACAACTAGAGGTCATTAATGGCATACATCTAGATGTAATTTAAGGCATACAACTAGAGGTCATTAATGGCATACAGCTAGATGTCATTTATGGCATACAGCTAGATGTCATTTATGGCATACAGCTAGATGTCATTTATGGCATACAGCTAGATATCATTTACGGCATACAACTAGATGTCATTAATGGCATACAGCTAGAGGTCATTTATGGCATACAGCTAGATGTCATTAATGGCATACAGCTAGAGGTCATTTATGGCATACAGCTAGATGTCATTAATGGCATACAGCTAGAGGTCATTTATGGCATACAGCTAGATGTCATTAATGGCATACAGCTAGAGGTCATTTATGGCATACAGCTAGATGTCATTAATGGCATACAGCTAGATATCATTTACGGCATACAACTAGAGGTCATTAATGGCATACAGCTAGATGTCATTAATGGCATACAGCTAGATATCATTTACGGCATACAACTAGAGGTCATTAATGGCATACAGCTAGAGGTCATTTATGGCATACAACTAGATGTCATTAATGGCATACAGCTAGAGGTCATTTATGGCATACAACTATAGGTCATTAATGGCATACATCTAGATGTCATTTAAGGCATACAACTACAGGTGATTAATGGAATACAGCTAGAGGTCATTAATGGCATACAGCTAGAGGTCATTTATGGCATACAGCTAGAGGTCGTTAATGGCATACATCTAGATGTCATTTATGGCATACAACTAGAGGTCATTAATGGCATACAGCTAGATGTCATAAATGGCATACAGCTAGATATCATTTACGGCATACAACTAGAGGTCATTCATGGCATACAGCTAGGGGTCATTTACGGCATACAACTAGAGGTCATTAATGGCATACATCTAGATGTAATATAAGGCATACAACTAGAGGTCATTAATGGCATACAGCTAGAGGTCATTTATGGCATACAACTAGAGGTCATTAATGGCATACATCTAGATGTAATTTAAGGCATACAACTAGAGGTCATTAATGGCATACAGCTAGATGTCATTTATGGCATACAGCTAGATGTCATTTATGGCATACAGCTAGATGTCATTTATGGCATACAGCTAGATATCATTTACGGCATACAACTAGATGTCATTAATGGCATACAGCTAGAGGTCATTTATGGCATACAGCTAGATGTCATTAATGGCATACAGCTAGAGGTCATTTATGGCATACAGCTAGATGTCATTAATGGCATACAGCTAGAGGTCATTTATGGCATACAGCTAGATGTCATTAATGGCATACAGCTAGATATCATTTACGGCATACAACTAGAGGTCATTAATGGCATACAGCTAGAGGTCATTTATGGCATACAACTAGAAGTCATTAATGGCATACAGCTAGAGGTCATTTATGGCATACAACTAGAGGTCATTAATGGCATACATCTAGATGTCATTTAAGGCATACAACTACAGGTGATTAATGGAATACAGCTAGAGGTCATTAATGGCATACAGCTAGAGGTCATTTATGGCATACAGCTAGAGGTCGTTAATGGCATACATCTAGATGTCATTTATGGCATACAACTAGAGGTCATTAATGGCATACAGCTAGATGTCATAAATGGCATACAGCTAGATATCATTTACGGCATACAACTAGAGGTCATTCATGGCATACAGCTAGGGGTCATTTACGGCATACAACTAGAGGTCATTAATGGCATACAGCTAGATGTCATTAATGGCATACAGCTAGATGTCATTAATGGCATACAGCTAGATGTCATTAATGGCATACATCTAGATGTCATTAATGGCATACATCTAGATGTCATTAATGGCATACATCTAGATGTCATTTAAGGCATACATCTAGATGTCATTAATGGCATACATCTAGATGTCATTAATGGCATACAACTAGAGGTCATTAATGGCATACAACTAGATGTCATTAATGGCATACAGCTAGATGTCATTAATGGAATACAACTAGAGGTCATTAATGGCATACAGCTAGATGTCATTAATGACATACAGCTAGATGTCATTTATGGCATACATCTAGATGTCATTAATGGCATACATCTAGATGTCATTAATGGCATACATCTAGATGTCATTTAAGGCATACATCTAGATGTCATTAATGGCATACATCTAGATGTCATTAATGGCATACATCTAGATGTCATTTAAGGCATACATCTAGATGTCATTAATGGCATACATCTAGATGTCATTAATGGCATACAGCTAGATGTCATTTATGGCATACAACTAGAGGTCATTAATGGCATACAGCTAGATGTCATTAATGGCATACAACTAGATGTCATTAATGGCATACAACTAGAGGTCAATTATGGCATACATCTAGATGTCATTTAAGGCATACATCTAGATGTCATTAATGGCATACATCTAGATGTCATTTAAGGCATACATCTAGATGTCATTAATGGCATACATCTAGATGTCATTTAAGGCATACATCTAGATGTCATTAATGGCATACATCTAGATGTCATTTAAGGCATACAGCTAGATGTCATTAATGGCATACAACTAGAGGTCATTAATGGCATACAACTAGATGTCATTAATGGCATACAGCTAGATGTCATTAATGGCATACAACTAGAGGTCATTAATGGCATACAGCTAGATGTCATTAATGGCATACAACTAGAGGTCATTAATGGCATACAGCTAGATGTCATTAATGGCATACAACTAGAGGTCAGTAATGACATACAGCTAGATGTCATTTATGGCATACAACTAGAGGTCATTAATGGCATACAGCTAGATGTCATTAATGGCATACAACTAGAGGTCATTAATGGCATACAGCTAGATGTCATTAATGACATACAGCTAGATGTCATTAATGGCATACAACTAGAGGTCATTAATGGCATACAGCTAGATGTCATTAATGGCATACAGCTAGATGTCATTTATGGCATACAGCTAGATGTCATTTATGGCATACAGCTAGAGGTCATTTATGGCATACAACTAGATGTCATTAATGGCATACATCTAGATGTCATTTATGGCATACAACTAGAGGTCATTAATGGCATACAGCTAGAGGTCATTTACGGCATACAACTAGAGGTCATTAATGGCATACAGCTAGATGTCATTAATGGCATACAACTAGAGGTCATTAATGGCATACAGCTAGATGTCATAAATGGCATACAGCTAGATATCATTTATGGCATACATCTAGATGTCATTTATGGCATACAACTAGATGTCATTAATGGCATACAGCTAGATGTCATTAATGGCATACAACTAGAGGTCATTAATGGCATACAGCTAGAGGTCATTTACGGCATACAACTAGAGGTCATTAATGGCATACAGCTAGATGTCATTAATGGCATACAGCTAGATGTCATTTATGGCATACAACTAGATGTCATTAATGGCATACAGCTAGATGTCATTAATGGCATACATCTGGATGTCATTTAAGGCATACAACTAGAGGTCATTAATGGCATACAACTAGAGGTCATTAATGGCATACAGCTAGATGTCATTAATGGCATACAACTAGAGGTCATTAATGGCATACAGCTAGATGTCATTAATGACATACAGCTAGATGTCATTTATGGCATACAGCTAGAGGTCATTAATGGCATACAGCTAGATGTCATTAATGACATACAGCTAGATGTCATTTATGGCATACAACTAGAGGTCATTAATGGCATACAGCTAGATGTCATTAATGGCATACAGCTAGATATCATTTACGGCATACAACTAGAGGTCATTAATGGCATACATCTAGATGTCATTTATGGCATACAACTAGAGGTCATTTAAGGCATACAACTAGAGGTCATTAATGGCATACAGCTAGATGTCATTAATGACATACAGCTAGATGTCATTTATGGCATACAACTAGAGGTCATTAATGGCATACAGCTAGATGTCATTAATGGCATACAGCTAGATATCATTTACGGCATACAATTAGAGGTCATTAATGGCATACAGCTAGAGGTCATTTATGGCATACAACTAGAGGTCATTTAAGGCATACAACTAGAGGTCATTAATGGCATACAGCTAGAGGTCATTTACGGCATACAACTAGAGGTCATTAATGGCATACAGCTAGATGTCATTAATGGCATACAGCTAGATGTCATTTATGGCATACAACTAGATGTCATTAATGGCATACAGCTAGATGTCATTAATGGCATACATCTGGATGTCATTTAAGGCATACAACTAGAGGTCATTAATGGCATACAACTAGAGGTCATTAATGGCATACAGCTAGATGTCATTAATGGCATACAACTAGAGGTCATTAATGGCATACAGCTAGATGTCATTAATGACATACAGCTAGATGTCATTTATGGCATACAACTAGAGGTCATTAATGGCATACAGCTAGATGTCATTAATGACATACAGCTAGATGTCATTTATGGCATACAGCTAGAGGTCATTAATGGCATACAGCTAGATGTCATTAATGACATACAGCTAGATGTCATTTATGGCATACAACTAGAGGTCATTAATGGCATACAGCTAGATGTCATTAATGGCATACAGCTAGATATCATTTACGGCATACAACTAGAGGTCATTAATGGCATACATCTAGATGTCATTTATGGCATACAACTAGAGGTCATTTAAGGCATACAACTAGAGGTCATTAATGGCATACAGCTAGATGTCATTAATGACATACAGCTAGATGTCATTTATGGCATACAACTAGAGGTCATTAATGGCATACAGCTAGATGTGATTAATGGCATACAGCTAGATATCATTTACGGCATACAATTAGAGGTCATTAATGGCATACAGCTAGAGGTCATTTATGGCATACAACTAGAGGTCATTTAAGGCATACAACTAGAGGTCATTAATGGCATACAGCTAGATGTCATTAATGGCATACAGCTAGATGTCATTTATGGCATACAACTAGAGGTCATTTAAGGCATACAACTAGAGGTCATTAATGGCATACAGCTAGATGTAATTTAAGGTATACAACAAGAGGTCATTAATGGCATACAACTAGAGGTCATTAATGGCATACAACTAGAGGTCATGAATGGCATACATCTAGATGTCATTTAAGGCATACAACTAGAGGTCATTAATGGCATACAACTAGAGGTCATGAATGGCATACATCTAGATGTCATTTAAGGCATACAACTAGAGGTCATTAATGGCATACAACTAGAGGTCATGAATGGCATACAGCTAGATGTCATTTATGGCATATAGGTAGAGGTCATTAATGGCATACAGCTAGAGGTCATTAATGGCATACAGCTAGAGGTCATTTATGGCATACAGCTAGATGTCATTAATGGCATACAGCTAGATGTCATTTATGGCATACAGCTAGATGTCATTAATGGCATACAGCTAGAGGTCATTAATGGCATACAGCTAGATGTCATTTATGGCATACAGCTAGATGTCATTAATGGCATACAGCTAGAGGTCATTAATGGCATACAGCTAGATGTCATTTATGGCATACAGCTAGATGTCATTAAAGGCATACAGCTAGAGGTCATTAATGGCATACAGCTAGATGTCATTAATGACATACAACTAGAGGTCATTAATGGCATACAGCTAGAGGTCATTAATGGCATACAGCTAGATGTCATTTATGGCATACATCTAGATGTCATTAAAGGCATACAGCTAGAGGTCATTAATGGCATACAGCTAGATGTCATTAATGACATACAACTAGAGGTCATTAATGGCATACAGCTAGAGGTCATTAATGGCATACAGCTAGATGTCATTAATGACATACAACTAGAGGTCATTAATGGCATACAGCTAGATGTCATTAATGGCATACAGCTAGATGTCATTAATGGCATACAGCTAGATATCATTTACGGCATACAATTAGAGGTCATTAATGGCATACAGCTAGAGGTCATTAATGGCATACAGCTAGATATCATTTACGGCATACAATTAGAGGTCATTAATGGCATACAGCTAGAGGTCATTTATGGCATACAACTAGAGGTCATTTAAGGCATACAACTAGAGGTCATTAATGGCATACAGCTAGATGTCATTAATGGCATACAGCTAGATGTCATTTATGGCATACAACTAGAGGTCATTTAAGGCATACAACTAGAGGTCATTAATGGCATACAGCTAGATGTAATTTAAGGTATACAACAAGAGGTCATTAATGGCATACAACTAGAGGTCATTAATGGCATACAACTAGAGGTCATGAATGGCATACATCTAGATGTCATTTAAGGCATACAACTAGAGGTCATTAATGGCATACAACTAGAGGTCATGAATGGCATACATCTAGATGTCATTTAAGGCATACAACTAGAGGTCATTAATGGCATACAACTAGAGGTCATGAATGGCATACAGCTAGATGTCATTTATGGCATATAGGTAGAGGTCATTAATGGCATACAGCTAGAGGTCATTAATGGCATACAGCTAGAGGTCATTTATGGCATACAGCTAGATGTCATTAATGGCATACAGCTAGATGTCATTTATGGCATACAGCTAGATGTCATTAATGGCATACAGCTAGAGGTCATTAATGGCATACAGCTAGATGTCATTTATGGCATACAGCTAGATGTCATTAATGGCATACAGCTAGAGGTCATTAATGGCATACAGCTAGATGTCATTTATGGCATACAGCTAGATGTCATTAAAGGCATACAGCTAGAGGTCATTAATGGCATACAGCTAGATGTCATTAATGACATACAACTAGAGGTCATTAATGGCATACAGCTAGATGTCATTAATGGCATACAGCTAGAGGTCATTAATGGCATACAGCTAGATGTCATTAATGGCATACATCTAGATGTCATTTATGGCATACAGCTAGATGTCATTTATGGCATACATCTAGATGTCATTTATGGCATACAGCTAGATGTCATTAATGGCATACAGCTAGATGTCATTTATGGCATACAGCTAGATGTCATTAATGGCATACAGCTAGAGGTCATTAATGGCATACAACTAGAGGTCATTAATGGCATACAGCTAGATGTCATTTATGGCATACAACTAGAGGTCATTAATGGCATACAGCTAGATGTCATTAATGGCATACAACTAGAGGTCATTAATGGCATACAGCTAGATGTCATTAATGGCATACAGCTAGATGTCATTAATGGCATACAACTAGATGTCATTAATGGCATATAGGTAGATATCATTTACGGCATACAACTAGAGGTCATTAATGGCATACAGCTAGAGGTCATTTATGGCATATAGGTAGATATCATTTACGGCATACAGCTAGATGTCATTAATGGCATACAGCTAGATGTCATTTATGGCATATAGGTAGATATCATTTACGGCATACAACTAGAGGTCATTAATGGCATACAGCTAGAGGTCATTTATGGCATACAACTAGAGGTCATTAATGGCATACATCTAGATGTCATTAATGGCATACAGCTAGATGTCATTTATGGCATACAGCTAGATGTCATTAATGGCATACAGCTAGAGGTCATTAATGGCATACAACTAGAGGTCATTAATGGCATACAGCTAGATGTCATTTATGGCATACAACTAGAGGTCATTAATGGCATACAGCTAGAGGTCATTAATGGCATACAGCTAGATGTCATTAATGGCATACAACTAGAGGTCATTAATGGCATACAGCTAGATGTCATTTATGGCATACAACTAGAGGTCATTAATGGCATACAGCTAGATGTCATTAATGGCATACAACTAGATGTCATTAATGGCATACAGCTAGATGTCATTAATGGCATACAGCTAGATGTCATTAATGGCATACATCTAGATGTCATTAATGGCATACAGCTAGATGTCATTAATGGCATACAGCTAGAGGTCATTAATGGCATACAGCTTGTCAAGAGATTTACTCTAAATGACACTTCTTCAGCTGAGAGTCTAAGAGGAGAAACACACACAGACGCTGCAGCATTTGCTTGTATACAAGGGCGATCACAGAACGCTCACACCAGAGTGGGGGCCCTGCGATGCGCGCTCTGCTCTTGCACTTGTCTTTATTTATACACAAGAAAAATGAATACATTTGACGTGAGCATGTGCGTATGTGATTGTGTGTGTGTGAGTGTGTGTGTGTGTGTGTGTGCGTGTGTGTGTGTGTGTGTGTGTGTGTGTGTGTGTGTGTGTGTGTGTGTGTGTGTGTGTGTTCGAGGTCAGAACTGCTTGTTTGTCTTCTTACTATCGCTGTGAGAAGACTCAGATACAAATATCAGAACACGTGTTATGAAGAAGAATCAGTCCTGAACAATGAAAAGAACAATCAGTTCTAAGCAAGGAAATGATCATCATGCAGCATTCTATCACAAGCAAACTTATATCATTAAAAGCTTATACTGACTAAAAAATACAATTTTCTATTGACATTCCCTCCTGTTGTCAGTATAACCTTTAAGTGAGATATCAGTATGTAACATCTTGTTGCACATTTTCTGTCACATCATCATTAATCACGCAAAGTCTTCACATTCCAACAGGTCGGAGTCATCATCATCATCATTTGTCACGGCTATGTATGCAGCTACAGTGGAAATGATTATGCGGTTAATCATGAGTTTTAGACATGGCAGTATACATGTTACATGTACACAACACAAAACACAAAATAAAAGTAAAAATACTCCAACTCCGATGAGTAGTCTCTTTAGCACCTGTAGCCAGGAGCCAGTGTCCAAAGCGGTAGTCCAAAGTTTCAATTCTTAACATGTTCTTTCCGGTGCCCACCCATGGAAACAGTGAGTGGAGAACCTTTTGTCCGGTGGTCCAAAGCTTAAATTCCTCTGGCACATCACTGCCATAGATGGGGTCATGTGGTTGTAGTGTGGAGACGTCTCGTCGTCGTCTTGTAGTCTGAGAGTCATTTACAGCTGACATCCTGAAGGTGTGGTCTGAGATGAAGATTGGGGCACAGGTGCCCGTCCATCCGGGTGGCAGTATGAAGTAGGCACGTTGTCCACACAGCCAGGCCATTCCCTGCACCCAGTAGGTGCCGTTGCTGGGCGCGGACGTGTTTACAGGTGCGCCCTCTCCGTTGGCTGCAGTGTGGTTACAGTTGGTGGTGTTGCCTAGGGGTCTGTTACCGTTGTCTTGTCGGTAGCACATGGAGTGGTTCTTCCCTGGGGTTTGGTCCAAGAACACTGGGAAGTGAATGGACGTGTTCCGATTCGTCACGTTGAAGTTGATCCAGAAGAGCCGGTCACACGTTCCGTTGTCAAGTCCAGCGTTTTCGACGATGATTACCTCGTGTCGGGGTGGTCCCTGAAAGATACTAAGAAGGTTAAGCGAATAGATGATAGAGCTTGTCTCATCAATGATGATTTTCTTATGTTGATAGCCAATGCCCGCAAAGCTGGCAGCGCACTTGGCTTGTGTTTTATTCATGTAGTTTCCATAAAAAGTGGGATGTGTTGATGTGCTGGGCATATAAGAGCAGACATAACAGTCTGTATTTTCCGATTCTGCTCTGGTCCTGTCGTGGATGTAGCGGTACCAGGCATTGTTCATCCAAGGGTGTATGTGGTCTTGCGTCATATCTCTTAGGTGAGAGTTGTCGTGCGTCCATCTTCTCTGTCTGCCTTGTGGTTCAGCTGTTGTTGGCGTCAGCTGGGGTCCTGTAAGGGTGAGCGTCGTAGTCAAGGTAACCAAGAGGGTCCACCTTCCCATGGTTGCAAACAGGTACGTCACACCTCGCACTTGGTTGCCCTAGAGTTGATCAGAGGCTGGAGGTTGAAGTGCGAGCTTACCCGACGGGGGCCCAATCAGCACTCCCCCCTCACCACTGAAGCAACCAAGTGTGGGCGAGATTTCCCTAATGTGCTGTCTTGGGGGTGCCGGGGTTTCCTGGGACCTCAACCTTTTTGCAGTGGCTCTGATGTATCCAGGAGGGTCTCTCTGCTATTTTGCAGGCAGTTGGAGTGGTAATGAGCACTTGGTAGGGACCTTCCCAGCGGGGCGAGCTCCAATTTTTCCTTTGGAGTACTCGGACAAGGATCCAATCACCTGGCTTCAACCTGCAGGAAATAGATGAAAAAGAGTCTTGCGGCAGTTTATTGTTCAAAACGACTTCTCTGTTTGTCAACAATTGAGTCATCCAATCTGCCAGAGTGGTTTCACGGATTGACTTATCTAGTGGCTCGCTAATAACTGGCAATGGAAAAGATCGCCCTTGTATACAAGCAAATGCTGCAGCGTCTGTGTGTGTTTCTCCTCTTAGACTCTCAGCTGAAGAAGTGTCATTTAGAGTAAATCTCTTGACATTTATTTCATACTGCTGAGTTATAAAGAGAATATTGTGTTCAGAGAGTCAGGGCCTTTTTTTTTTTTTTTTCCCCATTGTAGAGACAACAGAGCACATTGCACGGGAGCAGAAAAACAGTGGGCCAAGGTCATAACTCAGGCTCACTGGGAGTTAGAAAGAATGTAAATGCTTAGTTTTGTGGCTGTTGCGCATTTTGTATGGCTTCTTTTCTTTTGTTTAGTATATTTCTGCCTTCACCTGAGAGGGTGTACCCTAAGTATGTTACTTCAGGTCTCCATAATTGGAGTTTATTCAGAGACACTTTGTGGCCTTGTCCTGCTAGGTGACGTAACACAGCCATAGTATTTTGTTTACACCCTTCCTCTGTGTGGCCAGTCACTAAAATGTCATCTACGTACAGTAGAAACTGTCCTCCTGCTGGCAGGAGGCAGGACATCATTGATTTCTTTAAAGCTTCAGCATAGAGAGTGGGGCTGTTTTGAAATCCCTGAGGCAACCTAGTGTAGGTGTATCTCTGTTCCTCAAAAGTGAAGCCAAACAGATGCTGTGAGTTAGGATGTAAAGGCACTGAGAAAAAGGCGTTTGATAAATCTATAACTAAGAACCATTGTTCTTTTGGGGTGACTTGATTCAGTATAGTGTGAGGATTTGCTACTACTGGTGGCATCATTTCAGTGATTTCATTTATTGCTCGCAGAGCATGCACTAGTCGGTATTTTGCAGTATTAGCTTTCTTCACCACTTAAATAAAACATCACTCTCTGTTTGTTTATTATTATTATTATTATTATTATTATTTTAAATTCTCTTTTCTCAAAAACAGAAAATGAAATTGTAGTTGTTCTTGGCTGAGAAACTCAAAACCCCTTCTTTTTTTCCTTTTTTTTTTCTTTTTTTTTTAAGACAAAAAACTAAGTTTTAACTTTTCTGCCTTATCACCTAAAACAAAGCAGACAACCCAGCTCTCAGCTGGCTCTGAACTTATCATCGTCAAGGTCGCATGGTGAGGCTACTACAGAAGTCACAGTACTCCTCACTCAAGCAACACGTCAAAACAAAACAAAATTCAGCACACTACACAGAGAACAACAGCCAAGACACAACTGAAGGTGTTGTACTTGTTTGTTCTCCTTGAATTTTAATCAATCAATCAATCAAGCAATATACTTTATTAATCCCAAGGGAAATTAGGGTTACAGCAGGCAGCACGCTAATGGCGCATGCGCACTACACAGAATAAACTTATTACATCTGCATTAGTAAATCATATGCCTAATCATTATGTGTCACTGTGATCCACGAGTGTGATCACAAATTTAATTAATTTTCAAACCAACAAAACAAAACAAAAAACAAAACAAAACAAAAACAAGTTGCTGATGGTATCAACGTTTTACACACGAGTCAGGATGCAAAAAGGCTGCTGCCAAAGACAAATCAGAAGTGTGAGGGAAAAAAACTGAGCCCACAGACAGCTGCATGTTTGAGCCTTAATAGCTGTTTCCCTCCCTCTGATGTGTTCTTATGTAGCTCCTGCTGTAAAAAATGTGTAACCTGCTCATTAGCTTAGCAGTGACCACATATTTAATTCAGCTTCTCAATTTTGTAGCTTTAGCTATTGTATACAGGTTTTAGCTTATTAGTTGTTAGTATAGGTGTGCTCTATATTTCAGCAATGTCTCATCTAGGATGACAGGTTTTCAAGTAGGTCAAGTGCCTCTATGCACTTAATTGGTTTAGATAATGTCTTTATTTTCATCCTCTCATATGTCATTGTACTGAATTTGAGCAACCTTAAGCTTGATGCAGACTACTTCTAACAATTATCCACCTCACATCATAACTGACTAAGGTGCCTCTTCATATTAATATTATTTCATTATTAATGTTATTATCTCTTTATATAACAGCAATAGTGTATCACAATATTTATTTATTTTTTATTTGTATCCACCAAGGGCTGAGGGTGATCTGCATTTTCACCCCCTCCCAAGCTGGAGACATTTTCCTTTTCACACACTTTCCTTGGCTGAACAATATTTATTTAATATGTGGTTGTGTGAATCTTGCTTGAATCATCCTGTTCATCCTGGGCATGGTCTTCATCCCAACTATGTGCCATTGTTAATACCAGTTTACAGGTTGTTATCCTTGCTATCATCAACTTGAATACATTACAGTTAAGTTCTAATTCAATTTAGCCTTTTGTTTATTTAACTTTATTCCTCTTGTATTTACATGTATTGAGTCGGGTCTGTTTCCAGCCCTTTTAAACTTCTACTTTGGTCTTGAATTTTTCACTTGGTGAGGGATTATTATGTCCTTCCTGATCTGAACTATTCTCTTCACCTGAGCTGCTATCCTGTTCTGAGTCACTGTCTTCTTTGTTTGTTAATGCTTTTACTCTTTGTTGCCTGTCTTCCTCTCCATTCCTCTCTCCTTCTTTTGGATTATTCCTGCTCCGGCTTGTTGTTTGTCTAACCATCCCTCATCAGGTGTTAATTTTGCTTGTTTATTCCCCATTTTTAAAGATTTTGCTGGGCCGTCACTGGCACGCTCGACTTCAGAGTGGTTACTGATACGGCCTTCGACTTGACCCTAAAGGTCAAGCGGTATCAGTGTTACAAGACGAAGCCCAACCGTTCTCCAATGTCACCAGTACGTGAGCCTCAGCAAAGAAAACAAAATAAAATAGAAGTAGTTCAGCAGCGTATTGTGCTGTAAAATCAACTTACTTCTAGACACATACACACATAGACATTTGCGCGCTTTTACAATTTGTTATGAAG
Source organism: Pelmatolapia mariae (assembly GCF_036321145.2). Taxonomy (NCBI): domain Eukaryota; kingdom Metazoa; phylum Chordata; class Actinopteri; order Cichliformes; family Cichlidae; genus Pelmatolapia; species Pelmatolapia mariae. Next base: position 18,695,803 of record NC_086228.1, on the reverse strand, counting down.
TAATTACGGCTACTTCTAAAACCTAAGTCTAATTCGGTTCATTTCGGCGAATCCTAACCTATTTTATTTTTCTATTTTGTTTGTTATTCGGTTCATTACGGCGAATCCTAACCAAAATAGTGTTTCTCTCACCCTCAGACGTCTCACTGGTGGTTCGGATCGTCAGACTGAATCCCACCGCCGTGGACCAGAATAAAAACACCGGCCTGGACCCGAATTTTAGCGTCCCAGGTCTTTCGGCCTCGTCTAAGAGGGCTGTGCACAGACTTCGGTGCTGGCTTCCCACGGCGTCAGGAATCAGTGCTGGATCTCTGAAACAGAGTCACAGATAACAGTTCTGATATTTCTGATCCGGCTCGAAGGACCAAAATAAATGTCAAGAGATTTACTCTAAATGACACTTCTTCAGCTGAGAGTCTAAGAGGAGAAACACACACAGACGCTGCAGCATTTGCTTGTATACAAGGGCGATCACAGAACGCTCACACCAGAGTGGGGGCCCTGCGATGCGCGCTCTGCTCTTGCACTTGTCTTTATTTATACACAAGAAAAATGAATACATTTGACGTGAGCATGTGCGTATGTGATTGTGTGTGTGTGAGTGTGTGTGTGTGTGTGCGTGTGTGTGTGTGTGTGTGTGTGTGTGTTCGAGGTCAGAACTGCTTGTTTGTCTTCTTACTATCGCTGTGAGAAGACTCAGATACAAATATCAGAACACGTGTTATGAAGAAGAATCAGTCCTGAACAATGAAAAGAACAATCAGTTCTAAGCAAGGAAATGATCATCATGCAGCATTCTATCACAAGCAAACTTATATCATTAAAAGCTTATACTGACTAAAAAATACAATTTTCTATTGACACAGCTAGATGTCATTAATGGCATACAGCTAGAGGTCATTTATGGCATACAACTAGAGGTCATTAATGGCATACATCTAGATGTCATTAATGGCATACAGCTAGATGTCATTAATGGCATACAGCTAGATGTCATTTATGGCATACATCTAGAGGTCATTAATGGCATACAGCTAGAGGTCATTAATGGCATACATCTAGATGTCATTAATGGCATACAGCTAGATGTCATTAATGGCATACAGCTAGATGTCATTAATGGCATACAGCTAGATGTAATTTAAGGCATACATCTAGATGTCATTAATGGCATACAGCTAGATGTCATTTATGGCATACATCTAGATGTAATTTAAGGCATACATCTAGATGTCATTAATGGCATACAGCTAGATGTCATTAATGGCATACAGCTAGATGTCATTAATGGCATACAGCTAGATGTCATTTATGGCATACATCTAGAGGTCATTTATGGCATATAACTAGAGGTCATTAATGGCATACATCTAGATGTCATTAATGGCATACATCTAGATGTAATTTAAGGCATACAACTAGAGGTCATTAATGGCATACAGCTAGAGGTCATTTATGGCATACAACTAGAGGTCATTAATGGCATACAGCTAGAGGTCATTAATGGCATACAGCTAGATGTCATTAATGGCATACAGCTAGATGTCATTAATGGCATACAGCTAGATGTCATTTATGGCATACATCTAGAGGTCATTTATGGCATACATCTAGATGTCATTAATGGCATACAGCTAGATGTCATTTATGGCATACAGCTAGATGTCATTTATGGCATACATCTAGAGGTCATTTATGGCATACAACTAGAGGTCATTAATGGCATACATCTAGAGGTCATTTATGGCATACAACTAGAGGTCATTAATGGCATACATCTAGATGTCATTAATGGCATACAGCTAGATGTCATTTATGGCATACATCTAGATGTCATTAATGGCATACAGCTAGATGTCATTAATGGCATACAGCTAGAGGTTATTAATGGCATACAACTAGATGTCATTTATGGCATACAACTAGAGGTCATTAATGGCATACAGCTAGAGGTCATTTATGGCATACAACTAGAGGTCATTAATGGCATACAACTAGATGTCATTAATGGCATACAGCTAGATGTCATTTATGGCATACATCTAGATGTCATTAATGGCATACAGCTAGATGTCATTAATGGCATACAGCTAGATGTCATTTATGGCATACAGCTAGATGTCATTTATGGCATACATCTAGATGTCATTTATGGCATACATCTAGATGTCATTAATGGCATACATCTAGAGGTCATTAATGGCATACAGCTAGATGTCATTTATGGCATACATCTAGATGTCATTAATGGCATACAGCTAGATGTCATTAATGGCATACAGCTAGATGTCATTTATGGCATACATCTAGATGTCATTAATGGCATACAGCTAGATGTCATTTATGGCATACATCTAGATGTCATTAATGGCATACAGCTAGATGTAATTTATGGCATACATCTAGATGTCATTAATGGCATACATCTAGATGTCATTAATGGCATACAGCTAGATGTCATTTATGGCATACATCTAGATGTCATTAATGGCATACATCTAGAGGTCATTAATGGCATACAGCTAGAGGTCATTTATGGCATACATCTAGATGTCATTAATGGCATACAGCTAGATGTCATTTATGGCATACATCTAGATGTCATTAATGGCATACAGCTAGATGTCATTAATGGCATACAGCTAGATGTCATTTATGGCATACATCTAGATGTCATTAATGGCATACAGCTAGATGTCATTTATGGCATACATCTAGATGTCATTAATGGCATACAGCTAGATGTCATTAATGGCATACAGCTAGATGTCATTTATGGCATAAATCTAGATGTCATTAATGGCATACAGCTAGATGTCATTTATGGCATACATCTAGATGTCATTAATGGCATACAGCTAGATGTCATTAATGGCATACATCTAGATGTCATTAATGGCATACAGCTAGATGTCATTAATGGCATACAGCTAGAGGTCATTAATGGCATACAGCTAGATGTCATTAATGGCATGCAGCTAGAGGTCATTAATGGCATACAGCTAGATGTCATTAATGGCATACAGCTAGATGTCATTAATGGCATACAGCTAGAGGTCATTAATGGCATACAGCTAGATGTCATTAATGGCATACAGCTAGATGTCATTAATGGCATACAGCTAGAGGTCATTAATGGCATACAGCTAGATGTCATTAATGGCATACAGCTAGAGGTCATTAATGGCATACAGCTAGAGGTCATTAATGGCATACAGCTAGAGGTCATTAATGGCATACAGCTAGAGGTCATTAATGGCATACAGCTAGAGGTCATTTATGGCATACAACTAGAGGTCATTAATGGCATACAGCTAGATGTCATTTATGGCATACAGCTAGATGTCATTAATGGCATACATCTAGATATCATTTATGGCATACATCTAGATGTCATTAATGGCATACAGCTAGATGTCATTAATGGCATACAGCTAGAGGTCATTAATGGCATACAACTAGAGGTCATTAATGGCATACAGCTAGAGGCCATTAATGGCATACAACTAGAGGTCATTAATGGCATACAGCTAGAGGTCATTAATGGCATACAACTAGATGTCATTAATGGCATACAGCTAGAGGTCATTTATGGCATACAGCTAGATGTCATTAATGGCATACATCTAGATGTCATTAATGGCATACATCTAGATGTCATTTATGGCATACATCTAGATGTCATTAATGGCATACAGCTAGATGTCATTAATGGCATACAGCTAGAGGTCATTAATGGCATACAACTAGATGTCATTAATGGCATACAGCTAGAGGCCATTAATGGCATACAGCTAGATGTCATTTATGGCATACAGCTAGAGGTCATTAATGGCATACAACTAGATGTCATTAATGGCATACAGCTAGAGGTCATTTATGGCATACAGCTAGATGTCATTAATGGCATACATCTAGATGTCATTAATGGCATACATCTAGATGTCATTTATGGCATACATCTAGATGTCATTAATGGCATACAGCTAGATGTCATTAATGGCATACAGCTAGAGGTCATTAATGGCATACAACTAGAGGTCATTTATGGCATACAACTAGAGGTCATTTATGGCATACAACTAGAGGTCATTAATGGCATACAGCTAGATGTCATTTATGGCATACAGCTAGATGTCATTAATGGCATACAGCTAGAGGTCATTAATGGCATACAACTAGAGGTCATTAATGGCATACAGCTAGAGGCCATTAATGGCATACAGCTAGATGTCATTTATGGCATACAACTAGAGGTCATTTATGGCATACAACTAGAGGTCATTTATGGCATACAGCTAGATGTCATTTATGGCATACAACTAGAGGTCATTAATGGCATACAGCTAGATGTCATTTATGGCATACAGCTAGAGGTCATTAATGGCATACAACTAGAGGTCATTAATGGCATACAGCTAGAGGCCATTAATGGCATACAGCTAGATGTCATTTATGGCATACAACTAGAGGTCATTTATGGCATACAACTAGAGGTCATTTATGGCATACAACTAGAGGTCATTAATGGCATACAGCTAGATGTCATTTATGGCATACATCTAGATGTCATTAATGGCATACAGCTAGATGTCATTTATGGCATACAACTAGAGGTCATTAATGGCATACAGCTAGAGGCCATTAATGGCATACAGCTAGATGTCATTTATGGCATACATCTAGATGTCATTAATGGCATACAGCTAGATGTCATTAATGGCATACAGCTAGAGGTCATTAATGGCATACAACTAGAGGTCATTAATGGCATACAACTAGAGGTCATTAATGGCATACAGCTAAAGGCCATTAATGGCATACAGCTAGATGTCATTTATGGCATACAGCTAGAGGCCATTAATGGCATACAGCTAGATGTCATTTATGGCATACATCTAGATGTCATTAATGGCATACAGCTAGATGTCATTAATGGCATACAGCTAGATGTCATTAATGGCATACAGCTAGATGTCATTTATGGCATACAACTAGAGGTCATTAATGGCATACAGCTAGATGTCATTAATGGCATACAGCTAGATGTCATTTATGGCATACAGCTAGAGGTCATTAATGGCATACAGCTAGAGGTCATTTATGGCATACAACTAGAGGTCATTAATGGCATACAGCTAGATGTCATTTATGGCATACATCTAGATGTCATTAATGGCATACAGCTAGATGTCATTAATGGCATACAGCTAGAGGTCATTAATGGCATACAACTAGAGGTCATTAATGGCATACAACTAGAGGTCATTAATGGCATACAGCTAGAGGCCATTAATGGCATACAGCTAGATGTCATTTATGGCATACAGCTAGAGGCCATTAATGGCATACAGCTAGATGTCATTTATGGCATACATCTAGATGTCATTAATGGCATACAGCTAGATGTCATTAATGGCATACAGCTAGATGTCATTAATGGCATACAGCTAGATGTCATTTATGGCATACAACTAGAGGTCATTAATGGCATACAGCTAGAGGCCATTAATGGCATACAGCTAGATGTCATTTATGGCATACAGCTAGAGGTCATTAATGGCATACAGCTAGAGGTCATTTATGGCATACAACTAGAGGTCATTAATGGCATACAGCTAGATGTCATTTATGGCATACAGCTAGATGTCATTAATGGCATACATCTAGATGTCATTTATGGCATACATCTAGATGTCATTAATGGCATACAGCTAGATGTCATTAATGGCATACAGCTAGAGGTCATTAATGGCATACAACTAGAGGTCATTAATGGCATACAACTAGAGGTCATTAATGGCATACAGCTAGAGGCCATTAATGGCATACAGCTAGATGTCATTTATGGCATACAGCTAGAGGCCATTAATGGCATACAGCTAGATGTCATTTATGGCATACAGCTAGAGGTCATTAATGGCATACAACTAGAGGTCATTAATGGCATACAGCTAGAGGCCATTAATGGCATACAGCTAGATGTCATTTATGGCATACATCTAGATGTCATTTATGGCATACATCTAGATGTCATTAATGGCATACAGCTAGAGGCCATTAATGGCATACAGCTAGATGTCATTTATGGCATACAGCTAGAGGTCATTAATGGCATACAACTAGAGGTCATTAATGGCATACAGCTAGAGGCCATTAATGGCATACAGCTAGATGTCATTTATGGCATACAGCTAGAGGCCATTAATGGCATACAGCTAGATTTCATTTATGGCATACATCTAGATGTCATTAATGGCATACAGCTAGATGTCATTAATGGCATACAACTAGAGGTCATTAATGGCATACAGCTAGATGTCATTTATGGCATACAACTAGAGGTCATTAATGGCATACAGCTAGAGGTCATTTATGGCATACAACTAGAGGTCATTAATGGCATACAGCTAGATGTCATTAATGGCATACAGCTAGAGGTCATTAATGGCATACAGCTAGAGGTCATTTATGGCATACAACTAGAGGTCATTAATGGCATACAGCTAGATGTCATTTATGGCATACAACTAGAGGTCATTAATGGCATACAGCTAGATGTCATTTATGGCATACAACTAGATGTCATTAATGGCATACAGCTAGAGGTCCTTAATGGCATACAGCTAGATGTCATTAATGGCATACAGCTAGATGTCATTAATGGCATACAGCTAGAGGTCATTTAAGGCATACAGCTAGATGTCATTAATGGCATACAGCTAGATGTCATTTATGGCATACAACTAGAGGTCATTAATGGCATACAGCTAGAGGTCATTTATGGCATACATCTAGATGTAATTTAAGGCATTCAACTAGAGGTCATTTATGGCATACAACTAGATGTCATTAATGGCATACATCTAGTTGTCATTTAAGGCATACAACTAGAGGTCATTAATGGCATACATCTAGATGTAATTTAAGGCATTCAACTAGAGGTCATTTATGGCATACAACTAGAGGTCATTAATGGCATAAAACTAGAGGTCATTAATGGCATACAGCTAGAGGTCATTTATGGCATACAGCTAGATGTCATTAATGGCATACAGCTAGAGGTCATTTATGGCATACAACTAGAGGTCATTAATGGCATACAGCTAGATGTCATTTATGGCATACAACTAGATGTCATTAATGGCATACAGCTAGATGTCATTTATGGCATACAGCTAGATGTCATTAATGGCATACAACTAGAGGTCATTAATGGCATACAGCTAGATGTCATTAATGGCATACAGCTAGATGTCATTTATGGCATACAACTAGAGGTCATTAATGGCATACAGCTAGAGGTCATTTATGGCATACAACTAGAGGTCATTAATGGCATACATCTAGATGTAATTTAAGGCATTCAACTAGAGGTCATTTATGGCATACAACTAGATGTCATTAATGGCATACATCTAGTTGTCATTTAAGGCATACAACTAGAGGTCATTAATGGCATACAACTAGAGGTCATTAATGGCATAAAACTAGAGGTCATTAATGGCATACAACTAGAGGTCATTAATGGCATAAAACTAGAGGTCATTTATGGCATACAACTAGATGTCATTAATGGCATACATCTAGTTGTCATTTAAGGCATACAACTAGAGGTCATTAATGGCATACAGCTAGATGTCATTAATGGCATACAACTAGAGGTCATTAATGGCATACAGCTAGAGGTCATTTATGGCATACATCTAGATGTCATTTAAGGCATACAACTAGAGGTCATTAATGGCATACATCTAGATGTCATTTAAGGCATACAACTAGAGGTCATTAATGGCATAAAACTAGAGGTCATTAATGGCATACAGCTAGAGGTCATTTATGGCATACAGCTAGATGTCATTTATGGCATACAGCTAGATGTCATTAATGGCATACAGCTAGATGTCATTAATGGCATACAGCTAGAGGTCATTAATGGCATACAGCTAGAGGTCATTAATGGCATACAGCTAGATGTCATTAATGGCATACAGCTAGATGTCATTAATGGCATACAGCTAGATGTCATTAATGGCATACAGCTAGATGTCATTAATGGCATACAGCTAGAGGTCATTAATGGCATACAGCTAGAGGTCATTAATGGCATACAGCTAGATGTCATTAATGGCATACAGCTAGAGGTCATTAATGGCATACAGCTAGATGTCATTAATGGCATACAGCTAGAGGTCATTAATGGCATACAGCTAGATGTCATTAATGGCATAAAAGTAGAGGTCATTAATGGCATACAGCTAGAGGTCATTAATGGCATACAGCTAGATGTCATTAATGGCATACAGCTAGAGGTCATTAATGGCATACAGCTAGATGTCATTAATGGCATACAGCTAGAGGTCATTAATGGCATACAGCTAGATGTCATTAATGGCATACAGCTAGAGGTCATTAATGGCATACAGCTAGATGTCATTAATGGCATAAAAGTAGAGGTCATTAATGGCATACAGCTAGATGTCATTAATGGCATACCGCTAGATGTCATTAATGGCATACAGCTAGATGTCATTAATGGCATACCGCTAGATGTCATTAATGGCATACAGCTAGAGGTCATTAATGGCATACAGCTAGATGTCATTAATGGCATAAAAGTAGAGGTCATTAATGGCATACAGCTAGATGTCATTAATGGCATACAGCTAGAGGTCATTAATGGCATACAGCTAGATGTCATTAATGGCATACAGCTAGAGGTCATTAATGGCATACAGCTAGATGTCATTAATGGCATACAGCTAGAGGTCATTAATGGCATACAGCTAGATGTCATTAATGGCATACAGCTAGAGGTCATTAATGGCATACAGCTAGATGTCATTAATGGCATACAGCTAGTGGTCATTTATGGCATACAGCTAGAGGTCATTAATGGCATACAGCTAGATGTCATTTATGGCATACAGCTAGATGTCATTAATGGCATACAGCTAGATGTCATTTATGGCATACAACTAGAGGTCATTAATGGCATACAGCTAGAGGTCATTTATGGCATACAACTAGAGGTCATTAATGGCATACAGCTAGAGGTCATTAATGGCATACAGCTAGATGTCATTAATGGCATACAGCTAGATGTCATTAATGGCATACAGCTAGATGTCATTAATGGCATACAGCTAGATGTCATTAATGGCATACAGCTAGATGTCATTTATGGCATACAGCTAGATGTCATTAATGGCATACAGCTAGAGGTCATTAATGGCATACAGCTAGATGTCATTAATGGCATACAGCTAGATGTCATTAATGGCATACAGCTAGATGTCATTAATGGCATACAGCTAGATGTCATTAATGGCATACAGCTAGATGTCATTAATGGCATACAACTAGAGGTCATTAATGGCATACAGCTAGATGTCATTAATGGCATACAGCTAGATGTCATTAATGGCATACAGCTAGATGTAATTTATGGCATTCAACTAGAGGTCATTTATGGCATACAACTATAGGTCATTAATGGCATACATCTAGATGTAATTTATGGCATACAACTAGAGGTCATTAATGGCATACAGCTAGAGGTCATTTATGGCATACAACTAGAGGTCATTTATGGCATACAGCTAGAGGTCATTAATGGCATACAGCTAGAGGTCATTTATGGCATACAACTAGAGGTCATTAATGGCATACAGCTAGATGTAATTTATGGCATTCAACTAGAGGTCATTTATGGCATACAACTATAGGTCATTAATGGCATACATCTAGATGTAATTTAAGGCATTCAACTAGAGGTCATTTATGGCATACAACTAGAGGTCATTAATGGCATACATCTAGATGTAATTTAAGGCATTCAACTAGAGGTCATTTATGGCATACAACTAGAGGTCATTAATGGCATACAACTAGAGGTCATTAATGGCATACAACTAGAGGTCATTAATGGCATACAGCTAGAGGTCATTAATGGCATACAGCTAGAGGTCATTTATGGCATACAACTAGATGTCATTAATGGCATACAGCTAGAGGTCATTTATGGCATACAACTAGATGTCATTAATGGCATACATCTAGATGTCATTTAAGGCATACAACTAGAGGTCATTAATGGCATAAAACTAGATGTCATTAATGGCATACAGCTAGAGGTCATTTATGGCATACAACTAGATGTCATTAATGGCATACAGCTAGAGGTCATTTATGGCATACAACTAGATGTCATTAATGGCATACATCTAGATGTCATTTAAGGCATACAACTAGAGGTCATTTATGGCATACAACTAGATGTCATTAATGGCATACAGCTAGAGGTCATTTATGGCATACAACTAGATGTCATTAATGGCATACAGCTAGAGGTCATTTATGGCATACAACTAGATGTCATTAATGGCATACAGCTAGAGGTCATTAATGGCATACAGCTAGAGGTCATTTATGGCATACAACTAGATGTCATTAATGGCATACAGCTAGAGGTCATTTATGGCATACAACTAGATGTCATTAATGGCATACAGCTAGAGGTCATTAATGGCATACAGCTAGATGTCATTAATGGCATACAGCTAGAGGTCATTTATGGCATACAACTAGATGTCATTAATGGCATACAGCTAGAGGTCATTAATGGCATACAGCTAGAGGTCATTTATGGCATACAACTAGATGTCATTAATGGCATACAGCTAGAGGTCATTTATGGCATACAACTAGATGTCATTAATGGCATACATCTAGATGTCATTTAAGGCATACAACTAGAGGTCATTAATGGCATACAACTAGATGTCATTAATGGCATACAGCTAGAGGTCATTAATGGCATACAACTAGATGTCATTAATGGCATACATCTAGATGTCATTTAAGGCCTACAACTAGAGGTCATTAATGGCATACAACTAGAGGTCATTAATGGCATAAAACTAGAGGTCATTAATGGCATACAGCTAGATGTCATTAATGGCATACAGCTAGAGGTCATTAATGGCATACAACTAGATGTCATTAATGGCATACATCTAGATGTCATTTAAGGCCTACAACTAGAGGTCATTAATGGCATACAACTAGAGGTCATTAATGGCATAAAACTAGAGGTCATTAATGGCATACAGCTAGAGGTCATTTATGGCATACAACTAGAGGTCATTTATGGCATACAACTAGAGGTCATTAATGGCATACATCTAGATGTCATTAATGGCATACAGCTAGAGGTCATTAATGGCATACAACTAGATGTCATTAATGGCATACATCATCTAGATGTCATTAATGGCATACAGCTAGATGTCATTAATGGCATACAGCTAGAGGTCATTAATGGCATACAACTAGAGGTCATTAATGGCATACAGCTAGATGTCATTAATGGCATACAGCTAGAGGTCATTAATGGCATACATCTAGATGTCATTTATGGCATACAACTAGAGGTCATTAATGGCATACAGCTAGAGGTCATTAATGGCATACAACTAGAGGTCATTAATGGCATACAGCTAGATGTCATTAATGGCATACATCTAGAGGTCATTAATGGCATACAACTAGAGGTCATTAATGGCATAAAACTAGATGTCATTAATGGCATACATCTAGATGTCATTTAAGGCATACAACTAGAGGTCATTAATGGCATACAACTAGAGGTCATTAATGGCATAAAACTAGATGTCATTAATGGCATACAGCTAGAGGTCATTAATGGCATACAGCTAGAGGTCATTTATGGCATACAACTAGAGGTCATTAATGGCATACATCTAGATGTCATTTAAGGCATACAACTAGAGGTCATTAATGGCACACAACTAGAGGTCATTAATGGCATACAGCTAGATGTCATTAATGGCATACAGCTAGAGGTCATTAATGGCATACAACTAGAGGTCATTAATGGCATACAACTAGAGGTCATTAATGGCATACATCTAGATGTCATTTAAGGCATACAACTAGAGGTCATTAATGGCATACAACTAGAGGTCATTAATGGCATACAGCTAGATGTCATTAATGGCATACAGCTAGATGTCATTTATGGCATACATCTAGATGTAATTTAAGGCATACAACTAGAGGTCATTAATGGCATACAGCTAGAGGTCATTTATGGCATACAGCTAGAGGTCATTAATGGCATACAGCTAGATGTCATTAATGGCATACAGCTAGATGTCATTTATGGCATACAACTAGAGGTCATTAATGGCATACAGCTAGAGGTCATTTATGGCATACATCTAGATGTCATTTATGGCATACAACTAGAGGTCATTAATGGCATACAGCTAGAGGTCATTTATGGCATACAGCTAGATGTAATTTAAGGCATACAACTAGAGGTCATTAATGGCATACATCAAGATGTAATTTAATGCATACAACTAGAGGTCATTAATGGCATACAGCTAGAGGTCATTTATGGCATACAGCTAGAGGTCATTAATGGCATACATATAGATGTCATTTATGGCATACAACTAGAGGTCATTAATGGCATACAACTAGAGGTCATTAATGGCATACAGCTAGAGGTCATTAATGGCATACATCTAGATGTAATTTAAGGCATACAACTAGAGGTCATTAATGGCATACATCAAGATGTAATTTAAGGCATACAACTAGAGGTCATTAATGGCATACATCAAGATGTAATTTAAGGCATACAACTAGAGGTCATTAATGGCATACATCTAGATGTAATTTAAGGCATACAACTAGAGGTCATTAATGGCATACATCAAGATGTAATTTAAGGCATACAACTAGAGGTCATTAATGGCATACAGCTAGATGTCATTTATGGCATACAGCTAGAGGTCATTAATGGCATACAGCTAGATGTCATTAATGGCATACAGCTAGATATCATTTACGGCATACAACTAGAGGTCATTAATGGCATACAGCTAGATATCATTTACGGCATACAACTAGAGGTCATTAATGGCATGCAGCTAGATGTCATTTAAGGCATACAGCTAGATATCATTTACGGCATACAACTAGATGTCATTAATGGCATACAGCTAGATATCATTTACGGCATACAACTAGAGGTCATTAATGGCATACAGCTAGAGGTCATTTATGGCATACAACTAGAGGTCATTAATGGCATACAGCTAGATGTCATTAATGGCATACAGCTAGATGTCATTAATGGCATACATCTAGATGTCATTTAAGGCATACAGCTAGATATCATTTACGGCATACAACTAGATGTCATTAATGGCATACAGCTAGATATCATTTACGGCATACAACTAGAGGTCATTAATGCCATACAGCTACATGTCATTTATGGCATACAGCTAGATGTCATTAATGGCATACAGCTAGATATCATTTACGGCATACAACTAGAGGTCATTAATGGCATACAGCTAGATATCATTTACGGCATACAACTAGATGTCATTAATGGCATACATCTACATGTCATTTATGGCATACAACTAGAGGTCATTAATGGCATACATCTAGATATCATTTACGGCATACAACTAGATGTCATTAATGGCATACATCTACATGTCATTTATGGCATACAGCTAGATGTCATTAATGGCATACAGCTAGAGGTCATTAATGGCATACAGCTAGAGGTCATTTATGGCATACAGCTAGATGTCATTAATGGCATACAGCTAGAGGTCATTTATGGCATACAGCTAGATATCATTTACGGCATACAGCTAGATGTCATTAATGGCATACATCTAGATATCATTTACGGCATACAACTAGATGTCATTAATGGCATACAGCTAGAGGTCATTAATGGCATACAGCTAGAGGTCATTTATGGCATACAGCTAGATGTCATTAATGGCATACAGCTAGAGGTCATTTATGGCATACAGCTAGATGTCATTAATGGCATACAGCTAGAGGTCATTTATGGCATACAGCTAGAGGTCATTAATGGCATACAGCTAGAGGTCATTTATGGCATACAGCTAGATGTCATTAATGGCATACAGCTAGAGGTCATTTATGGCATACAGCTAGATGTCATTAATGGCATACAGCTAGAGGTCATTTATGGCATACAGCTAGAGGTCATTAATGGCATACAGCTAGAGGTCATTTATGGCATACAGCTAGAGGTCATTAATGGCATACATCTAGATGTCATTAATGGCATACAACTAGAGGACATTAATGGCATACATCTAGATGTCATTTACGGCATACAACTAGATATCATTTATGGCATACAACTAGAGGTCATTAATGGCATACATCTAGATATCATTTACGGCATACAACTAGATATCATTTATGGCATACAACTAGAGGTCATTAATGGCATACAGCTAGAGGTCATTTATGGCATACAACTAGAGGTCATTAATGGCATACATCTAGATGTCATTAATGGCATACAACTAGAGGACATTAATGGCATACATCTAGATGTCATTTATGGCATACAACTAGAGGACATTAATGGCATACATCTAGATGTCATTTAAGGCATACAACTAGAGGACATTAATGGCATACATCTAGAGGTCATTTATGGCATACAACTAGAGGTCATTAATGGCATACATCTAGATGTCATTAATGGCATACAACTAGAGGACATTAATGGCATACATCTAGATGTCATTTATGGCATACAACTAGAGGACATTAATGGCATACATCTAGATGTCATTTATGGCATACAACTAGAGGACATTAATGGCATACAGCTAGATGTCATTTAAGGCATACAACTAGAGGACATTAATGGCATACATCTAGATGTCATTTATGGCATACAACTAGAGGACATTAATGGCATACAGCTAGATGTCATTTATGGCATACAACTAGAGGACATTAATGGCATACATCTAGATGTCATTAATGGCATACAGCTAGAGGACATTAATGGCATACATCTAGATGTCATTTATGGCATACAACTAGAGGACATTAATGGCATACATCTAGATGTCATTTAAGGCATACAACTAGAGGACATTAATGGCATACATCTAGATGTCATTTAAGGCATACAACTAGAGGACATTAATGGCATACATCTAGATGTCATTTATGGCATACAACTAGAGGACATTAATGGCATACATCTAGATGTCATTTAAGGCATACAACTAGAGGACATTAATGGCATACATCTAGATGTCATTTATGGCATACAACTAGAGGACATTAATGGCATACAGCTAGATGTCATTTAAGGCATACAACTAGAGGACATTAATGGCATACATCTAGATGTCATTTATGGCATACAACTAGAGGACATTAATGGCATACAGCTAGATGTCATTAATGGCATACAGCTAGATATCATTTACGGCATACAACTAGAGGTCATTTATGGCATACAGCTAGAGGTCATTTATGGCATACAACTAGAGGTCATTAATGGCATACAGCTAGAGGTCATTTATGGCATACAACTAGAGGTCATTTATGGCATACAACTAGAGGTCATTTATGGCATACAGCTAGAGGTCATTTATGGCATACAACTAGAGGTCATTAATGGCATACAGCTAGATGTCATTAATGGCATACAGCTAGATGTCATTTATGGCATACAACTAGAGGTCATTAATGGCATACAGCTAGATGTCATTTATGGCATACAGCTAGAGGTCGTTAATGGCATACAGCTAGATGTCATTAATGGCATACAGCTAGATGTCATTTATGGCATACAACTAGAGGTCATTAATGGCATACAGCTAGAGGTCATTTATGGCATACAACTAGAGGTCATTAATGGCATACAGCTGGATGTCATTAATGGCATACAACTAGAGGTCATTAATGGCATACAGCTAGATGTCATTAATGGCATACAGCTAGAGGTCATTAATGGCATACAGCTAGATGTCATTTAAGGCATACAACTGGAGGTCATTTATGGCATACAGCTAGATGTCATTTAAGGCATACAGCTAGATGTCATTAATGGCATACAGCTAGATGTCATTTATGGCATACAGCTAGAGGTCATTTATGGCATACAGCTAGATGTCATTTATGGCATACAGCTAGAGGTCATTTATGGCATACAGCTAGAGGTCATTTATGGCATACAACTAGAGGTCATTTAAGGCATACAGCTAGATGTCATTAATGGCATACAGCTAGATGTCATTTAAGGCATACAGCTAGATGTCATTTAAGGCATACAGCTAGATGTCATTAATGGCATACAGCTAGATGTCATTTAAGGCATACAACTAGAGGTCATTAATGGCATACAGCTAGATGTCATTTATGGCATACAGCTAGAGGTCATTTATGGCATACAGCTAGAGGTCATTTATGGCATACAACAAGAGGTCATTAATGGCATACAGCTAGATGTCATTTATGGCATACAGCTAGAGGTCATTTAAGGCATACAGCTAGATGTCATTAATGGCATACAGCTAGATGTCATTTAAGGCATACAGCTAGAGGTCATTTATGGCATACATCTAGATGTCATTTAAGGCATACAACTAGAGGTCATTAATGGCATACAGCTAGATGTCATTTATGGCATACAGCTAGAGGTCATTTATGGCATACAGCTAGAGGTCATTTATGGCATACATCTAGATGTCATTTAAGGCATACAACTAGAGGTCATTAATGGCATACAGCTAGAGGTCATTTATGGCATACAGCTAGATGTCATTTATGGCATACAGCTAGAGGTCATTTATGGCATACAACTAGTGGTCATTAATGGCATACATCTAGATGTCATTTAAGGCATACAACTAGAGGTCATTAATGGCATACAGCTAGAGGTCATTTATGGCATACAGCTAGAGGTCGTTAATGGCATACAGCTAGAGGTCATTAATGGCATACATCTAGATGTCATTAATGGCATACAACTAGAGGTCATTAATGGCATACAGCTAGATGTCATTTATGGCATACAGCTAGAGGTCAGTAATGGCATACAGCTAGATGTCATTTATGGCATACAACTAGAGGTCATTAATGGCATACAACTAGAGGTCATTTATGGCATACAACTAGAGGTCATTTATGGCATACAACTAGAGGTCATTTATGGCATACAGCTAGAGGTCATTTATGGCATACAACTAGAGGTCATTAATGGCATACAGCTAGATGTCATTCATGGCATACAGCTAGAGGTCATTAATGGCATACAGCTAGAGGTCATTTATGGCATACAACTAGAGGTCATTTATGGCATACAACTAGAGGTCATTTATGGCATACAGCTAGAGGTCATTTATGGCATACAACTAGAGGTCATTAATGGCATACAGCTAGATGTCATTCATGGCATACAGCTAGAGGTCATTAATGGCATACACCTAGATGTCATTAATGGCATACAGATAGAGGTCATTTATGGCATACAACTAGAGGTCATTAATGGCATACAGCTAGAGGTCATTTATGGCATACAACTAGAGGTCATTAATGGCATACACCTAGATGTCATTAAAGGCATACAGCTAGATGTCATTTATGGCATACAGCTAGAGGTGTTTAATGGCATACACCTAGATGTCATTAATGGCATACAGCTAGAGGTCATTTATGGCATACAACTTGATGTCATTTATGGCATACAGCTAGATGTCATTTATGGCATACAGCTAGAGGTCATTAATGGCATACACCTAGATGTCATTAATGGCAGCTAGATGTCATTTATGGCATTCAGCTAGATGTCATTTATGGCATACAACTAGAGGTCATTAATGGCATACAACTAGAGGTCATTAATGGCATACAGCTAGATGTCATTAATGGCATACAGCTAGAGGTCATTAATGGCATTCAGCTATATGTCATTAATGGCATACAACTAGAGGTCATTAATGGCATACAGCTAGAGGTCATTTATGGCATACAGCTAGATGTCATTTATGGCATACAATTAGAGGTCATTAATGGCATACAGCTAGAGGTCATTTATGGCATACAGCTAGATGTCATTTATGGCATACAGCTAGATGTAATTTAAGGTATACAACAAGAGGTCATTAATGGCATACAGCTAGAGGTCATTTATGGCATACAACTAGAGGTCATTAATGGCATACAACTAGAGGTCATTAATGGCATACAGCTAGAGGTCATTTATGGCATACAGCTAGAGGTCGTTAATGGCATACAGCTAGATGTCATTTATGGCATACAACTAGAGGTCATTAATGGCATACAGCTAGATGTCATTAATGGCATACAGCTAGATATCATTAATGGCATACAGCTAGAGGTCATTAATGGCATTCAGCTAGATGTCATTAATGGCATACAGCTAGAGGTCGTTAATGGCATACAGCTAGAGGTCATTAATGGCATTCAGCTAGATGTCATTTATGGCATACAACTAGAGGTCATTAATGGCATACAGCTAGAGGTCATTAATGGCATACAGCTAGATGTAATTTAAGGTATACAACAAGAGGTCATTAATGGCATACAGCTAGAGGTCATTTATGGCATACAACTAGAGGTCATTAATGGCATACAACTAGAGGTCATTAATGGCATACAGCTAGATGTCATTTATGGCATACAACTAGAGGTCATTTATGGCATACAGCTAGATGTAATTTAAGGTATACAACAAGAGGTCATTAATGGCATACAGCTAGAGGTCATTTATGGCATACAACTAGAGGTCATTAATGGCATACAACTAGAGGTCATTAATGGCATACAGCTAGATGTAATTTAAGGTATACAACAAGATGTCATTAATGGCATACAGCTAGAGGTCATTTATGGCATACAGCTAGATGTAATTTAAGGTATACAACAAGAGGTCATTAATGGCATACAGCTAGATGTCATTAATGGCATACAGCTAGAGGTCATTAATGGCATACAGCTAGAGGTCATTTATGGCATACAACTAGATGTAATTTAAGGTATACAACAAGAGGTCATTAATGGCATACAGCTAGAGGTCATTAATGGCATACAGCTAGATGTAATTTAAGGTATACAACAAGAGGTCATTAATGGCATACAGCTAGAGGTCATTTATGGCATACAACTAGAGGTCATTAATGGCATACAACTAGAGGTCATTAATGGCATACAGCTAGAGGTCATTTATGGCATACAGCTAGATGTAATTTAAGGTATACAACAAGAGGTCATTAATGGCATACAGCTAGAGGTCATTTATGGCATACAACTAGAGGTCATTAATGGCATACAACTAGAGGTCATTAATGGCATACAGCTAGAGGTCATTTATGGCATACAACTAGATGTAATTTAAGGTATACAACAAGAGGTCATTAATGGCATACAACTAGAGGTCATTAATGGCATACAGCTAGATGTAATTTAAGGTATACAACAAGAGGTCATTAATGGCATACAGCTAGAGGTCATTTATGGCATACAACTAGAGGTCATTAATGGCATACAACTAGAGGTCATTAATGGCATACAACTAGAGGTCATTAATGGCATACAGCTAGAGGTCATTTATGGCATACAGCTAGATGTAATTTAAGGTATACAACAAGAGGTCATTAATGGCATACAGCTAGAGGTCATTTATGGCATACAACTAGAGGTCATTAATGGCATACAACTAGAGGTCATTAATGGCATACAGCTAGAGGTCATTTATGGCATACAGCTAGATGTAATTTAAGGTATACAACAAGAGGTCATTAATGGCATACAGCTAGAGGTCATTTATGGCATACAACTAGAGGTCATTAATGGCATACAACTAGAGGTCATTAATGGCATACAGCTAGAGGTCATTTATGGCATACAACTAGATGTAATTTAAGGTATACAACAAGAGGTCATTAATGGCATACAACTAGAGGTCATTAATGGCATACAGCTAGATGTAATTTAAGGTATACAACAAGAGGTCATTAATGGCATACAGCTAGAGGTCATTTATGGCATACAACTAGAGGTCATTAATGGCATACAACAAGAGGTCATTAATGGAATACAGCTAGAGGTCATTAATGGCATACAACTAGAGGTCATTAATGGCATACAGCTAGATGTAATTTAAGGCATACAACTAGATGTCATTAATGGCATACATCTAGATGTCATTTAAGGCATACAACTAGAGGTCATTAATGGCATACAACTAGAGGTCATTAATGGCATACATCTAGATGTCATTTAAGGCATACAACTAGAGGTCATTAATGGCATACATCTAGATGTAATTTAAGGCATTCAACTAGAGGTCATTAATGGCATACAGCTAGAGGTCATTAATGGCATACAACTAGATGTCATTTAAGGCATACAACTAGAGGTCATTAATGGCATACATCTAGATGTAATTTAAGGCATTCAACTAGAGGTCATTAATGGCATACAGCTAGAGGTCATTTATGGCATACAACTAGAGGTCATTAATGGCATACAACTAGATGTCATTTAAGGCATACAACTAGAGGTCATTAATGGCATACATCTAGATGTAATTTAAGGCATTCAACTAGAGGTCATTAATGGCATACAGCTAGAGGTCATTTATGGCATACAGCTAGATGTCATTTATGGCATACAACTAGAAGTCATTAATGGCATACAGCTAGAGGTCATTAATGGCATACAGCTAGAGGTCATTAATGGCATACAGCTAGAGGTCATTTACGGCATACAACTAGAGGTCATAATGGCATACAGCTAGAGGTCATTTACGGCATACAACTAGAGGACATTAATGGCATACAGCTAGAGGTCATTTACGGCATACAGCTAGAGGTCATTAATGGCATACAGCTAGATGTCATTAATGGCATACAGCTAGATGTCATTTATGGCATACAACTAGAGGTCATTAATTGCATACAGCTAGAGGTCATTTATGGCATACAACTAGAGGTCATTAATGGCATACATCTAGATGTCATTTAAGGCATACAACTAGAGGTCATTAATGGCATACAGCTAGAGGTCATTTATGGCATACAGCTAGAGGTCGTTAATGGCATACAGCTAGATGTCATTTATGGCATACAACTAGAGGTCATTAATGGCATACAGCTAGATGTCATTAATGGCATACATCTAGATGTCATTTAAGGCATACAACTAGAGGTCATTTATGGCATACAACTAGAGGTCATTAATGGCATACAGCTAGAGGTCATTTACGGCATACAACTAGAGGTCATAATGGCATACAGCTAGATGTCATTAATGGCATACATCTAGATGTCATTTATGGCATACAACTAGAGGTCATTTATGTCATACAACTAGAGGTCATTAATGGCATACATCTAGATGTCATTTACGGCATACAACTAGAGGTCATTAATGGCATACAGCTAGATGTCATTAATGGCATACATCTAGATGTCATTTATGGCATACAACTAGAGGTCATTTATGTCATACAACTAGAGGTCATTAATGGCATACATCTAGATGTCATTTAAGGCATACAACTAGAGGTCATTAATGGCATACAGCTAGAGGTCATTTACGGCATACAACTAGAGGTCATTAATGGCATACAGCTAGAGGTCATTTACGGCATACAGCTAGAGGTCATTAATGGCATACAGCTAGATGTCATTAATGGCATACAGCTAGATGTCATTTATGGCATACAACTAGAGGTCATTTATGGCATACAGCTAGATGTCATTAATGGCATACAGCTAGATGTCATTAATGGCATACAGCTAGATGTCATTTATGGCATACAACTAGAGGTCATTTATGGCATACAGCTAGAGGTCATTAATGGCATACAGCTAGATGTCATTAATGGCATACAGCTAGATGTCATTTATGGCATACAACTAGAGGTCATTTATGGCATACAGCTAGATGTCATTTATGGCATACATCTAGATATCATTTATGGCATACAACTAGAGGTCATTAATGGCATACAGCTAGATGTCATTAATGGCATACAGCTAGATGTCATTTATGGCATACAGCTAGAGGTCATTAATGGCATACATCTAGATGTCATTTAAGGCATACAACTAGAGGTCATTAATGGCATACAGCTAGATGTCATTAATGGCATACAGCTAGATGTCATTAATGGCATACAGCTAGAGGTCATTTATGGCATACAGATAGATGTCATTAATGGCATACAGCTAGATGTCATTTATGGCATACAACTAGAGGTCATTAATGGCAAACAGCTAGATGTCATTAATGGCATACAGCTAGATGTCATTTATGGCATACAACTAGATGTCATTAATGGCATACAGCTAGATGTCATTAATGGCATACAGCTAGATGTCATTTATGGCATACAACTAGAGGTCATTAATGGCAAACAGCTAGATGTCATTAATGGCATACAGCTAGATGTCATTTATGGCATACAACTAGAGGTCATTAATGGCAAACAGCTAGATGTCATTAATGGCATACAGCTAGATGTCATTTATGGCATACAGCTAGATGTCATTTATGGCATACAACTAGAGGTCATTAATGGCATACAGCTAGATGTCATTAATGGCATACAGCTAGATATCATTTACGGCATACAGCTAGAGGTGTTTAATGGCATACACCTAGATGTCATTAATGGCATACAGCTAGAGGTCATTTATGGCATACAACTTGATGTCATTTATGGCATACAACTAGAGGTCATTAATGGCATACAGCTAGAGGTCATTAATGGCATACAACTAGAGGTCATTTATGGTATACAGCTAGAGGTCATTTATGGCATACACCTAGATGTCATTTATGGCATACAACTAGAGGTCATTAATGGCATACAGCTAGAGGTCATTTATGGTATAAAGCTAGAGGTCATTTATGGCATACAACTAGAGGTCATTAATGGCATACAGCTAGAGGTCATTAATGGCATTCAACTAGAGGTCATTAATGGCATACATCTAGATGTCATTTATGGCATACAGCTAGAGGTCATTAATGGCATACACCTAGATGTCATTAATGGCATACAACTAGAGGTCATTAATGGCATACACCTAGAGGTCATTAATGGCATACAACTAGAGGTCATTAATGGCATACAGCTAGATGTCATTTATGGCATACAGCTAGATGTCATTAATGGCATACACCTAGAGGTCATTAATGGCATACAGCTAGAGGTCATTAATGGCATACACCTAGAGGTCATTAATGGCATACATCTAGAGGTCATTAATGGCATACACCTAGAGGTCATTAATGGCATACAGCTAGAGGTCATTTATGGCGTACAACTAGAGGTCATTAATGGCATACAGCTAGAGGTCATTAATGGCATACATCTAGAGGTCATTAATGGCATACACCTAGAGGTCATTAATGGCATACAGCTAGAGGTCATTAATGGCATACACCTAGAGGTCATTAATGGCATACATCTAGAGGTCATTAATGGCATACACCTAGAGGTCATTAATGGCATACAGCTAGAGGTCATTTATGGCGTACAACTAGAGGTCATTAATGGCATACAGCTAGAGGTCATTAATGGCATACAACTAGATGTAATTTATGGCATACAACTAGAGGTCATTAATGGCGTACAGCTAGATGTAATTTAAGGTATACAACAAGAGGTCATTAATGGCATACAGCTAGAGGTCATTAATGGCATATAGCTAGAGGTCATTTATGGCATACAGCTAGAGGTCATTAATGGCATACAGCTAGATGTCAATAATGGCATACAGCTAGATGTCATTTATGGCATACAACTAGAGGTCATTAATGGCATACAGCTAGATGTCATTAATGGCATACAGCTAGATGTCATTAATGGCATACAGCTAGATGTCATTAATGGCATACATCTAGAGGTCATTAATGGCATACACCTAGAGGTCATTAATGGCATACAGCTAGATGTCATTAATGGCATACACCTAGAGGTCATTAATGGCATACATCTAGAGGTCATTAATGGCATACACCTAGAGGTCATTAATGGCATACAGCTAGATGTCATTTATGGCATACAGCTAGATGTCATTAATGGCATACACCTAGAGGTCATTAATGGCATACATCTAGAGGTCATTAATGGCATACACCTAGAGGTCATTAATGGCATACAGCTAGAGGTCATTTATGGCGTACAACTAGAGGTCATTAATGGCATACAGCTAGAGGTCATTAATGGCATACAACTAGATGTAATTTATGGCATACAACTAGAGGTCATTAATGGCGTACAGCTAGATGTAATTTAAGGTATACAACAAGAGGTCATTAATGGCATACAGCTAGAGGTCATTAATGGCATATAGCTAGAGGTCATTTATGGCATACAGCTAGAGGTCATTAATGGCATACAGCTAGATGTCAATAATGGCATACAGCTAGATGTCATTTATGGCATACAACTAGAGGTCATTAATGGCATACAGCTAGATGTCATTAATGGCATACAGCTAGATGTCATTAATGGCATACAGCTAGATGTCATTAATGGCATACAGCTAGATGTCATTAATTGCATACAGCTAGATATCATTTACGGCATACAACTAGAGGTCATTAATGGCATACAGCTAGAGGTCATTAATGGCATACAGCTAGATGTCATTAATGGCATACAGCTAGATGTCATTAATTGCATACAGCTAGATGTCATTAATTGCATACAGCTAGATGTCATTAATGGCATACAGCTAGATGTCATTAATGGCATACAGCTAGATGTCATTAATTGCATACAGCTAGATGTCATTAATTGCATACAGCTAGATGTCATTAATGGTATACAGCTAGATATCATTTACGGCATACAACTAGAGGTCATTAATGGCATACAACTAGAGGTCATTAATGGCATACAGCTAGAGGTCATTAATGGCATACACCTAGATGTCATTTATGGCATACAACTAGAGGTCATTAATGGCATACACCTAGAGGTCATTAATGGCCAACAACTAGAGGTCATTAATGGCATACAGCTAGATGTCATTTATGGCATACAGCTAGATGTCATTAATGGCATACATCTAGAGGTCATTAATGGCATACACCTAGAGGTCATTAATGGCATACAGCTAGAGGTCATTTATGGCGTACAACTAGAGGTCATTAATGGCATACAGCTAGAGGTCATTAATGGCATACAACTAGATGTCATTTATGGCATACAACTAGAGGTCATTAATGGCGTACAGCTAGATGTAATTTAAGGTATACAACAAGAGGTCATTAATGGCATACAGCTAGAGGTCATTAATGGCATACAGCTAGAGGTCATTAATGGCGTACAGCTAGATGTAATTTAAGGTATACAACAAGAGGTCATTTATGGCATACAGCTAGAGGTCATTAATGGCATACAGCTAGATGTCAATAATGGCATACAGCTAGATGTCATTTATGGCATACAACTAGATATCATTTACGGCATACAACTAGAGGTCATTAATGGCATACAGCTAGATGTCATTAATGGCATACAGCTAGATATCATTTACGGCATACAACTAGAGGTCATTAATGGCATACAGCTAGAGGTCATTAATTGCATACAGCTAGATGTCATTAATTGCATACAGCTAGATGTCATTAATGGCATACAGCTAGATGTCATTAATGGCATACAGCTAGATGTCATTAATTGCATACAGCTAGATGTCATTAATGGTATACAGCTAGATATCATTTACGGCATACAACTAGAGGTCATTAATGGCATACAACTAGAGGTCATTAATGGCATACAACTAGAGGTCATTAATGGCATACAACTAGAGGTCATTAATGGCATACAGCAAGATGTCATTAATGGCATACAGCTAGATGTCATTAATGGCATACAGCTAGATGTCATTAATGGCATACAGCTAGATGTCATTAATTGCATACAGCTAGATGTCATTAATTGCATACAGCTAGATGTCATTAATGGTATACAGCTAGATATCATTTACGGCATACAACTAGAGGTCATTAATGGCATACAACTAGAGGTCATTAATGGCATACAACTAGAGGTCATTAATGGCATACAGCTAGATGTCATTAATGGCATACAGCTAGATGTCATTAATGGCATACAGCTAGAGGTCATTAATTGCATACAGCTAGATGTCATTAATGGCATACAGCTAGATATCATTTACGGCATACAACTAGAGGTCATTAATGGCATACAGCTAGAGGTCATTTACGGCATACAACTATAGGTCATTAATGGCATACAACTAGAGGTCATTAATGGCATACAGCTAGAAGTTATTTATGGCATACAGCTAGATGTCATTTACGGCATACAACTAGAGGTCATTAATGGCATACATCTAGATGTCATTTACGGCATACAACTAGAGGTCATTAATGGCATACAGCTAGAGGTCATTTACGGCATACAACTAGAGGTCATTAATGGCATACAGCTAGAGGTCGTTAATGGCATACATCTAGATGTCATTTACGGCATACAACTAGAGGTCATTAATGGCATACAGCTAGAGGTCATTTACGGCATACAGCTAGAGGTCATTTATGGCATACAGCTAGAGGTCGTTAATGGCATACATCTAGATGTCATTTATGGCATACATCAAGATTTCATTTATGGCATACAACTAGAGGTCATTAATGGCATACATCTAGATGTCATTTATGGCATACAGCTAGAGGTCATTAATGGCATACACCTAGATGTCATTAATGGCATACAACTAGAGGTCATTAATGGCATACAGCTAGATGTCATTTATGGCATACAGTTAGATGTCATTAATGGCATACATCTAGAGGTCATTAATGGCATACAGCTAGAGGTCATTTATGGCGTACATCTAGAGGTCATTAATGGCATAAAGCTAGAGGTCATTAATGGCATACAACTAGTTGTCATTTATGGCATACAACTAGAGGTCATTAATGGCATACATCTAGATGTAATTTAAGGCATTCAACTAGAGGTCATTAATGGCATACAGCTAGAGGTCATTTATGGCATACAACTAGAGGTCATTAATGGCATACAACTAGATGTCATTTAAGGCATACAACTAGAGGTCATTAATGGCATACATCTAGATGTAATTTAAGGCATTCAACTAGAGGTCATTAATGGCATACAGCTAGAGGTCATTTATGGCATACAACTAGAGGTCATTAATGGCATACAGCTAGAGGTCATTTATGGCATACAGCTAGATGTCATTAATGGCATACAGCTAGATGTCATTTATGGCATACAACTAGAAGTCATTAATGGCATACAGCTAGAGGTCATTAATGGCATACAGCTAGATATCATTTACGGCATACAACTAGAGGTCATTAATGGCATACAGCTAGAGGTCATTTACGGCATACAACTAGAGGTCATAATGGCATACATCTAGATGTCATTTAAGGCATACAACTAGAGGTCATTAATGGCATACAGCTAGAGGTCATTTACGGCATACAACTAGAGGTCATTAATGGCATACATCTAGATGTCATTTAAGGCATACAACTAGAGGTCATTAATGGCATACAGCTAGAGGTCATTTATGGCATACAGCTAGAGGTCGTTAATGGCATACAGCTAGATGTCATTTATGGCATACAACTAGAGGTCATTAATGGCATACAGCTAGATGTCATTAATGGCATACATCTAGATGTCATTTATGGCATACAACTAGAGGTCATTTATGGCATACAGCTAGATGTCATTAATGGCATACATCTAGATGTCATTTAAGGCATACAACTAGAGGTCATTTATGGCATACAACTAGAGGTCATTTATGGCATACAACTAGAGGTCATTAATGGCATACAGCTAGAGGTCATTTAAGGCATACAGCTAGAGGTCATTAATGGCATACAACTAGAGGTCATTAATGGCATACAGCTAGATGTCATTAATGGCATACAGCTAGAGGTCATTTATGGCATACATCTAGAGGTCATTAATGGCATACACCTAGAGGTCATTAATGGCATACACCTAGAGGTCATTAATGGCATACATCTAGAGGTCATTAATGGCATACACCTAGAGGTCATTAATGGCATACACCTAGAGGTCATTTATGGCATACATCTAGAGGTCATTAATGGCATACATCTAGAGGTCATTAATGGCATACACCTAGAGGTCATTAATGGCATACACCTAGAGGTCATTAATGGCATACACCTAGAGGTCATTTATGGCATACACCTAGAGGTCATTTATGGCATACATCTAGAGGTCATTAATGGCATACAACTAGAGGTCATTAATGGCATACAGCTAGATGTCATTAATGGCATACAGCTAGAGGTCATTTATGGCATACATCTAGAGGTCATTAATGGCATACACCTAGAGGTCATTAATGGCATACACCTAGAGGTCATTAATGGCATACAGCTAGATGTCATTAATGGCATACATCTAGAGGTCATTAATGGCATACACCTAGAGGTCATTAATGGCATACAGCTAGAGGTCATTTATGGCGTACAACTAGAGGTCATTAATGGCATACAGCTAGAGGTCATTAATGGCATACAACTAGAGGTCATTTATGGCATACAACTAGAGGTCATTAATGGCATACAGCTAGATGTAATTTAAGGTATACAACAAGAGGTCATTAATGGCATACAGCTAGAGGTCATTAATGGCATACAGCTAGAGGTCATTAATGGCATATAGCTAGAGGTCATTTATGGCATACAGCTAGAGGTCATTAATGGCATACAGCTAGATGTAATTTAAGGTATACAACAAGAGGTCATTAATGGCATACAGCTAGATGTCAATAATGGCATACAGCTAGATGTCATTTATGGCATACAACTAGAGGTCATTAATGGCATACAGCTAGATGTCATTTATGGCATACAACTAGAGGTCATTAATGGCATACAGCTAGATGTCATTTATGGCATACAACTAGAGGTCATTAATGGCATACACCTAGAGGTCATTAATGGCATACAACTAGAGGTCATTAATGGCATACAGCTAGATGTCATTTATGGCATACAGCTAGATGTCATTAATGGCATACATCTAGAGGTCATTAATGGCATACACCTAGAGGTCATTAATGGCATACAGCTAGAGGTCATTTATGGCGTACAACTAGAGGTCATTAATGGCATACAGCTAGAGGTCATTAATGGTATACAACTAGAGGTCATTTATGGCATACAACTAGAGGTCATTAATGGCATACAGCTAGAGGTCATTAATGGCATATAGCTAGAGGTCATTTATGGCATACAGCTAGAGGTCATTAATGGCATACAGCTAGATGTAATTTAAGGTATACAACAAGAGGTCATTAATGGCATACAACTAGAGGTCATTAATGGCATACAGCTAGATGTCATTTATGGCATACAACTAGAGGTCATTAATTGCATACAGCTAGATGTCATTAATGGCATACAGCTAGATGTCATTAATTGCATACAGCTAGATGTCATTAATGGTATACAGCTAGATATCATTTACGGCATACAGCTAGAGGTCATTAATGGCATACAGCTAGATGTCATTAATGGCATACAGCTAGATGTCATTAATTGCATACAGCTAGATGTCATTAATGGCATACAGCTAGATGTCATTAATTGCATACAGCTAGATGTCATTAATGGCATACAGCTAGATGTCATTAATGGCATACAGCTAGATGTCATTAATTGCATACAGCTAGATGTCATTAATTGCATACAGCTAGATGTCATTAATGGTATACAGCTAGATATCATTTACGGCATACAACTAGAGGTCATTAATGGCATACAACAAGAGGTCATTAATGGCATACAGCTAGAGGTCATTAATGGCATACAGCTAGATGTCATTAATGGCATACAGCTAGATGTCATTAATTGCATACAGCTAGATATCATTTACGGCATACAGCTAGAGGTCATTAATGGCATACAACTAGAGGTCATTAATGGCATACAGCTAGATGTCATTAATGGCATACAGCTAGATGTCATTAATTGCATACAGCTAGATGTCATTAATGGTATACAGCTAGATGTCATTAATGGCATACAGCTAGATGTCATTAATTGCATACAGCTAGATGTCATTAATTGCATACAGCTAGATGTCATTAATGGCATACAGCTAGATGTCATTAATTGCATACAGCTAGATGTCATTAATTGCATACAGCTAGATGTCATTAATGGCATACAGCTAGATGTCATTAATGGCATACAGCTAGATGTCATTAATTGCATACAGCTAGATGTCATTAATGGCATACAGCTAGATGTCATTAATTGCATACAGCTAGATGTCATTAATGGCATACAGCTAGATGTCATTAATGGCATACAGCTAGATGTCATTAATTGCATACTGCTAGATGTCATT
Source organism: Pelmatolapia mariae (assembly GCF_036321145.2). Taxonomy (NCBI): domain Eukaryota; kingdom Metazoa; phylum Chordata; class Actinopteri; order Cichliformes; family Cichlidae; genus Pelmatolapia; species Pelmatolapia mariae. Next base: position 18,665,505 of record NC_086228.1, on the reverse strand, counting down.
AATGGCATACAGCTAGATGTCATTAATGGCATACAGCTAGATGTCATTAATTGCATACAGCTAGATGTCATTAATTGCATACAGCTAGATGTCATTAATTGCATACAGCTAGATGTCATTAATGGTATACAGCTAGATATCATTTACGGCATACAACTAGAGGTCATTAATGGCATACAACTAGAGGTCATTAATGGCATACAACTAGAGGTCATTAATGGCATACAGCAAGATGTCATTAATGGCATACAGCTAGATGTCATTAATGGCATACAGCTAGATGTCATTAATGGCATACAGCTAGATGTCATTAATTGCATACAGCTAGATGTCATTAATTGCATACAGCTAGATGTCATTAATTGCATACAGCTAGATGTCATTAATGGTATACAGCTAGATATCATTTACGGCATACAACTAGAGGTCATTAATGGCATACAACTAGAGGTCATTAATGGCATACAACTAGAGGTCATTAATGGCATACAGCTAGATGTCATTAATGGCATACAACTAGAGGTCATTAATGGCATACAGCTAGAAGTTATTTATGGCATACAGCTAGATGTCATTTACGGCATACAACTAGAGGTCATTAATGGCATACAGCTAGAGGTCATTTATGGCATACAGCTAGAGGTCGTTAATGGCATACATCTAGATGTCATTTATGGCATACAACTAGAGGTCATTAATGGCATACAGCTAGATATCATTTACGGCATACAACTAGAGGTCATTAATGGCATACAGCTAGATGTCATTAATTGCATACAGCTAGATGTCATTAATTGCATACAGCTAGATGTCATTAATTGCATACAGCTAGATGTCATTAATGGTATACAGCTAGATATCATTTACGGCATACAACTAGAGGTCATTAATGGCATACAACTAGAGGTCATTAATGGCATACAACTAGAGGTCATTAATGGCATACAGCAAGATGTCATTAATGGCATACAGCTAGATGTCATTAATGGCATACAGCTAGATGTCATTAATGGCATACAGCTAGATGTCATTAATTGCATACAGCTAGATGTCATTAATTGCATACAGCTAGATGTCATTAATTGCATACAGCTAGATGTCATTAATGGTATACAGCTAGATATCATTTACGGCATACAACTAGAGGTCATTAATGGCATACAACTAGAGGTCATTAATGGCATACAACTAGAGGTCATTAATGGCATACAGCTAGATGTCATTAATGGCATACAACTAGAGGTCATTAATGGCATACAGCTAGAAGTTATTTATGGCATACATCTAGATGTCATTTACGGCATACAACTAGAGGTCATTAATGGCATACAGCTAGAGGTCATTTATGGCATACAGCTAGAGGTCGTTAATGGCATACATCTAGATGTCATTTATGGCATACAACTAGAGGTCATTAATGGCATACAGCTAGATGTCATTAATGGCATACAGCTAGATATCATTTACGGCATACAACTAGAGGTCATTAATGGCATACAGCTAGAGGTCATTTACGGCATACAACTAGATGTCATTAATGGCATACAGCTAGATGTCATTTATGGCATACAGCTAGAGGTCGTTAATGGCATACATCTAGATTTCATTTATGGCATACAACTAGAGGTCATTAATGGCATACATCTAGATGTCATTTATGGCATACAGCTAGAGGTCATTAATGGCATACACCTAGATGTCATTAATGGCATACAACTAGAGGTCATTAATGGCATACAGCTAGATGTCATTTATGGCATACAGCTAGAGGTCATTAATGGCATACACCTAGATGTCATTAATGGCATACAACTAGAGGTCATTAATGGCATACAGCTAGATGTCATTTATGGCATACAGCTAGATGTCATTAATGGCATACATCTAGAGGTCATTAATGGCATACAACTAGAGGTCATTAATGGCATACAGCTAGATGTCATTTATGGCATACAGCTAGATGTCATTAATGGCATACATCTAGAGGTCATTAATGGCATACAGCTAGAGGTCATTTATGGCGTACATCTAGAGGTCATTAATGGCATAAAGCTAGAGGTCATTAATGGCATACAACTAGTTGTCATTTATGGCATACAACTAGAGGTCATTAATGGCATACAACTAGATGTAATTTAAGGTATACAACAAGAGGTCATTAATGGCATACAACTAGACGTCATTAATGGCACACAGCTAGAGGTCATTAATGGCATACAGCTAGAGGTCATTTATGGCATACAGCTAGATGTCAATAATGGCATACAGCTAGATGTCAATAATGGCATACAGCTAGATGTCAATAATGGCATACAGCTAGATGTCATTAATGGCATACAGCTAGATGTCATTAATGGCATACATCTGGATGTCATTTAAGGCATACAGCTAGATGTCATTTATGGCATACAACTAGAGGTCATTAACGGCATACAGCTAGATGTCATTAATGGCATACACCTAGAGGTCATTAATGGCATACAACTAGAGGTCATTAATGGCATACACCTAGATGTCATTTACGGCATACAACTAGAGGTCATTAATGGCATACATCTAGATGTCATTTATGGCATACAACTAGAGGTCATTAATGGCATACAGCTAGATGTCATTAATGGCATACAGCTAGATGTCATTAATTGCATACAGCTAGATGTCATTAATGGCATACAGCTAGATATCATTTACGGCATACAACTAGAGGTCATTAATGGCATACAGCTAGAGGTCATTTACGGCATACAACTATAGGTCATTAATGGCATACATCTAGAGGTCATTAATGGCATACAACTAGAGGTCATTAATGGCATACAGCTAGAAGTTATTTATGGCATACAGCTAGATGTCATTTACGGCATACAACTAGAGGTCATTAATGGCATACAGCTAGAGGTCATTAATGGCATACATCTAGAGGTCATTAATGGCATACAACTAGAGGTCATTAATGGCATACAGCTAGAAGTTATTTATGGCATACAGCTAGATGTCATTTACGGCATACAACTAGAGGTCATTAATGGCATACAACTATAGGTCATTAATGGCATACATCTAGATGTCATTTACGGCATACAACTAGAGGTCATTAATGGCATACAGCTAGAGGTCATTTACGGCATACAACCAGAGGTCATTTATGGCATACATCTAGATGTCATTAATGGCATACAGCTAGAGGTCGTTAATGGCATACATCTAGATGTCATTTATGGCATACAACTAGAGGTCATTAATGGCATACAGCTAGAGGTCGTTAATGGCATACATCTAGATGTCATTTATGGCATACAACTAGAGGTCATTAATGGCATACAGCTAGAGGTCGTTAATGGCATACATCTAGATGTCATTTATGGCATACAACTAGAGGTCATTAATGGCATACAGCTAGAGGTCGTTAATGGCATACATCTAGATGTCATTTATGGCATACAACTAGAGGTCATTAATGGCATACAGCTAGATGTCATTAATGGCATACAGCTAGATATCATTTACGGCATACAACTAGAGGTCATTAATGGCATACAGCTAGAGGTCATTTACGGCATACAGCTAGAGGTCGTTAATGGCATACATCTAGATTTCATTTATGGCATACAACTAGAGGTCATTAATGGCATACATCTAGATGTAATTTATGGCATACAGCTAGAGGTCATTAATGGCATACATCTAGATGTAATTTATGGCATACACCTAGATGTTATTAATGGCATACAACTAGAGGTCATTAATGGCATACAGCTAGATGTCATTTATGGCATACAGCTAGATGTCATTAATGGCATACATCTAGAGGTCATTAATGGCATACAGCTAGAGGTCATTTATGGCGTACATCTAGAGGTCATTAATGGCATAAAGCTAGAGGTCATTAATGGCATACAACTAGTTGTCATTTATGGCATACAACTAGAGGTCATTAATGGCATACAACTAGATGTAATTTAAGGTATACAACAAGAGGTCATTAATGGCATACAACTAGACGTCATTAATGGCACACAGCTAGAGGTCATTAATGGCATACAGCTAGAGGTCATTTATGGCATACAGCTAGATGTCAATAATGGCATACAACTAGACGTCATTAATGGCACACAGCTAGATGTCAATAATGGCATACAACTAGACGTCATTAATGGCACACAGCTAGAGGTCATTTATGGCATACAGCTAGATGTCATTTATGGCATACAACTAGACGTCATTAATGGCACACAGCTAGAGGTCATTAATGGCATACAGCTAGAGGTCATTTATGGCATACAGCTAGATGTCATTTATGGCATACAACTAGAGGTCATTAATGGCATACAGCTAGATGTCATTTATGGCATACAGCTAGATGTCATTAATGGCATACAGCTAGATGTCATTAATGGCATACATCTGGATGTCATTTAAGGCATACAGCTAGATGTCATTAATGGCATACATCTGGATGTCATTTAAGGCATACAGCTAGATGTCATTTATGGCATACAACTAGAGGTCATTAATGGCATACAGCTAGATGTCATTAATGGCATACATCTGGATGTCATTTAAGGCATACAGCTAGATGTCATTTATGGCATACAGCTAGATGTCATTAATGGCATACATCTGGATGTCATTTAAGGCATACAGCTAGATGTCATTTATGGCATACAACTAGAGGTCATTAATGGCATACAGCTAGATGTCATTAATGGCATACATCTGGATGTCATTTAAGGCATACAGCTAGATGTCATTTATGGCATACAACTAGAGGTCATTAATGGCATACAGCTAGAGGTCATTTACGGCATACAACTAGAGGTCATTAATGGCATACAGCTAGATGTCATTTATGGCATACAGCTAGATGTCATTAATGGCATACAGCTAGATGTCATTAATGGCATACATCTGGATGTCATTTAAGGCATACAGCTAGATGTCATTTATGGCATACAACTAGAGGTCATTAATGGCATACAGCTAGATGTCATTAATGGCATACATCTGGATGTCATTTAAGGCATACAGCTAGATGTCATTTATGGCATACAACTAGAGGTCATTAATGGCATACAGCTAGATGTCATTAATGGCATACATCTGGATGTCATTTAAGGCATACAGCTAGATGTCATTTATGGCATACAGCTAGATGTCATTAATGGCATACATCTGGATGTCATTTAAGGCATACAGCTAGATGTCATTTATGGCATACAACTAGAGGTCATTAATGGCATACAGCTAGATGTCATTAATGGCATACATCTGGATGTCATTTAAGGCATACAGCTAGATGTCATTTATGGCATACAACTAGAGGTCATTAATGGCATACAGCTAGAGGTCATTTACGGCATACAACTAGAGGTCATTAATGGCATACAGCTAGAGGTCATTTACGGCATACAACTAGAGGTCATTAATGGCATACAGCTAGAGGTCATTTACGGCATACAACTAGAGGTCATTAATGGCATACAGCTAGAGGTCATTTACGGCATACAATTAGAGGTCATTAATGGCATACAGCTAGAGGTCATTTATGGCATACAACTAGAGGTCATTAATGGCATACAGCTAGAGGTCATTTATGGCATACAGCTAGATGTCATTAATGGCATGCAGCTAGATATCATTCATGGCATACAACTAGAGGTCATTAATGGCATACAGCAAGATGTCATTAATGGCATACAGCTAGATGTCATTAATGGCATACAGATAGATGTCATTAATTGCATACAGCTAGATGTCATTAATTGCATACAGCTAGATGTCATTAATTGCATACAGCTAGATGTCATTAATGGTATACAGCTAGATATCATTTACGGCATACAACTAGAGGTCATTAATGGCATACAACTAGAGGTCATTAATGGCATACAGCTAGATGTCATTAATGGCATACAACTAGAGGTCATTAATGGCATACAGCTAGAAGTTATTTATGGCATACAGCTAGATGTCATTTACGGCATACAACTATAGGTCATTAATGGCATACATCTAGATGTCATTTACGGCATACAACTAGAGGTCGTTAATGGCATACAGCTAGAGGTCATTTACGGCATACAACTAGAGGTCATTAATGGCATACAGCTAGAGGTCATTTATGGCATACAGCTAGAGGTCGTTAATGGCATACATCTAGATGTCATTTATGGCATACAACTAGAGGTCATTAATGGCATACAGCTAGATGTCATTAATGGCATACAGCTAGATATCATTTACGGCATACAGCTAGAGGTCGTTAATGGCATACATCTAGATGTCATTTATGGCATACAACTAGAGGTCATTAATGGCATACAACTAGATGTCATTAATGGCATACAGCTAGAGGTCATTTATGGCATACAGCTAGAGGTCGTTAATGGCATACATCTAGATTTCATTTATGGCATACAACTAGAGGTCATTAATGGCATACATCTAGATGTCATTTATGGTATACAGCTAGAGGTCATTAATGGCATACAACTAGAGGTCATTAATGGCATACAGCTAGATGTCATTTATGGCATACAGCTAGATGTCATTAATGGCATACATCTAGAGGTCATTAATGGCATACAGCTAGAGGTCATTTATGGCGTACATCTAGAGGTCATTAATGGCATAAAGCTAGAGGTCATTAATGGCATACAACTAGTTGTCATTTATGGCATACAGCTAGAGGTCATTTATGGCATACAGCTAGATGTCAATAATGGCATACAGCTAGATGTCAATAATGGCATACAGCTAGATGTCATTAATGGCATACAGCTAGATGTCATTAATGGCATACATCTGGATGTCATTTAAGGCATACAGCTAGATGTCATTTATGGCATACAACTAGAGGTCATTAACGGCATACAGCTAGATGTCATTAATGGCATATACCTAGAGGTCATTAATGGCATACAACTAGAGGTCATTAATGGCATACACCTAGATGTCATTTACGGCATACAACTAGAGGTCATTAATGGCATACATCTAGATGTCATTTAAGGCATACAACTAGAGGTCATTAATGGCATACAAGTAGATATCATTTACGGCATACAACTAGAGGTCATTAATGGCATACAGCTAGATGTCATTAATGGCATACAGCTAGATGTCATTAATGGCATACAGCTAGATGTCATTAATTGCATACAGCTAGATGTCATTAATGGCATACAGCTAGATATCATTTACGGCATACAACTAGAGGTCATTAATGGCATACAGCTAGAGGTCATTTACGGCATACAACTATAGGTCATTAATGGCATACAGCTAGAAGTTATTTATGGCATACAGCTAGATGTCATTTACGGCATACAACTATAGGTCATTAATGGCATACATCTAGATGTCATTTACGGCATACAACTAGAGGTCATTTATGGCATACATCTAGATGTCATTAATGGCATACAGCTAGAGGTCGTTAATGGCATACATCTAGATGTCATTTATGGCATACAACTAGAGGTCATTTATGGCATACATCTAGATGTCATTAATGGCATACAGCTAGAGGTCGTTAATGGCATACATCTAGATGTCATTAATGGCATACAACTAGAGGTCATTAATGGCATACAGCTAGAGGTCATTTACGGCATACAACTAGAGGTCATTTATGGCATACATCTAGATGTCATTAATGGCATACAGCTAGAGGTCGTTAATGGCATACATCTAGATGTCATTTATGGCATACAACTAGAGGTCATTAATGGCATACAGCTAGAGGTCGTTAATGGCATACATCTAGATGTCATTTATGGCATACAACTAGAGGTCATTAATGGCATACAGCTAGAGGTCGTTAATGGCATACATCTAGATGTCATTTATGGCATACAACTAGAGGTCATTAATGGCATACAGCTAGATATCATTTACGGCATACAACTAGAGGTCATTAATGGCATACAGCTAGAGGTCATTTACGGCATACAACTAGATGTCATTAATGGCATACAGCTAGAGGTCATTTATGGCATACAGCTAGAGGTCATTTACGGCATACAACTAGAGGTCATTAATGGCATACAGCTAGAGGTCATTTATGGCATACAGCTAGAGGTCATTTACGGCATACAACTAGAGGTCATTAATGGCATACAGCTAGAGGTCATTAATGGCATACAGCTAGAGGTCATTTACGGCATACAACTAGATGTCATTAATGGCATACAACTAGAGGTCATTAATGGCATACAGCTAGAGGTCATTTACGGCATACAACTAGAGGTCATTAATGGCATACAGCTAGAGGTCATTTATGGCATACAGCTAGAGGTCGTTAATGGCATACATCTAGATTTCATTTATGGCATACAACTAGAGGTCATTAATGGCATACAGCTAGATGTCATTTATGGCATACATCTAGAGGTCATTAATGGCATACAGCTAGAGGTCATTAATGGCATACATCTAGAGGTCATTAATGGCATACAGCTAGAGGTCATTTATGGCGTACATCTAGAGGTCATTAATGGCATAAAGCTAGAGGTCATTAATGGCATACAACTAGTTGTCATTTATGGCATACAACTAGAGGTCATTAATGGCATACAACTAGATGTAATTTAAGGTATACAACAAGAGGTCATTAATGGCATACAACTAGACGTCATTAATGGCACACAGCTAGAGGTCATTAATGGCATACAGCTAGAGGTCATTTATGGCATACAGCTAGATGTCAATAATGGCATACAGCTAGATGTCATTAATGGCATACAACTAGAGGTCATTAATGGCATACAGCTAGATGTCATTAATGGCATACATCTGGATGTCATTTAAGGCATACAGCTAGAGGTCATTTATGGCATACAGCTAGATGTCAATAATGGCATACAGCTAGATGTCATTAATGGCATACAACTAGAGGTCATTAATGGCATACAGCTAGATGTCATTAATGGCATACATCTGGATGTCATTTATGGCATACAGCTAGATGTCATTTATGGCATACAGCTAGATGTCATTAATGGCATACATCTGGATGTCATTTAAGGCATACAGCTAGATGTCATTTATGGCATACAACTAGAGGTCATTAATGGCATACAACTAGAGGACATTAATGGCATACATCTAGATGTCATTTAAGGCTTACAACTAGAGGTCATTAATGGCATACAGCTAGAGGTCATTAATGGCATACAGCTAGAGGTCGTTAATGGCATACAGCTAGATGTCATTTATGGCATACAACTAGAGGTCATTTACGGCATACAGCTAGAGGTCATTAATGGCATACAGCTAGAGGTCATTAATGGCATACAGCTAGAGGTCATTTACGGCATACAACTAGAGGTCATTAATGGCATACAGCTAGAGGTCATTTACGGCATACAACTAGAGGTCATTAATGGCATACAGCTAGAGGTCATTTATGGCATACAACTAGAGGTCATTAATGGCATACAGCTAGAGGTCATTTATGGCATACAGCTAGATGTCATTAATGGCATACAACTAGAGGTCATTAATGGCATACAACTAGATGTCATTAATGGCATGCAGCTAGATATCATTCATGGCATACAACTAGAGGTCATTAATGGCATACATCTAGATGTCATTAATGGCATACATCTAGATGTCATTTAAGGCATACAACTAGAGGTCATTAATGGCATGCAGCTAGATATCATTCATGGCATACAACTAGAGGTCATTAATGGCATACATCTAGATGTCATTTAAGGCATACAACTAGAGGTCATTAATGGCATACAACTAGAGGTCATTAATGGCATACAGCTAGATGTCATTTATGGCATACAACTAGAGGTCATTAATGGCATACAGCTAGATGTCATTTATGGCATACAGCTAGATGTCATTAATGGCATACAACTAGAGGTCATTTATGGCATACAGCTAGATGTCATTTATGGCATACAGCTAGATGTCATTAATGGCATACAACTAGAGGTCATTTATGGCATACAGCTAGATGTCATTTATGGCATACAACTAGACGTCATTAATGGCACACAGCTAGAGGTCATTAATGGCATACAGCTAGAGGTCATTTATGGCATACAGCTAGATGTCATTTATGGCATACAACTAGAGGTCATTAATGGCATACAGCTAGATGTCATTTATGGCATACAGCTAGATGTCATTAATGGCATACAACTAGAGGTCATTAATGGCATACAGCTAGATGTCATTAATGGCATACATCTGGATGTCATTTAAGGCATACAGCTAGATGTCATTTATGGCATACAACTAGAGGTCATTAATGGCATACAGCTAGATGTCATTAATGGCATACATCTGGATGTCATTTAAGGCATACAGCTAGATGTCATTTATGGCATACAACTAGAGGTCATTAATGGCATACAGCTAGATGTCATTAATGGCATACAGCTAGATGTCATTTATGGCATACAACTAGAGGTCATTAATGGCATACAGCTAGAGGTCATTTACGGCATACAACTAGAGGTCATTAATGGCATACAGCTAGAGGTCATTTACGGCATACAACTAGAGGTCATTAATGGCATACAGCTAGAGGTCATTTACGGCATACAACTAGAGGTCATTAATGGCATACAGCTAGAGGTCATTTACGGCATACAACTAGAGGTCATTAATGGCATACAGCTAGAGGTCATTTATGGCATACAACTAGAGGTCATTAATGGCATACAGCTAGAGGTCATTTATGGCATACAGCTAGATGTCATTAATGGCATGCAGCTAGATATCATTCATGGCATACAGCTAGATGTCATTTATGGCATACAACTAGAGGTCATTAATGGCATACAGCTAGATGTCATTAATGGCATACATCTGGATGTCATTTAAGGCATACAGCTAGATGTCATTTATGGCATACAACTAGAGGTCATTAATGGCATACAGCTAGAGGTCATTTACGGCATACAACTAGAGGTCATTAATGGCATACAGCTAGAGGTCATTTACGGCATACAACTAGAGGTCATTAATGGCATACAGCTAGAGGTCATTTACGGCATACAACTAGAGGTCATTAATGGCATACAGCTAGAGGTCATTTACGGCATACAACTAGAGGTCATTAATGGCATACAGCTAGAGGTCATTTATGGCATACAACTAGAGGTCATTAATGGCATACAGCTAGAGGTCATTTATGGCATACAGCTAGATGTCATTAATGGCATGCAGCTAGATATCATTCATGGCATACAACTAGAGGTCATTAATGGCATACATCTAGATGTCATTAATGGCATACATCTAGATGTCATTTAAGGCATACAACTAGAGGTCATTAATGGCATACAGCTAGATGTCATTAATGGCATGCAGCTAGATATCATTCATGGCATACAACTAGAGGTCATTAATGGCATACATCTAGATGTCATTAATGGCATACATCTAGATGTCATTTAAGGCATACAACTAGAGGTCATTAATGGCATACAACTAGAGGTCATTAATGGCATACAGCTAGATGTCATTTATGGCATACAACTAGACGTCATTAATGGCACACAGCTAGAGGTCATTAATGGCATACAGCTAGAGGTCATTTATGGCATACAGCTAGATGTCAATAATGGCATACAGCTAGATGTCATTAATGGCATACAACTAGAGGTCATTAATGGCATACAGCTAGATGTCATTAATGGCATACATCTGGATGTCATTTAAGGCATACAGCTAGATGTCATTTATGGCATACAACTAGAGGTCATTAATGGCATACAGCTAGATGTCATTAATGGCATACATCTGGATGTCATTTAAGGCATACAGCTAGATGTCATTTATGGCATACAACTAGAGGTCATTAATGGCATACAGCTAGATGTCATTAATGGCATACATCTGGATGTCATTTAAGGCATACAGCTAGATGTCATTTATGGCATACAGCTAGATGTCATTAATGGCATACATCTGGATGTCATTTAAGGCATACAGCTAGATGTCATTTATGGCATACAACTAGAGGTCATTAATGGCATACAGCTAGATGTCATTAATGGCATACATCTGGATGTCATTTAAGGCATACAGCTAGATGTCATTTATGGCATACAACTAGAGGTCATTAATGGCATACAGCTAGATGTCATTTATGGCATACAACTAGAGGTCATTAATGGCATACAGCTAGAGGTCATTTATGGCATACAACTAGAGGACATAATGGCATACATCTAGATGTCATTTAAGGCATACAACTAGAGGTCATTAATGGCATACAGCTAGAGGTCATTAATGGCATACAGCTAGAGGTCGTTAATGGCATACAGCTAGAGGTCGTTAATGGCATACAGCTAGATGTCATTTAAGGCATACAACTAGAGGTCATTAATGGCATACAGCTAGAGGTCATTAATGGCATACAGCTAGATGTCATTAATGGCATACAGCTAGATATCATTTACGGCATACAACTAGATGTCATTAATGGCATACAGCTAGAGGTCATTAATGGCATACAGCTAGATGTCATTAATGGCATACAGCTAGATATCATTTACGGCATACAACTAGAGGTCATTAATGGCATACAGCTAGATATCATTTACGGCATACAACTAGAGGTCATTAATGGCATACAGCTAGATGTCATTAATGGCATACAGCTAGATATCATTTACGGCATACATCTAGATGTCATTTATGGCATACAACTAGAGGTCATTTATGGCATACATCTAGATGTCATTTAAGGCATACAACTAGAGGTCATTAATGGCATACAGCTAGAGGTCATTTATGGCATACAACTAGATGTCATTAATGGCATACATCTAGATGTCATTTATGGCATACAACTAGAGGTCATTAATGGCATACATCTAGATGTCATTTAAGGCTTACAACTAGAGGTCATTAATGGCATACAACTAGATGTCATTAATGGCATACATCTAGATGTCATTTATGGCATACAACTAGAGGACATTAATGGCATACATCTAGATGTCATTTAAGGCATACATCTAGATGTCATTTATGGCATACAATTAGAGGTCATTAATGGCATACAGCTAGAGGTCATTTATGGCATACAGCTAGAGGTCGTTAATGGCATACAGCTAGATGTCATTTATGGCATACAACTAGAGGTCATTAATGGCATACAGCTAGAGGTCATTTATGGCATACAGCTAGAGGTCGTTAATGGCATACAGCTAGATGTCATTTAAGGCATACAACTAGAGGTCATTAATGGCATACAACTAGAGGTCATTTATGGCATACAATTAGAGGTCATTAATGGCATACAGCTAGAGGTCATTTATGGCATACAACTAGAGGTCATTAATGGCATACAGCTAGAGGTCATTAATGGCATACAGCTAGAGGTCATTTATGGCATACAGCTAGAGGTCGTTAATGGCATACAGCTAGATGTCATTTATGGCATACAACTAGAGGTCATTAATGGCATACAACTAGAGGTCATTTATGGCATACAATTAGAGGTCATTAATGGCATACAGCTAGAGGTCATTTATGGCATACAACTAGAGGTCATTAATGGCATACAGCTAGAGGTCATTAATGGCATACAGCTAGAGGTCATTTATGGCATACAGCTAGAGGTCGTTAATGGCATACAGCTAGATGTCATTTATGGCATACAACTAGAGGTCATTAATGGCATACAACTAGAGGTCATTTACGGCATACAACTAGAGGTCATTAATGGCATACAGCTAGAGGTCATTTACGGCATACAACTAGAGGTCATTAATGGCATACAGCTAGAGGTCATTTACGGCATACAACTAGAGGTCATTAATGGCATACAGCTAGAGGTCATTTACGGCATACAACTAGAGGTCATTAATGGCATACAGCTAGAGGTCATTTATGGCATACAACTAGAGGTCATTAATGGCATACAGCTAGAGGTCATTTATGGCATACAGCTAGATGTCATTAATGGCATACAACTAGAGGTCATTAATGGCATACAGCTAGATGTCATTAATGGCATACATCTAGATGTCATTTAAGGCATACAACTAGAGGTCATTAATGGCATACATCTAGATGTCATTAATGGCATACATCTAGATGTCATTTAAGGCATACAACTAGAGGTCATTAATGGCATACATCTAGATGTCATTAATGGCATACATCTAGATGTCATTTAAGGCATACAACTAGAGGTCATTAATGGCATACAGCTAGATGTCATTAATGGCATGCAGCTAGATATCATTCATGGCATACAACTAGAGGTCATTAATGGCATACAACTAGAGGTCATTAATGGCATACAACTAGAGGTCATTAATGGCATACAGCTAGATGTCATTTATGGCATACAACTAGAGGTCATTAATGGCATACAGCTAGAGGTCATTTACGGCATACAACTACAGGTCATTAATTGCATACATCTAGATGTCATTTAAGGCATACAACTAGAGGTCATTAATGGCATACAGCTAGATGTAATTTAAGGCATACAACTAGAGGTCATTAATGGCATACAGCTAGATGTAATTTAAGGTATACATCTAGATGTCATTTAAGGCATACAACTAGAGGTCATTAATGGCATACAGCTAGATGTAATTTAAGGCATACAACTAGAGGTCATTAATGGCATACAACTAGAGGTCATTAATGGCATACAGCTAGATGTCATTAATGGCATTCAGCTAGATGTAATTTAAGGTATACATCTAGATGTCATTTAAGGCATACAACTAGATGTCATTTAAGGCATACAACTAGAGGTCATTAATGGCATACATCTAGATGTAATTTAAGGCATACAGCTAGAGGTCATTAATGGCATACAGCTAGAGGTCATTTATATCATACAACTAGAGGTCATTAATGGCATACAGCTAGATGTAATTTAAGGCATACAACTAGAGGTCATTAATGGCATACAGCTAGAGGTCATTTATGGCATACAGCTAGATGTCATTCAAGGCATACATCTAGATGTCATTTATGGCATACAACTAGAGGTCATTAATGGCATACAGCTAGAGGTCATTAATGGCATACAACTAGATGTCATTAATGGCATACATCTAGATGTCATTTAAGGCATACAACTAGAGGTCATTAATGGCATACAGCTAGAGGTCATTAATGGCATACAGCTAGAGGTCATTTATGGCATACAACTAGAGGTCATTAATGGCATACAGCTAGAGGTCATTTATGGCATACAGCTAGAGGTCATTAATGGCATACAACTAGAGGTCATTAATGGCATACAGCTAGATGTCATTAATGGCATACATCTAGATGTCATTTAAGGCATACAGCTAGAGGTCATTAATGGCATACAACTAGATGTCATTAATGGCATACAACTAGAGGTCATTAATGGCATACATCTAGATGTAATTTAAGGCATACAGCTAGAGGTCATTAATGGCATACAGCTAGAGGTCATTTATGGCATACAACTAGAGGTCATTAATGGCATACAGCTAGAGGTCATTTATGGCATACAGCTAGATGTCATTAATGGCATACAACTAGAGGTCATTAATGGCATACATCTAGATGTAATTTAAGGCATACAGCTAGAGGTCATTAATGGCATACAGCTAGAGGTCATTTATGGCATACAGCTAGATGTCATTAATGGCATACATCTAGATGTCATTTATGGCATACAACTAGAGATCATTTATGGCATACAACTAGAGGTCATTAATGGCATACAGCTAGATGTCATTAATGGCATACATCTAGATGTCATTTATGGCATACAACTAGAGGTCATTAATGGCATACAGCTAGATGTCATTTATGGCATACAACTAGAGGTCATTAATGGCATTCAGCTAGATGTCATTTAAGGCATACAGCTAGAGGTCATTAATGGCATACAGCTAGAGGTCATTAATGGCATTCAGCTAGATGTCATTAATGGCATACAACTAGATGTCATTTAAGGCATACAACTAGAGGTCATTAATGGCATACATCTAGATGTAATTTAAGGCATACAGCTAGAGGTCATTAATGGCATACAGCTAGAGGTCATTTATGGCATACAACTAGAGGTCATTAATGGCATACAGCTAGATGTAATTTAAGGCATACAACTAGAGGTCATTAATGGCATACAGCTAGATGTCATTAATGGCATACAGCTAGATGTCATTTATGGCATACATCTAGATGTCATTTAAGGCATACAACTAGATGTCATTTAAGGCATACAACTAGAGGTCATTAATGGCATACATCTAGATGTAATTTAAGGCATACAGCTAGAGGTCATTAATGGCATACAGCTAGAGGTCATTTATATCATACAACTAGAGGTCATTAATGGCATACAGCTAGATGTAATTTAAGGCATACAACTAGAGGTCATTAATGGCATACAGCTAGATGTCATTAATGGCATACAGCTAGATGTCATTTATGGCATACAACTAGAGGTCATTAATGGCATACAGCTAGAGGTCATTTATGGCATACAACTAGAGGTCGTTAATGGCATACAGCTAGATGTCATTAATGGCATACAGCTAGAGGTCATTAATGGCATACATCTAGATGTCATTTAAGGCATACAACTAGAGGTCATTAATGGCATACAGCTAGATGTCATTTAAGGCATACAACTAGAGGTCATTAATGGCATACAGCTAGATGTCCTTTAAGGCATACAGCTAGATGTCATTAATGGCATACAGCTAGATGTCATTTAAGCCATACAGCTAGATGTCATTAATGGCATACAGCTAGATGTCATTCAAGGCATACACCTAGATGTCATTAATGGCATACAGCTAGAGGTCATTAATGGCATACAACTAGAGGTCATTAATGGCATACAGCTAGAGGTCATTAATGGCATACAGCTAGATATCATTCATGGCATACAACTAGATGTCATTAATGTCATACATCTAGATGTCATTTAAGGCATACAGCTAGATGTCATTAATGGCATACAGCTAGATGTCATTCAAGGCATACAGCTAGATGTCATTTATGGCATACACCTAGAGGTCATTAATGGCATACAACTAGAGGTCATTAATGGCATACAGCTAGATGTCATTTAAGGCATACAGCTAGATGTCATTTAAGGCATACAGCTAGATGTCATTAATGGCATACAGCTAGATGTCATTCAAGGCATACAGCTAGATGTCATTTATGGCATACACCTAGAGGTCATTAATGGCATACAACTAGATGTCATTAATGTCATACATCTAGATGTCATTTAAGGCATACAGCTAGATGTCATTAATGGCATACAGCTAGATGTCATTCAAGGCATACAGCTAGATGTCATTTATGGCATACAGCTAGAGGTCATTAATGGCATACAACTAGAGGTCATTAATGGCATACAGCTAGATGTCATTTAAGGCATACAGCTAGATGTCATTAATGGCATACAGCTAGATGTCATTTATGGCATACAGCTAGAGGTCATTAATGGCATACAACTAGAGGTCATTAATGGCATACAGCTAGATGTCATTCAAGGCATACAGCTAGATGTCATTCAAGGCATACAGCTAGATGTCATTTATGGCATACACCTAGAGGTCATTAATGGCATACAACTAGATGTCATTAATGTCATACATCTAGATGTCATTTAAGGCATACAGCTAGATGTCATTAATGGCATACAGCTAGATGTCATTCAAGGCATACAGCTAGATGTCATTTATGGCATACAGCTAGAGGTCATTAATGGCATACAACTAGAGGTCATTAATGGCATACAGCTAGATGTCATTTAAGGCATACAGCTAGATGTCATTAATGGCATACAGCTAGATGTCATTCAAGGCATACAGCTAGATGTCATTTATGGCATACAACTAGAGGTCATTAATGGCATACAGCTAGATGTCATTAATGGCATACAGCTAGATATCATTTACGGCATACAACTAGAGGTCATTAATGGCATACAGCTAGATGTCATTTACGGCATACAACTAGAGGTCATTAATGGCATACAGCTAGAGGTCATTTATGGCATACAGCTAGAGGTCATTAATGGCATACAGCTAGAGGTCATTTACGGCATACAACTAGAGGTCATTAATGGCATACAGCTAGATGTCATTTACGGCATACAACTAGAGGTCATTAATCGCATACAGCTAGAGGTCATTTACGGCATACAACTAGAGGTCATTAATGGCATACATCTAGATGTCATTTAAGGCATACAACTAGAGGTCATTAATGGCATACAGCTAGAGGTCATTTATGGCATACAGCTAGATGTCATTAATGGCATACAGCTAGATGTCATTCAAGGCATACAGCTAGATGTCATTTATGGCATACAACTAGAGGTCATTAATGGCATACATCTAGATGTCATTTAAGGCATACAGCTAGATGTCATTCAAGGCATACAGCTAGATGTCATTTATGGCATACAACTAGAGGTCATTAATGGCATACAGCTAGATGTCATTAATGGCATACAGCTAGATATCATTTACGGCATACAACTAGAGGTCATTAATGGCATACAGCTAGATGTCATTTACGGCATACAACTAGAGGTCATTAATGGCATACAGCTAGAGGTCATTTATGGCATACAGCTAGAGGTCATTAATGGCATACAGCTAGAGGTCATTTACGGCATACAACTAGAGGTCATTAATGGCATACAGCTAGATGTCATTTACGGCATACAACTAGAGGTCATTAATCGCATACAGCTAGAGGTCATTTACGGCATACAACTAGAGGTCATTAATGGCATACATCTAGATGTCATTTAAGGCATACAACTAGAGGTCATTAATGGCATACAGCTAGAGGTCATTTATGGCATACAGCTAGATGTCATTAATGGCATACATCTAGATGTCATTTATGGCATACAACTAGAGGTCATTTATGGCATACAACTAGAGGTCATTAATGGCATACATCTAGATGTCATTTAAGGCATACAACTAGAGGTCATTAATGGCATACAACTAGATGTCATTAATGGCATACAGCTAGAGGTCATTTATGGCATACAACTAGATGTCATTAATGGCATACAGCTAGAGGTCATTTATGGCATACAGCTAGAGGTCGTTAATGGCATACAGCTAGAGGTCATTAATGGCATACAGCTAGAGGTCGTTAATGGCATACAGCTAGATGTCATTTATGGCATACAGCTAGAGGTCGTTAATGGCATACATCTAGATGTCATTTAAGGCATACAACTAGAGGTCATTTATGGCATACAATTAGAGGTCATTAATGGCATACAGCTAGAGGTCATTTATGGCATACAACTAGAGGACATTAATGGCATACATCTAGATGTCATTTAAGGCATACAACTAGAGGTCATTTATGGCATACAACTAGAGGTCATTTATGGCATACAACTAGAGGACATTAATGGCATACATCTAGATGTCATTTAAGGCATACAACTAGAGGTCATTAATGGCATACAGCTAGAGGTCATTTATGGCATACAACTAGAGGTCATTAATGGCATACAGCTAGAGGTCATTTATGGCATACAGCTAGAGGTCGTTAATGGCATACAACTAGAGGTCATTAATGGCATACAGCTAGAGGTCATTTATGGCATACAGCTAGAGGTCGTTAATGGCATACAGCTAGATGTCATTTAAGGCATACAACTAGAGGTCATTTATGGCATACAGCTAGAGGTCATTTATGGCATACAACTAGAGGTCATTAATGGCATACAGCTAGAGGTCATTAATGGCATACAGCTAGATGTCATTTATGGCATACAGCTAGAGGTCGTTAATGGCATACAGCTAGATGTCATTTATGGCATACAACTAGAGGACATTAATGGCATACATCTAGATGTCATTTAAGGCATACAACTAGAGGTCATTTATGGCATACAATTAGAGGTCATTAATGGCATACAGCTAGAGGTCATTTATGGCATACAACTGGAGGTCATTAATGGCATACAGCTAGAGGTCATTTATGGCATACAGCTAGAGGTCGTTAATGGCATACAGCTAGATGTCATTTAAGGCATACAACTAGAGGTCATTTATGGCATACAATTAGAGGTCATTAATGGCATACAGCTAGAGGTCATTTATGGCATACAACTAGAGGTCATTAATGGCATACAGCTAGAGGTCATTTATGGTATACAATTAGAGGTCATTAATGGCATACAGCTAGAGGTCATTTATGGCATACAACTAGAGCTCATTAATGGCATACAGCTAGAGGTCATTTATGGTATACAGCTAGAGGTCGTTAATGGCATACAGCTAGATGTCATTAATGGTCCTTCAGCCAGATGTCATTTATGGCATTCAGCCAGATGTCATTTATGGCATACAACTAGAGGTCATTAATGGCATACAGATAGATGTCATTAATGGCATACAGCTAGATGTCATTTATGGCATACAACTAGAGGTCATTAATGGCATACATCTAGATGTCATTTATGGCATACAACTAGAGGTCATTTATGGCATACAGCTAGATGTCATTTATGGCATACAGCTAGATGTCATTTATGGCATACAGCTAGAGGTCATTAATGGCATACAGCTAGATGTCATTAATGGCATTCAGCCAGATGTCATTTATGGCATACAACTAGAGGTCATTAATGGCATACAGATATATGTCATTAATGGCATACAGCTAGATGTCATTTATGGCATACAACTAGAGGTCATTAATGGCATACATCTAGATGTCATTTATGGCATACAACTAGAGGTCATTTATGGCATACAGCTAGATGTCATTTATGGCATACAGCTAGATGTCATTTATGGCATACAACTAGAGGTCATTAATGGCATACACCTAGAGGTCATTAATGGCATACAACTAGATGTCATTAATGGCATACAGCTAGAGGTCATTAATGGCATACAGCTAGATGTCATTAATGGCATTCAGCCAGATGTCATTTATGGCATACAACTAGATGTCATTAATGGCATACAGCTAGAGGTCATTAATGGCATACAGCTAGATGTCATTAATGGCATTCAGCCAGATGTCATTTATGGCATACACCTAGAGGTCATTAATGGCATACAACTAGATGTCATTAATGGCATACAGCTAGAGGTCATTAATGGCATACAGCTAGATGTCATTAATGGCATACAGCTAGATGTCATTTATGGCATACAACTAGAGGTCATTAATGGCATACAGCTAGAGGTCATTTATGGCATACAGCTAGATGTCATTTATGGCATACAGCTAGATGTCATTTATGGCATACAGCTAGAGGTCATTAATGGCATACAGCTAGAGGTCATTAATGGCATACAGCTAGAGGTCATTAATGGCATACAACTTGATGTCATTTATGGCATACAGCTAGATGTCATTAATGGCATACACCTAGAGGTCATTAATGGCATACAACTAGAGGTCATTAATGGCATACACCTAGAGGTCATTAATGGCATACACCTATAGGTCATTAATGGCATACAGCTAGATGTCATTTATGGCATACAGCTAGATGTCATTTATGGCATACAGCTAGAGGTCATTAATGGCATACAGCTAGATGTCATTTATGGCATACAGCTAGATGTCATTAATGGCATACAGCTAGAGGTCATTTATGGCATACAGCTAGATGTCATTTATGGCATACAGCTAGATGTCATTTATGGCATACAACTAGATGTCATTTATGGCATACAGCTAGAGGTCATTAATGGCATACAGCTAGATGTCATTTATGGCATACAGCTAGATGTCATTTATGGCATACAGCTAGATGTCATTTATGGCATACAGCTAGATGTCATTTATGGCATACAGCTAGAGGTCATTAATGGCATACAGCTAGATGTCATTTATGGCATACAGCTAGATGTCATTTATGGCATACAGCTAGAGGTCATTAATGGCATACAACTTGATGTCATTTATGGCATACAGCTAGATGTCATTTATGGCATACAGCTAGAGGTCATTAATGGCATACAGCTAGATGTCATTTATGGCATACAGCTAGATGTCATTTATGGCATACAGCTAGAGGTCATTAATGGCATACAACTTGATGTCATTTATGGCATACAGCTAGATGTCATTTATGGCATACAGCTAGAGGTCATTAATGGCATACAACTAGAGGTCATTTATGGCATACAGCTAGAGGTCATTAATGGCATACAGCTAGATGTCATTTATGGCATACAACTAGAGGTCATTAATGGCATACACCTAGAGGTCATTAATGGCATACACCTAGAGGTCATTAATGGCATACACCTAGATGTCATTAATGGCATACAACTAGAGGTCATTAATGGCATACAGCTAGATGTCAATAATGGCATACAACTAGAGGTCATTAATGGCATACACCTAGAGGTCAATAATGGCATACAACTAGAGGTCATTAATGGCATACAGCTAGAGGTCATTAATTGCATACAGCTAGAGGTCATTAATGGCATTCAGCTAGATGTCAATAATGGCATACAACTAGAGGTCATTAATGGCATACACCTAGAGGTCATTTATGGCGTACAACTAGAGGTCATTAATGGCATACAGCTAGAGGTCATTAATGGCATACAACTAGAGGTCATTAATGGCATACAGCTAGAGGTCATTAATGGCATTCAGCTAGATATCATTTATGGCATACAACTCGTCATTAATGGCATACAACTAGAGGTCATTAATGGCATACAACTAGAGGTCATTTATGGCATACAGCTAGATGTCATTTATGGCATACATCTAGAAGTCATTAACGGCATACAACTAGATGTCATTAATGGCATACAGCTAGAGGTCATTAATGGCATACAGCTAGATGTCATTTATGGCATACAACTAGAGGTCATTAATGGCATACACCTAGATGTCATTTATGGCGTACAACTAGAGGTCATTAATGGCATACAGCTAGAGGTCATTAATGGCATACAACTAGAGGTCATTAATGGCATACAGCTAGAGGTCATTAATGGCATTCAGCTAGATATCATTCATGGCATACAACTCGTCATTAATGGCATACAACTAGAGGTCATTAATGGCATACAACTAGAGGTCATTTATGGCATACAGCTAGATGTCATTTATGGCATACATCTAGAAGTCATTAACGGCATACAACTAGATGTCATTAATGGCATACAGCTAGAGGTCATTAATGGCATACAGCTAGATGTCATTTATGGCATACATCTAGAAGTCATTAACGGCATACAACTAGATGTCATAAATGGCATACAACTAGAGGTCATTAATGGCATACAACTAGAGGTCATTAATGGCATACAGCTAGAGGTCATTAATGGCATACAGCTAGAGGTCATTTATGGCATACAACTAGAGGTCATTAATGGCATACAGCTAGAGGTCATTCATGGCATACAACTAGAGGTCATTTAAGGTATACAACTAGAGGTCATTTAAGGCATACAACTAGAGGTCATTAATGGCATACAGCTAGAGGTCATTTATGGCATACAACTAGAGGTCATTTAAGGCATACAACTAGAGGTCATTAATGGCATACAACTTGATGTCATTTATGGCATACACCTAGAGGTCATTAATGGCATACAACTAGAGGTCATTAATGGCATACATCTAGATGTCATTTAAGGCATACAACTAGAGGTCATTAATGGCATACATCTAGATGTCATTTAAGGCATACAACTAGAGGTCATTAATGGCATACAAGTAGATATCATTTACGGCATACAACTAGAGGTCATTAATGGCATACATCTAGATGTAATTTAAGGTATACAACAAGAGGTCATTAATGGCATACAGCTAGAGGTCATTTATGGCATACAACTAGAGGTCATTTAAGGCATACAACTAGAGGTCATTAATGGCATACAGCTAGAGGTCATTTATGGCATACAACTAGAGGTCATTTAAGGCATACAGCTAGAGGTCATTTATGGCATACAACTAGAGGTCATTTAAGGCATACAACTAGAGGTCATTAATGGCATACAACTAGAGGTCATTAATGGCATACAGCTAGAGGTAATTTAAGGTATACAACAAGAGGTCATTAATGGCATACAGCTAGAGGTCATTTATGGCATACAACTAGAGGTCATTAATGGCATACATCTAGATGTAATTTAAGGCATACAACTAGAGGTCATTAATGGCATACATCTAGATGTAATTTAAGGCATACAACTAGAGGTCATTAATGGCATACATCTAGATGTAATTTAAGGCATACAACTAGAGGTCATTAATGGCATACAGCTAGAGGTCATTAATGGCATACATCTAGATGTAATTTAAGGCATACAACTAGAGGTCATTAATGGCATACATCTAGATGTCATTTAAGGCATACAACTAGATGTCATTAATGGCATACATCTAGATGTCATTTAAGGCATACAACTAGAGGTCATTAATGGCATACATCTAGATGTAATTTAAGGCATACAACTAGAGGTCATTAATGGCATACAGCTAGAAGTCATTTATGGCATACAACTAGAGGTCATTAATGGCATACATCTAGATGTAATTTATGGCATACAACTAGAGGTCATTAATGGCATACAGCTAGATGTCATTAATGGCATACAGCTAGATGTCATTTAAGGCATACAGCTAGATGTCATTAATGGCATACAGCTAGATGTCATTTAAGGCATACAACTAGAGGTCATTAATGGCATACATCTAGATGTCATTTAAGGCATACAACTAGATGTCATTAATGGCATACATCTAGATGTCATTTAAGGCATACAACTAGAGGTCATTAATGGCATACATCTAGATGTAATTTAAGGCATACAACTAGAGGTCATTAATGGCATACAGCTAGAAGTCATTTATGGCATACAACTAGAGGTCATTAATGGCATACATCTAGATGTAATTTATGGCATACAACTAGAGGTCATTAATGGCATACAGCTAGAGGTCATTTATGGAATACAGCTAGATGTCATTAATGGCATACAGCTAGATGTCATTTAAGGCATACAGCTAGATGTCAATAATGGCATACAGCTAGATGTCATTTAAGGCATACAGCTAGATGTCATTAATGACATACAGCTAGATATCATTTATGTCATACAACTAGATGTCATTAATGGCATACAGCTAGATGTCATTTATGGCATACAGCTAGATGTCATTAATGACATACAGCTAGATGTCATTTATGTCATACAACTAGATGTCATTAATGGCATACAGCTAGATGTCATTTATGGCATACAGCTAGATGTCATTAATGGCATACAGCTAGATGTCATTTATGTCATACAACTAGAGGTCATTAATGGCATACAGCTAGAAGTCATTAATGGCATACAGCTAGATGTCATTTATGGCATACAACTAGAGGTCATTAATGGCATACAGCTAGATGTCATTTATGGCATACAACTAGAGGTCATTAATGGCATACAGCTAGATGTCATTAATGGCATACAGCTAGATGTCATTAATGGCATACATCTAGATATCATTTATGTCATACAACTAGAGGTCATTAATGGCATACAGCTAGAAGTCATTTATGGCATACAACTAGAGGTCATTTATGGCATACAACTAGAGGTCATTAATGGCATACAGCTAGAAGTCATTTATGGCATACAACTAGAGGTCATTAATGGCATACAGCTAGATGTCATTTAAGGCATACAGCTAGATGTCATTAATGGCATACAGCTAGAGGTCATTTATGGCATACAACTAGAGGTCATTTATGGCATACAACTAGAGGTCATTTATGGCATACAACTAGAGGTCATTAATGGCATACAGCTAGAGGTCATTTATGGCATACAACTAGAGGTCATTAATGGCATACAGCTAGAAGTCATTTATGGCATACAACTAGAGGTCATTAATGGCATACAGCTAGAGGTCATTTATGGCATACAACTAGAGGTCATTAATGGCATACAACTAGAGGTCATTTATGGCATACAACTAGAGGTCATTAATGGCATACAGCTAGAAGTCATTTATGGCATACAACTAGAGGTCATTAATGGCATACAGCTAGATGTCATTTAAGGCATACAACTAGAGGTCATTAATGGCATACAACTAGAGGTCATTTATGGCATACAACTAGAGGTCATTAATGGCATACAGCTAGAGGTCATTTATGGCATACAACTAGAGGTCATTAATGGCATACAGCTAGAGGTCATTTATGGCATACAACTAGAGGTCATTAATGGCATACAACTAGAGGTCATTTATGGCATACAACTAGAGGTCATTAATGGCATACAGCTAGAAGTCATTTATGGCATACAACTAGAGGTCATTAATGGCATACAGCTAGATGTCATTTAAGGCATACAGCTAGATGTCATTAATGGCATACAGCTAGATGTCATTCAAGGCATACAGCTAGATGTCATTAATGGCATACAGCTAGAGGTCATTCAAGGCATACAGCTAGATGTCATTAATGGCATACAGCTAGATGTCATTTATGGCATACAACTAGAGGTCATTAATGGCATACAGCTAGATGTCATTTATGGCATACAACTAGAGGTCATTAATGGCATACAGCTAGAAGTCATTTATGGCATACAACTAGAGGTCATTTATGGCATACAACTAGAGGTCATTAATGGCATACAGCTAGAAGTCATTTATGGCATACAACTAGAGGTCATTAATGGCATACAGCTAGATGTCATTTAAGGCATACAGCTAGATGTCATTAATGGCATACAGCTAGAGGTCATTTATGGCATACAACTAGAGGTCATTTATGGCATACAACTAGAGGTCATTTATGGCATACAACTAGAGGTCATTAATGGCATACAGCTAGAGGTCATTTATGGCATACAACTAGAGGTCATTAATGGCATACAGCTAGAAGTCATTTATGGCATACAACTAGAGGTCATTAATGGCATACAGCTAGAGGTCATTTATGGCATACAACTAGAGGTCATTAATGGCATACAACTAGAGGTCATTTATGGCATACAACTAGAGGTCATTAATGGCATACAGCTAGAAGTCATTTATGGCATACAACTAGAGGTCATTAATGGCATACAGCTAGATGTCATTTAAGGCATACAACTAGAGGTCATTAATGGCATACAACTAGAGGTCATTTATGGCATACAACTAGAGGTCATTAATGGCATACAGCTAGATGTCATTTAAGGCATACAACTAGAGGTCATTAATGGCATACAACTAGAGGTCATTAATGGCATACAGCTAGAAGTCATTTATGGCATACAACTAGAGGTCATTAATGGCATACAGCTAGATGTCATTTAAGGCATACAGCTAGATGTCATTAATGGCATACAGCTAGATGTCATTTAAGGCATACAGCTAGATGTCATTAATGGCATACAGCTAGATGTCATTCAAGGCATACAGCTAGATGTCATTAATGGCATACAGCTAGAGGTCATTCAAGGCATACAGCTAGATGTCATTAATGGCATACAGCTAGATGTCATTTATGGCATACAACTAGAGGTCATTAATGGCATACAGCTAGATGTCATTTATGGCATACAACTAGAGGTCATTAATGGCATACAGCTAGAAGTCATTTATGGCATACAACTAGAGGTCATTTATGGCATACAACTAGAGGTCATTAATGGCATACAGCTAGAAGTCATTTATGGCATACAACTAGAGGTCATTAATGGCATACAGCTAGATGTCATTTAAGGCATACAGCTAGATGTCATTAATGGCATACAGCTAGAGGTCATTTATGGCATACAACTAGAGGTCATTTATGGCATACAACTAGAGGTCATTAATGGCATACAACTAGAGGTCATTTATGGCATACAACTAGAGGTCATTAATGGCATACAGCTAGAAGTCATTTATGGCATACAACTAGAGGTCATTTATGGCATACAACTAGAGGTCATTAATGGCATACAGCTAGAAGTCATTTATGGCATACAACTAGAGGTCATTAATGGCATACAGCTAGATGTCATTTAAGGCATACAACTAGAGGTCATTAATGGCATACAACTAGAGGTCATTTATGGCATACAACTAGAGGTCATTAATGGCATACAGCTAGAGGTCATTTATGGCATACAACTAGAGGTCATTAATGGCATACAGCTAGAGGTCATTTATGGCATACAACTAGAGGTCATTAATGGCATACAACTAGAGGTCATTTATGGCATACAACTAGAGGTCATTAATGGCATACAGCTAGAAGTCATTTATGGCATACAACTAGAGGTCATTAATGGCATACAGCTAGATGTCATTTAAGGCATACAGCTAGATGTCATTAATGGCATACAGCTAGATGTCATTTAAGGCATACAGCTAGATGTCATTAATGGCATACAGCTAGATGTCATTCAAGGCATACAGCTAGATGTCATTAATGGCATACAGCTAGAGGTCATTCAAGGCATACAGCTAGATGTCATTAATGGCATACAGCTAGATGTCATTTATGGCATACAACTAGAGGTCATTAATGGCATACAGCTAGATGTCATTTATGGCATACAACTAGAGGTCATTAATGGCATACAGCTAGAAGTCATTTATGGCATACAACTAGAGGTCATTTATGGCATACAACTAGAGGTCATTAATGGCATACAGCTAGAAGTCATTTATGGCATACAACTAGAGGTCATTAATGGCATACAGCTAGATGTCATTTAAGGCATACAGCTAGATGTCATTAATGGCATACAGCTAGAGGTCATTTATGGCATACAACTAGAGGTCATTTATGGCATACAACTAGAGGTCATTTATGGCATACAACTAGAGGTCATTAATGGCATACAGCTAGAGGTCATTTATGGCATACAACTAGAGGTCATTAATGGCATACAGCTAGAAGTCATTTATGGCATACAACTAGAGGTCATTAATGGCATACAGCTAGAGGTCATTTATGGCATACAACTAGAGGTCATTAATGGCATACAACTAGAGGTCATTTATGGCATACAACTAGAGGTCATTAATGGCATACAGCTAGAAGTCATTTATGGCATACAGCTAGATGTCATTTAAGGCATACAACTAGAGGTCATTAATGGCATACAACTAGAGGTCATTTATGGCATACAACTAGAGGTCATTAATGGCATACAGCTAGATGTCATTTAAGGCATACAACTAGAGGTCATTAATGGCATACAACTAGAGGTCATTTATGGCATACAACTAGAGGTCATTAATGGCATACAGCTAGATGTCATTTAAGGCATACAACTAGAGGTCATTAATGGCATACAACTAGAGGTCATTAATGGCATACAGCTAGAAGTCATTTATGGCATACAACTAGAGGTCATTAATGGCATACAGCTAGATGTCATTTAAGGCATACAGCTAGATGTCATTAATGGCATACAGCTAGATGTCATTTAAGGCATACAGCTAGATGTCATTAATGGCATACAGCTAGATGTCATTCAAGGCATACAGCTAGATGTCATTAATGGCATACAGCTAGATGTCATTCAAGGCATACAGCTAGATGTCATTCAAGGCATACAGCTAGATGTCATTAATGGCATACAGCTAGAGGTCATTCAAGGCATACAGCTAGATGTCATTTATGGCATACAACTAGAGGTCATTAATGGCATACAGCTAGAAGTCATTTATGGCATACAACTAGAGGTCATTAATGGCATACAGCTAGATGTCATTTAAGGCATACAGCTAGATGTCATTAATGGCATACAGCTAGAGGTCATTTATGGCATACAACTAGAGGTCATTAATGGCATACAGCTAGAAGTCATTTATGGCATACAACTAGAGGTCATTAATGGCATACAGCTAGAGGTCATTTATGGCATACAACTAGAGGTCATTAATGGCATACAACTAGAGGTCATTTATGGCATACAACTAGAGGTCATTAATGGCATACAGCTAGAAGTCATTTAT
This sequence comes from Pelmatolapia mariae, assembly GCF_036321145.2. Lineage (NCBI taxonomy): Eukaryota > Metazoa > Chordata > Actinopteri > Cichliformes > Cichlidae > Pelmatolapia > Pelmatolapia mariae. Next base: position 18,635,580 of record NC_086228.1, on the reverse strand, counting down.
GGCATACAACTAGAGGTCATTAATGGCATACAGCTAGATGTCATTTAAGGCATACAACTAGAGGTCATTAATGGCATACAACTAGAGGTCATTTATGGCATACAACTAGAGGTCATTAATGGCATACAGCTAGAGGTCATTTATGGCATACAACTAGAGGTCATTAATGGCATACAGCTAGAGGTCATTTATGGCATACAACTAGAGGTCATTAATGGCATACAACTAGAGGTCATTTATGGCATACAACTAGAGGTCATTAATGGCATACAGCTAGAAGTCATTTATGGCATACAACTAGAGGTCATTAATGGCATACAGCTAGATGTCATTTAAGGCATACAGCTAGATGTCATTAATGGCATACAGCTAGATGTCATTTAAGGCATACAGCTAGATGTCATTAATGGCATACAGCTAGATGTCATTCAAGGCATACAGCTAGATGTCATTAATGGCATACAGCTAGAGGTCATTCAAGGCATACAGCTAGATGTCATTAATGGCATACAGCTAGATGTCATTTATGGCATACAACTAGAGGTCATTAATGGCATACAGCTAGATGTCATTTATGGCATACAACTAGAGGTCATTAATGGCATACAGCTAGAAGTCATTTATGGCATACAACTAGAGGTCATTTATGGCATACAACTAGAGGTCATTAATGGCATACAGCTAGAAGTCATTTATGGCATACAGCTAGATGTCATTAATGGCATACAGCTAGATGTCATTTAAGGCATACAGCTAGATGTCATTAATGGCATACAGCTAGAGGTCATTTATGGCATACAACTAGAGGTCATTTATGGCATACAACTAGAGGTCATTAATGGCATACAGCTAGATGTCATTTAAGGCATACAGCTAGATGTCATTAATGGCATACAGCTAGAGGTCATTTATGGCATACAACTAGAGGTCATTTATGGCATACAACTAGAGGTCATTTACGGCATACAACTAGAGGTCATTAATGGCATACAGCTAGAGGTCATTTATGGCATACAACTAGAGGTCATTAATGGCATACAGCTAGAAGTCATTTATGGCATACAACTAGAGGTCATTAATGGCATACAGCTAGAGGTCATTTATGGCATACAACTAGAGGTCATTAATGGCATACAACTAGAGGTCATTTATGGCATACAACTAGAGGTCATTAATGGCATACAGCTAGAAGTCATTTATGGCATACAACTAGAGGTCATTAATGGCATACAGCTAGAGGTCATTTATGGCATACAACTAGAGGTCATTAATGGCATACAACTAGAGGTCATTTATGGCATACAACTAGAGGTCATTAATGGCATACAACTAGAGGTCATTTAAGGCATACAACTAGAGGTCATTAATGGCATACAACTAGAGGTCATTTATGGCATACAACTAGAGGTCATTAATGGCATACAGCTAGATGTCATTTAAGGCATACAACTAGAGGTCATTAATGGCATACAACTAGAGGTCATTAATGGCATACAGCTAGAAGTCATTTATGGCATACAACTAGAGGTCATTAATGGCATACAGCTAGATGTCATTTAAGGCATACAGCTAGATGTCATTAATGGCATACAGCTAGATGTCATTTAAGGCATACAGCTAGATGTCATTTAAGGCATACAGCTAGATGTCATTAATGGCATACAGCTAGATGTCATTTAAGGCATACAGCTAGATGTCATTAATGGCATACAGCTAGATGTCATTCAAGGCATACAGCTAGATGTCATTAATGGCATACAGCTAGAGGTCATTCAAGGCATACAGCTAGATGTCATTAATGGCATACAGCTAGATGTCATTTATGGCATACAACTAGAGGTCATTAATGGCATACAGCTAGATGTCATTTATGGCATACAACTAGAGGTCATTAATGGCATACAGCTAGAAGTCATTTATGGCATACAACTAGAGGTCATTTATGGCATACAACTAGAGGTCATTAATGGCATACAGCTAGAAGTCATTTATGGCATACAACTAGAGGTCATTAATGGCATACAGCTAGATGTCATTTAAGGCATACAGCTAGATGTCATTAATGGCATACAGCTAGAGGTCATTTATGGCATACAACTAGAGGTCATTTATGGCATACAACTAGAGGTCATTAATGGCATACAACTAGAGGTCATTTATGGCATACAACTAGAGGTCATTAATGGCATACAGCTAGAAGTCATTTATGGCATACAACTAGAGGTCATTAATGGCATACAGCTAGATGTCATTTAAGGCATACAGCTAGATGTCATTAATGGCATACAGCTAGATGTCATTTAAGGCATACAGCTAGATGTCTTTAATGGCATACAGCTAGATGTCATTCAAGGCATACAGCTAGATGTCATTAATGGCATACAGCTAGAGGTCATTCAAGGCATACAGCTAGATGTCATTAATGGCATACAGCTAGATGTCATTTATGGCATACAACTAGAGGTCATTAATGGCATACAGCTAGAAGTCATTTATGACATACAACTAGAGGTCATTTATGGCATACAACTAGAGGTCATTAATGGCATACAGCTAGAAGTCATTTATGGCATACAACTAGAGGTCATTAATGGCATACAGCTAGATGTCATTTAAGGCATACAGCTAGACGTCATTTAAGGCATACAACTAGAGGTCATTAATGGCATACAACTAGAGGTCATTTATGGCATACAACTAGAGGTCATTAATGGCATACAGCTAGATGTCATTTAAGGCATACAACTAGAGGTCATTAATGGCATACAACTAGAGGTCATTAATGGCATACAGCTAGATGTCATTTATGGCATACAACTAGAGGTCATTAATGGCATACAACTAGAGGTCATTAATGGCATACAGCTAGATGTCATTTATGGCATACAACTAGAGGTCATTTATGGCATACAACTAGAGGTCATTAATGGCATACAGCTAGATGTCATTTAAGGCATACAACTAGAGGTCATTAATGGCATACAACTAGATGTCATTTATGGCATACAACTAGAGGTCATTTATGGCATACAACTAGAGGTCATTAATGGCATACAACTAGAGGTCATTAATGGCATACAGCTAGATGTCATTTATGGCATACAACTAGAGGTCATTTATGGCATACAACTAGAGGTCATTAATGGCATACAGCTAGATGTCATTTAAGGCATACAACTAGAGGTCATTAATGGCATACAACTAGAGGTCATTTATGGCATACAACTAGAGGTCATTAATGGCATACAGCTAGATGTCATTAATGGCATACAGCTAGAGGTCATTCAAGGCATACAGCTAGATGTCATTAATGGCATACAGCTAGATGTCATTTATGGCATACAACTAGAGGTCATTAATGGCATACAGCTAGATGTCATTTATGGCATACAACTAGAGGTCATTAATGGCATACAGCTAGAAGTCATTTATGGCATACAACTAGAGGTCATTTATGGCATACAGCTAGATGTCATTTAAGGCATACAGCTAGATGTCATTAATGGCATACAGCTAGAGGTCATTTAAGGCATACAGCTAGATGTCATTAATGGCATACAGCTAGAGGTCATTTATGGCATACAACTAGAGGTCATTTATGGCATACAACTAGAGGTCATTAATGGCATACAGCTAGAGGTCATTTATGGCATACAACTAGAGGTCATTTATGGCATACAAATAGAGGTCATTAATGGCATACAGCTAGAGGTCATTTATGGCATACAACTAGAGGTCATTAATGGCATACAGCTAGATGTCATTTAAGGCATACAGCTAGATGTCATTAATGGCATACAGCTAGAGGTCATTTATGGCATACAACTAGAGGTCATTTATGGCATACAACTAGAGGTCATTTATGGCATACAACTAGAGGTCATTAATGGCATACAGCTAGAGGTCATTTATGGCATACAACTAGAGGTCATTAATGGCATACAGCTAGAAGTCATTTATGGCATACAACTAGAGGTCATTAATGGCATACAGCTAGAGGTCATTTATGGCATACAACTAGAGGTCATTTATGGCATACAACTAGAGGTCATTAATGGCATACAGCTAGAAGTCATTTATGGCATACAACTAGAGGTCATTAATGGCATACAGCTAGATGTCATTTAAGGCATACAACTAGAGGTCATTAATGGCATACAACTAGAGGTCATTAATGGCATACAGCTAGAGGTCATTTATGGCATACAACTAGAGGTCATTAATGGCATACAGCTAGAGGTCATTTATGGCATACAACTAGAGGTCATTAATGGCATACAGCTAGAGGTCATTTATGGCATACAACTAGAGGTCATTAATGGCATACAACTAGAGGTCATTTATGGCATACAGCTAGAAGTCATTTATGGCATACAACTAGAGGTCATTAATGGCATACAGCTAGAAGTCATTTATGGCATACAACTAGAGGTCATTAATGGCATACAGCTAGATGTCATTTAAGGCATACAACTAGAGGTCATTAATGGCATACAACTAGAGGTCATTTATGGCATACAACTAGAGGTCATTAATGGCATACAGCTAGAGGTCATTTATGGCATACAACTAGAGGTCATTAATGGCATACAGCTAGAGGTCATTTATGGCATACAACTAGAGGTCATTAATGGCATACAACTAGAGGTCATTTATGGCATACAGCTAGAAGTCATTTATGGCATACAACTAGAGGTCATTAATGGCATACAGCTAGAAGTCATTTATGGCATACAACTAGAGGTCATTAATGGCATACAGCTAGAAGTCATTTATGGCATACAACTAGAGGTCATTAATGGCATACAGCTAGATGTCATTTAAGGCATACAGCTAGATGTCATTAATGGCATACAGCTAGATGTCATTTAAGGCATACAGCTAGATGTCATTAATGGCATACAGCTAGATGTCATTCAAGGCATACAGCTAGATGTCATTAATGGCATACAGCTAGATGTCATTCAAGGCATACAGCTAGATGTCATTAATGGCATACAGCTAGATGTCATTTAAGGCATACAGCTAGATGTCATTAATGGCATACAGCTAGAGGTCATTAATGGAATACAACTAGAGGTCATTAATGGCATACAGCTAGAGGTCATTAATGGCATACAGCTAGATATCATTCATGGCATACAACTAGAGGTCATTAATGGCATACATCTAGATGTCATTAATGGCATACATCTAGATGTCATTTAAGGCATACAGCTAGATGTCATTAATGGCATACAGCTAGATGTCATTCAAGGCATACAGCTAGATGTCATTTATGGCATACAGCTAGATGTCATTCAAGGCATACAGCTAGATGTCATTTATGGCATACAACTAGAGGTCATTAATGGCATAAAGCTAGATGTCATTAATGGCATACAGCTAGATATCATTTACGGCATACAACTAGAGGTCATTAATGGCATACAGCTAGAGGTCATTTACGGCATACAACTAGAGGTCATTAATGGCATACAGCTAGAGGTCATTTATGGCATACAGCTAGAGGTCATTAATGGCATACAGCTAGAGGTCATTTACGGCATACAACTAGAGGTCATTAATGGCATACAGCTAGAGGTCATTTATGGCATACAACTAGAGGTCATTAATGGCATACAGCTAGAGGTCATTTACGGCATACAACTAGAGGTCATTAATGGCATACAGCTAGAGGTCATTTACGGCATACAACTAGAGGTCATTAATGGCATACAGCTAGAGGTCATTTATGGCATACAACTAGAGGTCATTAATGGCATACAACTAGAGGTCATTAATGGCATACAGCTAGATGTCATTAATGGCATGCAGCTAGATATGACCTCTAGTTGTAATGGCATACAACTAGAGGTCATTAATGGCATACAACTAGAGGTCATTAATGGCATACAGCTAGAGGTCATTTATGGCATACAACTAGAGGTCATTAATGGCATACAACTAGAGGTCATTAATGGCATACAACTAGAGGTCATTAATGGCATACAGCTAGAGGTCATTTATGGCATACAACTAGAGGTCATTAATGGCATACAACTAGAGGTCATTAATGGCATACAGCTAGAGGTCATTTATGGCATACAGCTAGATGTCATTAATGGCATACAACTAGAGGTCATTAATGGCATACAGCTAGATGTCATTAATGGCATGCAGCTAGATATCATTCATGGCATACAACTAGAGGTCATTAATGGCATACATCTAGATGTCATTAATGGCATACATCTAGATGTCATTTAAGGCATACAACTAGAGGTCATTAATGGCATACAACTAGAGGTCATTAATGGCATACAGCTAGATGTCATTAATGGCATGCAGCTAGATATCATTCATGGCATACAACTAGAGGTCATTAATGGCATACATCTAGATGTCATTAATGGCATACATCTAGATGTCATTTAAGGCATACAACTAGAGGTCATTAATGGCATACAACTAGAGGTCATTAATGGCATACAGCTAGATGTCATTTATGGCATACATCTAGAGGTCATTAATAGCATACAACTAGAGGTCATTAATGGCATACAGCTAGATATCATTCATGGCATACAACTAGAGGTCATTAATGGCATACATCTAGATGTCATTAATGGCATACATCTAGATGTCATTTAAGGCATACAACTAGAGGTCATTAATGGCATACAACTAGAGGTCATTTACGGCATACAACTACAGGTCATTAATTGCATACATCTAGATGTCATTTAAGGCATACAGCTAGAGGTCATTAATGGCATACAGCTAGATGTAATTTAAGGCATACAACTAGAGGTCTTTAATGGCATACAGCTAGAGGTCATTAATGGCATTCAGCTAGATGTCATTAATGGCATACATCTAGATGTCATTTAAGGCATACAACTAGAGGTCATTAATGGCATACAACTAGAGGTCATTTACGGCATACAACTACAGGTCATTAATTGCATACATCTAGATGTCATTTAAGGCATACAACTAGAGGTCATTAATGGCATACAGCTAGATGTAATTTAAGGCATACAACTAGAGGTCTTTAATGGCATACAGCTAGAGGTCATTAATGGCATTCAGCTAGATGTCATTTATGGCATACAACTAGATGTCATTAATGGCATACAGCTAGATGTAATTTAAGGTATACATCTAGATGTCATTTAAGGCATACAACTAGAGGTCATTAATGGCATACAGCTAGATGTAATTTAAGGCATACAACTAGAGGTCTTTAATGGCATACAGCTAGATGTCATTTATGGCATACAACTAGATGTCATTTAAGGCATACAACTAGAGGTCATTAATGGCATACAGCTAGATGTAATTTAAGGCATACAACTAGAGGTCTTTAATGGCATACAGCTAGAGGTCATTAATGGCATTCAGCTAGATGTCATTTATGGCATACAACTAGATGTCATTTAAGGCATACAACTAGAGGTCATTAATGGCATACAGCTAGATGTAATTTAAGGCATACAACTAGAGGTCTTTAATGGCATACAGCTAGAGGTCATTTATGGCATACAGCTAGATGTCATTTATGGCATACAACTAGATGTCATTTAAGGCATACAACTAGAGGTCATTAATGGCATACATCTAGATGTAATTTAAGGCATACAGCTAGAGGTCATTTATGGCATACAACTAGATGTCATTTAAGGCATACAACTAGAGGTCATTAATGGCATACATCTAGATGTAATTTAAGGCATACAGCTAGAGGTCATTAATGGCATACATCTAGGTGTCATTTAAGGCATACAACTAGAGGTCATTAATGGCATACATCTAGATGTAATTTAAGGCATACAGCTAGAGGTCATTAATGGCATACATCTAGGTGTCATTTAAGGCATACAACTAGAGGTCATTAATGGCATACAGCTAGAGGTCATTAATGGCATACAACTAGATGTCATTTAAGGCATACAACTAGAGGTCATTAATGGCATACATCTAGATGTAATTTAAGGCATACAGCTAGAGGTCATTAATGGCATACAGCTAGAGGTCATTAATGGCATACAACTAGAGGTCATTAATGGCATACAGCTAGATGTAATTTAAGGCATACAACTAGAGGTCATTAATGGCATACAGCTAGAGGTCATTTATGGCATACAGCTAGATGTCATTTATGGCATACATCTAGATGTCATTTATGGCATACAACTAGAGGTCATTTATGGCATACAACTAGAGGTCATTAATGGCATACAGCTAGAGGTCATTAATGGCATACAACTAGATGTCATTAATGGCATACATCTAGATGTCATTTAAGGCATACAACTAGAGGTCATTAATGGCATACATCTAGATGTAATTTAAGGCATACAGCTAGAGGTCATTAATGGCATACAGCTAGATGTCATTTATGGCATACAACTAGAGGTCATTAATGGCATACAGCTAGATGTAATTTAAGGCATACAACTAGAGGTCATTAATGGCATACAGCTAGATGTAATTTAAGGCATACAACTAGAGGTCATTAATGGCATACAGCTAGATGTCATTTATGGCATACAACTAGAGGTCATTAATGGCATACAGCTAGATGTCATTTATGGCATACAATTAGAGGTCATTAATGGCATACAGCTAGATGTCATTTATGGCATACAATTAGAGGTCATTAATGGCATACAGCTAGATGTCATTTATGGCATACAATTAGAGGTCATTTATGGCATACAGCTAGATGTCATTTACGGCATACAATTAGAGGTCATTTATGGCATACAGCTAGATGTCATTTATGGCATACAATTAGAGGTCATTAATGGCATACAGCTAGAGGTCATTTATGGCATGCAACTAGAGGTCATTAATGGCATACAGCTAGAGGTCATTTATGGCATACAGCTAGATGTCATTAATGGCATACATCTAGATGTCATTTATGGCATACAACTAGAGGTCATTTATGGCATACAGGTAGATGTCATTAATGGCATACAGCTAGATGTCATTTATGGCATACAACTAGAGGTCATTAATGGCATACAGCTAGAGGTCATTTATGGCATACAACTAGAGGTCATTAATGGCATACAGCTAGATGTCATTAATGGCATACAACTAGAGGTCATTAATGGCATACAGCTAGATGTCATTTATGGCATACAACTAGAGGTCATTAATGGCATACATCTAGATGTCATTTATGGCATACAACTAGAGGTCATTAATGGCATACAGCTAGATGTCATTAATGGCATACAGCTAGATGTCATTTATGGCATACAACTAGAGGTCGTTAATGGCATACATCTAGATGTCATTTATGGCATACAACTAGAGGTCATTAATGGCATACAGCTAGATGTCATTTAAGGCATACAACTAGAGGTCATTAATGGCATACATCTAGATGTCATTTAAGGCATACAACTAGAGGTCATTAATGGCATACATCTAGATGTCATTTAAGGCATACAACTAGAGGTCATTAATGGCATACAGCTAGATGTCATTTAAGGCATACAACTAGAGGTCATTAATGGCATACAGCTAGATGTCCTTTAAGGCATACAGCTAGATGTCATTAATGGCATACAGCTAGATGTCATTTAAGCCATACAGCTAGATGTCATTAATGGCATACAGCTAGATGTCATTCAAGGCATACACCTAGATGTCATTAATGGCATACAACTAGAGGTCATTAATGGCATACAGCTAGAGGTCATTAATGGCATACAACTAGAGGTCATTAATGGCATACAGCTAGAGGTCATTAATGGCATACAGCTAGAGGTCATTAATGGCATACATCTAGATGTCATTTAAGGCATACAGCTAGATGTCATTAATGGCATACAGCTAGATGTCGTTCAAGGCATACAGCTAGATGTCATTTATGGCATACAGCTAGATGTCATTTATGGCATACAGCTAGATGTCATTCAAGGCATACAGCTAGATGTCATTAATGGCATACAACTAGAGGTCATTAATGGCATACAGCTAGATGTCATTTAAGGCATACAGCTAGATGTCATTTATGGCATACAGCTAGATGTCATTTATGGCATACAGCTAGATGTCATTCAAGGCATACAGCTAGATGTCATTTATGGCATACAACTAGAGGTCATTAATGGCATACAACTAGATGTCATTAATGGCATACAGCTAGATGTCATTTAAGGCATACAGCTAGATGTCATTAATGGCATACAGCTAGATGTCATTCAAGGCATACAGCTAGATGTCATTTATGGCATACAGCTAGGTGTCATTAATGGCATACAACTAGAGGTCATTAATGGCATACAACTAGAGGTCATTAATGGCATACAGCTAGATGTCATTTAAGGCATACAGCTAGATGTCATTCAAGGCATACAGCTAGATGTCATTTATGGCATACAGCTAGAGGTCATTAATGGCATACAACTAGATGTCATTAATGGCATACAGCTAGATGTCATTTAAGGCATACAGCTAGATGTCATTAATGGCATACAGCTAGATGTCATTCAAGGCATACAGCTAGATGTCATTTATGGCATACAGCTAGGTGTCATTAATGGCATACAGCTAGATGTCATTCAAGGCATACAGCTAGATGTCATTTATGGCATACAGCTAGATATCATTTACGGCATACAACTAGAGGTCATTAATGGCATACAACTAGAGGTCATTAATGGCATACAGCTAGATGTCATTAATGGCATACAGCTAGATATCATTTACGGCATACAACTAGAGGTCATTAATGGCATACAGCTAGAGGTCATTTATGGCATACAGCTAGAGGTCACTAATGGCATACAGCTAGAGGTCATTTACGGCATACAACTAGAGGTCATTAATGGCATACAGCTAGAGGTCATTTATGGCATACAGCTAGAGGTCATTTACGGCATACAACTAGAGGTCATTAATGGCATACAGCTAGAGGTCATTTATGGCATACAGCTAGAGGTCACTAATGGCATACAGCTAGAGGTCATTTATGGCATACAACTAGAGGTCATTAATGGCATACAGCTAGAGGTCATTTACGGCATACAACTAGAGGTCATTAATCGCATACAGCTAGAGGTCATTTACGGCATACAACTAGAGGTCATTAATCGCATACAGCTAGAGGTCATTTACGGCATACAACTAGAGGTCATTAATGGCATACAGCTAGAGGTCATTTATGGCATACAGCTAGAGGTCATTAATGGCATACAGCTAGAGGTCATTTACGGCATACAACTAGAGGTCATTAATGGCATACAGCTAGAGGTCATTTACGGCATACAACTAGAGGTCATTAATCGCATACAGCTAGAGGTCATTTACGGCATACAACTAGAGGTCATTAATGGCATACAGCTAGAGGTCATTTATGGCATACAGCTAGATGTCATTAATGGCATACATCTAGATGTCATTTATGGCATACAACTAGAGGTCATTTATGGCATACAACTAGAGGTCATTAATGGCATACATCTAGATGTCATTTAAGGCATACAACTAGAGGTCATTAATGGCATACAGCTAGAGGTCATTTATGGCATACAGCTAGATGTCATTAATGGCATACATCTAGATGTCATTAATGGCATACAACTAGAGGTCATTTATGGCATACAACTAGAGGTCATTAATGGCATACATCTAGAAGTCATTTAAGGCATACAACTAGAGGTCATTAATGGCATACAACTAGAGGTCATTAATGGCATACATCTAGATGTCATTTAAGGCATACAATTAGAGGTCATTAATGGCATACAGCTAGAGGTCATTTATGGCATACAACTAGAGGACATTAATGGCATACATCTAGATGTCATTTAAGGCATACAACTAGAGGTCATTTATGGCATACAATTAGAGGTCATTAATGGCATACAGCTAGAGGTCATTTATGGCATACAACTAGAGGTCATTAATGGCATACAGCTAGAGGTCATTTATGGCATACAGCTAGAGGTCGTTAATGGCATACAGCTAGATGTCATTTATGGCATACAACTAGAGGTCATTAATGGCATACAGCTAGAGGTCATTTATGGCATACAGCTAGAGGTCGTTAATGGCATACAGCTAGATGTCATTTAAGGCATACAACTAGAGGTCATTTATGGCATACAATTAGAGGTCATTAATGGCATACAGCTAGAGGTCATTTATGGCATACAACTAGAGGTCATTAATGGCATACAACTAGAGGTCATTTATGGCATACAGCTAGAGGTCGTTAATGGCATACAGCTAGATGTCATTTATGGCATACAACTAGAGGTCATTAATGGCATACAGCTAGAGGTCATTTATGGCATACAGCTAGAGTTCATTTATGGCATACAACTAGATGTCATTAATGGCATACAGCTAGAGTTCATTTATGGCATACAACTAGAGGTCATTAATGGCATACAGCTAGAGGTCATTTATGGCATACAGCTAGAGTTCATTTATGGCATACAACTAGAGGTCATTTATGGCATACAGCTAGAGGTCATTTATGGCATACAACTAGATGTCATTAATGGCATACAGCTAGATGTCATTTATGGCATACAACTAGAGCTCATTAATGGCATACAGCAAGAGGTCATTTATGGCATACAACTAGAGCTCATTAATGGCATACAGCTAGATGTCATTTATGGCATACAGCTAGATGTCATTTATGGCATACAACTAGAGCTCATTAATGGCATACAGCTAGATGTCATTTATGGCATACAACTAGAGCTCATTAATGGCATACAGCTAGATGTCATTTATGGCATACAACTAGAGCTCATTAATGGCATACAGCTAGAGGTCGTTAATGGCATACAGCTAGATGTCATTAATGGCATTCAGCCAGATGTCATTTATGGCATTCAGCCAGATGTCATTTATGGCATACAACTAGAGGTCATTAATGGCATACAGATAGATGTCATTAATGGCATACAGCTAGATGTCATTTATGGCATACAACTAGAGGTCATTAATGGCATACATCTAGATGTCATTTATGGCATACAACTAGAGGTCATTAATGGCATACAGCTAGATGTCATTAATGGCATTCAGCCACATGTCATTTATGGCATACAACTAGAGGTCATTAATGGCATACAGCTAGAGGTCATTTATGGCATACAGCTAGATGTCATTTATGGCATACAGCTAGATGTCATTTATGGCATACAACTAGAGGTCATTAATGGCATACACCTAGAGGTCATTAATGGCATACAGCTAGAGGTCATTTATGGCATACAGCTAGATGTCATTTATGGCATACAGCTAGAGGTCATTTATGGCATACAGCTAGAGGTCATTAATGGCATACAACTAGAGGTCATTAATGGCATACAGCTAGATGTCATTAATGGCATACAGCTAGAGGTCATTAATGGCATACAGCTAGATGTCATTAATGGCATACAGCTAGAGGTCATTTATGGCATACAGCTAGAGGTCATTAATGGCATACATCTAGATGTCATTTATGGCATACAACTGGATGTCATTAATGGCATACAACTAGAGGTCATTAATGGCATACATCTAGATGTCATTTATGGCATACAACTGGATGTCATTAATGGCATACACCTAGAGGTCATTAATGGCATACAACTAGAGGTCATTAATTGCATACAGCTAGATGTCATTTATGGCATACAGCTAGAGGTCATTAATGGCATACAGCTAGAGGTCATTAATGGCATACAGCTAGATGTCATTTATGGCATACAGCTAGATGTCATTAATGGCATACAGCTAGAGGTCATTAATGGCATACAACTTGATGTCATTTATGGCATACAGCTAGATGTCATTAATGGCATACACCTAGAGGTCATTAATGGCATACAACTAGAGGTCATTAATGGCATACACCTAGAGGTCATTAATGGCATACACCTATAGGTCATTAATGGCATACATCTAGATGTCATTTATGGCATACAACTAGATGTCATTAATGGCATACAGCTAGAGGTCATTAATGGCATACAACTAGAGGTCATTAATGGCATACAACTAGATGTCATTTATGGCATACAGCTAGATGTCATTTATGGCATACAGCTAGAGGTCATTAATGGCATACAACTTGATGTCATTTATGGCATACAGCTAGATGTCATTTATGGCATACAACTAGAGGTCATTAATGGCATACAGCTAGAGGTCATTTATGGCATACAGCTAGAGGTCATTAATGGCATACAGCTAGATGTCATTTATGGCATACAACTAGAGGTCATTAATGGCATACACCTAGAGGTCATTAATGGCATACACCTAGAGGTCATTAATGGCATACACCTAGATGTCATTAATGGCATACAACTAGAGGTCATTAATGGCATACAGCTAGATGTCATTAATGGCATACACCTAGAAGTCATTAATGGCATACACCTAGATGTCATTAATGGCATACAACTAGAGGTCATTAATGGCATACACCTAGAGGTCATTAATGGCATACAGCTAGAGGTCATTAATGGCATACACCTAGATGTCAATAATGGCATACAACTAGAGGTCATTAATGGCATACACCTAGAGGTCATTAATGGCATACAACTAGAGGTCATTAATGGCATACACCTAGAGGTCATTAATGGCATACAACTAGAGGTCATTAATAGCATACACCTAGAGGTCATTTATGGCGTACAACTAGAGGTCATTAATGGCATACAGCTAGAGGTCATTAATGGCATACAACTAGAGGTCATTAATGGCATTCAGCTAGATGTCAATAATGGCATACAACTAGAGGTCATTAATGGCATACACCTAGAGGTCAATAATGGCATACAACTAGATGTCATTAATGGCATACAGCTAGAGGTCATTAATAGCATACAGCTAGAGGTCATTAATGGCATTCAGCTAGATGTCAATAATGGCATACAACTAGAGGTCATTAATGGCATACACCTAGAGGTCAATAATGGCATACAACTAGAGGTCATTAATGGCATACACCTAGAGGTCATTTATGGCGTACAACTAGAGGTCATTAATGGCATACAGCTAGAGGTCATTAATGCCATACAACTAGAGGTCATTAATGGCATACAGCTAGAGGTCATTAATGGCATTCAGCTAGATATCATTTATGGCATACAACTCGTCATTAATGGCATACAACTAGAGGTCATTAATGGCATACAACTAGAGGTCATTTATGGCATACAGCTAGATGTCATTTATGGCATACATCTAGAAGTCATTAACGGCATACAACTAGATGTCATTAATGGCATACAGCTAGATGTCATTTATGGCATACAACTAGAGGTCATTAATGGCATACACCTAGAGGTCATTTATGGCGTACAACTAGAGGTCATTAATGGCATACAGCTAGAGGTCATTAATGGCATACAACTAGATGTCATTAATGGCATACAGCTAGAGGTCATTAATGGCATTCAGCTAGATATCATTTATGGCATACAACTCGTCCTTAATGGCATACAACTAGAGGTCATTAATGGCATACAACTAGAGGTCATTTATGGCATACAGCTAGATGTCATTTATGGCATACATCTAGAAGTCATTAACGGCATACAACTAGATGTCATTAATGGCATACAGCTAGAGGTCATTAATGGCATACAACTAGAGGTCATTTATGGTATACAGCTAGATGTCATTTATGGCATACATCTAGATGTCATTAACGGCATACAACTAGATGTCATTAATGGCATACAGCTAGAGGTCATTAATGGCATACAACTAGAGGTCATTAATGGCATACAGCTAGAGGTCATTTATGGCATACAACTAGAGGTCATTTAAGGTATACAACTAGAGGTCATTTAAGTCATACAACTAGAGGTCATTAATGGCATACAGCTAGAGGTCATTAATGGCATACAGCTAGAGGTCATTTAAGGCATACAACTAGAGGTCATTAATGGCATACAGCTAGAGGTCATTTATGGCATACAACTAGAGGTCATTTAAAGTATACAACTAGAGGTCATTTAAGGCATACAACTAGAGGTCATTAATGGCATACAGCTAGAGGTCATTTATGGCATACAACTAGAGGTCATTTAAGGCATACAACTAGAGGTCATTAATGGCATACAACTAGAGGTCATTAATGGCATACAGCTAGATGTCATTAATGGCATACATCTAGATGTAATTTAAGGCATACAACTAGAGGTCATTAATGGCATACAGCTAGAGGTCATTAATGGCATACAGCTAGATGTAATTTAAGGTATACAACAAGAGGTCATTAATGGCATACAGCTAGAGGTCATTTATGGCATACAACTAGAGGTCATTAATGGCATACATCTAGATGTAATTTAAGGCATACAACTAGAGGTCATTAATGGCATACAGCTAGAGGTCATTTAGGGCATACAACTAGATGTCATTTATGGCATACATCTAGATGACATTTATGGCATACAACTAGAGGTCATTTATGGCATACAGCTAGAGGTCATTTATGGCATACAGCTAGATGTCATTTATGGCATACAGCTAGATGTCATTAATGGCATACATCTAGATGTCATTAATGGCATACAGCTAGAGGTCATTTATGGCATACAACTAGAGGTCATTAATGGCATACATCTAGATGTCATTTATGGCATACAACTAGAGGTCATTTATGGCATACAACTAGATGTCATTTATGGCATACAGCTAGATGTCATTAATGGCATACAGCTAGAGGTCATTTATGGCATACAGCTAGATGTCATTAATGGCATACAACTAGAGGTCATTAATGGCATACATCTAGATGTCATTTATGGCATACAGCTAGATGTCATTTATGGCATACAACTAGAGGTCATTTATGGCATACAACTAGAGGTCATTAATGGCATACATCTAGATGTCATTTATGGCATACAGCTAGAGGTCATTTATGGCATACAGCTAGATGTCATTAATGGCATACATCTAGATGTCATTTATGGCATACAGCTAGAGGTCATTTATGGCATACAGCTAGAGGTCATTTATGGCATACAGCTAGAGGTCATTTATGGCATACAGCTAGATGTCATTAATGGCATACAGCTAGATGTCATTAATGGCATACATCTAGATGTCATTTATGGCATACAACTAGAGGTCATTTATGGCATACAACTAGAGGTCATTAATGGCATACATCTAGATGTCATTAATGGCATACATCTAGATGTCATTTATGGCATACAACTAGATGTCATTTATGGCATACAGCTAGATGTCATTAATGGCATACATCTAGATGTCATTTATGGCATACAACTAGAGGTCATTTATGGCATACAACTAGAGGTCATTAATGGCATACATCTAGATGTCATTAATGGCATACATCTAGATGTCATTTATGGCATACAACTAGAGGTCATTTATGGCATACAACTAGATGTCATTTATGGCATACAGCTAGATGTCATTAATGGCATACAGCTAGAGGTCATTTATGGCATACAGCTAGATGTCATTAATGGCATACATCTAGATGTCATTTATGGCATACAACTAGAGGTCATTAATGGCATACATCTAGATGTCATTTAAGGCATACAACTAGAGGTCATTAATGGCATACAACTAGATGTCATTAATGGCATACAACTAGAGGTCATTTATGGCATACAACTAGAGGTCATTAATGGCATACAGCTAGATGTCATTTATGGCATACAACTAGAGGTCATTTATGGCATACAACTAGAGGTCATTAATGGCATACATCTAGATGTCATTTAAGGCATACAACTAGAGGTCATTTATGGCATACAACTAGAGGTCATTAATGGCATACATCTAGATGTCATTTAAGGCATACAACTAGAGGTCATTAATGGCATACATCTAGATGTAATTTAAGGCATACAACTAGAGGTCATTAATGGCATACAGCTAGATGTCATTTATGGCATACAGCTAGATGTCATTAATGGCATACAGCTAGAGGTCATTAATGGCATACAGCTAGATGTCATTTAGGGCATACATCTAGATGACATTTATGGCATACAACTAGAGGTCATTTATGGCATACAGCTAGATGTCATTAATGGCATACAACTAGATGTCATTTATGGCATACAGCTAGAGGTCATTTATGGCATACAGCTAGATGTCATTAATGGCATACAACTAGATGTCATTTATGGCATACAGCTAGAGGTCATTTATGGCATACAGCTAGATGTCATTAATGGCATACAACTAGATGTCATTTATGGCATACAGCTAGATGTCATTTATGGCATACAGCTAGATGTCATTAATGGCATACAACTAGATGTCATTTATGGCATACAGCTAGAGGTCATTTATGGCATACAGCTAGATGTCATTAATGGCATACAACTAGATGTCATTTATGGCATACATCTAGATGACATTTATGGCATACAACTAGAGGTCATTAATGGCATACAGCTAGATGTCATTAATGGCATACAACTAGATGTCATTTATGGCATACAGCTAGAGGTCATTTATGGCATACAGCTAGATGTCATTAATGGCATACAACTAGATGTCATTTATGGCATACAGCTAGATGTCATTTATGGCATACAGCTAGATGTCATTTATGGCATACAGCTAGATGTCATTAATGGCATACAGCTAGAGGTCATTAATGGCATACAGCTAGATGTCATTTAGGGCATACAACTAGATGTCATTTATGGCATACATCTAGATGACATTTATGGCATACAACTAGAGGTCATTAATGGCATACAGCTAGATGTCATTAATGGCATACAACTAGAGGTCATTTATGGCATACAGCTAGAGGTCATTTATGGCATACAGCTAGATGTCATTTATGGCATACAGCTAGATGTCATTAATGGCATACATCTAGATGTCATTAATGGCATACAGCTAGAGGTCATTTATGGCATACAGCTAGATGTCATTAATGGCATACAACTAGAGGTCATTAATGGCATACATCTAGATGTCATTTATGGCATACAACTAGAGGTCATTTATGGCATACAACTAGATGTCATTTATGGCATACAGCTAGATGTCATTAATGGCATACAGCTAGAGGTCATTTATGGCATACAACTAGATGTCATTTATGGCATACAGCTAGAGGTCATTAATGGCATACATCTAGATGTCATTTATGGCATACATCTAGATGTCATTTATGGCATACAACTAGAGGTCATTTATGGCATACAACTAGAGGTCATTAATGGCATACATCTAGATGTCATTTATGGCATACAACTAGAGGTCATTTATGGCATACAACTAGATGTCATTTATGGCATACAGCTAGATGTCATTAATGGCATACAGCTAGAGGTCATTTATGGCATACAACTAGAGGTCATTTATGGCATACAACTAGAGGTCATTTATGGCATACAACTAGATGTCATTAATGGCATACAGCTAGAGGTCATTTATGGCATACAACTAGAGGTCATTTATGGCATACAACTAGATGTCATTTATGGCATACATCTAGATGTCATTTATGGCATACAACTAGAGGTCATTTATGGCATACAACTAGATGTCATTTATGGCATACATCTAGATGTCATTTATGGCATACAGCTAGATGTCATTTATGGCATACAACTAGAGGTCATTTATGGCATACAACTAGAGGTCATTAATGGCATACATCTAGATGTCATTTATGGCATACAGCTAGATGTCATTAATGGCATACAGCTAGATGTCATTAATGGCATACATCTAGATGTCATTTATGGCATACAACTAGAGGTCATTTATGGCATACAACTAGAGGTCATTAATGGCATACATCTAGATGTCATTAATGGCATACATCTAGATGTCATTTATGGCATACAACTAGATGTCATTTATGGCATACAACTAGAGGTCATTTATGGCATACAACTAGATGTCATTTATGGCATACAACTAGAAGTCATTAATGACATACATCTAGATGTCATTAATGGCATACATCTAGATGTCATTTATGGCATACAACTAGAAGTCATTAATGGCATACATCTAGATGTCATTAATGGCATACATCTAGATGTCATTTATGGCATACAACTAGAGGTCATTTATGGCATACAACTAGATGTCATTTATGGCATACAGCTAGATGTCATTAATGGCATACAGCTAGAGGTCATTTATGGCATACAGCTAGATGTCATTAATGGCATACATCTAGATGTCATTTATGGCATACAACTAGAGGTCATTTATGGCATACAACTAGAGGTCATTAATGACATACATCTAGATGTCATTTAAGGCATACAACTAGAGGTCATTAATGGCATACAACTAGATGTCATTAATGGCATACATCTAGATGTCATTTAAGGCATACAACTAGAGGTCATTAATGGCATACATCTAGATGTAATTTAAGGCATACAACTAGAGGTCATTAATGGCATACAGCTAGATGTCATTTGTGGCATACAGCTAGATGTCATTAATGGCATACAGCTAGAGGTCATTAATGGCATACAGCTAGATGTCATTTAGGGCATACAACTAGATGTCATTTATGGCATACAACTAGAGGTCATTTATGGCATACAACTAGAGGTCATTAATGGCATACAGCTAGATGTCATTAATGGCATACAACTAGAGGTCATTAATGGCATACAGCTAGAGGTCATTAATGGCAAACAGCTAGATATCATTTACGGCATACAACGAGAGGTCATTAATGGCAAACAGCTAGATATCATTTACGGCATACAACGAGAGGTCATTAATGGCATACAACTAGAGGTCATTAATGGCATACAGCTAGATGTCATTAATGGCATACAACTAGAGGTCATTAATGGCATACAACTAGAGGTCATTAATGGCATACATCTAGATGTCATTTAAGGCATACAACTAGAGGTCATTAATGGCATACAACTAGATGTCATTAATGGCATACATCTAGATGTCATTTAAGGCATACAACTAGAGGTCATTAATGGCATACATCTAGATGTAATTTAAGGCATACAACTAGAGGTCATTAATGGCATACAGCTAGAGGTCATTTATGGCATACAGCTAGATGTCATTAATGGCATACAGCTAGATGTCATTTATGGCATACAGCTAGATGTCATTTATGGCATACAGCTAGATGTCATTAATGGCATACAACTAGAGGTCATTAATGGCATACAACTAGATGTCATTAATGGCATACATCTAGATGTCATTTAAGGCATACAACTAGATGTCATTAATGGCATACAGCTAGATGTCATTTATGGCATACAGCTAGATGTCATTAATGGCATACAGCTAGATGTCATTAATGGCATACATCTAGATGTCATTTAAGGCATACAACTAGAGGTCATTAATGGCATACATCTAGATGTAATTTAAGGCATACAACTAGAGGTCATTAATGGCATACAGCTAGAGGTCATTTATGGCATACAGCTAGATGTCATTAATGGCATACAGCTAGATGTCATTTATGGCATACAGCTAGATGTCATTTATGGCATACAGCTAGATGTCATTAATGGCATACAGCTAGAGGTCATTTATGGCATACATCTAGATGTAATTTAAGGCATACAACTAGAGGTCATTTATGGCATACCACTAGAGGTCATTAATGGCATACAACTAGAGGTCATTAATGGCATACATCTAGATGTCATTTAAGGCATACAACTAGAGGTCATTAATGGCATACAACTAGAGGTCATTAATGGCATACAGCTAGATGTCATTAATGGCATACATCTAGATGTCATTTATGGCATACAACCAGAGGTCATTAATGGCATACAACTAGATGTCATTAATGGCATACAGCTAGAGGTCATTTATGGCATACAACTAGAGGTCATTTATGGCATACATCTAGATGTCATTAATGGCATACAGCTAGAGGTCATTTATGGCATACAACTAGAGGTCATTAATGGCATACAGCTAGATGTCATTAATGGCATACAGCTAGAGGTCATTTATGGCATACAACTAGAGGACATTAATGGCATACATCTAGATGTCATTAATGGCATACAGCTAGAGGTCATTTATGGCATACAACTAGAGGTCATTAATGGCATACAGCTAGATGTCATTAATGGCATACAGCTAGAGGTCATTTATGGCATACAACTAGAGGTCATTTATGGCATACAACTAGAGGTCATTAATGGCATACAGCTAGATGTCATTAATGGCATACAGCTAGAGGTCATTTATGGCATACAACTAGAGGACATTAATGGCATACAACTAGATGTCATTAATGGCATACAGCTAGAGGTCATTTATGGCATACAACTAGAGGTCATTAATGGCATACAGCTAGATGTCATTAATGGCATACAGCTAGAGGTCATTTATGGCATACAACTAGAGGTCATTTATGGCATACATCTAGATGTCATTTATGGCATACAACCAGAGGTCATTAATGGCATACAACTAGATGTCATTAATGGCATACAGCTAGATATCATTTACGGCATACAGCTAGAGGTCATTAATGGCATACAGCTAGATATCATTTACGGCATACAACTAGAGGTCATTAATGGCACACAGCTAGATATCATTTACGGCATACAACTAGAGGTCATTAATGGCATACAGCTAGATATCATTTACGGCATACAGCTAGAGGTCATTAATGGCATACAGCTAGATATCATTTACGGCATACAACTAGAGGTCATTAATGGCATACAGCTAGATATCATTTACGGCATACAACTAGAGGTCATTAATGGCATACATCTAGATGTAATTTAAAGCATACAACTAGAGGTCATTAATGGCATACATCTAGATGTAATATAAGGCATACAACTAGAGGTCATTAATGGCATACAGCTAGAGGTCATTTATGGCATACAGCTAGAGGTCATTAATGGCATACATCAAGATGTAATTTAAGGCATACAACTAGAGGTCATTAATGGCATACATCAAGATGTAATTTAAGGCATACAACTAGAGGTCATTAATGGCATACATCTAGATGTAATTTAAGGCATACAACTAGAGGTCATTAATGGCATACATCTAGATGTAATATAAGGCATACAACTAGAGGTCATTAATGGCATACAGCTAGAGGTCATTTATGGCATACAGCTAGAGGTCATTAATGGCATACATCTAGATGTAATTTAAGGCATACAACTAGAGGTCATTAATGGTATACAGCTAGAGGTCATTTATGGCATACAACTAGATGTCATTAATGGCATACATCTAGATGTCATTTAAGGCATACAGCTAGATGTCATTAATGGCATACAGCTAGATGTCATTTATGGCATACAACTAGAGGTCATTAATGGCATACAACTAGATGTCATTAATGGCATACAACTAGAGGTCATTAATGGCATACAGCTAGAGGTCATTTATGGCATACAACTAGAGGTCATTAATGGCATACAATTAGAGGTCATTAATGGCATACAGCTAGAGGTCATTTATGGCATACAGCTAGATGTCATTTATGGCATACAACTAGAGGACATTAATGGCATACAGCTAGAGGTCATTTATGGCATACAACTAGAGGTCATTAATGGCATACAGCTAGATGTCATTAATGGCATACAGCTAGAGGTCATTTATGGCATACAACTAGAGGTCATTAATGGCATACAGCTAGATGTCATTAATGGCATACAGCTAGAGGTCATTAATGGCATACAGCTAGATGTCATTAATGGACAGCTAGATGTCATTAATGGCATACAGCTAGAGGTCATTTATGGCATACAACTAGAGGTCATTAATGGCATACAGCTAGATGTCATTAATGGCATACAGCTAGAGGTCATTAATGGCATACAGCTAGATGTCATTAATGGCATACAGCTAGAGGTCATTTATGGCATACAACTAGAGGTCATTAATGGCATACAGCTAGAGGTCATTTATGGCATACAACTAGAGGTCATTAATGGCATACAGCTAGATGTCATTAATGGCATACAGCTAGAGGTCATTTATGGCATACAACTAGAGGTCATTAATGGCATACAGCTAGATGTCATTAATGGCATACAGCTAGAGGTCATTTATGGCATACAACTAGAGGACATTAATGGCATACAGCTAGATGTCATTAATGGCATACAACTAGAGGTCATTAATGGCATACAGCTAGAGGTCATTTATGGCATACAACTAGAGGTCATTAATGGCATACAGCTAGATGTCATTAATGGCATACAGCTAGATGTCATTTATGGCATACAATTAGAGGTCATTAATGGCATACAGCTAGAGGTCATTTATGGCATACAGCTAGATGTCATTTATGGCATACAACTAGAGGACATTAATGGCATACAGCTAGAGGTCATTTATGGCATACAACTAGAGGTCATTAATGGCATACAGCTAGATGTCATTAATGGCATACAGCTAGAGGTCATTTATGGCATACAACTAGAGGTCATTAATGGCATACAGCTAGATGTCATTAATGGCATACAGCAAGAGGTCATTTATGGCATACAACTAGAGGACATTAATGGCATACATCTAGATGTCATTTAAGGCATACAACTAGAGGACATTAATGGCATACAGCTAGAGGTCATTTATGGCATACAGCTAGAGGTCATTTATGGCATACAACTAGAGGTCATTAATGGCATACAGCTAGATGTCATTTATGGCATACAACTAGAGGACATTAATGGCATACATCTAGATGTCATTTAAGGCATACAATTAGAGGTCATTAATGGCATACAGCTAGAGGTCATTTATGGCATACAACTAGAGGTCATTAATGGCATACAGCTAGAGGTCATTTATGGCATACAACTAGAGGTCATTAATGGCATACAGCTAGAGGTCATTTATGGCATACAACTAGAGGTCATTAATGGCATAGAGCTAGAGGTCGTTAATGGCATACAACTAGAGGTCATTTATGGCATACAACTAGAGGTCATTAATGGCATACAACTAGAGGTCATTAATGGCATACAGCTAGAGGTCATTTATGGCATACAACTAGAGGTCATTTATGGCATACAACTAGAGGTCATTAATGGCATACAACTAGAGGTCATTAATGGCATACAGCTAGAGGTCATTTATGGCATACAACTAGAGGTCATTAATGGCATACAGCTAGAGGTCGTTAATGGCATACAGCTAGATGTCATTTAAGGCATACAACTAGAGGTCATTAATGGCATACAGCTAGATGTCATTTATGGCATACAGCTAGATGTTATTAATGGCATACAGCTAGAGGTCATTTATGGCATACAGCTAGATGTCATTTAAGGCATACAACTAGATGTCATTAATGGCATACAGCTAGATGTCATTTATGGCATACAGCTAGATGTTATTAATGGCATACAGCTAGAGGTAATTTATGGCATACAGCTAGATGTCATTTATGGCATACAGCTGGAGGTAATTTATGGCATACAGCTAGATGTCATTTATGGCATACAGCTAGATGTCATTTATGGCATACAGCTAGATGTCATTTATGGCATACAGCTAGATGTTATTAATGGCATACAGCTAGAGGTAATTTATGGCATACAGCTAGATGTTATTAATGGCATACAGCTAGAGGTCATTTATGGCATACAGCTAGATGTCATTTATGGCATACAGCTAGATGTCATTTAAGGCATACAGCTAGAGGTCATTAATGGCATACAGCTAGAGGTAATTTATGGCATACAGCTAGATGTCATTTATGGCATACAACTAGAGGTCATTAATGGCATACAGCTAGAGGTCATTTATGGCATACAGCTAGATGTCATTTAAGGCATACAGCTAGATGTCATTTATGGCATACAGCTAGATGTCATTAATGGCATACAGCTAGAGGTCATTTATGGCATACAGCTAGAGGTCATTTATGGCATACAACTAGAGGTCATTAATGGCATACATCTAGATGTCATTTAAGGCATACAACTAGAGGTCATTAATGGCATACAGCTAGAGGTCATTTATGGCATACAGCTAGAGGTCATTTATGGCATACAGCTAGATGTCATTTATGGCATACAGCTAGAGGTCATTAATGGCATACAGCTAGATGTCATTTAAGGCATACAACTAGAGGTCATTAATGGCATACAGCTAGAGGTCATTTATGGCATACAGCTAGAGGTCGTTAATGGCATACATCTAGATGTCATTAATGGCATACAACTAGAGGTCATTAATGGCATACAGCTAGATGTCATTTATGGCATGCAGCTAGAGGTCAGTAATGGCATACAGCTAGATGTCATTTATGGCATACAACTAGAGGTCATTAATGGCATACAACTAGAGGTCATTAATGGCATACAGCTAGAGGTCATTTATGGCATACAACTAGAGGTCATTTATGGCATACAGCTAGAGGTCATTTATGGCATACAACTAGAGGTCATTTATGGCATACAGCTAGAGGTCATTAATGGCATACACCTAGATGTCATTAATGGCATACAGCTTGATGTCATTTATGGCATACAGCTAGAGGTCATTAATGGCATACAGCTTGATGTCATTTATGGCATACAACTAGAGGTCATTATTGGCATACAACTAGAGGTCATTTATGGCATACACCTAGAGGTCATTAATGGCATACAACTAGAGGTCATTAATGGCATACACCTAGATGTCAATAATGGCATACACCTAGAGGTCATTAATGGCATACAACTAGAGGTCATTAATGGCATACAGCTAGATGTCATTTATGGCATACATCTAGATGTCATTAATAGCATACACCTAGAGGTCATTAATGGCATACAGCTAGAGGTCATTTATGGCATACACCTAGAGGTCATTAATGGCATACAACTAGAGGTCATTAATGGCATACACCTAGAGGTCATTAATGGCATACAACTAGAGGTCATTAATGGCATACAGCTAGATGTCATTTATGGCATACATCTAGATGTCATTAATAGCATACACCTAGAGGTCATTAATGGCATACAGCTAGAGGTCATTTATGGCGTACAACTAGAGGTCATTAATGGCATACAGCTAGAGGTCATTAATGGCATACAACTAGAGGTCATTAATGGCATACAGCTAGAGGTCATTAATGGCATTCAGCTAGATGTCATTTATGGCATACAACTCGTCATTAATGGCATACAACTAGAGGTCATTAATGGCATACAACTAGAGGTCATTAATGGCATTCAGCTAGATGTCATTTATGGCATACAACTCGTCATTAATGGCATACAACTAGAGGTCATTAATGGCATACAACTAGAGGTCATTAATGGCATTCAGCTAGATGTCATTTATGGCATACAACTCGTCATTAATGGCATACAACTAGAGGTGATTTATGGCATACAGCTAGAGATCATTAATGGCATACAGCTAGATGTCATTAATGGCATACAGCTAGATGTCATTTAAGGCATACAGCTAGATGTCATTAATGACATACAGCTAGATGTCATTTATGGCATACAGCTAGAGGTCATTAATGGCATACAGCTAGAGGTCATTTATGGCATACAACTAGAGGTCATTAATGGCATACAACTAGAGGTCATTTATGGCATACAGCTAGATGTCATTAATGGCATACAACTAGAGGTCATTAATGGCATACATCTAGATGTCATTAATGGCATACAACTAGAGGTCATTAATGGCATACAGCTAGAGGTCATTAATGGCATTCAGCTAGATGTCATTTATGGCATACAACTAGTCATTAATGGCATACAACTAGAGGTCATTAATGGCATACAACAAGAGGTCATTTATGGCATACAGCTAGATGTCATGTATGGCATACAACTAGAGGTCATTAACGGCATACAGCTAGATGTCATTAATGGCATACAGCTAGAGGTCATTAATGGCATACAGCTAGATGTCATTTATGGCATACAACTAGAGGTCATTAATGGCATACAGCTAGAGGTCATTAATGGCATACAACTAGATGTCATTTATGGCATACAGCTAGATGTCATTTATGGCATACAGCTAGAGGTCATTAATGGCATACACCTAGATGTCATTAATGGCATACAACTAGAGGTCATTAATGGCATACACCTAGAGGTCATTTATGGCATACAACTAGATGTCATTTATGGCATACAGCTAGATGTCATTTATGGCATACAGCTAGAGGTCATTAATGGCATACACCTAGATGTCATTTATGGCATACAACTAGAGGTCATTAATGGCATACACCTAGAGGTCATTAATGGCATACAGCTAGATGTCATTTGTGGCATACAGCTAGAGGTCATTAATGGCATACAGCTAGAGGTCATTAATGGCATACAACTAGAGGTCATTAATGGCATACAACTAGAGGTCATTAATGGCATACAACTAGAGGTCATTAATGGCATACAGCTAGATGTCATTTATGGCATACAGCTAGAGGTCATTAATGGCATACATCTAGATGTCATTAATGGCATACAACTAGAGGTCATTAATGGCATACAGCTAGAGGTCATTAATGGCATACAGCTAGAGGTCATTAATGGCATTCAGCTAGATGTCATTTATGGCATACAACTAGAGGTCATTAATGGCATACAGCTAGAGGTCATTTATGGCATACAACTAGATGTCATTTATGGCATACAACTAGAGATCATTAATGGCATACATCTAGATGTCATTAATGGCATACAGCTAGAGGTCATTAATGGCATACATCTAGATGTCATTAATGGCATACACCTAGAGGTCATTAATGGCATACAGCTAGATGTCATTTATGGCATACAGCTAGAGGTCATTAATGGCATACACCTAGATGTCATTAATGGCATACAGCTAGAGATCATTAATGGCATACATCTAGATGTCATTAATGGCATACAGCTAGAGGTCATTAATGGCATACATCTAGATGTCATTAATGGCATACACCTAGAGGTCATTAATGGCATACAGCTAGAGGTCATTTATGGCGTACAACTAGAGGTCATTAATGGCATACAGCTAGAGGTCATTAATGGCATACAGCTAGAGGTCATTAATGGCATACAGCTAGAGGTCATTAATGGCATTTAGCTAGATGTCATTTATGGCATACAACTAGTCATTAATGGCATACAACTAGAGGTCATTAATGGCATACAGCTAGAGGTCATTAATGGCATACAGCTAGAGGTCATTAATGGCATTCAGCTAGATGTCATTTATGGCATACAACTAGTCATTAATGGCATACAACTAGAGGTCATTAATGGCATACAACTAGAGGTCATTTATGGCATACAACTAGAGGTCATTTATGGCATACAACTAGAGGTCATTTATGGCATACAACTAGAGGTCATTAATGGCATACAGCTAGAGGTCATTTATGGCATACAACTAGAGGTCATTAATGGCATACAGCTAGAAGTCATTTATGGCATACAACTAGAGGTCATTAATGGCATACAGCTAGAGGTCATTTATGGCATACAACTAGAGGTCATTAATGGCATACAACTAGAGGTCATTTATGGCATACAACTAGAGGTCATTAATGGCATACAGCTAGAAGTCATTTATGGCATACAACTAGAGGTCATTAATGGCATACAACTAGATGTCATTTAAGGCATACAACTAGAGGTCATTAATGGCATACAACTAGAGGTCATTTATGGCATACAACTAGAGGTCATTAATGGCATACAGCTAGAGGTCATTTATGGCATACAACTAGAGGTCATTAATGGCATACAACTAGAGGTCATATATGGCATACAGCTAGAAGTCATTTATGGCATACAACTAGAGGTCATTAATGGCATACAGCTAGATGTCATTTATGGCATACAACTAGAGGTCATTAATGGCATACAACTAGAGGTCATTAATGGCATACAGCTAGAAGTCATTTATGGCATACAACTAGAGGTCATTAATGGCATACAACTAGATGTCATTTAAGGCATACAACTAGAGGTCATTAATGGCATACAACTAGAGGTCATTTATGGCATACAACTAGAGGTCATTAATGGCATACAGCTAGAGGTCATTTATGGCATACAACTAGAGGTCATTAATGGCATACAGCTAGAGGTCATTTATGGCATACAACTAGAGGTCATTAATGGCATACAACTAGAGGTCATATATGGCATACAGCTAGAAGTCATTTATGGCATACAACTAGAGGTCATTAATGGCATACAGCTAGAAGTCATTTATGGCATACAACTAGAGGTCATTAATGGCATACAGCTAGATGTCATTTAAGGCATACAGCTAGATGTCATTAATGGCATACAGCTAGATGTCATTCAAGGCATACACCTAGATGTCATTAATGGCATACAGGTAGAGGTCATTAATGGAATACAACTAGAGGTCATTAATGGCATACAGCTAGAGGTCATTAATGGCATACAGCTAGATATCATTCATGGCATACATCTAGATGTCATTTAAGGCATACAGCTAGATGTCATTAATGGCATACAGCTAGATGTCATTCAAGGCATACAGCTAGATGTCATTTATGGCATACAGCTAGAGGTCATTAATGGCATACAACTAGAGGTCATTAATGGCATACAGCTAGATGTCATTTAAGGCATACAGCTAGATGTCATTAATGGCATACAGCTAGATGTCATTTATGGCATACAACTAGAGGTCATTAATGGCATACAACTAGAGGTCATTAATGGCATACAGCTAGATGTCATTTAAGGCATACAGCTAGATGTCATTTAAGGCATACAGCTAGATGTCATTAATGGCATACAACTAGAGGTCATTAATGGCATACAGCTAGATGTCATTTAAGGCATACAGCTAGATGTCATTTATGGCATACAACTAGAGGTCATTAATGGCATACAGCTAGATGTCATTTAAGGCATACAGCTAGATGTCATTAATGGCATACAACTAGAGGTCATTAATGGCATACAACTAGAGGTCATTAATGGCATACAACTAGAGGTCATTAATGGCATACAGCTAGATGTCATTTAAGGCATACAGCTAGATGTCATTAATGGCATACAGCTAGATGTCATTCAAGGCATACAGCTAGATATCATTTACGGCATACAACTAGAGGTCATTAATGGCATACATCTAGATGTCATTTAAGGCATACAGCTAGATATCATTTACGGCATACAACTAGAGGTCATTAATGGCATACAGCTAGATGTCATTTATGGCATACAACTAGAGGTCATTAATGGCATACAGCTAGAGGTCATTTACGGCATACAACTAGAGGTCATTAATTGCATACAGCTAGAGGTCATTTAAGGTATACATCTAGATGTCATTTAAGGCATACAACTAGAGGTCATTAATGGCATACAGCTAGATGTAATTTAAGGTATACATCTAGATGTCATTTAAGACATACAACTTGAGGTCATTAATGGCATACAACTAGAGGTCATTAATGGCATACAGCTAGAGGCCATTAATGGCATTCAGCTAGATGTCATTTATGGCATACAACTAGAGGTCATTAATGGCATACAACTAGAGGTCATTAATGGCATACAGCTAGAGGCCATTAATGGCATTCAGCTAGATGTCATTTATGGCATACATCTAGATGTCATTTAAGGCATACAACTAGAGGTCATTAATGGCATACAGCTAGAGGTCATTAATGGCATACAACTAGATGTCATTTAAGGCATACAGCTAGAGGTCATTAATGGCATACAGCTAGAGGTCATTTATGGCATACAACTAGAGGTCATTAATGGCATACAGCTAGATGTAATTTAAGGCATACAACTAGAGGTCATTAATGGCATACAGCTAGAGGTCATTTATGGCATACATCTAGATGTCATGTAAGGCATACAACTAGAGGTCATTAATGGCATACAGCTAGAGGTCATTTATGGCATACATCTAGATGTAATTTAAGGCATACAGCTAGAGGTCATTAATGGCATACAGCTAGAGGTCATTTATGGCATACAACTAGAGGTCATTAATGGCATACAGCTAGATGTAATTTAAGGCATACAACTAGAGGTCATTAATGGCATACAGCTAGAGGTCATTTATGACATACAGCTAGATGTCATTAATGGCATACATCTAGATATCATTTATGGCATACAACTAGAGGTCATTAATGGCATACAACTAGAGGTGATTAATGGCATACAGCTAGATGTCATTTATGGCATACAACTACAGGTCATTAATGGCATACAGCTAGAGGTCATTTATGGCATACAACTAGAGGTCGTTAATGGCATACATCTAGATGTCATTTATGGCATACAACTAGAGGTCATTTATGGCATACAACTAGAGGTCATTAATGGCATACATCTAGATGTCATTTATGGCATACAACTAGAGGTCATTTATGGCATACAACTAGAGGTCATTAATGGCATACATCTAGATGTCATTTAAGGCATACAACTAGAGGTCATTAATGGCATACAGCTAGATGTCCTTTAAGGCATACAGCTAGATGTCATTAATGGCATACAGCTAGATGTCATTTAAGCCATACAGCTAGATGTCATTAATGGCATACAGCTAGATGTCATTCAAGGCATACACCTAGATGTCATTAATGGCATACAGCTAGAGGTCATTAATGGCATACAACTAGAGGTCATTAATGGCATACAGCTAGAGGTCATTAATGGCATACAGCTAGATATCATTCATGGCATACAACTAGAGGTCATTAATGGCATACATCTAGATGTCATTAATGGCATACATCTAGAGGTCATTTAAGGCATACAGCTAGATGTCATCAATGGCATACAGCTAGATGTCATTCAAGGCATACAGCTAGATGTCATTTATGGCATACAACTAGAGGTCAGGAAATGGCATACAACTAGAGGTCATTAATGGCATACAGCTAGATGTCATTTAAGGCATACAGCTAGATGTCATTAATGGCATACAGCTAGATGTCATTCAAGGAATACAGCTAGATGTCATTTATGGCATACAACTAGAGGTCATTAATGGCATACATCTAGATGTCATTTAAGGCATACAGCTAGGTGTCATTAATGGCATACAGCTAGATGTCATTTATGGCATACAGCTAGATATCATTTACGGCATACAACTAGAGGTCATTAATGGCATACAGCTAGATGTCATTAATGGCATACAGCTAGATATCATTTACGGCATACAACTAGAGGTCATTAATGGCATACAGCTAGAGGTCATTTACGGCATACAACTAGAGGTCATTAATGGCATGCAGCTAGATGTCATTAATGGCATGCAGCTAGATATCATTCATGGCATACAACTAGATGTCATTAATGGTATGCAGCTAGATGTCATTAATGGCATGCAGCTAGAGGTCATTAATGGCATACAACTAGAGGTCATTAATGGCATACAGCTAGATGTCATTAATGGCATGCAGCTAGATGTCATTTAAGGCATACAACTAGAGGTCATTAATGGCATACATCTAGATGTCATTTAAGGCATACAACTAGAGGTCATTAATGGCATACATCTAGATGTCATTAATGGCATACAACTAGAGGTCATTAATGGCATACATCTAGATGTCATTTAAGGCATACAACTAGAGGTCATTAATGGCATACATCTAGATGTCATTTAAGGCATACAACTAGAGGTCATTAATGGCATACATCTAGATGTCATTAATGGCATACATCTAGATGTCATTTAAGGCATACAACTAGAGGTCATTAATGGCATACAACTAGAGGTCATTAATGGCATACAGCTAGATGTCATTAATGGCATGCAGCTAGTTATCATTCATGGCATACAACTAGAGGTCATTAATGGCATACATCTAGATGTCATTAATGGCATACATCTAGATGTCATTTAAGGCATACAACTAGAGGTCATTAATGGCATACAGCTAGATGTCATTTATGGCATACAACTAGAGGTCATTAATGGCATACAGCTAGAGGTCATTTACGGCATACAACTACAGGTCATTAATTGCATACATCTAGATGTCATTTAAGGCATACAACTAGAGGTCATTAATGGCATACAGCTAGATGTAATTTAAGGCATACAACTAGAGGTCATTAATGGCATACAACTAGAGGTCATTAATGGCATACAGCTAGAGGTCATTAATGGCATTCAGCTAGATGTCATTTATGGCATACATCTAGATGTCATTTAAGGCATACAACTAGAGGTCATTAATGGCATACAGCTAGAGGTCATTAATGGCATACAACTAGATGTCATTTAAGGCATACAACTAGAGGTCATTAATGGCATACATCTAGATGTAATTTAAGGCATACAGCTAGAGGTCATTAATGGCATACAGCTAGAGGTCATTTATGGCATACAACTAGAGGTCATTAATGGCATACAGCTAGATGTAATTTAAGGCATACAACTAGAGGTCATTAATGGCATACAACTAGAGGTCATTTATGGCATACAACTAGAGGTCATTAATGGCATACAGCTAGATGTAATTTAAGGCATACAACTAGAGGTCATTAATGGCATACAACTAGAGGTCATTAATGGCATGCAGCTAGATGTCATTAATGGCATGCAGCTAAATATCATTCATGGCATACAACTAGATGTCATTAATGGTATGCAGCTAGATGTCATTAATGGCATGCAGCTAGAGGTCATTAATGGCATACAACTAGAGGTCATTAATGGCATACAACTAGATGTCATTAATGGCATACATCTAGATGTCATTTAAGGCATACAACTAGAGGTCATTAATGGCATGCAGCTAGTTATCATTCATGGCATACAACTAGAGGTCATTAATGGCATACATCTAGATGTCATTTAAGGCATACAACTAGAGGTCATTAATGGCATACAGCTAGATGTCATTAATGGCATACATCTAGATGTCATTTAAGGCATACAACTAGAGGTCATTAATGGCATACAGCTAGAGGTCATTTACGGCATACAACTACAGGTCATTAATTGCATACATCTAGATGTCATTTAAGGCATACAACTAGAGGTCATTAATGGCATACAGCTAAATGTAATTTAAGGCATACAACTAGAGGTCATTAATGGCATACAACTAGAGGTCATTAATGGCATACAGCTAGAGGTCATTAATGGCATTCAGCTAGATGTCATTTATGGCATACAACTAGAGGTCATTAATGGCATACATCTAGATGTAATTTAAGGCATACAACTAGAGGTCATTAATGGCATACAGCTAGAGGTCATTAATGGCATACAACTAGATGTCATTTAAGGCATACAACTAGAGGTCATTAATGGCATACATCTAGATGTAATTTAAGGCATACAGCTAGAGGTCATTAATGGCATACAGCTAGAGGTCATTTATGGCATACAACTAGAGGTCATTTAAGGCATACAACTAGAGGTCATTAATGGCATACATCTAGATGTAATTTAAGGCATACAGCTAGAGGTCATTAATGGCATACAGCTAGAGGTCATTTATGGCATACAACTAGAGGTCATTAATGGCATACAGCTAGATGTAATTTAAGGCATACAACTAGAGGTCATTAATGGCATACAGCTAGAGGTCATTAATGGCATACAGCTAGATGTCATTTATCGCATACATCTAGATGTAATTTAAGGCATACAACTAGAGGTCATTAATGGCATACAGCTAGAGGTCATTAATGGCATACAGCTAGAGGTCATTAATGGCATACAACTAGATGTCATTAATGGCATACATCTAGATGTCATTTAAGGCATACAACTAGAGGTCATTAATGGCATACAGCTAGATGTAATTTAAGGCATACAACTAGAGGTCATTAATGGCATACAGCTAGAGGTCATTTATGGCATACAGCTAGATGTCATTAATGGCATACATCTAGATGTCATTTATGGCATACAACTAGAGGTCATTTATGGCATACAACTAGATGTCATTTATGGCATACAACTAGAGGTCATTAATGGCATACAGCTAGATGTCATTAATGGCATACAGCTAGATGTCATTTATGGCATACAACTAGAGGTCATTAATGGCATACAGCTAGAGGTCATTTATGGCATACAGCTAGATGTCATTAATGGCATACAGCTAGATGTCATTTATGGCATACAACTAGAGGTCATTAATGGCATACAGCTAGATGTCATTTATGGCATACAACTAGAGGTCATTAATGGCATACAGCTAGATGTCATTTATGGCATACAACTAGAGGTCATTAATGGCATACAGCTAGATGTCATTTATGACATACAACTAGAGGTCGTTAATGGCATACAGCTAGATGTCATTAATGGCATACAGCTAGATGTCATTTATGGCATACAACTAGAGGTCATTAATGGCATACAGCTAGAGGTCATTTATGGCATACAACTAGAGGTCGTTAATGGCATACAGCTAGATGTCATTAATGGCATACAGCTAGAGGTCATTTATGGCATACAGCTAGAGGTCATTTATGGCATACAACTAGAGGTCATTAATGGCATACATCTAGATGTCATTTAAGGCATACAACTAGAGGTCATTAATGGCATACAGCTAGAGGTCATTTATGGCATACAGCTAGAGGTCATTTATGGCATACAACTAGAGGTCATTAATGGCATACATCTAGATGTCATTTAAGGCATACAACTAGAGGTCATTTATGGCATACAACTAGAGGTCGTTAATGGCATACAGCTAGATGTCATTTATGGCATACAGCTAGAGGTCATTAATGGCATACAGCTAGAGGTCATTTATGGCATACAACTAGAGGTCATTAATGGCATACAGCTAGAGGTCATTAATGGCATACAGCTAGAGGTCATTAATGGCATACATCTAGATGTCATTTATGGCATACAGCTAGAGGTCATTTATGGCATACAGCTAGAGGTCATTAATGGCATACAGCTAGAGGTCATTTATGGCATACAACTAGAGGTCATTTATGGCATACAACTAGAGGTCATTAATGGCATACATCTAGATGTCATTTATGGCATACAGCTAGAGGTCATTTATGGCATACAGCTAGAGGTCATTAATGGCATACAGCTAGAGGTCATTTATGGCATACAACTAGAGGTCATTAATGGCATACAGCTAGAGGTCATTTATGGCATACAACTAGAGGTCGTTAATGGCATACAGCTAGATGTCATTTATGGCATACAGCTAGAGGTCATTTATGGCATACAACTAGAGGTCATTAATGGCATACAGCTAGAGGTCATTTATGGCATACAACTAGAGGTCATTAATGGCATACAGCTAGAGGTCATTTATGGCATACAACTAGAGGTCGTTAATGGCATACAGCTAGATGTCATTTATGGCATACAGCTAGAGGTCATTTATGGCATACAGCTAGAGGTCATTTATGGCATACAACTAGAGGTCATTAATGGCATACATCTAGATGTCATTTAAGGCATACAACTAGAGGTCATTAATGGCATACAGCTAGAGGTCATTTATGGCATACAGCTAGAGTTCGTTAATGGCATACAACTAGATGTCATTAATGGCATACAGCTAGATGTCATTTATGGCATACAGCTAGAGGTCAGTAATGGCATACAACTAGATGTCATTTATGGCGTACAACTAGAGGTCATTAATGGCATACAGCTAGAGGTCATTTATGGCATACAGCTAGAGTTCGTTAATGGCATACAACTAGATGTCATTAATGGCATACAGCTAGATGTCATTTATGGCATACAGCTAGAGGTCAGTAATGGCATACAACTAGATGTCATTAATGGCATACAACTAGAGGTCATTAATGGCATACAGCTAGATGTCATTTATGGCATACAGCTAGAGGTCAGTAATGGCATACAACTAGATGTCATTTATGGCGTACAACTAGAGGTCATTAATGGCATACAACTAGAGGTCATTTATGGCATACAGCTAGAGGTCATTTATGGCATACAACTTGATGTCATTTATGGCATACAGCTAGAGGTCATTAATGGCATACACCTAGATGTCATTAATGGCATACAGCTAGATGTCATTTATGGCATACAGCTAGAGGTCATTAATGGCATACACCTAGATGTCATTAATGGCATACAGCTAGAGGTCATTTATGGCATACAACTAGAGGTCATTAATGGCATACAGCTAGAGGTCATTAATGGCATACAGCTAGAGGTCATTTATGGCATACAACTAGATGTCATTAATGGCATACATCTAGATGTCATTTAAGGCATACAACTAGAGGTCATTTATGGCATACAACTAGAGGTCATTTATGGCATACAACTAGATGTCATTAATGGCATACATCTAGATGTCATTTAAGGCATACAAATAGAGGTCATTTATGGCATACAACTAGAGGTCATTTATGGCATACAACTAGAGGTCATTTATGGCATACAACTAGATGTCATTAATGGCATACATCTAGATGTCATTTAAGGCATACAGCTAGATGTCATTAATGGCATACATCTAGATGTCATTTATGGCATACAACTAGAGGTCATTTATGGCATACAGCTAGATGTCATTTATGGCATACAACTAGAGGTCATTAATGGCATACAGCTAGAGGTCATTTATGGCATACAACTAGATGTCATTAATGGCATACATCTAGATGTCATTTATGGCATACAACTAGAGGTCATTAATGGCATACATCTAGATGTCATTTATGGCATACAACTAGAGGTCATTAATGGCATACAACTAGAGGTCATTAATGGCATACATCTAGATGTCATTTAAGGCATACAACTAGAGGTCATTAATGGCATACAACTAGATGTCATTAATGGCATACATCTAGATGTCATTTATGGCATACAACTAGAGGTCATTAATGGCATACAACTAGAGGTCATTAATGGCATACATCTAGATGTCATTTATGGCATACAACTAGAGGTCATTAATGGCATACAACTAGAGGTCATTAATGGCATACATCTAGAGGTCATTAATGGCATACATCTAGATGTCATTTAAGGCATACAACTAGAGGTCATTAATGGCATACATCTAGATGTCATTTAAGGCATACAACTAGAGGTCATTAATGGCATACATCTAGATGTCATTTATGGCATACAACTAGAGGTCATTAATGGCATACAACTAGAGGTCATTAATGGCATACATCTAGATGTCATTTAAGGCATACAACTAGAGGTCATTAATGGCATACAACTAGAGGTCATTAATGGCATACATCTAGATGTCATTTAAGGCATACAGCTAGATGTCATTAATGGCATACATCTAGATGTCATTAATGGCATACATCTAGAGGTCATTTATGGCATACATCTAGAGGTCATTTATGGCATACAACTAGAGGTCATTAATGGCATACATCTAGATGTCATTTAAGGCATACAACTAGAGGTCATTAATGGCATACAACTAGATGTCATTAATGGCATACATCTAGAGGTCATTTATGGCATACAACTAGAGGTCATTAATGGCATACAACTAGAGGTCATTAATGGCATACATCTAGATGTCATTTAAGGCATACAACTAGAGGTCATTAATGGCATACAACTAGATGTCATTAATGGCATACATCTAGATGTCATTTAAGGCATACAGCTAGATGTCATTAATGGCATACATCTAGATGTCATTTATGGCATACAACTAGAGGTCATTAATGGCATACAGCTAGATGTCATTTATGGCATACAACTAGAGGTCATTAATGGCATACAGCTAGAGGTCATTTATGGCATACAACTAGAGGTCATTTATGGCATACAGCTAGATGTCATTAATGGCATACAACTAGAGGTCATTAATGGCATACATCTAGATGTCATTAATGGCATACAACTAGAGGTCATTTATGGCATACAACTAGAGGTCATTAATGGCATACAGCTAGATGTCATTTATGGCATACAACTAGAGGTCATTTATGGCATACAGCTTGATGTCATTAATGGCATACAACTAGAGGTCATTAATGGCATACAGCTAGATGTCATTAATGGCATACATCTAGATGTCATTAATGGCATACATCTAGAGGTCATTTATGGCATACAACTAGAGGTCATTAATGGCATACATCTAGATGTCATTTAAGGCATACAACTAGAGGTCATTAATGGCATACAACTAGATGTCATTAATGGCATACAACTAGAGGTCATTTATGGCATACAACTAGAGGTCATTAATGGCATACAGCTAGATGTCATTTATGGCATACAACTAGAGGTCATTTATGGCATACAGCTAGATGTCATTAATGGCATACAACTAGAGGTCATTAATGGCATACATCTAGATGTCATTAATGGCATGCATCTAGATGTCATTTAAGGCATACAACTAGAGGTCATTAATGGCATACAACTAGATGTCATTAATGGCATACATCTAGAGGTCATTTATGGCATACAACTAGAGGTCATTAATGGCATACATCTAGATGTCATTTATGGCATACAACTAGAGGTCATTAATGGCATACATCTAGATGTCATTTATGGCATACAACTAGAGGTCATTTATGGCATACAGCTAGATGTCATTAATGGCATACAACTAGAGGTCATTAATGGCATACAGCTAGATGTCATTAATGGCATACATCTAGATGTCATTAATGGCATACATCTAGAGGTCATTCATGGCATACAACTAGAGGTCATTAATGGCATACAGCTAGATGTCATTAATGGCATACATCTAGATGTCATTTATGGCATACAACTAGAGGTCATTAATGGCATACAACTAGAGGTCATTAATGGCATACATCTAGATGTCATTTATGGCATACAACTAGAGGTCATTAATGGCATACAACTAGAGGTCATTAATGGCATACATCTAGATGTCATTTAAGGCATACAACTAGAGGTCATTAATGGCATACAACTAGATGTCATTAATGGCATACATCTAGATGTCATTTAAGGCATACAGCTAGATGTCATTAATGGCATACATCTAGATGTCATTAATGGCATACATCTAGAGGTCATTTATGGCATACATCTAGAGGTCATTTATGGCATACATCTAGATGTCATTTAAGGCATACATCTAGATGTCATTAATGGCATACATCTAGAGGTCATTTATGGCATACATCTAGAGGTCATTTATGGCATACATCTAGATGTCATTTAAGGCATACAACTAGAGGTCATTAATGGCATACAACTAGATGTCATTAATGGCATACATCTAGAGGTCATTTATGGCATACAACTAGAGGTCATTAATGGCATACAACTAGAGGTCATTAATGGCATACATCTAGATGTCATTTAAGGCATACAACTAGAGGTCATTAATGGCATACAACTAGATGTCATTAATGGCATACATCTAGATGTCATTTATGGCATACAACTAGAGGTCATTAATGGCATACAACTAGAGGTCATTAATGGCATACATCTAGATGTCATTTAAGGCATACAACTAGAGGTCATTAATGGCATACAACTAGATGTCATTAATGGCATACATCTAGATGTCATTTAAGGCATACAGCTAGATGTCATTAATGGCATACATCTAGATGTCATTTATGGCATACAACTAGAGGTCATTTATGGCATACAACTAGAGGTCATTAATGGCATACAGCTAGATGTCATTTATGGCATACAACTAGAGGTCATTAATGGCATACAGCTAGAGGTCATTTATGGCATACAACTAGAGGTCATTTATGGCATACAGCTAGATGTCATTAATGGCATACAACTAGAGGTCATTAATGGCATACATCTAGATGTCATTAATGGCATACAACTAGAGGTCATTTATGGCATACAACTAGAGATCATTAATGGCATACAGCTAGATGTCATTTATGGCATACAACTAGAGGTCATTTATGGCATACAGCTAGATGTCATTAATGGCATACAACTAGAGGTCATTAATGGCATACAGCTAGATGTCATTAATGGCATACATCTAGATGTCATTAATGGCATACATCTAGATGTCATTTATGGCATACATCTAGATGTCATTAATGGCATACAGCTAGATGTCATTTATGGCATACATCTAGATGTCATTAATGGCATACATCTAGATGTCATTAATGGCATACAACTAGAGGTCATTAATGGCATACATCTAGATGTCATTTAAGGCATACAACTAGAGGTCATTAATGGCATACAACTAGATGTCATTAATGGCATACAACTAGAGGTCATTTATGGCATACAACTAGAGGTCATTAATGGCATACAGCTAGATGTCATTTATGGCATACAACTAGAGGTCATTTATGGCATACAGCTAGATGTCATTAATGGCATACAACTAGAGGTCATTAATGGCATACAGCTAGATGTCATTAATGGCATACATCTAGATGTCATTAATGGCATACATCTAGAGGTCATTTATGGCATACAACTAGAGGTCATTAATGGCATACATCTAGATGTCATTTAAGGCATACAACTAGAGGTCATTAATGGCATACAACTAGATGTCATTAATGGCATACATCTAGAGGTCATTTATGGCATACAACTAGAGGTCATTAATGGCATACATCTAGATGTCATTTATGGCATACAACTAGAGGTCATTTATGGCATACAGCTAGATGTCATTAATGGCATACAACTAGAGGTCATTAATGGCATACAGCTAGATGTCATTAATGGCATACATCTAGATGTCATTAATGGCATACAACTAGAGGTCATTCATGGCATACAACTAGAGGTCATTAATGGCATACATCTAGATGTCATTTATGGCATACAACTAGAGGTCATTAATGGCATACAGCTAGATGTCATTAATGGCATACATCTAGAGGTCATTTATGGCATACAACTAGAGGTCATTAATGGCATACATCTAGATGTCATTTAAGGCATACAACTAGAGGTCATTAATGGCATACAACTAGATGTCATTTATGGCATACAACTAGAGGTCATTTATGGCATACAACTAGAGGTCATTAATGGCATACAGCTAGATGTCATTTATGGCATACAACTAGAGGTCATTTATGGCATACAGCTAGATGTCATTAATGGCATACAACTAGAGGTCATTAATGGCATACAGCTAGATGTCATTAATGGCATACATCTAGATGTCATTAATGGCATACATCTAGAGGTCATTTATGGCATACAACTAGAGGTCATTAATGGCATACATCTAGATGTCATTTAAGGCATACAACTAGAGGTCATTAATGGCATACAACTAGATGTCATTAATGGCATACATCTAGAGGTCATTAATGGCATACATCTAGATGTCATTAATGGCATACATCTAGAGGTCATTCATGGCATACAACTAGAGGTCATTAATGGCATACATCTAGATGTCATTAATGGCATACATCTAGATGTCATTAATGGCATACATCTAGAGGTCATTCATGGCATACAACTAGAGGTCATTAATGGCATACATCTAGATGTCATTTATGGCATACAACTAGAGGTCATTAATGGCATACAACTAGAGGTCATTTATGGCATACAACTAGATGTCATTAATGGCATACATCTAGAGGTCATTCATGGCATACAACTAGATGTCATTAATGGCATACATCTAGAGGTCATTCATGGCATACAACTAGAGGTCATTAATGGCATACATCTAGATGTCATTTATGGCATACAACTAGAGGTCATTAATGGCATACAACTAGATGTCATTAATGGCATACATCTAGAGGTCATTCATGGCATACAACTAGAGGTCATTAATGGCATACATCTAGATGTCATTTATGGCATACAACTAGAGGTCATTAATGGCATACAACTAGAGGTCATTAATGGCATACATCTAGATGTCATTTAAGGCATACAACTAGAGGTCATTAATGGCATACAACTAGATGTCATTAATGGCATACATCTAGATGTCATTTAAGGCATACAGCTAGATGTCATTAATGGCATACATCTAGATGTCATTTATGGCATACAACTAGAGGTCATTTATGGCATACAACTAGAGGTCATTAATGGCATACAGCTAGATGTCATTTATGGCATACAACTAGAGGTCATTAATGGCATACAGCTAGAGGTCATTTATGGCATACAGCTAGATGTCATTTATGGCATACAACTAGAGGTCATTAATGGCATACAACTAGAGGTCATTAATGGCATACAGCTAGATGTCATTTATGGCATACAACTAGAGGTCATTAATGGCATACAACTAGAGGTCATTTATGGCATACAACTAGAGGTCATTAATGGCATACAACTAGAGGTCATTAATGGCATACAACTAGAGGTCATTTATGGCATACAGCTAGAGGTCATTTAAGGCATACAGCTAGATGTCATTAATGGCATACATCTAGATGTCATTTAAGGCATACAGCTAGATGTCATTAATGGCATACATCTAGATGTCATTTATGGCATACAACTAGAGGTCATTTATGGCATACAACTAGAGGTCATTAATGGCATACAGCTAGATGTCATTTATGGCATACAACTAGAGGTCATTAATGGCATACAGCTAGAGGTCATTTATGGCATA
Source organism: Pelmatolapia mariae (assembly GCF_036321145.2). Lineage (NCBI taxonomy): Eukaryota > Metazoa > Chordata > Actinopteri > Cichliformes > Cichlidae > Pelmatolapia > Pelmatolapia mariae. Next base: position 18,591,095 of record NC_086228.1, on the reverse strand, counting down.
CAACTAGAGGTCATTAATGGCATACAGCTAGATGTCATTTATGGCATACAACTAGAGGTCATTAATGGCATACAACTAGAGGTCATTTATGGCATACAACTAGAGGTCATTAATGGCATACAACTAGAGGTCATTAATGGCATACAACTAGAGGTCATTTATGGCATACAACTAGAGGTCATTAATGGCATACAGCTAGAAGTCATTTATGGCATACAACTAGAGGTCATTAATGGCATACAGCTAGAGGTCATTTATGGCATACAACAAGAGGTCATTAATGGCATACAGCTAGATGTCATTTATGGCATACAACTACAGATCATTAATGGCATACATCTAGATGTAATTTAAGGCATACAACTAGAGGTCATTAATGGCATACAGCTAGAGGTCATTTATGGCATACAACTAGATGTCATTAATGGCATACATCTAGATGTCATTTAAGGCATACAACTAGAGGTCATTAATGGCATACAACTAGATGTCATTAATGGCATACATCTAGATGTCATTTAAGGCATACAACTAGAGGTCATTAATGGCATACAGCTAGAGGTCATTTATGGCATACAACTAGATGTCATTAATGGCATACATCTAGATGTCATTTAAGGCATACAACTAGAGGTCATTAATGGCATACAACTAGAGGTCATTAATGGCATACAACTAGAGGTCATGAATGGCATACATCTAGATGTCATTTAAGGCATACAACTAGAGGTCATTAATGGCATACAACTAGATGTCATTAATGGCATACATCTAGATGTCATTTAAGGCATACAACTAGAGGTCATTAATGGCATACAACTAGAGGTCATTAATGGCATACAACTAGAGGTCATGAATGGCATACATCTAGATGTCATTTAAGGCATACAACTAGAGGTCATTAATGGCATACAACTAGATGTCATTAATGGCATACATCTAGATGTCATTTAAGGCATACAACTAGAGGTCATTAATGGCATACAACTAGAGGTCATGAATGGCATACATCTAGATGTCATTTAAGGCATACAACTAGAGGTCATTAATGGCATACAACTAGAGGTCATTAATGGCATACATCTAGATGTCATTTAAGGCATACAACTAGAGGTCATTAATGGCATACAACTAGAGGTCATGAATGGCATACATCTAGATGTCATTTAAGGCATACAACTAGAGGTCATTAATGGCATACAACTAGAGGTCATTAATGGCATACAACTAGATGTCATTAATGGCATACATCTAGATGTCATTTAAGGCATACAACTAGAGGTCATTAATGGCATACAACTAGAGGTCATTAATGGCATACAACTAGAGGTCATGAATGGCATACATCTAGATGTCATTTAAGGCATACAACTAGAGGTCATTAATGGCATACAACTAGAGGTCATTAATGGCATACAACTAGAGGTCATTAATGGCATACATCTAGATGTCATTAATGGCATACATCTAGATGTCATTTAAGGCATACAACTAGAGGTCATTAATGGCATACAACTAGATGTCATGAATGGCATACATCTAGATGTCATTTAAGGCATACAACTAGAGGTCATTAATGGCATACAACTAGAGGTCATTAATGGCATAAAACTAGAGGTCATTAATGGCATACAGCTAGATGTCATTAATGGCATACAACTAGAGGTCATTAATGGCATACATCTAGATGTCATTAATGGCATACATCTAGATGTCATTAATGGCATACATCTAGATGTCATTTAAGGCATACAACTAGATGTCATTAATGGCATACATCTAGATGTCATTTAAGGCATACAACTAGAGGTCATTAATGGCATACATCTAGATGTCATTAATGGCATACAGCTAGATGTCATTAATGGCATACATCTAGATGTCATTTATGGCATACAACTAGAGGTCATTAATGGCATACAACTAGAGGTCATGAATGGCATACATCTAGATGTCATTTAAGGCATACAACTAGAGGTCATTAATGGCATACAACTAGAGGTCATTAATGGCATACAACTAGATGTCATTAATGGCATACATCTAGATGTCATTTAAGGCATACAACTAGAGGTCATTAATGGCATACATCTAGATGTCATTAATGGCATACATCTAGATGTCATTTAAGGCATACAACTAGAGGTCATTAATGGCATACAACTAGATGTCATGAATGGCATACATCTAGATGTCATTTAAGGCATACAACTAGAGGTCATTAATGGCATACAACTAGAGGTCATTAATGGCATAAAACTAGAGGTCATTAATGGCATACAGCTAGATGTCATTAATGGCATACAACTAGAGGTCATTAATGGCATACATCTAGATGTCATTAATGGCATACATCTAGATGTCATTAATGGCATACATCTAGATGTCATTTAAGGCATACAACTAGATGTCATTAATGGCATACATCTAGATGTCATTTAAGGCATACAACTAGAGGTCATTAATGGCATACAACTAGAGGTCATTAATGGCATAAAACTAGAGGTCATTAATGGCATACAACTAGAGGTCATTAATGGCATACAACTAGATGTCATGAATGGCATACATCTAGATGTCATTAATGGCATACATCTAGATGTCATTAATGGCATACAACTAGATGTCATTAATGGCATACATCTAGATGTCATTTAAGGCATACAACTAGAGGTCATTAATGGCATACATCTAGATGTCATGAATGGCATACATCTAGATGTCATTTAAGGCATACAACTTGAGGTCATTAATGGCATACAACTAGAGGTCATTAATGGCATAAAACTAGAGGTCATTAATGGCATACAGCTAGATGTCATTAATGGCATAAAACTAGAGGTCATTAATGGCATACAGCTAGATGTCATTAATGGCATACAACTAGAGGTCATTAATGGCATACAACTAGATGTCATTAATGGCATACATCTAGATGTCATTTAAGGCATACAACTAGAGGTCATTAATGGCATACAACTAGAGGTCATTAATGGCATAAAACTAGAGGTCATTAATGGCATACAGCTAGATGTCATTAATGGCATACAACTAGAGGTCATTAATGGCATACATCTAGATGTAATATAAGGCATACAACTAGAGGTCATTAATGGCATACAGCTAGAGGTCATTTATGGCATACAACTAGAGGTCATTAATGGCATACATCTAGATGTCATTTAAGGCATACATCTAGATGTCATTAATGGCATACAGCTAGATGTCATTTAAGGCATACAGCTAGATGTCATTTATGGCATACAGCTAGATGTCATTAATGGCATACAACTAGAAGTTATTAATGGCATAAAACTAGAGGTCATTAATGGCATACAGCTAGATGTCATTAATGGCATACAACTAGAGGTCATTAATGGCATACAGCTAGAGGTCATTTATGGCATACAACTACAGGTCATTAACGGCATACAGCTAGATGTCATTAATGGCATACAGCTAGATATCATTTACGGCATACAGCTAGAGGTCATTTACGGCATACAACTAGAGGTCATTAATGGCATACAGCTAGATGTCATTAATGGCATACAGCTAGATGTCATTAATGGCATACAGCTAGATATCATTTACGGCATACAGCTAGAGGTCATTTACGGCATACAACTAGAGGTCATTAATGGCATACAGATAGATGTCATTTATGGCATACAGATAGATGTCATTTATGGCATACAGATAGATGTCATTTATGGCATACAACTAGAGGTCATTACTGGCATACAGCTAGATGTCATTAATGGCATACAGCTAGAGGTCGTTAATGGCATACATCTAGATGTCATTTAAGGCATACAACTAGAGGTCATTAATGGCATACAACTAGATGTCATTAATGGCATACAGCTAGATGTCATTAATGGCATACAGATAGATGTCATTTATGGCATACAGATAGATGTCATTTATGGCATACAACTAGAGGTCATTACTGGCATACAGCTAGATGTCATTAATGGCATACAGCTAGAGGTCGTTAATGGCATACATCTAGATGTCATTTAAGGCATACAACTAGAGGTCATTAATGGCATACAGCTAGAGGTCATTTATGGCATACAGCTAGATGTCATTTATGGCATACAACTAGAGGTCATTAATGGCATACAACTAGAGGTCATTAATGGCATACAGCTAGATGTCATTAATGGCATACAACTAGAGGTCATTAATGGCATACAACTAGAGGTCATTAATGGCATACAGCTAGATGTCATTAATGGCATACAGATAGAGGTCATTAATGGCATACATCTAGATGTCATTTAAGGCATACAACTAGAGGTCATTAATGGCATACAGCTAGAGGTCATTTATGGCATACAGCTAGATGTCATTAATGGCATACAACTAGAGGTCATTAATGGCATACAGCTAGATGTCATTAATGGCATACAACTAGAGGTCATTAATGGCATACAACTAGAGGTCATTAATGGCATACAACTAGAGGTCATTAATGGCATACATCTAGATGTAATATAAGGCATACAACTAGAGGTCATTAATGGCATACAGCTAGAGGTCATTTATGGCATACAACTAGAGGTCATTAATGGCATACAGCTAGATGTCATTAATGGCATACATCTAGATGTCATTAATGGCATACAGCTAGATGTCATTTATGGCATACAACTAGAGGTCATTAATGGCATACAGCTAGGTGTGATTAATGGCATACATCTAGATGTCATTAATGGCATACAGCTAGATGTCATTTATGGCATACAACTAGAGGTCATTAATGGCATACAGCTAGATGTCATTAATGGCATACAGCTAGATGTCATTTATGGCATACAACTAGAGGTCATTAATGGCATACAACTAGAGGTCATTAATGGCATACAGCTAGATGTCATTAATGGCATACAGCTAGATGTCATTAATGGCATACAGCTAGATGTCATTTATGGCATACAGCTAGATGTCATTAATGGCATACAGCTAGATGTCATTTATGGCATACAACTAGAGGTCATTAATGGCATACAGCTAGATGTCATTAATGGCATACATCTAGATGTCATTAATGGCATACAGCTAGATGTCATTAATGGCATACATCTAGATGTCATTAATGGCATACAGCTAGATGTCATTTATGGCATACAACTAGAGGTCATTAATGGCATACAGCTAGATGTCATTTATGGCATACAACTAGAGGTCATTAATGGCATACAGCTAGATGTCATTAATGGCATACATCTAGATGTCATTAATGGCATACAGCTAGATGTCATTTATTGCATACAACTAGAGGTCATTAATGGCATAAAACTAGAGGTCATTAATGGCATACAGCTAGATGTCATTAATGGCATACACCTAGAGGTCATTAATGGCATACAGCTAGAGGTCATTTATGGCATACAACTAGAGGTCATTTAAGGCATACAACTAGAGGTCATTAACGGCATACAGCTAGATGTCATTAATGGCATACAGCTAGATATCATTTACGGCATACAGCTAGAGGTCATTTACGGCATACAACTAGAGGTCATTAATGGCATACAGCTAGATGTCATTAATGGCATACAGCTAGATGTCATTAATGGCATACAGCTAGATATCATTTATGGCATACAACTAGAGGTCATTAATGGCATACATCTAGATGTCATTTATGGCATACAACTAGATGTCATTAATGGCATACAGCTAGATGTCATTAATGGCATACAGATAGATGTCATTTATGGCATACAACTAGAGGTCATTACTGGCATACAGCTAGATGTCATTAATGGCATACAGCTAGAGGTCGTTAATGGCATACAGCTAGATGTCATTAATGGCATACAACTAGAGGTCATTAATGGCATACAGCTAGAGGTCATTTATGGCATACAGCTAGAGGTCATTAATGGCATACAGCTAGATGTCATTAATGGCATACAACTAGAGGTCATTAATGGCATACAGCTAGATGTCATTTATGGCATACAACTAGAGGTCATTAATGGCATACAGCTAGATGTCATTAATGGCATACAACTAGAGGTCATTAATGGCATACAACTAGAGGTCATTAATGGCATACAGCTAGATGTCATTAATGGCATACAGATAGAGGTCATTAATGGCATACAGCTAGAGGTCATTTATGGCATACAGCTAGATGTCATTAATGGCATACAACTAGAGGTCATTAATGGCATACAACTAGAGGTCATTAATGGCATACAGCTAGATGTCATTAATGGCATACAGATAGAGGTCATTAATGGCATACAGCTAGAGGTCATTTATGGCATACAGCTAGATGTCATTAATGGCATACAACTAGAGGTCATTAATGGCATACAGCTAGAGGTCATTAATGGCATACAACTAGAGGTCATTTATGGCATACAGCTAGAGGTCATTAATGGCATACAACTAGAGGTCATTAATGGCATACAGCTAGATGTCATTAATGGCATACAGATAGAGGTCATTAATGGCATACAGCTAGAGGTCATTTATGGCATACAGCTAGATGTCATTAATGGCATACAACTAGAGGTCATTAATGGCATACAACTAGAGGTCATTACTGGCATACAGCTAGAGGTCATTAATGGCATACAGCTAGAGGTCATTTATGGCATACAGCTAGATGTCATTAATGGCATACAACTAGAGGTCATTAATGGCATACAGCTAGATGTCATTAATGGCATACAACTAGAGGTCATTAATGGCATACAGCTAGAGGTCATTTATGGCATACAGCTAGATGTCATTAATGGCATACAACTAGAGGTCATTAATGGCATACAACTAGAGGTCATTAATGGCATACAACTAGAGGTCATTAATGGCATACATCTAGATGTAATATAAGGCATACAACTAGAGGTCATTAATGGCATACAGCTAGAGGTCATTTATGGCATACAACTAGAGGTCATTAATGGCATACAGCTAGATGTCATTAATGGCATACATCTAGATGTCATTAATGGCATACAGCTAGATGTCATTTATGGCATACAGCTAGAGGTCATTTATGGCATACAACTAGAGGTCATTAATGGCATACAGCTAGATGTCATTAATGGCATACAACTAGATGTCATTAATGGCATACAGCTAGATGTCATTAATGGCATACATCTAGATGTCATTAATGGCATACAGCTAGATGTCATTTATGGCATACAACTAGAGGTCATTAATGGCATACAACTAGAGGTCATTAATGGCATACAACTAGATGTCATTAATGGCATACAGCTAGATGTCATTAATGGCATACATCTAGATGTCATTAATGGCATACAGCTAGATGTCATTTATGGCATACAACTAGAGGTCATTAATGGCATACAGCTAGATGTCATTAATGGCATACATCTAGATGTCATTAATGGCATACAGCTAGATGTCATTTATGGCATACAACTAGAGGTCATTAATGGCATACAACTAGAGGTCATTAATGGCATACATCTAGATGTAATATAAGGCATACAACTAGAGGTCATTAATGGCATACAGCTAGATGTCATTAATGGCATACATCTAGATGTCATTAATGGCATACAGCTAGATGTCATTAATGGCATACAGCTAGATGTCATTTATGGCATACAGCTAGATGTCATTAATGGCATACAGCTAGATGTCATTTATGGCATACAGCTAGATGTCATTTATGGCATACAGCTAGATATCATTTATGGCATACAACTAGAGGTCATTAATGGCATACAGCTAGATGTCATTTATGGCATACAGCTAGATATCATTTATGGCATACAACTAGAGGTCATTAATGGCATACAGCTAGATGTCATTAATGGCATACATCTAGATGTCATTAATGGCATACAGCTAGATGTCATTTATGGCATACAACTAGAGGTCATTAATGGCATACAGCTAGATGTCATTAATGGCATACAGCTAGTTGTCATTTATGGCATACAACTAGAGGTCATTAATGGCATACATCTAGATGTAATATAAGGCATACAACTAGAGGTCATTAATGGCATACAGCTAGAGGTCATTTATGGCATAAAACTAGAGGTCATTAATGGCATACATCTAGATGTCATTTAAGGCATACAACTAGAGGTCATTAATGGCATACAACTAGAGGTCATGAATGGCATACATCTAGATGTCATTTAAGGCATACAACTAGAGGTCATTAATGGCATACAACTAGATGTCATTAATGGCATACATCTAGATGTCATTTAAGGCATACAACTAGAGGTCATTAATGGCATACAACTAGAGGTCATGAATGGCATACATCTAGATGTCATTTAAGGCATACAACTAGAGGTCATTAATGGCATACAACTAGATGTCATTTATGGCATACAGCTAGATGTCATTTATGGCATACAACTAGAGGTCATTAATGGCATACAGCTAGATGTCATTAATGGCATACAGCTAGATGTCATTTATGGCATACAACTAGAGGTCATTAATGGCATACAACTAGAGGTCATTAATGGCATACATCTAGATGTAATATAAGGCATACAACTAGAGGTCATTAATGGCATACAGCTAGAGGTCATTTATGGCATACAACTAGAGGTCATTAATGGCATACAACTAGATGTAATTTAAGGCATACAACTAGAGGTCATTAATGGCATACATCTAGATGTCATTAATGGCATACAGCTAGATGTCATTAATGGCATACAACTAGAGGTCATTAATGGCATAAAACTAGAGGTCATTAATGGCATACAGCTAGATGTCATTAATGGCATACAACTAGAGGTCATTAATGGCATACATCTAGATGTTATATAAGGCATACAACTAGAGGTCATTAATGGCATACAGCTAGAGGTCATTTATGGCATACAACTAGAGGTCATTAATGGCATACAGCTAGATGTCATTTAAGGCATACAACTAGAGGTCATTAATGGCATACAGCTAGATGTCATTAATGGCATACATCTAGATGTCATTTATGGCATACAACTAGAGGTCATTAATGGCATACATCTAGATGTCATTTAAGGCATACAACTAGAGGTCATTAATGGCATACAGCTAGATGTCATTAATGGCATACAATTAGATGTCATTAATGGCATACATCTAGATGTCTTTTAAGGCATACAACTAAAGGTCATTAATGGCATAAAACTAGAGGTCATTAATGGCATACAGCTAGATGTCATTAATGGCATACAACTAGAGGTCATTAATGGCATACAGCTAGAGGTCATTTATGGCATACAACTAGAGGTCATTTAAGGCATACAACTAGAGGTCATTAACGGCATACAACTAGATGTCATTATTGGCATACAGCTAGAGGTCATTAATGGCATACAGCTAGATGTCATTAATGGCATACAGCTAGATGTCATTAATGGCATACAGGTAGAGGTCATTTACGGCATACAGCTAGAGGTCATTTACGGCATACAACTAGATGTCATTAATGGCATACAGCTAGAGGTCATTTATGGCATACAGCTAGAGGTCGTTAATGGCATACATCTAGATGTCATTTATGGCATACAACTAGAGGTCATTAATGGCATACAGCTAGATGTCATTAATGGCATACAGCTAGATGTCATTTATGGCATACAACTAGAGGTCATTAATGGCATACATCTAGATGTCATTTAAGGCATACAACTAGAGGTCATTAATGGCATACAGCTAGAGGTCATTTATGGCATACAACTAGAGGTCATTAATGGCATACAGCTAGAGGTCATTTATGGCATACAACTAGAGGTCATTAATGGCATACAGCTAGAGGTCATTTAAGGCATACAACTAGAGGTCATTAATGGCATACAGCTAGAGGTCATTAATGGCATACAGCTAGAGGTCATTTAAGGCATACAACTAGAGGTCATTAATGGCATAAAACTAGAGGTCATTAATGGCATACAGCTAGATGTCATTTAAGGCATACATCTAGATGTCATTCATGGCATAAAACTAGAGGTCATTAATGGCATACAGCTAGAGGTCATTTATGGCATACAGCTAGAGGTCGTTAATGGCATACAGCTAGAGGTCATTCATGGCATACAACTAGAGGTCATTAATGGCATACAGCTAGATGTCATTTAAGGCATACAACTAGAGGTCATTAATGGCATACAGCTAGATGTCATTAATGGCATACATCTAGATGTCATTTATGGCATACAACTAGAGGTCATTAATGGCATACAGCTAGATATCATTTAAGGCATACAACTAGAGGTCATTAATGGCATACATCTAGATGTCATTTAAGGCATACAACTAGAGGTCATTAATGGCATACAGCTAGATATCATTTACGGCATACAACTAGAGGTCATTAATGGCATACAGCTAGATGTCATTAATGGCATACAGCTAGATGTCATTTAAGGCATACAACTAGAGGTCATTAAGGGCATACAGCTAGATATCATTTACGGCATACAACTAGAGGTCATTAATGGCATACAGCTAGATGTCATTAATGGCATACAGCTAGAGGTCGTTAATGGCATACATCTAGATGTCATTCATGGCATACAACTAGAGGTCATTAATGGCATACATCTAGATGTCATTAATGGCATACAGCTAGAGGTCGTTAATGGCATACATCTAGATATCATTTACGGCATACAACTAGAGGTCATTAATGGCATACAGCTAGATGTCATTAATGGCATACAGCTAGAGGTCGTTAATGGCATACATCTAGATGTCATTCATGGCATACAGCTAGATGTCATTAATGGCATACAGCTAGATATCATTTACGGCATACAACTAGAGGTCATTGATGGCATACAGCTAGAGGTCATTTATGGCATACAACTAGAGGTCATTAATGGCATACAGCTAGATGTCATTGATGGCATACAGCTAGATATCATTAATGGCATACAGCTAGATGTCATTTATGGCATACATCTAGATGTCATTTATGGCATACAGCTAGAGGTCATTAATGGCATACAGCTAGAGGTCATTTATGGCATACATCTAGATGTCATTTATGGCATACAGCTAGAGGTCATTTATGGCATACATCTAGATGTCATTTATGGCATACAGCTAGAGGTCATTTATGGCATACAGCTAGAGGTCGTTAATGGCATACATCTAGATGTCATTTATGGCATACAGCTAGAGGTCATTTATGGCATACAGCTAGAGGTCATTTATGGCATACAGCTAGATGTCATTAATGGCATACAGCTAGAGGTCATTAATGGCATACAGCTAGAGGTCATTTATGGCATACAACTAGAGGTCATTAATGGCATACAGCTAGATGTCATTAATGGCATACAGCTAGATATCATTAATGGCATACAGCTAGATGTCATTTATGGCATACATCTAGATGTCATTTATGGCATACAGCTAGAGGTCATTAATGGCATACAGCTAGAGGTCATTTATGGCATACATCTAGATGTCATTTATGGCATACAGCTAGAGGTCATTTATGGCATACATCTAGATGTCATTTATGGCATACAGCTAGAGGTCATTTATGGCATACAGCTAGAGGTCGTTAATGGCATACATCTAGATGTCATTTATGGCATACAGCTAGAGGTCATTTATGGCATACAGCTAGAGGTCGTTAATGGCATACAGCTAGAGGTCATTTATGGCATACAGCTAGAGGTCATTAATGGCATACAGCTAGAGGTCATTTATGGCATACAGCTAGAGGTCGTTAATGGCATACATCTAGATGTCATTTATGGCATACAGCTAGAGGTCATTTATGGCATACAGCTAGAGGTCGTTAATGGCATACATCTAGATGTCATTTATGGCATACAGCTAGATATCATTAATGGCATACAGCTAGAGGTCATTTATGGCATACAGCTAGATATCATTAATGGCATACAGCTAGATATCATTTACGGCATACAACTAGAGGTCATTAATGGCATACAGCTGGAGGTCATTTATGGCATACAGCTAGATGTCATTAATGGCATACAGCTAGAGGTCATTAATGGCATACAGCTAGATATCATTAATGGCATACAGCTAGAGGTCATTTATGGCATACAGCTAGATGTCATTAATGGCATACAGCTAGAGGTCATTAATGGCATACAGCTAGATATCATTTACGGCATACAACTAGAGGTCATTAATGGCATACAGCTAGAGGTCATTTATGGCATACAGCTAGATGTCATTAATGGCATACAACTAGAGGTCATTAATGGCATACAGCTAGAGGTCATTTATGGCATACAGCTAGATGTCATTAATGGCATACAGCTAGATATCATTTACGGCATACAACTAGAGGTCATTAATGGCATACAGCTAGATATCATTAATGGCATACAGCTAGATATCATTAATGGCATACAACTAGAGGTCATTAATGGCATACAACTAGAGGTCATTTATGGCATACAGCTAGATGTCATTAATGGCATACAGCTAGATATCATTTACGGCATACAGCTAGAGGTCATTAATGGCATACAGCTAGATATCATTAATGGCATACAGCTAGATATCATTTACGGCATACAACTAGAGGTCATTAATGGCATACAGCTAGATATCATTAATGGCATACAACTAGAGGTCATTAATGGCATACAACTAGAGGTCATTTATGGCATACAGCTAGATGTCATTAATGGCATACAGCTAGAGGTCATTAATGGCATACAACTAGAGGTCATTTATGGCATACAGCTAGATGTCATTAATGGCATACAACTAGAGGTCATTAATGGCATACAACTAGAGGTCATTTATGGCATACAGCTAGATGTCATTAATGGCATACAGCTAGATATCATTAATGGCATACAGCTAGATATCATTTACGGCATACAACTAGAGGTCATTAATGGCATACAGCTAGATGTCATTAATGGCATACAGCTAGATATCATTTACGGCATACAGCTAGAGGTCATTAATGGCATACAGCTAGATATCATTAATGGCATACAGCTAGATATCATTTACGGCATACAGCTAGAGGTCATTAATGGCATACAGCTAGATATCATTAATGGCATACAGCTAGATATCATTTACGGCATACAACTAGAGGTCATTAATGGCATACAGCTAGATATCATTAATGGCATACAGCTAGATATCATTTACGGCATACAACTAGAGGTCATTAATGGCATACAGCTAGAGGTCATTTATGGCATACAGCTAGATGTCATTAATGGCATACAACTAGAGGTCATTAATGGCATACAGCTAGAGGTCATTTATGGCATACAGCTAGATGTCATTAATGGCATACAGCTAGAGGTCATTAATGGCATACAGCTAGATATCATTAATGGCATACAGCTAGATATCATTTACGGCATACAACTAGAGGTCATTAATGGCATACAGCTAGAGGTCATTTATGGCATACAGCTAGATGTCATTAATGGCATACAACTAGAGGTCATTAATGGCATACAGCTAGAGGTCATTTATGGCATACAGCTAGATGTCATTAATGGCATACAACTAGAGGTCATTAATGGCATACAGCTAGAGGTCATTTATGGCATACAGCTAGATGTCATTAATGGCATACAGCTAGAGGTCATTTATGGCATACAGCTAGATGTCATTAATGGCATACAGCTAGATATCATTAATGGCATACAGCTAGATATCATTTACGGCATACAACTAGAGGTCATTAATGGCATACAGCTAGAGGTCATTTATGGCATACAGCTAGATGTCATTAACGGCATACAACTAGAGGTCATTAATGGCATACAGCTAGAGGTCATTTATGGCATACAGCTAGAGGTCATTAATGGCATACAGCTAGAGGTCATTTATGGCATACAGCTAGATATCATTAATGGCATACAGCTAGATATCATTTACGGCATACAACTAGAGGTCATTAATGGCATACAGCTAGAGGTCATTTATGGCATACAGCTAGATGTCATTAATGGCATACAGCTAGAGGTCATTAATGGCATACAGCTAGATGTCATTTATGGCATACAACTAGAGGTCATTAATGGCATACAGCTAGATGTCATTTAAGGCATACAACTAGAGGTCATTTATGGCATACAGCTAGAGGTCATTTATGGCATACAACTAGAGGTCATTAATGGCATACAGCTAGATGTCATTTAAGGCATACAACTAGAGGTCATTAATGGCATACAGCTAGATGTCATTAATGGCACACAGCTAGAGGTCATTAATGGCATACAGCTAGATGTCATTTATGGCATACAACTAGAGGTTATTAATGGCATACAGCTAGAGGTCATTAATGTCATACAACTAGAGGTCATTAATGGCATACAGCTAGATGTCATTAATGGCACACAGCTAGATGTCATTTAAGGCATACAACTAGAGGTCATTAATGTCATACAACTAGAGGTCATTTATGGCATACAGCTAGAGGTTATTAATGGCATACAGCTAGAGGTCATTAATGTCATACAACTAGAGGTCATTAATGTCATACAACTAGAGGTCATTTATGGCATACAGCTAGATGTCATTTATGGCATACAACTAGAGGTTATTAATGGCATACAGCTAGAGGTCATTAATGTCATACAACTAGAGGTCATTAATGTCATACAACTAGAGGTCATTTATGGCATACAGCTAGATGTCATTTATGGCATACAACTAGAGGTTATTAATGGCATACAGCTAGAGGTCATTAATGTCATACAACTAGAGGTCATTAATGGCATACAGCTAGATGTCATTAATGGCACACAGCTAGATGTCATTTAAGGCATACAACTAGAGGTCATTAATGTCATACAACTAGAGGTCATTAATGGCATACAGCTAGATGTCATTTAAGGCATACAACTAGAGGTCATTAATGTCATACAACTAGAGGTCATTAATGGCATACAGCTAGAGGTCATTTATGGCATACAGCTAGATGTCATTTATGGCATACAACTAGAGGTTATTAATGGCATACAGCTAGAGGTCATTAATGTCATACAACTAGAGGTCATTAATGGCATACAGCTAGATGTCATTAATGGCATACAGCTAGATGTCATTTAAGGCATACAACTAGAGGTCATTAATGTCATACAACTAGAGGTCATTAATGGCATACAGCTAGATGTCATTAATGGCACACAGCTAGATGTCATTTATGGCACACAGCTAGATGTCATTAATGGCATACAGCTAGATGTCATTAATGGCATACAGCTAGATGTCATTAATGGCATACACCTAGATATCATTTACGGCATACAACTAGAGGTCATTAATGGCATACAGCTAGATGTCATTAATGGCATACAGCTAGATGTCATTTAAGGCATACAACTAGAGGTCATTAAGGGCATACAGCTAGATATCATTTACGGCATACAACTAGAGGTCATTAATGGCATACAGCTAGATGTCATTAATGGCATACATCTAGATGTCATTTATGGCATACAGCTAGAGGTCGTTAATGGCATACATCTAGATGTCATTCATGGCATACAACTAGAGGTCATTAATGGCATACAGCTAGAGGTCATTTATGGCATACAGCTAGAGGTCGTTAATGGCATACAGCTAGAGGTCATTCATTGCATACAACTAGAGGTCATTAATGGCATACAACTAGAGGTCATTAATGGCATACATCTAGATGTCATTCATGGCATACAACTAGAGGTCATTAATGGCATACAGCTAGATGTCATTTAAGGCATACAACTAGAGGTCATTAATGGCATACAGCTAGAGGTCATTTATGGCATACAGCTAGATGTCATTTATGGCATACAACTAGAGGTCATTAATGGCATACAGCTAGAGGTCATTTATGGCATACAACTAGAGGTCATTAATGGCATACAGCTAGATGTCATTTATGGCATACAACTAGAGGTCATTAATGGCATACAGCTAGAGGTCATTTATGGCATACAGCTAGATGTCATTTATGGCATACAACTAGAGGTCATTAATGGCATACAGCTAGAGGTCATTTATGGCATACAACTAGAGGTCATTAATGGCATACAGCTAGAGGTCATTTATGGCATACAACTAGAGGTCATTAATGGCATACAGCTAGAGGTCATTTATGGCATACAGCTAGATGTCATTTATGGCATACAACTAGAGGTCATTAATGGCATACAGCTAGATGTCATTTAAGGCATACAACTAGAGGTCATTAATGGCATACAGCTAGAGGTCATTTATGGCATACAGCTAGATGTCATTTATGGCATACAACTAGAGGTCATTAATGGCATACAGCTAGAGGTCATTTATGGCATACAACTAGAGGTCATTAATGGCATACAGCTAGATGTCATTAATGGCATACATCTAGATGTCATTTAAGGCATACAACTAGAGGTCATTAATGGCATACAGCTAGAGGTCATTTATGGCATACAACTAGAGGTCATTAATGGCATACAGCTAGATGTCATTTAAGGCATACAACTAGAGGTCATTAATGGCATACAGCTAGAGGTCATTTATGGCATACAGCTAGATGTCATTTATGGCATACAACTAGAGGTCATTAATGGCATACAGCTAGAGGTCATTTATGGCATACAGCTAGATGTCATTTATGGCATACAACTAGAGGTCATTAATGGCATACAGCTAGAGGTCATTTATGGCATACAACTAGAGGTCATTAATGGCATACAGCTAGAGGTCATTTATGGCATACAACTAGAGGTCATTAATGGCATACAGCTAGATGTCATTTAAGGCATACAACTAGAGGTCATTAATGGCATACAGCTAGAGGTCATTTATGGCATACAGCTAGATGTCATTTATGGCATACAACTAGAGGTCATTAATGGCATACAGCTAGATGTCATTAATGGCATACAGCTAGATATCATTTACGGCATACAACTAGAGGTCATTAATGGCATACAGCTAGAGGTCATTTATGGCATACAACTAGAGGTCATTAATGGCATACAGCTAGATGTCATTAATGGCATACAGCTAGATATCATTTACGGCATACAACTAGAGGTCATTAATGGCATACAGCTAGAGGTCATTTATGGCATACAACTAGAGGTCATTAATGGCATACAGCTAGATATCATTAATGGCATACAGCTAGATATCATTTACGGCATACAACTAGATGTCATTAATGGCATACAACTAGAGGTCATTAATGGCATACAGCTAGAGGTCATTTATGGCATACAGCTAGAGGTCGTTAATGGCATACATCTAGATGTCATTTATGGCATACAGCTAGATATCATTAATGGCATACAGCTAGATGTCATTTATGGCACACAGCTAGATGTCATTAATGGCATACAGCTAGATGTCATTAATGGCATACAGCTAGAGGTCATTAATGGCATACAGCTAGATGTCATTAATGGCACACAGCTAGATGTCATTTATGGCACACAGCTAGATGTCATTAATGGCATACAGCTAGATGTCATTAATGGCACACAGCTAGAGGTCATTAATGGCATACAGCTAGATGTCATTAATGGCACACAGCTAGATGTCATTTATGGCACACAGCTAGATGTCATTAATGGCATACAGCTAGATGTCATTAATGGCATACAGCTAGATGTCATTAATGGCACACAGCTAGATGTCATTAATGGCACACAGCTAGATGTCATTAATGGCATACAGCTAGATGTCATTAATGTCATACAACTAGAGGTCATTAATGGCATACAGCTAGATGTCATTAATGGCACACAGCTAGATGTCATTAATGGCATACAGCTAGATGTCATTAATGGCATACAGCTAGATGTCATTAATGGCATACACCTAGATATCATTTACGGCATACAACTAGAGGTGTTTAATGGCATACAGCTAGAGGTCATTTATGGCATACAGGTAGATGTCATTTATGGCATACAGCTAGATGTCATTTATGGCATACAGCTAGATGTCATTAATGGCATACAACTAGAGGTCATTTATGGCATACAACTAGAGGTCATTAATGGCATACAGCTAGATGTCATTTATGGCATACAGGTAGATGTCATTTATGGCATACAGCTAGATGTCATTAATGGCATACAACTAGAGGTCATTTATGGCATACAACTAGATGTCATTTATGGCATACAGCTAGATGTCATTAATGGCATACACCTAGATATCATTTACGGCATACAACTAGAGGTGTTTAATGGCATACAGCTAGAGGTCATTTATGGCATACAGGTAGATGTCATTTATGGCATACAGCTAGATGTCATTAATGGCATACACCTAGATATCATTTACGGCATACAACTAGAGGTGTTTAATGGCATACAGCTAGAGGTCATTTATGGCATACAGGTAGATGTCATTAATGGCATACAGCTAGATGTCATTAATGGCATACACCTAGATATCATTTACGGCATACAACTAGAGGTGTTTAATGGCATACAGCTAGAGGTCATTTATGGCATACAGGTAGATGTCATTTATGGCATACAGCTAGATGTCATTTATGGCATACAGCTAGATGTCATTAATGGCATACAGCTAGATGTCATTTATGGCATACAACTAGAGGTCATTTATGGCATACAACTAGAGGTCATTTATGGCATACAGCTAGAGGTCATTAATGGCATACAGCTAGATGTCATTTATGGCATACAACTAGATGTCATTAATGGCATACAGCTAGATGTCATTTATGGCATACAGCTAGAGGTCATTAATGGCATACAGCTAGATGTCATTTATGGCATACAACTAGATGTCATTAATGGCATACAGCTAGATGTCATTTATGGCATACAGCTAGATGTCATTAATGGCATACAACTAGAGGTCATTAATGGCATACAGCTAGATGTCATTAATGGCATACAACTAGAGGTCATTTATGGCATACAACTAGAGGTCATTTATGGCATACAACTAGATGTCATTTATGGCATACAGCTAGATGTCATTTATGGCATACAACTAGAGGTCATTTATGGCATACAACTAGAGGTCATTTATGGCATACAGCTAGAGGTCATTAATGGCATACAGCTAGATGTCATTTATGGCATACAACTAGATGTCATTAATGGCATACAGCTAGATGTCATTTATGGCATACAGCTAGAGGTCATTAATGGCATACAGCTAGATGTCATTTATGGCATACAACTAGATGTCATTAATGGCATACAGCTAGATGTCATTTATGGCATACAGCTAGATGTCATTAATGGCATACAACTAGAGGTCATTAATGGCATACAGCTAGATGTCATTAATGGCATACAGCTAGATGTCATTTATGGCATACAACTAGAGGTCATTAATGGCATACAGCTAGAGGTCATTAATGGCATACAGCTAGATGTCATTAATGGCACACAGCTAGATGTCATTAATGGCATACATCTAGATGTCATTAATGGCATACAACTAGAGGTCATTAATGTCATACAACTAGAGGTCATTAATGGCACACAGCTAGATGTCATTTAAGGCATACAACTAGAGGTCATTAATGTCATACAACTAGATGTCATTAATGGCATACAGCTAGAGGTCATTTATGGCATACAACTAGATGTCATTTATGGCATACAACTAGAGGTCATTTATGGCATACAGCTAGAGGTCATTTATGGCATACAGCTAGAGGTCATTTATGGCATACAACTAGATGTCATTTATGGCATACAACTAGATGTCATTTATGGCATACAACTAGAGGTCATTTATGGCATACAGCTAGAGGTCATTTATGGCATACAACTAGATGTCATTTATGGCATACAACTAGATGTCATTTATGGCATACAACTAGAGGTCATTTATGGCATACAGCTAGAGGTCATTTATGGCATACAACTAGATGTCATTTATGGCATACAACTAGATGTCATTTATGGCATACAACTAGATGTCATTTATGGCATACAACTAGAGGTCATTTATGGCATACAACTAGATGTCATTTATGGCATACAGCTAGATGTCATTAATGGCATACAGCTAGATGTCATTTATGGCATACAACTAGAGGTCATTTATGGCATACAACTAGAGGTCATTTATGGCATACAGCTAGAGGTCATTAATGGCATACAGCTAGATGTCATTTATGGCATACAACTAGATGTCATTAATGGCATACAGCTAGATGTCATTTATGGCATACAGCTAGATGTCATTTATGGCATACAGCTAGATGTCATTAATGGCATACAGCTAGATGTCATTTATGGCATACAACTAGAGGTCATTTATGGCATACAACTAGAGGTCATTAATGGCATACACCTAGAGGTCATTAATGGCATACAGCTAGATGTCATTTATGGCATACAACTAGATGTCATTAATGGCATACAACTAGAGGTCATTAATGGCATACACCTAGAGGTCATTAATGGCATACAACTAGAGGTCATTAATGGCATACAGCTAGATGTCATTAATGGCATACAACTAGAGGTCATTAATGGCATACACCTAGAGGTCATTAATGGCATACAACTAGAGGTCATTAATGGCATACAGCTAGATGTCATTTATTGCATACATCTAGATGTCATTAATGGCATACACCTAGAGGTCATTAATGGCATACAGCTAGAGGTCATTTATGGCATACAACTAGAGGTCATTAATGGCATACAGCTAGATGTCATTTATTGCATACAACTAGAGGTCATTAATGGCGTACACCTAGAGGTCATTAATGGCATACAACTAGAGGTCATTAATGGCATACAGCTAGATGTCATTTATTGCATACATCTAGATGTCATTAATGGCATACACCTAGAGGTCATTAATGGCATACAGCTAGAGGTCATTTATGGCGTACAACTAGAGGTCATTAATGGCATACAGCTAGATGTAATTTAAGGCATACAACTAGAGGTCATTAATGGCATACATCTAGATGTCATTTAAGGCATACAGCTAGATGTCATTAATGGCATACAGCTAGATGTCATTAATGGCATACAGCTAGATGTCATTAATGGCATACAGCTAGATATCATTCACGGCATACAACTAGAGGTCATTAATGGCATACATCCAGAGGTCATTTATGGCATACAACTAGAGGTCATTAATGGCATACAGCTAGATGTCATTTATGGCATACAACTAGAGGTCATTAATGGCATACAGCTAGAGGTCATTTATGGCATACAGCTAGAGATCATTTATGGCATACAACTACAGATCATTTACAGCTAGAGATCATTCATGGCATACAGCTAGAGGTCATTTATGGCATACAGCTAGAGGTCATTTATGGCATACAGCTAGAGATCATTTATGGCATACAACTACAGATCATTTACAGCTAGAGGTCATTTATGGCATACAGCTAGATGTCATTAATGGCATACAGCTAGATGTCATTAATGGCATACAACTAGAGGTCATTAATGGCATACAGCTAGATGTCATTAATGGCATACAGCTAGATGTCATTTATGGCATACAACTAGAGGTCATTTATGGCATACAACTAGAGGTGTTTAATGGCATACAGCTAGATGTCATTTATGGCATACAGCTAGATGTCATTAATGGCATACAGCTAGATGTCATTTATGGCATACAACTAGAGGTCATTTATGGCATACAACTAGAGGTCATTTATGGCATACAGCTAGAGGTCATTAATGGCATACAGCTAGATGTCATTTATGGCATACAACTAGATGTCATTAATGGCATACAGCTAGATGTCATTTATGGCATACAACTAGATGTCATTAATGGCATACAGCTAGATGTCATTTATGGCATACAACTAGAGGTCATTTATGGCATACAACTAGAGGTCATTTATGGCATACAGCTAGAGGTCATTAATGGCATACAGCTAGATGTCATTTATGGCATACAGCTAGAGGTCATTAATGGCATACAGCTAGATGTCATTTATGGCATACAACTAGATGTCATTAATGGCATACAGCTAGATGTCATTTATGGCATACAACTAGAGGTCATTTATGGCATACAACTAGAGGTCATTTATGGCATACAGCTAGAGGTCATTAATGGCATACAGCTAGATGTCATTTATGGCATACAACTAGATGTCATTAATGGCATACAGCTAGATGTCATTTATGGCATACAACTAGATGTCATTAATGGCATACAGCTAGATGTCATTTATGGCATACAACTAGAGGTCATTTATGGCATACAACTAGAGGTCATTTATGGCATACAGCTAGAGGTCATTAATGGCATACAGCTAGATGTCATTTATGGCATACAGCTAGAGGTCATTAATGGCATACAGCTAGATGTCATTTATGGCATACAACTAGATGTCATTAATGGCATACAGCTAGATGTCATTTATGGCATACAACTAGAGGTCATTTATGGCATACAACTAGATATCATTTACGGCATACAACTAGAGGTGTTTAATGGCATACAGCTAGATGTCATTTATGGCATACAGCTAGATGTCATTAATGGCATACAGCTAGATGTCATTTATGGCATACAACTAGAGGTCATTAATGGCATACAACTAGAGGTCATTAATGGCATACAGCTAGATGTCATTAATGGCACACAGCTAGAGGTCATTAATGGCATACAGCTAGATGTCATTTATGGCATACAACTAGAGGTCATTTATGGCATACAGCTAGAGGTCATTAATGGCATACATCTAGATGTCATTTATGGCATACAACTAGAGGTCATTAATGTCATACAACTAGAGGTCATTAATGGCATACAGCTAGATGTCATTAATGGCACACAGCTAGATGTCATTTAAGGCATACAACTAGAGGTCATTAATGTCATACAACTAGAGGTCATTAATGGCATACAGCTAGATGTCATTTAAGGCATACAACTAGAGGTCATTAATGGCATACAGCTAGATGTCATTAATGGCACACAGCTAGATGTCATTTATGGCACACAGCTAGATGTCATTAATGGCATACAGCTAGATGTCATTAATGGCACACAGCTAGATGTCATTAATGGCATACAGCTAGATGTCATTAATGGCACACAGCTAGATGTCATTAATGGCACACAGCTAGATGTCATTTATGGCACACAGCTAGATGTCATTAATGGCACACAGCTAGATGTCATTAATGGCATACAGCTAGATGTCATTAATGGCACACAGCTAGATGTCATTAATGGCACACAGCTAGATGTCATTAATGGCACACAGCTAGATGTCATTAATGGCATACAGCTAGATGTCATTAATGGCACACAGCTAGATGTCATTAATGGCACACAGCTAGATGTCATTAATGGCATACAGCTAGATGTCATTAATGGCACACAGCTAGATGTCATTAATGGCACACAGCTAGATGTCATTAATGGCACACAGCTAGATGTCATTAATGGCATTCAGCTAGATGTCATTAATGGCACACAGCTAGATGTCATTAATGGCACACAGCTAGATGTCATTAATGGCACACAGCTAGATGTCATTAATGGCACACAGCTAGATGTCATTAATGGCATACAGCTAGATGTCATTAATGGCACACAGCTAGATGTCATTAATGGCACACAGCTAGATGTCATTAATGGCACACAGCTAGATGTCATTAATGGCACACAGCTAGATGTCATTTATGGCACACAGCTAGATGTCATTAATGGCATACAGCTAGATGTCATTAATGGCATACAGCTAGATGTCATTAATGGCACACAGCTAGATGTCATTAATGGCATACAGCTAGATGTCATTAATGGCACACAGCTAGATGTCATTAATGGCACACAGCTAGATGTCATTTATGGCACACAGCTAGATGTCATTTATGGCACACAGCTAGATGTCATTAATGGCATACAGCTAGATGTCATTTATGGCACACAGCTAGATGTCATTAATGGCATACAGCTAGATGTCATTAATGGCACACAGCTAGATGTCATTTATGGCATACAGCTAGATGTCATTTAAGGCATACAACTAGAGGTCATTAATGTCATACAACTAGAGGTCACTAATGGCATACAGCTAGATGTCATTAATGGCACACAGCTAGATGTCATTTATGGCACACAGCTAGATGTCATTAATGGCATACAGCTAGATGTCATTAATGGCATACAGCTAGAGGTCATTTATGGCATACAGGTAGATGTCATTTATGGCATACATCTAGATGTCATTTATGGCATACAGCTAGAGGTCATTTATGGCATACAACTAGAGGTCATTAATGGCATACATCTAGATGTCATTAATGGCATACAGCTAGAGGTCATTAATGGCATACATCTAGATGTCATTTAAGGCATACAACTAGAGGTCATTAATGGCATACAGCTAGATGTCATTTATGGCATACAGCTAGAGGTCATTAATGGCATACATCTAGATGTCATTTAAGGCATACAACTAGAGGTCATTAATGGCATACAACTAGAGGTCATTAATGGCATACAGCTAGATGTCATTAATGGCATACAGCTAGATGTCATTAATGGCATACAGCTAGAGGTCATTTATGGCATACAGCTAGATGTCATTTATGGCATACAACTAGAGGTCATTTATGGCATACAGCTAGATGTCATTTATGGCATACAACTAGAGGTCATTTATGGCATACAGCTAGATGTCATTAATGGCATACATCTAGATGTCATTTATGGCATACAACTAGAGGTCATTTATGGCATACAGCTAGATGTCATTAATGGCACACAGCTAGATGTCATTTATGGCATACAACTAGAGGTCATTAATGGCATACAGCTAGATGTCATTAATGGCATACAGCTAGATATCATTTACGGCATACAGCTAGAGGTGTTTAATGGCATACAGCTAGAGGTCATTTATGGTATACAGCTAGAGGTCATTTATGGCATACACCTAGATGTCATTAATGGCATACAGCTAGAGGTCATTAATGGCATACACCTAGATGTCATTAATGGCATACAGCTAGAGGTCATTAATGGCATACAGCTAGATGTCATTTATGGTATACAGCTAGAGGTCATTTATGGTATACAGCTAGAGGTCATTTATGGTATACAGCTAGAGGTCATTTATGGCATACAACTTGATGTCATTTATGGCATACAACTAGAGGTCATTAATGGCATACAGCTAGAGGTCATTTATGGTATACAGCTAGAGGTCATTTATGGTATACAACTAGAGGTCATTAATGGCATACACCTAGATGTCATTAATGGCATACAGCTAGAGGTCATTAATGGCATACAGCTAGAGGTCATTTATGGTATACAGCTAGAGGTCATTTATGGCATACAACTTGATGTCATTTATGGCATACAACTAGAGGTCATTAATGGCATACAGCTAGAGGTCATTAATGGCATACAACTAGAGGTCATTTATGGTATACAGCTAGAGGTCATTTATGGCATACACCTAGATGTCATTTATGGCATACAACTAGAGGTCATTAATGGCATACAGCTAGAGGTCATTTATGGTATAAAGCTAGAGGTCATTTATGGCATACAACTAGAGGTCATTAATGGCATACAACTAGAGGTCATTTATGGCATACAACTAGAGGTCATTAATGGCATACACCTAGATGTCATTTATGGCATACAACTAGAGGTCATTAATGGCATACAACTAGAGGTCATTTATGGCATACAGCTAGAGGTCATTAATGGCATACAGCTAGAGGTCATTAATGGCATACAACTAGAGGTCATTAATGGCATACATCTAGATGTCATTTATGGCATACAGCTAGAGGTCATTAATGGCATACACCTAGATGTCATTTATGGCATACAACTAGAGGTCATTAATGGCATACACCTAGAGGTCATTAATGGCATACAACTAGATGTCATTTATGGCATACATCTAGAGGTCATTAATGGCATACACCTAGAGGTCATTAATGGCATACAGCTAGAGGTCATTTATGGCGTACAACTAGAGGTCATTAATGGCATACAGCTAGAGGTCATTAATGGCATACAACTAGATGTCATTTATGGCATACAACTAGAGGTCATTAATGGCATACAGCTAGATGTAATTTAAGGTATACAACAAGAGGTCATTAATGGCATACAGCTAGAGGTCATTAATGGCATACAGCTAGAGGTCATTAATGGCATATAGCTAGAGGTCATTTATGGCATACAGCTAGAGGTCATTAATGGCATACAGCTAGATGTCAATAATGGCATACAGCTAGATGTCATTTATGGCATACAACTAGAGGTCATTAATGGCATACAGCTAGATGTCATTAATGGCATACAGCTAGAGGTCATTAATTGCATACAGCTAGATGTCATTAATGGCATACAGCTAGATATCATTTACGGCATACAACTAGAGGTCATTTATGGCATACAGCTAGATGTCATTTATGGCATACAACTAGAGGTCATTTATGGCATACAGCTAGATGTCATTAATGGCATACATCTAGATGTCATTTATGGCATACAACTAGAGGTCATTAATGGCATACAGCTAGATGTCATTAATGGCACACAGCTAGATGTCATTTATGGCATACAACTAGAGGTCATTAATGGCATACAGCTAGATATCATTTACGGCATACAGCTAGAGGTGTTTAATGGCATACAGCTAGAGGTCATTTATGGTATACAGCTAGAGGTCATTTATGGCATACACCTAGATGTCATTAATGGCATACAGCTAGAGGTCATTAATGGCATACACCTAGATGTCATTAATGGCATACAGCTAGAGGTCATTAATGGCATACAGCTAGATGTCATTTATGGTATACAGCTAGAGGTCATTTATGGTATACAGCTAGAGGTCATTTATGGTATACAGCTAGAGGTCATTTATGGCATACAACTTGATGTCATTTATGGCATACAACTAGAGGTCATTTATGGTATACAGCTAGAGGTCATTTATGGTATACAACTAGAGGTCATTAATGGCATACACCTAGATGTCATTAATGGCATACAGCTAGAGGTCATTAATGGCATACAGCTAGAGGTCATTTATGGTATACAGCTAGAGGTCATTTATGGTATACAACTAGAGGTCATTAATGGCATACACCTAGATGTCATTAATGGCATACAGCTAGAGGTCATTAATGGCATACAGCTAGAGGTCATTTATGGTATACAGCTAGAGGTCATTTATGGCATACAACTTGATGTCATTTATGGCATACAACTAGAGGTCATTAATGGCATACAGCTAGAGGTCATTAATGGCATACAACTAGAGGTCATTTATGGTATACAGCTAGAGGTCATTTATGGCATACACCTAGATGTCATTTATGGCATACAACTAGATGTCATTAATGGCATACAGCTAGAGGTCATTTATGGTATAAAGCTAGAGGTCATTTATGGCATACAACTAGAGGTCATTAATGGCATACAACTAGAGGTCATTTATGGCATACAACTAGAGGTCATTAATGGCATACACCTAGATGTCATTTATGGCATACAACTAGAGGTCATTAATGGCATACACCTAGAGGTCATTAATGGCATACACCTAGAGGTCATTAATGGCATACAACTAGAGGTCATTAATGGCATACAGCTAGATGTCATTTATGGCATACATCTAGAGGTCATTAATGGCATACACCTAGAGGTCATTAATGGCATACAGCTAGAGGTCATTTATGGCGTACAACTAGAGGTCATTAATGGCATACAGCTAGAGGTCATTAATGGCATACAACTAGATGTCATTTATGGCATACAACTAGAGGTCATTAATGGCATACAGCTAGATGTAATTTAAGGTATACAACAAGAGGTCATTAATGGCATACAGCTAGAGGTCATTAATGGCATACAGCTAGAGGTCATTAATGGCATATAGCTAGAGGTCATTTATGGCATACAGCTAGAGGTCATTAATGGCATACAGCTAGATGTCAATAATGGCATACAGCTAGATGTCATTTATGGCATACAACTAGAGGTCATTAATGGCATACAGCTAGATGTCATTAATGGCATACAGCTAGAGGTCATTAATTGCATACAGCTAGATGTCATTAATGGCATACAGCTAGATATCATTTACGGCATACAACTAGAGGTCATTAATGGCATACAGCTAAAGGTCATTAATGGCATACAGCTAGATGTCATTAATTGCATACAGCTAGATGTCATTAATGGCATACAGCTAGATATCATTTACGGCATACAACTAGAGGTCATTAATGGCATACAGCTAGAGGTCATTAATGGCATACAGCTAGATGTCATTAATGGCATACAGCTAGATGTCATTAATTGCATACAGCTAGATGTCATTAATTGCATACAGCTAGATGTCATTAATGGCATACAGCTAGATGTCATTAATGGCATACAGCTAGATGTCATTAATTGCATACAGCTAGATGTCATTAATGGTATACAGCTAGATATCATTTACGGCATACAACTAGAGGTCATTAATGGCATACAACTAGAGGTCATTAATGGCATACAACTAGAGGTCATTAATGGCATACAACTAGAGGTCATTAATGGCATACAGCAAGATGTCATTAATGGCATACAGCTAGATGTCATTAATGGCATACAGCTAGATGTCATTAATGGTATACAACTAGAGGTCATTAATGGCATACAACTAGAGGTCATTAATGGCATACAACTAGAGGTCATTAATGGCATACAGCTAGATGTCATTAATTGCATACAGCTAGATGTCATTAATGGTATACAGCTAGATATCATTTACGGCATACAACTAGAGGTCATTAATGGCATACAACTAGAGGTCATTAATGGCATACAACTAGAGGTCATTAATGGCATACAGCTAGATGTCATTAATGGCATACAGCTAGATGTCATTAATGGCATACAGCTAGATGTCATTAATTGCATACAGCTAGATATCATTTACGGCATACAACTAGAGGTCATTAATGGCATACAGCTAGAGGTCATTTACGGCATACAACTATAGGTCATTAATGGCATACATCTAGAGGTCATTAATGGCATACAGCTAGAAGTTATTTATGGCATACAGCTAGATGTCATTTACGGCATACAACTATAGGTCATTAATGGCATACATTTAGATGTCATTTACGGCATACAACTAGAGGTCATTAATGGCATACAGCTAGAGGTCATTTACGGCATACAACTAGAGGTCATTAATGGCATACATCTAGAGGTCATTAATGGCATACAGCTAGATGTCATTAATGGCATACAGCTAGAGGTCATTTACGGCATACAACTATAGGTCATTAATGGCATACATCTAGAGGTCATTAATGGCATACAACTAGAGGTCATTAATGGCATACAGCTAGATGTCATTAATGGCATACAGCTAGATGTCATTAATTGCATACAGCTAGATGTCATTAATGGTATACAGCTAGATATCATTTACGGCATACAACTAGAGGTCATTAATGGCATACAACTAGAGGTCATTAATGGCATACAACTAGAGGTCATTAATGGCATACAGCTAGATGTCATTAATGGCATACAGCTAGATGTCATTAATGGCATACAGCTAGATGTCATTTACGGCATACAACTATAGGTCATTAATGGCATACATTTAGATGTCATTTACGGCATACAACTAGAGGTCATTAATGGCATACAACTAGAGGTCATTAATGGCATACAACTAGAGGTCATTAATGGCATACAGCTAGATGTCATTAATGGCATACAGCTAGATGTCATTAATGGCATACAGCTAGATGTCATTAATTGCATACAGCTAGATGTCATTAATGGCATACAGCTAGATATCATTTACGGCATACAACTATAGGTCATTAATGGCATACATCTAGAGGTCATTAATGGCATACAGCTAGAAGTTATTTATGGCATACAACTATAGGTCATTAATGGCATACATCTAGAGGTCATTAATGGCATACAGCTAGAAGTTATTTATGGCATACAACTATAGGTCATTAATGGCATACATCTAGAGGTCATTAATGGCATACAGCTAGATGTCATTTACGGCATACAACTAGAGGTCATTAATGGCATACAGCTAGAGGTCATTTACGGCATACAACTAGAGGTCATTAATGGCATACAACTATAGGTCATTAATGGCATACATCTAGAGGTCATTAATGGCATACAGCTAGATGTCATTAATGGCATACAGCTAGAGGTCATTTACGGCATACAACTATAGGTCATTAATGGCATACATCTAGAGGTCATTAATGGCATACAGCTAGATGTCATTAATGGCATACAGCTAGATATCATTTACGGCATACAACTAGAGGTCATTAATGGCATACAGCTAGAGGTCATTTACGGCATACAACTAGATGTCATTAATGGCATACAGCTAGAGGTCATTTATGGCATACAGCTAGAGGTCGTTAATGGCATACATCTAGATTTCATTTATGGCATACACCTAGATGTCATTAATGGCATACAACTAGAGGTCATTAATGGCATACAGCTAGATGTCATTAATGGCATACATCTAGAGGTCATTAATGGCATACAGCTAGAGGTCATTTATGGCGTACATCTAGAGGTCATTAATGGCATAAAGCTAGAGGTCATTAATGGCATACAACTAGTTGTCATTTATGGCATACAACTAGAGGTCATTAATGGCATACAACTAGATGTAATTTAAGGTATACAACAAGAGGTCATTAATGGCATACAACTAGACGTCATTAATGGCACACAGCTAGAGGTCATTAATGGCATACAGCTAGAGGTCATTTATGGCATACAGCTAGATGTCAATAATGGCATACAGCTAGATGTCATTAATGGCATACATCTAAATGTAATTTAAGGTATACAACAAGATGTCAATAATGGCATACAGCTAGATGTCATTAATGGCATACAACTAGATGTAATTTAAGGTATACAACAAGAGGTCATTAATGGCATACAGCTAGAGGTCATTTATGGCATACAACTAGAGGTCATTAATGGCATACAGCTAGATGTCATTAATGGCATACATCTGGATGTCATTTAAGGCATACAGCTAGATGTCATTTATGGCATACAACTAGAGGTCATTAATGGCATACAGCTAGATGTCATTAATGGCATACATCTGGATGTCATTTAAGGCATACAGCTAGATGTCATTAATGGCATACAGCTAGATGTCATTAATGGCATACATCTGGATGTCATTTAAGGCATACAGCTAGATGTCATTAATGGCATACATCTGGATGTCATTTATGGCATACAGCTAGATGTCATTAATGGCATACATCTGGATGTCATTTAAGGCATACAGCTAGATGTCATTTATGGCATACAACTAGAGGTCATTAATGGCATACAGCTAGATGTCATTAATGGCATACATCTGGATGTCATTTAAGGCATACAGCTAGATGTCATTAATGGCATACATCTGGATGTCATTTATGGCATACAGCTAGATGTCATTAATGGCATACATCTGGATGTCATTTAAGGCATACAGCTAGATGTCATTTATGGCATACAACTAGAGGTCATTAATGGCATACAGCTAGATGTCATTAATGGCATACATCTGGATGTCATTTAAGGCATACAGCTAGATGTCATTTATGGCATACAACTAGAGGTCATTAATGGCATACAGCTAGAGGTCATTTATGGCATACAACTAGAGGACATTAATGGCATACATCTAGATGTCATTTAAGGCATACAACTAGAGGTCATTAATGGCATACAGCTAGAGGTCATTAATGGCATACAGCTAGAGGTCGTTAATGGCATACAGCTAGATGTCATTAATGGCATACAGCTAGATATCATTTACGGCATACAACTAGAGGTCATTAATGGCATACAGCTAGATGTCATTAATTGCATACAGCTAGATGTCATTAATGGCATACAGCTAGATATCATTTACGGCATACAACTAGAGGTCATTAATGGCATACAGCTAGAGGTCATTAATGGCATACAGCTAGATGTCATTAATGGCATACAGCTAGATGTCATTAATTGCATACAGCTAGATATCATTTACGGCATACAACTAGAGGTCATTAATGGCATACAGCTAGATGTCATTAATGGCATACAGCTAGATATCATTTACGGCATACAACTAGAGGTCATTAATGGCATACAGCTAGATGTCATTAATTGCATACAGCTAGATGTCATTAATGGCATACAGCTAGATATCATTTACGGCATACAACTAGAGGTCATTAATGGCATACAGCTAGAGGTCATTAATGGCATACAGCTAGATGTCATTAATGGCATACAGCTAGATGTCATTAATTGCATACAGCTAGATATCATTTACGGCATACAACTAGAGGTCATTAATGGCATACAGCTAGATGTCATTAATGGCATACAGCTAGATATCATTTACGGCATACAACTAGAGGTCATTAATGGCATACAGCTAGATGTCATTAATGGCATACAGCTAGATGTCATTAATTGCATACAGCTAGATGTCATTAATTGCATACAGCTAGATGTCATTAATGGCATACAGCTAGATGTCATTAATTGCATACAGCTAGATGTCATTAATGGCATACAGCTAGATGTCATTAATGGCATACAGCTAGATGTCATTAATTGCATACAGCTAGATGTCATTAATGGCATACAACTAGAGGTCATTAATGGCATACAACTAGAGGTCATTAATGGCATACAACTAGAGGTCATTAATGGCATACAACTAGAGGTCATTAATGGCATACAACTAGAGGTCATTAATGGCATACAACTAGAGGTCATTAATGGCATACAGCAAGATGTCATTAATGGCATACAGCTAGATGTCATTAATGGCATACAGCTAGATGTCATTAATGGCATACAGCTAGATGTCATTAATTGCATACAGCTAGATGTCATTAATGGTATACAGCTAGATATCATTTACGGCATACAACTAGAGGTCATTAATGGCATACAACTAGATGTAATTTAAGGTATACAACAAGAGGTCATTAATGGCATACAGCTAGAGGTCATTAATGGCATACAGCTAGAGGTCATTAATGGCATATAGCTAGAGGTCATTTATGGCATACAGCTAGAGGTCATTAATGGCATACAGCTAGATGTCAATAATGGCATACAGCTAGATGTCATTTATGGCATACAACTAGAGGTCATTAATGGCATACAGCTAGATGTCATTAATGGCATACAGCTAGATATCATTTACGGCATACAACTAGAGGTCATTAATGGCATACAGCTAAAGGTCATTAATGGCATACAGCTAGATATCATTTACGGCATACAACTAGAGGTCATTAATGGCATACAGCTAGAGGTCATTAATGGCATACAACTAGATGTCATTAATGGCATACAGCTAGATGTCATTAATTGCATACAGCTAGATGTCATTAATTGCATACAGCTAGATGTCATTAATGGCATACAGCTAGATGTCATTAATGGCATACAGCTAGATGTCATTAATGGCATACAGCTAGATGTCATTAATTGCATACAGCTAGATGTCATTAATGGTATACAGCTAGATATCATTTACGGCATACAACTAGAGGTCATTAATGGCATACAACTAGAGGTCATTAATGGCATACAACTAGAGGTCATTAATGGCATACAACTAGAGGTCATTAATGGCATACAGCAAGATGTCATTAATGGCATACAGCTAGATGTCATTAATGGCATACAGCTAGATGTCATTAATGGCATACAGCTAGATGTCATTAATTGCATACAGCTAGATGTCATTAATTGCATACAGCTAGATGTCATTAATGGTATACAACTAGAGGTCATTAATGGCATACAACTAGAGGTCATTAATGGCATACAACTAGAGGTCATTAATGGCATACAACTAGAGGTCATTAATGGCATACAGCTAGATGTCATTAATGGCATACAGCTAGATGTCATTAATTGCATACAGCTAGATGTCATTAATGGTATACAGCTAGATATCATTTACGGCATACAACTAGAGGTCATTAATGGCATACAACTAGAGGTCATTAATGGCATACAACTAGAGGTCATTAATGGCATACAGCTAGATGTCATTAATGGCATACAGCTAGATGTCATTAATGGCATACAGCTAGATGTCATTAATTGCATACAGCTAGATGTCATTAATGGCATACAGCTAGATATCATTTACGGCATACAACTAGAGGTCATTAATGGCATACAGCTAGAGGTCATTTACGGCATACAACTATAGGTCATTAATGGCATACATCTAGAGGTCATTAATGGCATACAGCTAGAAGTTATTTATGGCATACAGCTAGATGTCATTTACGGCATACAACTATAGGTCATTAATGGCATACATTTAGATGTCATTTACGGCATACAACTAGAGGTCATTAATGGCATACAGCTAGAGGTCATTTACGGCATACAACTAGAGGTCATTAATGGCATACAACTATAGGTCATTAATGGCATACATCTAGAGGTCATTTACGGCATACAACTATAGGTCATTAATGGCATACATCTAGAGGTCATTAATGGCATACAACTAGAGGTCATTAATGGCATACAGCTAGATGTCATTAATGGCATACAGCTAGATGTCATTAATTGCATACAGCTAGATGTCATTAATGGTATACAGCTAGATATCATTTACGGCATACAACTAGAGGTCATTAATGGCATACAACTAGAGGTCATTAATGGCATACAACTAGAGGTCATTAATGGCATACAGCTAGATGTCATTAATGGCATACAGCTAGATGTCATTAATGGCATACAGCTAGATGTCATTAATTGCATACAGCTAGATGTCATTAATGGCATACAGCTAGATATCATTTACGGCATACAACTAGAGGTCATTAATGGCATACAACTAGAGGTCATTAATGGCATACAACTAGAGGTCATTAATGGCATACAGCTAGATGTCATTAATGGCATACAGCTAGATGTCATTAATGGCATACAGCTAGATGTCATTAATGGCATACAGCTAGATATCATTTACGGCATACAACTAGAGGTCATTAATGGCATACAGCTAGAGGTCATTTACGGCATACAACTATAGGTCATTAATGGCATACATCTAGAGGTCATTAATGGCATACAGCTAGAAGTTATTTATGGCATACAGCTAGATGTCATTTACGGCATACAACTATAGGTCATTAATGGCATACAGCTAGATGTCATTAATGGCATACATCTGGATGTCATTTAAGGCATACAGCTAGATGTCATTTATGGCATACAACTAGAGGTCATTAATGGCATACAGCTAGATGTCATTAATGGCATACATCTGGATGTCATTTAAGGCATACAGCTAGATGTCATTAATGGCATACAGCTAGATGTCATTAATGGCATACATCTGGATGTCATTTAAGGCATACAGCTAGATGTCATTAATGGCATACATCTGGATGTCATTTATGGCATACAGCTAGATGTCATTAATGGCATACATCTGGATGTCATTTAAGGCATACAGCTAGATGTCATTTATGGCATACAACTAGAGGTCATTAATGGCATACAGCTAGATGTCATTAATGGCATACATCTGGATGTCATTTAAGGCATACAGCTAGATGTCATTAATGGCATACATCTGGATGTCATTTATGGCATACAGCTAGATGTCATTAATGGCATACATCTGGATGTCATTTAAGGCATACAGCTAGATGTCATTTATGGCATACAACTAGAGGTCATTAATGGCATACAGCTAGATGTCATTAATGGCATACATCTGGATGTCATTTAAGGCATACAGCTAGATGTCATTTATGGCATACAACTAGAGGTCATTAATGGCATACAGCTAGAGGTCATTTATGGCATACAACTAGAGGACATTAATGGCATACATCTAGATGTCATTTAAGGCATACAACTAGAGGTCATTAATGGCATACAGCTAGAGGTCATTAATGGCATACAGCTAGAGGTCGTTAATGGCATACAGCTAGAGGTCATTAATTGCATACAGCTAGATGTCATTAATGGCATACAGCTAGATATCATTTACGGCATACAACTAGAGGTCATTAATGGCATACAGCTAGATGTCATTAATTGCATACAGCTAGATGTCATTAATGGCATACAGCTAGATATCATTTACGGCATACAACTAGAGGTCATTAATGGCATACAGCTAGAGGTCATTAATGGCATACAGCTAGATGTCATTAATGGCATACAGCTAGATGTCATTAATTGCATACAGCTAGATATCATTTACGGCATACAACTAGAGGTCATTAATGGCATACAGCTAGATGTCATTAATGGCATACAGCTAGATATCATTTACGGCATACAACTAGAGGTCATTAATGGCATACAGCTAGATGTCATTAATGGCATACAGCTAGATGTCATTAATTGCATACAGCTAGATGTCATTAATTGCATACAGCTAGATGTCATTAATGGCATACAGCTAGATGTCATTAATTGCATACAGCTAGATGTCATTAATGGCATACAGCTAGATGTCATTAATGGCATACAGCTAGATGTCATTAATTGCATACAGCTAGATGTCATTAATGGCATACAACTAGAGGTCATTAATGGCATACAACTAGAGGTCATTAATGGCATACAACTAGAGGTCATTAATGGCATACAACTAGAGGTCATTAATGGCATACAACTAGAGGTCATTAATGGCATACAACTAGAGGTCATTAATGGCATACAGCAAGATGTCATTAATGGCATACAGCTAGATGTCATTAATGGCATACAGCTAGATGTCATTAATGGCATACAGCTAGATGTCATTAATTGCATACAGCTAGATGTCATTAATGGTATACAGCTAGATATCATTTACGGCATACAACTAGAGGTCATTAATGGCATACAACTAGATGTAATTTAAGGTATACAACAAGAGGTCATTAATGGCATACAGCTAGAGGTCATTAATGGCATACAGCTAGAGGTCATTAATGGCATATAGCTAGAGGTCATTTATGGCATACAGCTAGAGGTCATTAATGGCATACAGCTAGATGTCAATAATGGCATACAGCTAGATGTCATTTATGGCATACAACTAGAGGTCATTAATGGCATACAGCTAGATGTCATTAATGGCATACAGCTAGAGGTCATTAATTGCATACAGCTAGATGTCATTAATGGCATACAGCTAGATATCATTTACGGCATACAACTAGAGGTCATTAATGGCATACAGCTAAAGGTCATTAATGGCATACAGCTAGATATCATTTACGGCATACAACTAGAGGTCATTAATGGCATACAGCTAGAGGTCATTAATGGCATACAACTAGATGTCATTAATGGCATACAGCTAGATGTCATTAATTGCATACAGCTAGATGTCATTAATTGCATACAGCTAGATGTCATTAATGGCATACAGCTAGATGTCATTAATGGCATACAGCTAGATGTCATTAATGGCATACAGCTAGATGTCATTAATTGCATACAGCTAGATGTCATTAATGGTATACAGCTAGATATCATTTACGGCATACAACTAGAGGTCATTAATGGCATACAACTAGAGGTCATTAATGGCATACAACTAGAGGTCATTAATGGCATACAACTAGAGGTCATTAATGGCATACAGCAAGATGTCATTAATGGCATACAGCTAGATGTCATTAATGGCATACAGCTAGATGTCATTAATGGCATACAGCTAGATGTCATTAATTGCATACAGCTAGATGTCATTAATTGCATACAGCTAGATGTCATTAATGGTATACAACTAGAGGTCATTAATGGCATACAACTAGAGGTCATTAATGGCATACAACTAGAGGTCATTAATGGCATACAACTAGAGGTCATTAATGGCATACAGCTAGATGTCATTAATGGCATACAGCTAGATGTCATTAATTGCATACAGCTAGATGTCATTAATGGTATACAGCTAGATATCATTTACGGCATACAACTAGAGGTCATTAATGGCATACAACTAGAGGTCATTAATGGCATACAACTAGAGGTCATTAATGGCATACAGCTAGATGTCATTAATGGCATACAGCTAGATGTCATTAATGGCATACAGCTAGATGTCATTAATTGCATACAGCTAGATGTCATTAATGGCATACAGCTAGATATCATTTACGGCATACAACTAGAGGTCATTAATGGCATACAGCTAGAGGTCATTTACGGCATACAACTATAGGTCATTAATGGCATACATCTAGAGGTCATTAATGGCATACAGCTAGAAGTTATTTATGGCATACAGCTAGATGTCATTTACGGCATACAACTATAGGTCATTAATGGCATACATTTAGATGTCATTTACGGCATACAACTAGAGGTCATTAATGGCATACAGCTAGAGGTCATTTACGGCATACAACTAGAGGTCATTAATGGCATACAACTATAGGTCATTAATGGCATACATCTAGAGGTCATTTACGGCATACAACTATAGGTCATTAATGGCATACATCTAGAGGTCATTAATGGCATACAACTAGAGGTCATTAATGGCATACAGCTAGATGTCATTAATGGCATACAGCTAGATGTCATTAATTGCATACAGCTAGATGTCATTAATGGTATACAGCTAGATATCATTTACGGCATACAACTAGAGGTCATTAATGGCATACAACTAGAGGTC
This sequence comes from Pelmatolapia mariae, assembly GCF_036321145.2. Lineage (NCBI taxonomy): Eukaryota > Metazoa > Chordata > Actinopteri > Cichliformes > Cichlidae > Pelmatolapia > Pelmatolapia mariae. The sequence continues at coordinate 18,552,457 of NC_086228.1, read as the reverse complement.
ATTAATGGCATACAACTAGAGGTCATTAATGGCATACAGCTAGATGTCATTAATGGCATACAGCTAGATGTCATTAATGGCATACAGCTAGATGTCATTAATTGCATACAGCTAGATGTCATTAATGGTATACAGCTAGATATCATTTACGGCATACAACTAGAGGTCATTAATGGCATACAACTAGAGGTCATTAATGGCATACAACTAGAGGTCATTAATGGCATACAGCTAGATGTCATTAATGGCATACAGCTAGATGTCATTAATGGCATACAGCTAGATGTCATTAATGGCATACAGCTAGATATCATTTACGGCATACAACTAGAGGTCATTAATGGCATACAGCTAGAGGTCATTTACGGCATACAACTATAGGTCATTAATGGCATACATCTAGAGGTCATTAATGGCATACAGCTAGAAGTTATTTATGGCATACAGCTAGATGTCATTTACGGCATACAACTATAGGTCATTAATGGCATACATTTAGATGTCATTTACGGCATACAACTAGAGGTCATTAATGGCATACAACTAGAGGTCATTAATGGCATACAACTAGAGGTCATTAATGGCATACAGCTAGATGTCATTAATGGCATACAGCTAGATGTCATTAATTGCATACAGCTAGATGTCATTAATGGTATACAGCTAGATATCATTCATGTCATACAACTAGAGGTCATTAATGGCATACAACTAGAGGTCATTAATGGCATACAACTAGAGGTCATTAATGGCATACAACTAGAGGTCATTTACGGCATACAACTAGAGGTCATTAATGGCATACAACTAGAGGTCATTAATGGCATACAACTAGAGGTCATTAATGGCATACAGCTAGATGTCATTAATGGCATACAGCTAGATGTCATTAATGGCATACAGCTAGATGTCATTAATTGCATACAGCTAGATGTCATTAATGGCATACAGCTAGATATCATTTACGGCATACAACTAGAGGTCATTAATGGCATACAGCTAGAGGTCATTTACGGCATACAACTATAGGTCATTAATGGCATACAACTAGAGGTCATTAATGGCATACAACTAGAGGTCATTAATGGCATACAGCTAGATGTCATTAATGGCATACAGCTAGATGTCATTAATTGCATACAGCTAGATGTCATTAATGGTATACAGCTAGATATCATTTACGGCATACAACTAGAGGTCATTAATGGCATACAACTAGAGGTCATTAATGGCATACAACTAGAGGTCATTAATGGCATACAGCTAGATGTCATTAATGGCATACAGCTAGATGTCATTAATGGCATACAGCTAGATGTCATTAATTGCATACAGCTAGATGTCATTAATGGGATACAGCTAGATATCATTTACGGCATACAACTAGAGGTCATTAATGGCATACAGCTAGAGGTCATTTACGGCATACAACTATAGGTCATTAATGGCATACATCTAGAGGTCATTAATGGCATACAGCTAGAAGTTATTTATGGCATACAGCTAGATGTCATTTACGGCATACAACTATAGGTCATTAATGGCATACATTTAGATGTCATTTACGGCATACAACTAGAGGTCATTAATGGCATACAGCTAGAGGTCATTTACGGCATACAACTAGAGGTCATTAATGGCATACAACTATAGGTCATTAATGGCATACATCTAGAGGTCATTAATGGCATACAGCTAGATGTCATTAATGGCATACAGCTAGAGGTCATTTACGGCATACAACTATAGGTCATTAATGGCATACATCTAGAGGTCATTAATGGCATACAGCTAGATATCATTTACGGCATACAACTAGAGGTCATTAATGGCATACAGCTAGAGGTCATTTACGGCATACAACTAGATGTCATTAATGGCATACAGCTAGAGGTCATTTATGGCATACAGCTAGAGGTCGTTAATGGCATACATCTAGATTTCATTTATGGCATACAACTAGAGGTCATTAATGGCATACATCTAGATGTCATTTATGGCATACAGCTGGAGGTCATTAATGGCATACACCTAGATGTCATTAATGGCATACAACTAGAGGTCATTAATGGCATACAGCTAGATGTCATTAATGGCATACATCTAGAGGTCATTAATGGCATACAGCTAGAGGTCATTTATGGCGTACATCTAGAGGTCATTAATGGCATAAAGCTAGAGGTCATTAATGGCATACAACTAGTTGTCATTTATGGCATACAACTAGAGGTCATTAATGGCATACAACTAGATGTAATTTAAGGTATACAACAAGAGGTCATTAATGGCATACAACTAGACGTCATTAATGGCACACAGCTAGAGGTCATTAATGGCATACAGCTAGAGGTCATTTATGGCATACAGCTAGATGTCAATAATGGCATACAGCTAGATGTCATTAATGGCATACAACTAGATGTAATTTAAGGTATACAACAAGAGGTCATTAATGGCATACAGCTAGAGGTCATTTATGGCATACAACTAGAGGTCATTAATGGCATACAGCTAGATGTCATTAATGGCATACATCTGGATGTCATTTAAGGCATACAGCTAGATGTCATTTATGGCATACAACTAGAGGTCATTAATGGCATACAGCTAGATGTCATTAATGGCATACATCTGGATGTCATTTAAGGCATACAGCTAGATGTCATTAATGGCATACAGCTAGATGTCATTAATGGCATACATCTGGATGTCATTTAAGGCATACAGCTAGATGTCATTAATGGCATACATCTGGATGTCATTTATGGCATACAGCTAGATGTCATTAATGGCATACATCTGGATGTCATTTAAGGCATACAGCTAGATGTCATTTATGGCATACAACTAGAGGTCATTAATGGCATACAGCTAGATGTCATTAATGGCATACATCTGGATGTCATTTAAGGCATACAGCTAGATGTCATTTATGGCATACAACTAGAGGTCATTAATGGCATACAGCTAGAGGTCATTAATGGCATACAGCTAGATGTCATTAATGGCATACATCTGGATGTCATTTAAGGCATACAGCTAGATGTCATTTATGGCATACAACTAGAGGTCATTAATGGCATACAGCTAGATGTCATTAATGGCATACATCTGGATGTCATTTAAGGCATACAGCTAGATGTCATTAATGGCATACATCTGGATGTCATTTATGGCATACAGCTAGATGTCATTAATGGCATACATCTGGATGTCATTTAAGGCATACAGCTAGATGTCATTTATGGCATACAACTAGAGGTCATTAATGGCATACAGCTAGATGTCATTAATGGCATACATCTGGATGTCATTTAAGGCATACAGCTAGATGTCATTTATGGCATACAACTAGAGGTCATTAATGGCATACAGCTAGAGGTCATTTATGGCATACAACTAGAGGACATTAATGGCATACATCTAGATGTCATTTAAGGCATACAACTAGAGGTCATTAATGGCATACAGCTAGAGGTCATTAATGGCATACAGCTAGAGGTCGTTAATGGCATACAGCTAGAGGTCATTAATTGCATACAGCTAGATGTCATTAATGGCATACAGCTAGATATCATTTACGGCATACAACTAGAGGTCATTAATGGCATACAGCTAGAGGTCCTTAATGGCATACAGCTAGATGTCATTAATTGCATACAGCTAGATGTCATTAATGGCATACAGCTAGATATCATTTACGGCATACAACTAGAGGTCATTAATGGCATACAGCTAGAGGTCATTAATGGCATACAGCTAGATGTCATTAATGGCATACAGCTAGATGTCATTAATTGCATACAGCTAGATATCATTTACGGCATACAACTAGAGGTCATTAATGGCATACAGCTAGATGTCATTAATGGCATACAGCTAGATATCATTTACGGCATACAACTAGAGGTCATTAATGGCATACAGCTAGATGTCATTAATGGCATACAGCTAGATGTCATTAATTGCATACAGCTAGATGTCATTAATTGCATACAGCTAGATGTCATTAATGGCATACAGCTAGATGTCATTAATGGCATACAGCTAGATGTCATTAATTGCATACAGCTAGATGTCATTAATGGCATACAGCTAGATGTCATTAATTGCATACAGCTAGATGTCATTAATGGCATACAACTAGAGGTCATTAATGGCATACAACTAGAGGTCATTAATGGCATACAACTAGAGGTCATTAATGGCATACAACTAGAGGTCATTAATGGCATACAACTAGAGGTCATTAATGGCATACAACTAGAGGTCATTAATGGCATACAGCAAGATGTCATTAATGGCATACAGCTAGATGTCATTAATTGCATACAGCTAGATGTCATTAATTGCATACAGCTAGATGTCATTAATGGCATACAGCTAGATGTCATTAATTGCATACAGCTAGATGTCATTAATTGCATACAGCTAGATGTCATTAATGGTATACAGCTAGATATCATTTACGGCATACAACTAGAGGTCATTAATGGCATACAACTAGAGGTCATTAATGGCATACAACTAGAGGTCATTAATGGCATACAACTAGAGGTCATTAATGGCATACAGCTAGATGTCATTAATGGCATACAGCTAGATGTCATTAATGGCATACAGCTAGATGTCATTAATTGCATACAGCTAGATGTCATTAATGGCGTACAACTAGAGGTCATTAATGGCATACAGCTAGAGGTCATTTACGGCATACAACTATAGGTCATTAATGGCATACATCTAGAGGTCATTAATGGCATACAGCTAGAAGTTATTTATGGCATACAGCTAGATGTCATTTACGGCATACAACTAGAGGTCATTAATGGCATACATCTAGATGTCATTTACGGCATACAACTAGAGGTCATTAATGGCATACAGCTAGAGGTCATTTACGGCATACAACTAGAGGTCATTAATGGCATACAGCTAGAGGTCATTTACGGCATACAACTAGAGGTCATTAATGGCATACAGCTAGAGGTCATTTACGGCATACAACTAGAGGTCATTAATGGCATACATCTAGAGGTCATTAATGGCATACAGCTAGATGTCATTAATGGCATACAGCTAGATATCATTTACGGCATACAACTAGAGGTCATTAATGGCATACAGCTAGAGGTCATTTACGGCATACAACTAGATGTCATTAATGGCATACAGCTAGGGGTCATTTATGGCATACAACTAGAGGTCATTAATGGCATACATCTAGATTTCATTCATGGCATACAACTAGAGGTCATTAATGGCATACATCTAGATGTCATTTATGGCATACAGCTGGAGGTCATTAATGGCATACATCTAGATGTCATTAATGGCATACAACTAGAGGTCATTAATGGCATACAGCTAGATGTCATTAATGGCATACATCTAGAGGTCATTAATGGCATACAGCTAGAGGTCATTTATGGCGTACATCTAGAGGTCATTAATGGCATAAAGCTAGAGGTCATTAATGGCATACAACTAGTTGTCATTTATGGCATACAACTAGAGGTCATTAATGGCATACAACTAGATGTAATTTAAGGTATACAACAAGAGGTCATTAATGGCATACAACTAGACGTCATTAATGGCACACAGCTAGAGGTCATTAATGGCATACAGCTAGAGGTCATTTATGGCATACAGCTAGATGTCAATAATGGCATACAGCTAGATGTCATTAATGGCATACAACTAGAGGTCATTAATGGCATACAGCTAGATGTCATTAATGGCATACATCTGGATGTCATTTAAGGCATACAGCTAGATGTCATTTATGGCATACATCTGGATGTCATTTAAGGCATACAGCTAGATGTCATTAATGGCATACAGCTAGATGTCATTAATGGCATACATCTGGATGTCATTTAAGGCATACAGCTAGATGTCATTAATGGCATACATCTGGATGTCATTTATGGCATACAGCTAGATGTCATTAATGGCATACAGCTAGAGGTCATTTATGGCATACAACTAGAGGACATTAATGGCATACAGCTAGATGTCATTTAAGGCATACAACTAGAGGTCATTAATGGCATACAGCTAGAGGTCATTAATGGCATACAGCTAGAGGTCGTTAATGGCATACAGCTAGATGTCATTTATGGCATACAACTAGAGGTCATTAATGGCATACAGCTAGATATCATTAATGGCATACAGCTAGATATCATTTACGGCATACAACTAGATGTCATTTATGGCATACAATTAGAGGTCATTAATGGCATACAGCTTGAGGTCATTTATGGCATACAATTAGAGGTCATTAATGGCATACATCTAGATGTCATTTAAGGCATACAACTAGATGTCATTTATGGCATACAATTAGAGGTCATTAATGGCATACAGCTTGAGGTCATTTATGGCATACAATTAGAGGTCATTAATGGCATACAGCTAGAGGTCATTTATGGCATACAGCTAGAGGTCGTTAATGGCATACAGCTAGATGTCATTTATGGCATACAACTAGAGGTCATTAATGGCATACAGCTAGAGGTCATTTATGGCATACAGCTAGAGGTCGTTAATGGCATACAGCTAGATGTCATTTAAGGCATACAACTAGAGGTCATTTATGGCATACAATTAGAGGTCATTAATGGCATACAGCTAGAGGTCATTTATGGCATACAACTAGAGGTCATTTATGGCATACAGCTAGAGGTCATTAATGGCATACAGCTAGAGGTCATTTATGGCATACAGCTAGAGGTCGTGAATGGCATACAGCTAGATGTCATTTATGGCATACAACTAGAGGTCATTAATGGCATACAACTAGAGGTCATTTACGGCATACAACTAGAGGTCATTAATGGCATACAGCTAGAGGTCATTTACGGCATACAACTAGAGGTCATTAATGGCATACAGCTAGAGGTCATTTATGGCATACAACTAGAGGTCATTAATGGCATACAGCTAGAGTTCATTTATGGCATACAGCTAGATGTCATTAATGGCATACAACTAGAGGTCATTAATGGCATACAGCTAGATGTCATTAATGGCATGCAGCTAGATATCATTCATGGCATACAACTAGAGGTCATTAATGGCATACATCTAGATGTCATTAATGGCATACATCTAGATGTCATTTAAGGCATACAACTAGAGGTCATTAATGGCATACAGCTAGATGTCATTTATGGCATACAACTAGACGTCATTAATGGCACACAGCTAGAGGTCATTAATGGCATACAGCTAGAGGTCATTTATGGCATACAGCTAGATGTCAATAATGGCATACAGCTAGATGTCATTAATGGCATACATCTGGATGTCATTTAAGGCATACAGCTAGATGTCATTAATGGCATACATCTGGATGTCATTTATGGCATACAACTAGAGGTCATTAATGGCATACATCTGGATGTCATTTAAGGCATACAGCTAGATGTCATTAATGGCATACATCTGGATGTCATTTAAGGCATACAGCTAGATGTCATTTATGGCATACAACTAGAGGTCATTAATGGCATACAGCTAGATGTCATTAATGGCATACATCTGGATGTCATTTAAGGCATACAGCTAGAGGTCATTAATGGCATACAGCTAGAGGTCATTTATGGCATACAACTAGAGGTCATTAATGGCATACAGCTAGAGGTCATTTATGGCATACAACTAGAGGTCATTAATGGCATACAGCTAGAGGTCATTTATGGCATACAACTAGAGGACATTAATGGCATACATCTAGATGTCATTTAAGGCATACAACTAGAGGTCATTAATGGCATACAGCTAGAGGTCATTAATGGCATACAGCTAGAGGTCGTTAATGGCATACAGCTAGATGTCATTTACGGCATACAACTAGAGGTCATTAATGGCATACAGCTAGAGGTCATTAATGGCATACAGCTAGAGGTCGTTAATGGCATACAGCTAGATGTCATTTATGGCATACAACTAGAGGTCATTAATGGCATACAGCTAGATGTCATTAATGGCATACAGCTAGATGTCATTTACGGCATACAACTAGAGGTCATTAATGGCATACATCTAGATGTCATTTATGGCATACAACTAGAGGTCATTTATGGCATACAACTAGAGGTCATTAATGGCATACATCTAGATGTCATTTAAGGCATACAACTAGAGGTCATTAATGGCATACAACTAGATGTCATTAATGGCATACATCTAGATGTCATTTAAGGCATACAACTAGAGGTCATTAATGGCATACATCTAGATGTCATTTATGGCATACAATTAGAGGTCATTAATGGCATACAGCTAGAGGACATTAATGGCATACATCTAGATGTCATTTAAGGCATACAACTAGATGTCATTTATGGCATACAATTAGAGGACATTAATGGCATACATCTAGATGTCATTTAAGGCATACAACTAGATGTCATTTATGGCATACAACTAGAGGACATTAATGGCATACATCTAGATGTCATTTAAGGCATACAACTAGATGTCATTTATGGCATACAATTAGAGGTCATTAATGGCATACAGCTAGAGGTCATTTATGGCATACAACTAGAGGTCATTAATGGCATACAGCTAGAGGTCATTTATGGCATACAGCTAGAGGTCGTTAATGGCATACAACTAGAGGTCATTAATGGCATACAGCTAGAGGTCATTAATGGCATACAGCTAGAGGTCATTTATGGCATACAGCTAGAGGTCGTTAATGGCATACAGCTAGAGGTCGTTAATGGCATACAGCTAGAGGTCGTTAATGGCATACAACTAGAGGTCATTAATGGCATACAGCTAGATGTCATTTATGGCATACAACTAGAGGTCATTAATGGCATACAGCTAGATGTCATTAATGGCATACAGCTAGATGTCATTTACGGCATACAACTAGAGGTCATTAATGGCATACATCTAGATGTCATTTATGGCATACAACTAGAGGTCATTTATGGCATACAACTAGAGGTCATTAATGGCATACAGCTAGAGGTCATTAATGGCATACAGCTAGAGGTCATTTATGGCATACAGCTAGATGTCAATAATGGCATACAGCTAGATGTCATTAATGGCATACATCTGGATGTCATTTAAGGCATACAGCTAGATGTCATTAATGGCATACATCTGGATGTCATTTATGGCATACAACTAGAGGTCATTAATGGCATACAACTAGAGGTCGTTAATGGCATACAGCTAGAGGTCGTTAATGGCATACAACTAGAGGTCATTAATGGCATACAGCTAGATGTCATTTATGGCATACAACTAGAGGTCATTAATGGCATACAGCTAGATGTCATTAATGGCATACAGCTAGATGTCATTTACGGCATACAACTAGAGGTCATTAATGGCATACATCTAGATGTCATTTATGGCATACAACTAGAGGTCATTTATGGCATACAACTAGAGGTCATTAATGGCATACATCTAGATGTCATTTAAGGCATACAACTAGAGGTCATTAATGGCATACAACTAGATGTCATTAATGGCATACATCTAGATGTCATTTATGGCATACAATTAGAGGTCATTAATGGCATACAGCTAGAGGTCATTTATGGCATACAACTAGAGGACATTAATGGCATACAACTAGAGGTCATTAATGGCATACAGCTAGAGGTCATTTATGGCATACAGCTAGAGGTCGTTAATGGCATACAGCTAGATGTCATTTAAGGCATACAACTAGAGGTCATTTATGGCATACAATTAGAGGTCATTAATGGCATACAGCTAGAGCTCATTAATGGCATACAGCTAGAGGTCATTTATGGCATACAACTAGAGGTCATTAATGGCATACAGCTAGAGCTCATTAATGGCATACAGCTAGAGGTCATTTATGGCATACAGCTAGAGGTCGTTAATGGCATACAGCTAGATGTCATTTATGGCATACAACTAGAGGTCATTAATGGCATACAACTAGAGGTCATTTACGGCATACAACTAGAGGTCATTAATGGCATACAGCTAGAGGTCATTTACGGCATACAACTAGAGGTCATTAATGGCATACAGCTAGAGGTCATTTACGGCATACAACTAGAGGTCATTAATGGCATACAGCTAGAGGTCATTTACGGCATACAACTAGAGGTCATTAATGGCATACAGCTAGAGGTCATTTATGGCATACAACTAGAGGTCATTAATGGCATACAGCTAGAGGTCATTTATGGCATACAGCTAGATGTCATTAATGGCATACAACTAGAGGTCATTAATGGCATACAGCTAGATGTCATTAATGGCATGCAGCTAGATATCATTCATGGCATACAACTAGAGGTCATTAATGGCATACATCTAGATGTCATTAATGGCATACAGCTAGATGTCATTAATGGCATACATCTAGATGTCATTTAAGGCATACAACTAGAGGTCATTAATGGCATACAACTAGAGGTCATTAATGGCATACAGCTAGATGTCATTTATGGCATACAACTAGAGGTCATTAATGGCATACAGCTAGATGTCATTTATGGCATACAGCTAGATGTCATTTATGGCATACAACTAGAGGTCATTAATGGCATACAGCTAGAGGTCATTAATGGCATACAGCTAGATGTCATTAATGGCATACATCTAGATGTCATTTAAGGCATACAACTAGAGGTCATTAATGGCATACAACTAGAGGTCATTAATGGCATACAGCTAGATGTCATTTATGGCATACAGCTAGATGTCATTTATGGCATACAACTAGAGGTCATTTACGGCATACAACTAGATGTCATTTAAGGCATACAACTAGAGGTCATTAATGGCATACAGCTAGATGTAATTTAAGGTATACATCTAGATGTCATTTAAGGCATACAACTAGAGGTCATTAATGGCATACACCTAGATGTCATTAATGGCATGCAGCTAGATATCATTCATGGCATACAACTAGAGGTCATTAATGGCATACATCTAGATGTCATTAATGGCATACATCTAGATGTCATTTAAGGCATACAACTAGAGGTCATTAATGGCATACAACTAGAGGTCATTAATGGCATACAGCTAGATGTCATTTATGGCATACAACTAGAGGTCATTAATGGCATACAGCTAGAGGTCATTTACGGCATACAACTAGAGGTCATTAATGGCATACAGCTAGATGTAATTTAAGGTATACATCTAGATGTCATTTAAGGCATACAACTAGAGGTCATTAATGGCATACAGCTAGATGTCATTTAAGGCATACAACTAGAGGTCATTAATGGCATACAACTAGAGGTCATTAATGGCATACAGCTAGAGGTCATTAATGGCATTCAGCTAGATGTCATTTATGGCATACATCTAGATGTCATTTAAGGCATACAACTAGATGTCATTTAAGGCATACAACTAGAGGTCATTAATGGCATACAGCTAGATGTAATTTAAGGCATACAACTAGAGGTCATTAATGGCATACAACTAGAGGTCATTAATGGCATACAGCTAGAGGTCATTTATGGCATACAGCTAGATGTCATTTATGGCATACATCTAGATGTCATTTATGGCATACAACTAGAGGTCATTTATGGCATACAACTAGAGGTCATTAATGGCATACAGCTAGAGGTCATTAATGGCATACAACTAGATGTCATTAATGGCATACATCTAGATGTCATTTAAGGCATACAGCTAGAGGTCATTAATGGCATACAGCTAGAGGTCATTTATGGCATACAACTAGAGGTCATTAATGGCATACAGCTAGAGGTCATTTATGGCATACAGCTAGATGTCATTAATGGCATACATCTAGATGTAATTTAAGGCATACAGCTAGAGGTCATTAATGGCATACAACTAGAGGTCATTAATGGCATACAGCTAGAGGTCATTTATGGCATACAGCTAGATGTCATTTATGGCATACATCTAGATGTCATTTATGGCATACAACTAGAGGTCATTTATGGCATACAACTAGAGGTCATTAATGGCATACAGCTAGAGGTCATTAATGGCATACAACTAGATGTCATTAATGGCATACATCTAGATGTCATTTAAGGCATACAGCTAGAGGTCATTAATGGCATACAGCTAGATGTAATTTAAGGCATACAACTAGAGGTCATTAATGGCATACAGCTAGATGTAATTTAAGGCATACAGCTAGAGGTCATTAATGGCATACAGCTAGATGTAATTTAAGGCATACAACTAGAGGTCATTAATGCCATACAGCTAGAGGTCATTTATGGCATACATCTAGATGTCATTTAAGGCATACAACTAGAGGTCATTAATGCCATACAGCTAGAGGTCATTTATGGCATACATCTAGATGTAATTTAAGGCATACAGCTAGAGGTCATTAATGGCATACAGCTAGATGTAATTTAAGGCATACAACTAGAGGTCATTAATGCCATACAGCTAGAGGTCATTTATGGCATACAGCTAGATGTCATTTATGGCATACATCTAGATGTCATTTATGGCATACAACTAGAGGTCATTTATGGCATACAACTAGAGGTCATTAATGGCATACAGCTAGAGGTCATTAATGGCATACAACTAGATGTCATTAATGGCATACATCTAGATGTCATTTATGGCATACAACTAGAGGTCATTTATGGCATACAACTAGAGGTCATTAATGGCATACAGCTAGATGTCATTAATGGCATACAGCTAGATGTCATTTATAGCATACAACTAGAGGTCATTAATGGCATACAGCTAGAGGTCATTTATGGCATACATCTAGAGGTCATTAATGGCATACAGCTAGATGTCATTAATGGCATACAGCTAGATGTCATTTATGGCATACAACTAGAGGTCATTAATGGCTTACAGCTAGAGGTCATTTATGGCATACAGCTAGATGTCATTAATGGCATACAGCTAGATGTCATTTATGGCATACAACTAGAGGTCATTAATGGCATACAGCTAGATGTCATTTAAGGCAAACAACTAGAGGTCATTAATGGCATACAGCTAGATGTCATTCAAGGCATACACCTAGATGTCATTAATGGCATACAGCTAGAGGTCATTAATGGCATACAACTAGAGGTCATTAATGGCGTACAGCTAGAGGTCATTAATGGCATACAGCTAGATATCATTCATGGCATACAACTAGAGGTCATTAATGGCATACATCTAGATGTCATTAATGGCATACAGCTAGATGTCATTCAAGGCATACAGCTAGATGTCATTTATGGCATACAGCTAGATGTCATTCAAGGCATACAGCTAGATGTCATTTATGGCATACAACTAGAGGTCATTAATGGCATACAGCTAGATGTCATTAATGGCATACAGCTAGATGTCATTCAAGGCATACAGCTAGATGTCATTTATGGCATACAGCTAGATGTCATTCAAGGCATACAGCTAGATGTCATTTATGGCATACAACTAGAGGTCATTAATGGCATACAGCTAGATGTCATTTAAGGCATACAGCTAGATGTCATTAATGGCATACAGCTAGATGTCATTCATGGCATACAGCTAGATGTCATTTATGGCATACAACTAGAGGTCATTTAAGGCATACAGCTAGATGTCATTAATGGCATACAGCTAGATATCATTTACGGCATACAACTAGAGGTCATTAATGGCATACAGCTAGATGTCATTTACGGCATACAACTAGAGGTCATTAATGGCATACAGCTAGAGGTCATTTATGGCATACAGCTAGAGGTCATTAATGGCATACAGCTAGAGGTCATTTACGGCATACAACTAGAGGTCATTAATGGCATACAGCTAGATGTGATTTACGGCATACAACTAGAGGTCATTAATCGCATACAGCTAGAGGTCATTTACGGCATACAACTAGAGGTCATTAATGGCATACATCTAGATGTCATTTAAGGCATACAACTAGAGGTCATTAATGGCATACAGCTAGAGGTCATTTATGGCATACAGCTAGATGTCATTAATGGCATACATCTAGATGTCTATTATGGCATACAACTAGAGGTCATTAATGGCATACATCTAGATGTCATTTAAGGCAAACAACTAGAGGTCATTAATGGCATACAGCTAGAGGTCATTAATGGCATACAACTAGAGGTCATTAATGGCGTACAGCTAGAGGTCATTAATGGCATACAGCTAGATATCATTCATGGCATACAACTAGAGGTCATTAATGGCATACATCTAGATGTCATTCAAGGCATACAGCTAGATGTCATTTATGGCATACAGCTAGATGTCATTTATGGCATACAACTAGATGTCATTTATGGCATACAGCTAGATGTCATTCAAGGCATACAGCTAGATGTCATTTATGGCATACAGCTAGATGTCATTCAAGGCATACAGCTAGATGTCATTTATGGCATACAGCTAGATGTCATTCAAGGCATACAGCTAGATGTCATTTATGGCATACAGCTAGATGTCATTTATGGCATACAACTAGATGTCATTTATGGCATACAGCTAGATGTCATTCAAGGCATACAGCTAGATGTCATTTATGGCATACAACTAGAGGTCATTAATGGCATACAGCTAGATGTCATTAATGGCATACAGCTAGATGTCATTCAAGGCATACAGCTAGATGTCATTTATGGCATACAGCTAGATGTCATTCAAGGCATACAGCTAGATGTCATTTATGGCATACAGCTAGATGTCATTTATGGCATACAACTAGAGGTCATTAATGGCATACAGCTAGATGTCATTTAAGGCATACAGCTAGATGTCATTAATGGCATACAGCTAGATGTCATTCATGGCATACAGCTAGATGTCATTTATGGCATACAACTAGAGGTCATTAATGGCATACAGCTAGATGTCATTTAAGGCATACAGCTAGATGTCATTAATGGCATACAGCTAGATGTCATTCATGGCATACAGCTAGATGTCATTTATGGCATACAACTAGAGGTCATTTAAGGCATACAGCTAGATGTCATTAATGGCATACAGCTAGATATCATTTACGGCATACAACTAGAGGTCATTAATGGCATACAGCTAGAGGTCATTTATGGCATACAGCTAGAGGTCATTAATGGCATACAGCTAGAGGTCATTTACGGCATACAACTAGAGGTCATTAATGGCATACAGCTAGATGTGATTTACGGCATACAACTAGAGGTCATTAATCGCATACAGCTAGAGGTCATTTACGGCATACAACTAGAGGTCATTAATGGCATACATCTAGATGTCATTTAAGGCATACAACTAGAGGTCATTAATGGCATACAGCTAGAGGTCATTTATGGCATACAGCTAGATGTCATTAATGGCATACATCTAGATGTCTATTATGGCATACAACTAGAGGTCATTTATGGCATACAACTAGAGGTCATTAATGGCATACATCTAGATGTCATTTAAGGCATACAACTAGATGTCATTAATGGCATACAGCTAGAGGTCATTAATGGCATACAACTAGATGTCATTAATGGCATACAGCTAGAGGTCATTTATGGCATACAACTAGATGTCATTAATGGCATACAGCTAGAGGTCATTTATGGCATACAGCTAGAGGTCGTTAATGGCATACAGCTAGAGGTCATTTATGGCATACAGCTAGAGGTCGTTAATGGCATACAGCTAGAGGTCATTAATGGCATACATCTAGATGTCATTAATGGCATACAGCTAGAGGTCATTTATGGCATACAACTAGATGTCATTAATGGCATACAGCTAGAGGTCATTTATGGCATACAGCTAGAGGTCGTTAATGGCATACAGCTAGAGGTCATTTATGGCATACAGCTAGAGGTCGTTAATGGCATACATCTAGATGTCATTTATGGCATACAATTAGAGGTCATTAATGGCATACAACTAGAGGACATTAATGGCATACATCTAGATGTCATTTATGGCATACAATTAGAGGTCATTTATGGCATACAACTAGAGGACATTAATGGCATACATCTAGATGTCATTTATGGCATACAATTAGAGGTCATTTATGGCATACAACAAGAGGACATTAATGGCATACATCTAGATGTCATTTAAGGCATACAACTAGAGGTCATTTATGGCATACAATTAGAGGTCATTAATGGCATACAGCTAGAGGTCATTTATGGCATACAACTAGAGGTCATTAATGGCATACAGCTAGAGGTCATTTATGGCATACAGCTAGAGGTCATTAATGGCATACAGCTAGATGTCATTTATGGCATACAACTAGAGGTCATTAATGGCATACAGCTAGAGGTCATTTATGGCATACAATTAGAGGTCATTAATGGCATACAGCTAGAGGTCATTTATGGCATACAACTAGAGGTCATTAATGGCATACAGCTAGAGGTCATTTATGGCATACAGCTAGAGGTCGTTAATGGCATACAGCTAGATGTCATTTATGGCATACAACTAGAGGTCATTAATGGCATACAGCTAGAGGTCATTTATGGCATACAACTAGAGGTCATTAATGGCATACAGCTAGAGGTCATTTATGGCATACAGCTAGAGGTCGTTAATGGCATACAGCTAGATGTCATTTAAGGCATACAACTAGAGGTCATTTATGGCATACAATTAGAGGTCATTAATGGCATACAGCTAGAGGTCATTTATGGCATACAACTAGATGTCATTTATGGCATACAATTAGAGGTCATTAATGGCATACAGCTAGAGGTCATTTATGGCATACAACTAGATGTCATTTATGGCATACAATTAGAGGTCATTAATGGCATACAGCTAGAGGTCATTTATGGCATACAATTAGAGGTCATTAATGGCATACAGCTAGAGGTCATTTATGGCATACAACTAGAGGTCATTAATGGCATACAGCTAGAGGTCATTTATGGCATACAGCTAGATGTCATTTATGGCATACAACTAGAGCTCATTAATGGCATACAGCTAGAGGTCATTTATGGTATACAGCTAGAGGTCGTTAATGGCATACAGCTAGATGTCATTAATGGCATTCAGCCAGATGTCATTTATGGCATTCAGCCAGATGTCATTTATGGCATACAACTAGATGTCATTTATGGCATACAATTAGAGGTCATTAATGGCATACAGCTAGAGGTCATTTATGGCATACAACTAGATGTCATTTATGGCATACAATTAGAGGTCATTAATGGCATACAGCTAGAGGTCATTTATGGCATACAACTAGATGTCATTTATGGCATACAATTAGAGGTCATTAATGGCATACAGCTAGAGGTCATTTATGGCATACAATTAGAGGTCATTAATGGCATACAGCTAGAGGTCATTTATGGCATACAACTAGAGGTCATTAATGGCATACAGCTAGAGGTCATTTATGGCATACAACTAGAGGTCATTTATGGCATACAGCTAGATGTCATTTATGGCATACAACTAGAGCTCATTAATGGCATACAGCTAGAGGTCATTTATGGTATACAAGTAGAGGTCATTAATGGCATACAGATAGATGTCATTAATGGCATACAGCTAGATGTCATTTATGGCATACAACTAGAGGTCATTAATGGCATACATCTAGATGTCATTTATGGCATACAACTAGAGTTCATTAATGGCATACAGCTAGATGTCATTAATGGCATTCAGCCAGATGTCATTTATGGCATACAACTAGATGTCATTTATGGCATACAACTAGAGGTCATTAATGGCATACAGCTAGATGTCATTTATGGCATACAGCTAGATGTCATTTATGGCATACAGCTAGAGGTCATTTATGGCATACAGCTAGATGTCATTTATGGCATACAACTAGAGGTCATTAATGGCATACACCTAGAGGTCATTAATGGCATACAGCTAGATGTCATTAATGGCATACAGCTAGAGGTCATTTATGGCATACAGCTAGAGGTCATTAATGGCATACAGCTAGATGTCATTAATGGCATACACCTAGAGGTCATTAATGGCATACAGCTAGATGTCATTTATGGCATACAGCTAGATGTCATTTATGGCATACAGCTAGAGGTCATTAATGGCATACAACTTGATGTCATTTATGGCATACAGCTAGATGTCATTAATGGCATACACCTAGAGGTCATTAATGGCATACAACTAGAGGTCATTAATGGCATACACCCAGAGGTCATTAATGGCATACAGCTAGATGTCATTTATGGCATACAGCTAGATGTCATTTATGGCATACAGCTAGATGTCATTAATGGCATACAGCTAGAGGTCATTTATGGCATACAGCTAGAGGTCATTTATGGCATACAGCTAGATGTCATTTATGGCATACAGCTAGATGTCATTTATGGCATACAGCTAGATGTCATTTATGGCATACAGCTAGATGTCATTTATGGCATACAGCTAGAGGTCATTAATGGCATACAGCTAGATGTCATTTATGGCATACAGCTAGATGTCATTTATGGCATACAGCTAGATGTCATTTATGGCATACAGCTAGATGTCATTTATGGCATACAGCTAGAGGTCATTTATGGCATACAGCTAGAGGTCATTAATGGCATACAGCTAGATGTCATTTATGGCATACAGCTAGAGGTCATTAATGGCATACAACTTGATGTCATTTATGGCATACAGCTAGATGTCATTTATGGCATACAGCTAGATGTCATTTATGGCATACAGCTAGATGTCATTTATGGCATACAGCTAGAGGTCATTAATGGCATACAGCTAGATGTCATTTATGGCATACAGCTAGATGTCATTTATGGCATACAGCTAGATGTCATTTATGGCATACAGCTAGAGGTCATTAATGGCATACAGCTAGATGTCATTTATGGCATACAGCTAGAGGTCGTTAATGGCATACAGCTAGATGTCATTTATGGCATACAGCTAGAGGTCATTAATGGCATACAGCTAGATGTCATTTATGGCATACAACTAGAGGTCATTAATGGCATACAGCTAGAGGTCATTTATGGCATACAGCTAGAGGTCATTAATGGCATACAGCTAGATGTCATTTATGGCATACAACTAGAGGTCATTAATGGCATACACCTAGAGGTCATTAATGGCATACACCTAGAGGTCATTAATGGCATACACCTAGATGTCATTAATGGCATACACCTAGATGTCATTAATGGCATACAACTAGAGGTCATTAATGGCATACACCTAGAGGTCATTAATGGCATACAGCTAGAGGTCATTAATGGCATACACCTAGAGGTCATTAATGGCATACAGCTAGAGGTCATTAATGGCATACACCTAGAGGTCATTAATGGCATACACCTAGATGTCATTAATGGCATACAACTAGAGGTCATTAATGGCATACAACTAGAGGTCATTAATGGCATACAGCTAGATGTCATTAATGGCATACACCTAGAGGTCATTAATGGCATACACCTAGATGTCATTAATGGCATACAACTAGAGGTCATTAATGGCATACACCTAGAGGTCATTAATGGCATACAGCTAGAGGTCATTAATGGCATACACCTAGATGTCAATAATGGCATACAACTAGAGGTCATTAATGGCATACACCTAGAGGTCATTAATGGCATACAACTAGAGGTCATTAATGGCATACACCTAGAGGTCATTAATGGCATACAACTAGAGGTCATTAATAGCATACACCTAGAGGTCATTTATGGCGTACAACTAGAGGTCATTAATGGCATACAACTAGAGGTCATTAATGGCATTAAGCTAGATGTCAATAATGGCATACAACTAGAGGTCATTAATGGCATACACCTAGAGGTCAATAATGGCATACAACTAGAGGTCATTAATGGCATACAGCTAGAGGTCATTAATAGCATACAGCTAGAGGTCATTAATGGCATTCAGCTAGATGTCAATAATGGCATACAACTAGAGGTCATTAATGGCATACACCTAGAGGTCATTTATGGCGTACAACTAGAGGTCATTAATGGCATACAGCTAGAGGTCATTAATGGCATACAACTAGAGGTCATTAATGGCATACAGCTAGAGGTCATTAATGGCATTCAGCTAGATATCATTTATGAGATACAACTCGTCATTAATGGCATACAACTAGAGGTCATTAATGGCATACAACTAGTGGTCATTTATGGCATACAGCTAGATGTCATTTATGGCATACATCTAGAAGTCATTAACGGCATACAACTAGATGTCATTAATGGCATACAGCTAGAGGTCATTAATGGCATACAGCTAGATGTCATTTATGGCGTACAACTAGAGGTCATTAATGGCATACAGCTAGAGGTCATTAATGGCATACAACTAGAGGTCATTTATGGCATACAGCTAGATGTCATTAATGGCATACAAATAGAGGTCATTAATGGCATACAACTAGAGGTCATTAATGGCATACAGCTAGAGGTCATTAATGGCATACAGCTAGAGGTCATTTATGGCATACAACTAGAGGTCATTAATGGCATACAGCTAGAGGTCATTTATGGCATACAACTAGAGGTCATTTAAGGTATACAACTAGAGGTCATTTAAGGCATACAACTAGAGGTCATTAATGGCATACAGCTAGAGGTCATTTATGGCATACAACTAGAGGTCATTTAAGGCATACAACTAGAGGTCATTAATGGCATACAACTAGAGGTCATTAATGGCATACACCTAGATGTCATTTACGGCATACAACTAGATGTCATTTAAGGCATACAACTAGAGGTCATTAATGGCATACATCTAGATGTCATTTAAGGCATACAACTAGAGGTCATTAATGGCATACAAGTAGATATCATTTACGGCATACAACTAGAGGTCATTAATGGCATACATCTAGATGTAATTTAAGGTATACAACAAGAGGTCATTAATGGCATACAGCTAGAGGTCATTTATGGCATACAACTAGAGGTCATTTAAGGCATACAACTAGAGGTCATTAATGGCATAAAGCTAGAGGTCATTTATGGCATACAACTAGAGGTCATTTAAGGCATACAGCTAGAGGTCATTTATGGCATACAACTAGAGGTCATTTAAGGCATACAACTAGAGGTCATTAATGGCATACAACTAGAGGTCATTAATGGCATACAGCTAGAGGTCATTTATGGCATACAACTAGAGGTCATTAATGGCATACATCTAGATGTAATTTAAGGCATACAACTAGAGGTCATTAATGGCATACATCTAGATGTAATTTAAGGCATACAGCTAGAGGTCATTAATGGCATACATCTAGATGTAATTTAAGGCATACAACTAGAGGTCATTAATGGCATACATCTAGATGTCATTTAAGGCATACAACTAGAGGTCATTAATGGCATACATCTAGATGTCATTTAAGGCATACAACTAGAGGTCATTAATGGCATACATCTAGATGTCATTTAAGGCATACAACTAGAGGTCATTAATGGCATACAACTAGAGGTCATTAATGGCATACAGCTAGAGGTCATTTATGGCATACAACTAGAGGTCATTAATGGCATACATCTAGATGTAATTTAAGGCATACAACTAGAGGTCATTAATGGCATACATCTAGATGTAATTTAAGGCATACAGCTAGAGGTCATTAATGGCATACATCTAGATGTAATTTAAGGCATACAACTAGAGGTCATTAATGGCATACATCTAGATGTCATTTAAGGCATACAACTAGAGGTCATTAATGGCATACAGCTAGAAGTCATTTATGGCATACAACTAGAGGTCATTAATGGCATACATCTAGATGTAATTTATGGCATACAACTAGAGGTCATTAATGGCATACAGCTAGATGTCATTAATGGCATACAGCTAGAGGTCATTTATGGAATACAGCTAGAGGTCATTAATGGCATACAGCTAGATGTCATTTAAGGCATACAGCTAGATGTCAATAATGGCATACAGCTAGATGTCATTTAAGGCATACAGCTAGATGTCATTAATGACATACAGCTAGATATCATTTATGTCATACAACTAGAGGTCATTAATGGCATACAGCTAGATGTCATTTATGGCATACAACTAGAGGTCATTAATGGCATACAGCTAGAAGTCATTAATGGCATACAGCTAGATGTCATTTATGGCATACAACTAGAGGTCATTAATGGCATACAGCTAGATGTCATTAATGGCATACAGCTAGAAGTCATTAATGGCATACAGCTAGAAGTCATTAATGGCATACAGCTAGTTATCATTTATGTCATATAACTAGAGGTCATTAATGGCATACAGCTAGATGTCATTTATGGCATACAACTAGAGGTCATTAATGGCATACAGCTAGAAGTCATTTATGGCATACAACTAGAGGTCATTTATGGCATACAACTAGAGGTCATTAATGGCATACAGCTAGATGTCATTTAAGGCATACAGCTAGATGTCATTAATGGCATACAGCTAGAGGTCATTTATGGCATACAACTAGAGGTCATTTATGGCATACAACTAGAGGTCATTTATGGCATACAACTAGAGGTCATTAATGGCATACAGCTAGAGGTCATTTATGGCATACAACTAGAGGTCATTTATGGCATACAACTAGAGGTCATTAATGGCATACAGCTAGAAGTCATTTATGGCATACAACTAGAGGTCATTAATGGCATACAGCTAGATGTCATTTAAGGCATACAACTAGAGGTCATTAATGGCATACAACTAGAGGTCATTTATGGCATACAACTAGAGGTCATTTATGGCATACAACTAGAGGTCATTAATGGCATACAGCTAGAAGTCATTTATGGCATACAACTAGAGGTCATTAATGGCATACAGCTAGATGTCATTTAAGGCATACAGCTAGATGTCATTAATGGCATACAGCTAGATGTCATTTAAGGCATACAGCTAGATGTCATTAATGGCATACAGCTAGATGTCATTTAAGGCATACAGCTAGATGTCATTAATGGCATACAGCTAGATGTCATTTAAGGCATACAGCTAGATGTCATTAATGGCATACAGCTAGATGTCATTCAAGGCATACACCTAGATGTCATTAATGGCATACAGCTAGATGTCATTTAAGGCATACAGCTAGATGTCATTAATGGCATACAGCTAGATGTCATTCAAGGCATACACCTAGATGTCATTAATGGCATACAGCTAGATGTCATTTAAGGCATACAGCTAGATGTCATTAATGGCATACAGCTAGATGTCATTCAAGGCATACACCTAGATGTCATTAATGGCATACAGCTAGAGGTCATTAATGGAATACAACTAGAGGTCATTAATGGCATACAGCTAGAGGTCATTTATGGCATACAACTAGAGGTCATTAATGGCATACAACTAGAGGTCATTTATGGCATACAACTAGAGGTCATTAATGGCATACAGCTAGAAGTCATTTATGGCATACAGCTAGATGTCATTAATGGCATACAGCTAGATGTCATTTAAGGCATACAGCTAGATGTCATTAATGGCATACAGCTAGATGTCATTCAAGGCATACACCTAGATGTCATTAATGGCATACAGCTAGAGGTCATTAATGGAATACAACTAGAGGTCATTAATGGCATACAGCTAGAGGTCATTAATGGCATACAGCTAGATATCATTCATGGCATACAGCTAGATGTCATTCAAGGCATACAGCTAGATGTCATTAATGGCATACAGCTAGAGGTCATTAATGGAATACAACTAGAGGTCATTAATGGAATACAACTAGAGGTCATTAATGGCATACAACTAGAGGTCATTAATGGCATACATCTAGATGTCATTAATGGCATACATCTAGATGTCATTTAAGGCATACAGCTAGATGTCATTAATGGCATACAGCTAGATGTCATTTAAGGCATACAGCTAGATGTCATTAATGGCATACAGCTAGATGTCATTTAAGGCATACAGCTAGATGTCATTAATGGCATACAGCTAGATGTCATTTAAGGCATACAGCTAGATGTCATTAATGGCATACAGCTAGATGTCATTCAAGGCATACACCTAGATGTCATTAATGGCATACAGCTAGAGGTCATTAATGGAATACAACTAGAGGTCATTAATGGCATACAGCTAGAGGTCATTAATGGCATACACCTAGATGTCATTAATGGCATACAGCTAGAGGTCATTAATGGAATACAACTAGAGGTCATTAATGGAATACAACTAGAGGTCATTAATGGCATACAGCTAGAGGTCATTAATGGCATACACCTAGATGTCATTAATGGCATACAACTAGAGGTCATTAATGGCATACAACAAGAGGTCATTAATGGCATACAGCTAGATGTCATTTAAGGCATACAGCTAGATGTCATTTAAGGCATACAGCTAGATGTCATTAATGGCATACAGCTAGATGTCATTTAAGGCATACAGCTAGATGTCATTAATGGCATACAGCTAGATGTCATTCAAGGCATACACCTAGATGTCATTAATGGCATACAGCTAGAGGTCATTAATGGAATACAACTAGAGGTCATTAATGGCATACAGCTAGAGGTCATTAATGGCATACAGCTAGATATCATTCATGGCATACAACTAGAGGTCATTAATGGCATACATCTAGATGTCATTAATGGCATACATCTAGATGTCATTTAAGGCATACAGCTAGATGTCATTAATGGCATACAGCTAGATGTCATTCAAGGCATACAGCTAGATGTCATTTATGGCATACAGCTAGATGTCATTAATGGCATACAGCTAGAGGTCATTTATGGCATACAGCTAGAGGTCGTTAATGGCATACAGCTAGAGGTCATTTATGGCATACAGCTAGATGTCATTTATGGCATACAGCTAGATGTCATTTATGGCATACAGCTAGATGTCATTAATGGCATACAGCTAGAGGTCATTTATGGCATACAGCTAGAGGTCATTTATGGCATACAGCTAGATGTCATTAATGGCATACAGCTAGATGTCATTCAAGGCATACAGCTAGATGTCATTAATGGCATACAGCTAGAGGTCATTTATGGCATACAGCTAGAGGTCGTTAATGGCATACAGCTAGATGTCATTTAAGGCATACAACTAGAGGTCATTTATGGCATACAATTAGAGGTCATTAATGGCATACAGCTAGAGGTCATTTATGGCATACAACTAGAGGTCATTAATGGCATACAACTAGAGGTCATTTATGGCATACAGCTAGAGGTCGTTAATGGCATACAGCTAGATGTCATTTATGGCATACAACTAGAGGTCATTAATGGCATACAACTAGAGGTCATTAATGGCATACAGCTAGAGGTCATTTATGGCATACAACTAGATGTCATTAATGGCATACAACTAGAGGTCATTTATGGCATACAACTAGAGGTCATTAATGGCATACAACTAGAGGTCATTAATGGCATACAACTAGAGGTCATTAATGGCATACAGCTAGAGGTCATTTATGGCATACAACTAGAGGTCATTAATGGCATACAACTAGAGGTCATTAATGGCATACAACTAGAGGTCATTAATGGCATACAGCTAGAGTTCATTTATGGCATACAACTAGATGTCATTAATGGCATACAGCTAGAGTTCATTTATGGCATACAACTAGAGGTCATTAATGGCATACAGCTAGAGGTCATTTATGGCATACAGCTAGAGTTCATTTATGGCATACAACTAGAGGTCATTAATGGCATACAGCTAGAGGTCATTTATGGCATACAACTAGATGTCATTAATGGCATACAGCTAGAGGTCATTAATGGCATACAGCTAGAGGTCATTTATGGTATACAGCTAGAGGTCGTTAATGGCATTCAGCCAGATGTCACTTATGGCATTCAGCCAGATGTCATTTATGGCATACAACTAGAGGTCATTAATGGCATACAGATAGATGTCATTAATGGCATACAGCTAGATGTCATTAATGGCATTCAGCCACATGTCATTTATGGCATACAACTAGAGGTCATTAATGGCATACAGCTAGAGGTCATTTATGGCATACAGCTAGATGTCATTAATGGCATACAACTAGAGGTCATTAATGGCATACAGCTAGATGTCATTTATGGCATACATCTAGAGGTCATTAATGGCATACAACTAGAGGTCATTAATGGCATACAGCTAGATGTCATTTATGGCATACATCTAGAGGTCATTAATGGCATACAACTAGAGGTCATTAATGGCATACAGCTAGATATCATTCATGGCATACAACTAGAGGTCATTAATGGCATACATCTAGATGTCATTTAAGGCATACAACTAGAGGTCATTAATGGCATACAGCTAGAGGTCATTAATGGCATACAGCTAGATGTCATTTATGGCATACATCTAGAGGTCATTAATGGCATACAGCTAGATGTCATTTATGGCATACATCTAGAGGTCATTAATGGCATACAACTAGAGGTCATTAATGGCATACAACTAGAGGTCATTAATGGCATACAGCTAGAGGTCATTAATGGCATACAGCTAGATGTCATTTATGGCATACATCTAGAGGTCATTAATGGCATACAGCTAGATGTCATTTATGGCATACATCTAGATGTCATTTAAGGCATACAACTAGAGGTCATTAATGGCATACAACTAGAGGTCATTAATGGCATACAGCTAGATGTCATTTATGGCATACATCTAGAGGTCATTAATGGCATACAACTAGAGGTCATTAATGGCATACAGCTAGATATCATTCATGGCATACAACTAGAGGTCATTAATGGCATACATCTAGATGTCATTTAAGGCATACAACTAGAGGTCATTAATGGCATACAGCTAGAGGTCATTTATGGCATACAGCTAGATGTCATTTAAGGCATACAGCTAGATGTCATTTATGGCATACAACTAGAGGTCATTAATGGCATACATCTAGATGTCATTTAAGGCATACAACTAGAGGTCATTAATGGCATACAGCTAGATGTCATTTATGGCATACATCTAGAGGTCATTAATGGCATACAACTAGAGGTCATTAATGGCATACAGCTAGATATCATTCATGGCATACAACTAGAGGTCATTAATGGCATACATCTAGATGTCATTTAAGGCATACAGCTAGAGGTCATTTACGGCATACAACTACAGGTCATTAATTGCATACATCTAGATGTCATTTAAGGCATACAACTAGAGGTCATTAATGGCATACAGCTAGATGTAATTTAAGGTATACATCTAGATGTCATTTAAGGCATACAACTAGAGGTCATTAATGGCATACAGCTAGATGTAATTTAAGGCATACAACTAGAGGTCTTTAATGGCATACAGCTAGAGGTCATTTATGGCATACATCTAGATGTCATTTATGGCATACATCTAGATGTCATTTATGGCATACAACTAGAGGTCATTTATGGCATACAACTAGAGGTCATTAATGGCATACAGCTAGAGGTCATTAATGGCATACAACTAGATGTCATTAATGGCATACATCTAGATGTCATTTAAGGCATACAGCTAGAGGTCATTAATGGCATACAGCTAGATGTCATTTATGGCATACAACTAGAGGTCATTAATGGCATACAGCTAGAGGTCATTAATGGCATACAACTAGATGTCATTTATGGCATACATCTAGATGTCATTTAAGGCATACAGCTAGAGGTCATTAATGGCATACAACTAGAGGTCATTAATGGCATACATCTAGATGTCATTTAAGGCATACAGCTAGAGGTCATTAATGGCATACAGCAAGATGTCATTTATGGCATACAACTAGAGGTCATTAATGGCATACAGCTAGATGTAATTTAAGGCATACAACTAGAGGTCATTAATGGCATACAGCTAGAGGTCATTAATGGCATACATCTAGATGTCATTTATGGCATACATCTAGATGTCATTTAAGGCATACAGCTAGAGGTCATTAATGGCATACAACTAGAGGTCATTAATGGCATACATCTAGATGTCATTTAAGGCATACAGCTAGAGGTCATTAATGGCATACAGCTAGATGTCATTTATGGCATACAACTAGAGGTCATTAATGGCATACAGCTAGATGTAATTTAAGGCATACAACTAGAGGTCATTAATGGCATACAGCTAGAGGTCATTTATGGCATACAGCTAGATGTCATTAATGGCATACATCTAGATGTCATTTATGGCATACAACTAGAGGTCATTTATGGCATACAGCTAGATGTCATTAATGGCATACAACTAGAGGTCATTAATGGCATACAGCTAGAGGTCATTTATGGCATACAACTAGAGGTCATTAATGGCATACAGCTAGAGGTCATTTATGGCATACAACTAGAGGTCATTAATGGCATACAGCTAGAGGTCATTTATGGCATACAACTAGAGGTCATTAATGGCATACAACTAGAGGTCATTAATGGCATACAGCTAGAGGTCATTTATGGCATACAACTAGAGGTCATTAATGGCATACAGCTAGAGGTCATTTATGGCATACAACTAGAGGTCATTAATGGCATACAACTAGAGGTCATTAATGGCATACAGCTAGATGTCATTTATGGCATACAACTAGAGGTCATTAATGGCATACAGCTAGAGGTCATTTATGGCATACAACTAGAGGTCATTAATGGCATACAGCTAGAGGTCATTTATGGCATACAACTAGAGGTCATTAATGGCATACAACTAGAGGTCATTAATGGCATACAACTAGAGGTCATTAATGGCATACAGCTAGAGGTCATTTATGGCATACAACTAGAGGTCATTAATGGCATACAACTAGAGGTCATTAATGGCATACAACTAGAGGTCATTAATGGCATACAGCTAGAGTTCATTTATGGCATACAACTAGAGGTCATTAATGGCATACAGCTAGAGGTCATTTATGGCATACAGCTAGAGTTCATTTATGGCATACAACTAGAGGTCATTAATGGCATACAGCTAGAGGTCATTTATGGCATACAACTAGAGGTCATTAATGGCATACAGCTAGATGTCATTAATGGCATACAGCTAGATGTCATTTATGGCATACAACTAGAGCTCATTAATGGCATACAGCTAGAGGTCATTTATGGTATACAGCTAGAGGTCGTTAATGGCATACAGCTAGATGTCATTAATGGCATTCAGCCAGATGTCATTTATGGCATTCAGCCAGATGTCATTTATGGCATACAACTAGAGGTCATTAATGGCATACAGATAGATGTCATTAATGGCATACAGCTAGATGTCATTTATGGCATACAACTAGAGGTCATTAATGGCATACATCTAGATGTCATTTATGGCATACAACTAGAGGTCATTAATGGCATTCAGCTAGATGTCATTAATGGCATTCAGCCACATGTCATTTATGGCATACAACTAGAGGTCATTAATGGCATATAGCTAGATGTCATTAATGGCATTCAGCCACATGTCATTTATGGCATACAACTAGAGGTCATTAATGGCATATAGCTAGAGGTCATTTATGGCATACAGCTAGATGTCATTTATGGCATACAGCTAGATGTCATTTATGGCATACAACTAGAGGTCATTAATGGCATTCAGCTAGATGTCATTAATGGCATTCAGCCACATGTCATTTATGGCATACAACTAGAGGTCATTAATGGCATATAGCTAGAGGTCATTTATGGCATACAGCTAGATGTCATTTATGGCATACAGCTAGATGTCATTTATGGCATACAGCTAGATGTCATTTATGGCATACAACTAGAGGTCATTAATGGCATACAACTAGAGGTCATTAATGGCATACAGCTAGATGTCATTAATGGCATACAGCTAGAGGTCATTAATGGCATACAGCTAGATGTCATTAATGGCATACAGCTAGAGGTCATTTATGGCATACAGCTAGAGGTCATTAATGGCATACATCTAGATGTCATTTATGGCATACAACTGGATGTCATTAATGGCATACAACTAGAGGTCATTAATGGCATACATCTAGATGTCATTTATGGCATACAACTGGATGTCATTAATGGCATACAGCTAGAGGTCATTAATGGCATACAACTAGAGGTCATTAATGGCATACAGCTAGATGTCATTTATGGCATACAGCTAGAGGTCATTAATGGCATACAGCTAGAGGTCATTAATGGCATACAGCTAGATGTCATTTATGGCATACAGCTAGATGTCATTAATGGCATACAGCTAGAGGTCATTAATGGCATACAACTTGATGTCATTTATGGCATACAGCTAGATGTCATTAATGGCATACACCTAGAGGTCATTAATGGCATACAACTAGAGGTCATTAATGGCATACACCTAGAGGTCATTAATGGCATACACCTATAGGTCATTAATGGCATACATCTAGATGTCATTTATGGCATACAACTAGATGTCATTAATGGCATACACCTAGAGGTCATTAATGGCATACAACTAGAGGTCATTAATTGCATACAACTAGATGTCATTTATGGCATACAGCTAGATGTCATTTATGGCATACAGCTAGAGGTCATTAATGGCATACAGCTAGATGTCATTTATGGCATACAGCTAGATGTCATTTATGGCATACAGCTAGATGTCATTTATGGCATACAGCTAGAGGTCATTTATGGCATACAGCTAGATGTCATTAATGGCATACAACTTGATGTCATTTATGGCATACAACTAGAGGTCATTAATGGCATACAGCTAGAGGTCATTAATGGCATACACCTAGAGGTCATTAATGGCATACACCTAGATGTCATTAATGGCATACAACTAGAGGTCATTATTGGCATACACCTAGAGGTCATTAATGGCATACAGCTAGATGTCATTTATGGCATACAACTAGAGGTCATTAATGGCATACAGCTAGAGGTCATTTATGGCATACAGCTAGAGGTCATTAATGGCATACAGCTAGATGTCATTTATGGCATACAACTAGAGGTCATTAATGGCATACACCTAGAGGTCATTAATGGCATACACCTAGAGGTCATTAATGGCATACACCTAGATGTCATTAATGGCATACAACTAGAGGTCATTATTGGCATACACCTAGAGGTCATTAATGGCATACAGCTAGAGGTCATTAATGGCATACACCTAGATGTCAATAATGGCATACACCTAGAGGTCATTAATGGCATACAACTAGAGGTCATTAATGGCATACACCTAGAGGTCATTAATGGCATACAACTAGAGGTCATTAATGGCATACACCTAGAGGTCATTAATGGCATACAACTAGAGGTCATTAATAGCATACACCTAGAGGTCATTTATGGCGTACAACTAGATGTCATTAATGGCATACAGCTAGAGGTCATTTATGGCATACAGCTAGATGTCATTTATGGCATACAGCTAGATGTCATTTATGGCATACAGCTAGATGTCATTTATGGCATACAGCTAGATGTCATTTATGACATACAGCTAGAGGTCATTTATGACATACAGCTAGAGGTCATTTATGGCATACAGCTAGAGGTCATTTATGGCATACAGCTAGATGTCATTAATGGCATACAACTTGATGTCATTTATGGCATACAGCTAGATGTCATTTATGGCGTACAACTAGATGTCATTAATGGCATACAGCTAGAGGTCATTTATGGCATACAGCTAGATGTCATTTATGGCATACAGCTAGATGTCATTTATGGCATACAGCTAGATGTCATTTATGGCATACAGCTAGATGTCATTTATGACATACAGCTAGAGGTCATTTATGACATACAGCTAGAGGTCATTTATGGCATACAGCTAGATGTCATTTATGGCATACAGCTAGATGTCATTAATGGCATACAACTTGATGTCATTTATGGCATACAGCTAGATGTCATTTATGGCATACAGCTAGAGGTCATTTATGGCATACAGCTAGAGGTCATTAATGGCATACAGCTAGATGTCATTTATGGCATACAACTAGAGGTCATTAATGGCATACACCTAGAGGTCATTAATGGCATACACCTAGAGGTCATTAATGGCATACACCTAGATGTCATTAATGGCATACAACTAGAGGTCATTATTGGCATACAGCTAGAGGTCATTAATGGCATACAGCTAGAGGTCATTAATGGCATACACCTAGATGTCAATAATGGCATACAACTAGAGGTCATTAATGGCATACACCTAGAGGTCATTAATGGCACACAACTAGAGGTCATTAATGGCATACACCTAGAGGTCATTAATGGCATACAACTAGAGGTCATTAATGGCATACACCTAGAGGTCATTAATGGCATACAACTAGAGGTCATTAATAGCATACACCTAGAGGTCATTTATGGCGTACACCTAGAAGTCATTAATGGCATACACCTAGATGTCATTAATGGCATACAGCTAGATGTCATTAATGGCATACAGCTAGATGTCATTAATGGCATACAGCTAGATGTCATTTATGGCATACACCTAGAGGTCATTAATGGCATACAGCTAGAGGTCATTAATGGCATACACCTAGATGTCAATAATGGCATACAACTAGAGGTCATTAATGGCATACACCTAGAGGTCATTAATGGCATACAACTATTCAATTCAATTCAATTCAATTTTATTTATATAGCGCCAAATCACAACAAAAGTCGCCTCAAGGCGCTTTATATTGTACAGTAGATAGCACAATAATAAATACAGAGAAAAACCCAACAATCATATCATATGACCCCCTATGAGCAAGCACTTTGGCGACAGTGGGAAGGAAAAACTCCCTTTTAACAGGAAGAAACCTCCGGCAGAACCAGGCTCAGGGAGGGGCGGCCATCTGCTGCGACCGGTTGGGGTGAAAGAAGGAAAACAGGATGAAAGACATGCTGTGGAAGAGAGACAGAGATTAATAACAGATATGATTCGATGCAGAGAGGTCTATTAACACATAGTGAGTGAGAAGGTGACTGGAAAGGAAAAACTCAATGCATCATGGGAATCCCCGGCAGCCTATGTCTATTGCAGCATAACTAAGGGAGGATTCAGGGTCACCTGGTCCAGCCCTAACTATATGCTTTAGCAAAAAGGAAAGTTTTAAGCCTAACCTTGAAAGTAGAGATAGTGTCTGTCTCCTGAATCCAAACTGGAAGCTGGTTCCACAGAAGAGGGGCCTGAAAACTGAAGGCTCTCCCTCCCATTCTACTTTTAAATACTCTAGGAACAACAAGTAAGCCTGCAGAGCGAGAGCGAAGTGCTCTAATAGGGTGATATGGTACTACAAGGTCATTAAGATAAGATGGGGCCTGATTATTTAAGACCTTGTATGTGAGGAGCAGGATTTTGAATTCAATTCTGGATTTAACAGGAAGCCAATGAAGGGAAGCCAAAACAGGAGAAATATGCTCTCTCTTTCTAGTCCCTGTCAGTACTCTTGCTGCAGCATTTTGGATTAACTGAAGACTTTTCAGGGAGTTTTTAGGACATCCTGATAATAATGAGTTACAGTAGTCCAGCCTGGAAGTAATGAAGGCATGAACTAGTTTTTCAGCATCACTCTGAGACAGGATATTTCTAATTTTAGAGATGTTGCGCAAATGGAAGAAAGCAGTCTTACATATTTGTTTAATATGTGCCTTGAAGGACATGTCCTGGTCAAAAATGACTCCAAGGTTCCTCACAGCATTACTGGAGGCCAAGGTAATGCCATCCAGAGTAAGGATCTGCTTAGATACCATATTTCTAAGATTTTCAGGGCCGAGTACAATAACCTCAGTTTTATCTGAATTAAGAAGCAGGAAGTTAGCGGCCATCCAGGTCTTTATGTCTTTAAGACATTCCTGCAGTTTAACTAATTGGTGTGTGTTACCTGGCTTCATGGATAGATAGAGCTGCGTATCATCTGCATAGCAGTGAAAATTTATGCTATGTCTTCTAATGATGCTACCTAGGGGAAGCATGTATAATGTAAATAGAATTGGTCCTAGCACTGAACCCTGTGGAACTCCATAATTAACCTCAGCATGTGAAGAAGACTCTCCATTTACTTGAACAAATTGGAGTCTATTAGATAGATATGATACAAACCACTGCAGTGCAGTACCTGTAATACCTACAGCATGTTCTAATCGCTCTAATAGGATATTATGGTCGACAGTATCAAACGCTGCACTGAGGTCTAGCAGGACAAGCACAGAGATGAGTCCACTGTCAGAGGCCATAAGAAGATCATTTGTAACCTTCACTAAAGCTGTTTCTGTGCTGTGATGAGCTCTGAAACCTGACTGAAACTCTTCAAATAAGCCATTCCTCTGCAGATGATCTGTTAGCTGTTTGACAACTACTCTTTCAAGGATTTTTGATATGAAAGGAAGGTTGGAGATTGGCCTATAATTAGCTAAGACAGCTGGGTCTAGAGATTGCTTTTTAAGTAAGGGTTTAACTACAGCCACCTTGAAGGCCTGTGGTACATAGCCAATTATTAGAGATAGATTGATCATATTTAAGATTGAAGAATTAATTAATGGCAGGACTTCTTTGAGCAGTTTTGTAGGAATGGGGTCTAAAAGACACGTTGATGGTTTGGAGGAAGTAATTATTGAAGTTAACTCAGAAAGATCGATTGGAGAAAAAGAGTCTAACTTAACATCAATGGTACTAAAAGTAGCTGTAGACGATATTACATCTGTGGGATGATTATTGGTAATTTTTTCTCTAATGATAAAAATTTTATTTCTGAAGAAGTTCATGAAGTCATTACTAGTTAACGTTAAAGGGATTGTTGGCTCAGTAGAGCTCTGACTTTTTGTCAGCCTGGCTACAGTGCTGAAGAGAAACCTGGGGTTGTTCTTATTTTCTTCAATCAGTGACGAATAGTAAGATGTTCTGGCTTTGCGGAGGGCTTTCTTATAAAGCAGCAAACTATTTCTCCAGGCTAAATGATGATCCTCTAAATTTGTGACACGCCATTTCCTCTCCAGCTTACGAGTTATCTGCTTTAGGCTACGTGTTTGAGAATTATACCACGGAGTCAGGTACTTCTGATTTGAGACCTTAGTTTTCACAGGAGCTACAGTATCCAGAGTCGTACGTAGTGAGGAGGTAAAATTATTAACAAGATAATCGACCTCTGTTGGAGTAGCGTTCAGATAGCTGCCCTGCTCTATGTTGGTACAGGGCATTGAAGATGATAACAGTGGGTGGATTATATTCTTAAACTTAGTTACAGCACTATCAGAAAGACATCTAGTTTGATAAAGTCTACTCTCCACTGCTGTGTAATCAATTATTGTAAATGTAAATGTTATCAGGAAATGATCAGACAGCAGAGGGTTTTCAGGAAACACTGTTAAATGTTCAGTTTCTATGCCATATGTTAAAACAAGATCTAGAGTGTGATTAAAGTGGTGGGTGGGTTCTTTTACATTTTGAGAGAAGCCAATTGAGTCTAATAACAGATTAAATGCAATTTTGAGGCTGTCATTTTTAGCATCTACATGGATGTTAAAATCACCCACAATAATTATTTTATCTGAGTTGAGCACTAAATCAGATAAAAAGTCTGAGAAATCAGAGAGAAACTCTGTGTAAGGCCCAGGTGGACGATAGATGATAACAAGTAAGACTGGTTTCTGAGTTTTACAGCTGGGTTGGACAAGGCTAAGCATCAGGCTTTCAAATGAATTAAAAGTCTGTCTTGGTCTTTCGTTAATTAATAGACTGGTGTGAAAAATTGCTGCCACACCGCCCCCTCGGCCTGTGCTTCGAGGTTTCTGGTAGTTAGAATGATTCGGGGGTGTTGATTCATTTAAACTAACATAATCATCCTGCTGCAACCAGGTTTCTGTAAGGCAGAGTAAATCGATTTGTTGGTCAATTATTAAGTCATGTACTAACAGAGACTTGGAGGAGAGAGACCTAATATTTAATAATCCACATTTCACTGTTTTACTCTTTGGTTCAGATGTGGATTCTGTATTGTTCTTTCTTTTTGATTTTTTATGTTTAAGTTTTTTATTGCTGGTTTTTGGTTTGTTTTTTGTCTGTTTGGGAGCTGACACAGTCTCAATGGAGATGGGTTTTTGGGGGGGTAGCGGGAGGAGAGAAGCTGCAGAGAGGCGTGTAAGACTGCAACTCTGCTTCCTGGTCCCAACTCTGGATAGTCATATTTTGGGGGGTTTAATAAATTGGTCCATATTTCTAGAAATGAGAGCTGCTCCATCCAAAGTGGGATGGATGCCGTCTCTCCTAACAAGACCAGGTTTCCTCCAGAAGGTTTGCCAATTATCTATGAAGCCCACATCGTTTCTTGGACACCACTCAGACAGCCAGCAATTTAAGGAGAACATGCGGCTAAACATGTCACTCCTGGTCTGATTGGGGAGGGGACCAGAGAAAACTACAGAGTCCGACATTGTTTTGGCAAAGTTGCACACCGATTCAATATTGATTTTAGTGACCTCCGATTGGCGTAACCGGGTGTCATTACTGCCGACGTGAATTATGATCTTACTGTATTTACGTTTACCCTTAGCCAGCAGTTTTAAATTTCCCTCAATGTCGCCTGCTCTGGCCCCTGGAAGGCAATTGACTATGGTTGCCGGTGTCTCTAGCTTCACATGTCTGAGAACAGAATCACCAATTACCAGAGTTTGACCCCCGGCGGGTGTGTCGCCGAGTGGGGAAAAACGGTTAGACACATGAACAGGTTGGTGGTGTACCTGGGGCTTCAGTTTAAGACTATGCTTCCTCCTCACCGTCACCCAACCGCCCTCGTTCCCCAGCTGCTTGGGGTCTGCCGGGGAACAGCTAGCGGGGCCTACGCTATCTTCGGCTGCACCAGCTACAGGGGCCTGACTAGCTACGGGTGAATGAAGGGTGCGAAGCCGAGTCTCCAATTCAGTAATTATGGCCTCCAGAGCTGCAAATATGCTACATTTGTTACAGGTATCATTACTGCTAAAGGAGGCCGAGGAGTAACTAAACATCTGACACAATGAGCAGGAAAGTGCAACAGGGACAGGTGAAGTAGCCATGGTGCTAACGAGTCAGCTACGAGCTAAGCTAAGCTAGCGAAACAGTAAAGAGACAGTGAGTGAATACTTTGGCTATAAATTAGGTAGTGAGCACACAGAAAGGGTGATTCAGATGAAGCACGTTAAGATTATACTATGAAAAAGGGATGTATCAAAAGATTTCAATTAAATTGCTAAGTAGAAAAGCTACTCAGAAACACCACTGTGTTTGAGCAGGAACAGGAAGTGATACTCTACCGCAGAGCGAGCGAAACACCAAGTGACAGCGCCACCCAAAGGAATCCCAAAGGAATGAGCTGGTCAGTGATCTGAGCTGGTCATTTATGGCATACAACTAGAGGTCATTAATGGCATACACCTAGAGGTCATTAATGGCATACAACTAGAGGTCATTAATGGCATACACCTAGAGGTCATTAATGGCATACAACTAGATGTCATTAATGGCATACAGCTAGAGGTCATTAATAGCATACAGCTAGAGGTCATTAATGGCATTCAGCTAGATGTCAATAATGGCATACAACTAGAGGTCATTAATGGCATACACCTAGAGGTCAATAATGGCATACAACTAGAGGTCATTAATGGCATACACCTAGAGGTCATTTATGACGTACAACTAGAGGTCATTAATGGCATACAGCTAGAGGTCATTAATGGCATACAACTAGAGGTCATTAATGGCATACAGCTGGAGGTCATTAATGGCATTCAGCTAGATATCATTTATGGCATACAGCTAGATGTCATTTATGGCATACAGCTAGATGTCATTAATGGCATACAGCTAGAGGTCATTAATGGCATACAGCTAGATGTCATTTATGGCATACAACTAGAGGTCATTAATGGCATACACCTAGAGGTCAATAATGGCATACAACTAGAGGTCATTAATGGCATACACCTAGAGGTCATTTATGGCGTACAACTAGAGGTCATTAATGGCATACAGCTAGAGGTCATTAATGGCATACAACTAGATGTCATTAATGGCATACAGCTAGAGGTCATTAATGGCATTCAGCTAGATGTCATTTATGGCATACAACTAGAGGTCATTAATGGCATACAGCTAGATGTCATTTATGGCATACAACTAGAGGTCATTTAAGGTATACAACTAGAGGTCATTTAAGTCATACAACTAGAGGTCATTAATGGCATACAGCTAGAGGTCATTAATGGCATACAGCTAGACGTCATTTATGGCATACAACTAGAGGTCATTAATGGCATACAGCTAGAGGTCATTTATGGCATACAACTAGAGGTCATTTAAAGTATACAACTAGAGGTCATTTAAGGCATACAACTAGAGGTCATTAATGGCATACAGCTAGAGGTCATTTATGGCATACAACTAGAGGTCATTAATGGCATACATCTAGATGTAATTTAAGGCATACAACTAGAGGTCATTAATGGCATACAGCTAGAGGTCATTTATGGCATACAGCTAGACGTCATTTATGGCATACAACTAGAGGTCATTAATGGCATACAGCTAGACGTCATTTATGGCATACAACTAGAGGTCATTAATGGCATACAGCTAGAGGTCATTTATGGCATACAACTAGAGGTCATTTAAAGTATACAACTAGAGGTCATTTAAGGCATACAACTAGAGGTCATTAATGGCATACAGCTAGAGGTCATTTAAGGCATACAACTAGAGGTCATTAATGGCATACAACTAGAGGTCATTAATGGCATACAGCTAGATGTCATTAATGGCATACAGCTAGAGGTCATTTATGGCATACAACTAGAGGTCATTAATGGCATACATCTAGATGTAATTTAAGGCATACAACTAGAGGTCATTAATGGCATACAACTAGAGGTCATTAATGGCATACAGCTAGAGGTCATTTAAGGTATACAACAAGAGGTCATTAATGGCATACAGCTAGAGGTCATTTATGGCATACAGCTAGAGGTCATTAATGGCATACAGCTAGATGTAATTTAAGGTATACAACAAGAGGTCATTAATGGCATACAGCTAGAGGTCATTTATGGCATACAACTAGAGGTCATTAATGGCATACATCTAGATGTAATTTAAGGCATACAACTAGAGGTCATTAATGGCATACAGCTAGAGGTCATTTAGGGCATACAACTAGATGTCATTTATGGCATACAGCTAGAGGTCATTTATGGCATACAGCTAGAGGTCATTTATGGCATACAGCTAGATGTCATTTAAGGCATACAACTAGATGTCATTTATGGCATACATCTAGATGACATTTATGGCATACAACTAGAGGTCATTAATGGCATACATCTAGATGTAATTTAAGGCATACAACTAGAGGTCATTAATGGCATACATCTAGATGT
Organism: Pelmatolapia mariae; assembly: GCF_036321145.2. Taxonomy (NCBI): domain Eukaryota; kingdom Metazoa; phylum Chordata; class Actinopteri; order Cichliformes; family Cichlidae; genus Pelmatolapia; species Pelmatolapia mariae. The sequence continues at coordinate 18,513,137 of NC_086228.1, read as the reverse complement.
AATTTAAGGCATACAACTAGAGGTCATTAATGGCATACATCTAGATGTAATTTAAGGCATACAACTAGAGGTCATTAATGGCATACAGCTAGAGGTCATTTAGGGCATACAACTAGATGTCATTTATGGCATACATCTAGATGTCATTTAAGGCATACAACTAGATGTCATTTATGGCATACAGCTAGAGGTCATTTATGGCATACAGCTAGAGGTCATTTATGGCATACAGCTAGATGTCATTTAAGGCATACAACTAGATGTCATTTATGGCATACATCTAGATGACATTTATGGCATACAACTAGAGGTCATTAATGGCATACATCTAGATGTCATTTATGGCATACAACTAGAGGTCATTTATGGCATACAACTAGAGGTCATTAATGGCATACAGCTAGATGTCATTTAAGGCATACAACTAGATGTCATTTATGGCATACAGCTAGAGGTCATTTATGGCATACAGCTAGATGTCATTTAAGGCATACAACTAGATGTCATTTATGGCATACATCTAGATGACATTTATGGCATTCAACTAGAGGTCATTAATGGCATACAGCTAGAGGTCATTTATGGCATACAGCTAGATGTCATTAATGGCATACATCTAGATGTCATTTATGGCATACAACTAGAGGTCATTTATGGCATACAACTAGAGGTCATTAATGGCATACAGCTAGATGTAATTTAAGGCATACAACTAGAGGTCATTAATGGCATACAGCTAGATGTCATTTATGGCATACAGCTAGATGTCATTAATGGCATACAGCTAGATGTCATTTATGGCATACAACTAGAGGTCATTTATGGCATACATCTAGATGTCATTTAAGGCATACAACTAGAGGTCATTTATGGCATACAACTAGAGGTCATTAATGGCATACAGCTAGATGTAATTTAAGGCATACAACTAGAGGTCATTAATGGCATACAGCTAGATGTCATTTATGGCATACAGCTAGATGTCATTAATGGCATACAGCTAGATGTCATTTATGGCATACAACTAGAGGTCATTTATGGCATACAACTAGAGGTCATTAATGGCATACAGCTAGATGTCATTAATGGCATACAACTAGAGGTCATTAATGGCATACAGCTAGAGGTCATTTATGGCATACAGTTAGAGGTCGTTAATGGCATACAGCTAGATATCATTTACGGCATACAACGAGAGGTCATTAATGGCATACAGCTAGATGTCATTAATGGCATACAACTAGAGGTCATTAATGGCATACAACTAGAGGTCATTAATGGCATACAACTAGAGGTCATTAATGGCATACATCTAGATGTCATTTAAGGCATACAACTAGATGTCATTAATGGCATACATCTAGATGTCATTTAAGGCATACAACTAGAGGTCATTTATGGCATACAGCTAGAGGTCATTTATGGCATACAGCTAGATGTCATTTAAGGCATACATCTAGATGACATTTATGGCATACAACTAGAGGTCATTTATGGCATACAGCTAGAGGTCATTTATGGCATACAGCTAGATGTCATTTAAGGCATACAACTAGATGTCATTTATGGCATACATCTAGATGACATTTATGGCATACAACTAGAGGTCATTAATGGCATACAGCTAGAGGTCATTTATGGCATACAGCTAGATGTCATTAATGGCATACATCTAGATGTCATTTATGGCATACAACTAGAGGTCATTTATGGCATACAACTAGAGGTCATTAATGGCATACAGCTAGATGTAATTTAAGGCATACAACTAGAGGTCATTAATGGCATACAGCTAGATGTCATTTATGGCATACAGCTAGATGTCATTAATGGCATACAACTAGAGGTCATTAATGGCATACAGCTAGATGTAATTTAAGGCATACAACTAGAGGTCATTAATGGCATACAGCTAGATGTCATTTATGGCATACAACTAGAGGTCATTTATGGCATACAACTAGAGGTCATTAATGGCATACAGCTAGATGTAATTTAAGGCATACAACTAGAGGTCATTAATGGCATACAGCTAGATGTCATTTATGGCATACAACTAGAGGTCATTTATGGCATACAACTAGAGGTCATTAATGGCATACAGCTAGATGTCATTAATGGCATACAACTAGAGGTCATTAATGGCATACAGCTAGAGGTCATTTATGGCATACAGTTAGAGGTCGTTAATGGCATACAGCTAGATATCATTTACGGCATACAACGAGAGGTCATTAATGGCATACAGCTAGATGTCATTAATGGCATACAACTAGAGGTCATTAATGGCATACAACTAGAGGTCATTAATGGCATACAACTAGAGGTCATTAATGGCATACATCTAGATGTCATTTAAGGCATACAACTAGAGGTCATTAATGGCATACAACTAGATGTCATTAATGGCATACATCTAGATGTCATTTAAGGCATACAACTAGAGGTCATTAATGGCATACATCTAGATGTAATTTAAGGCATACAACTAGAGGTCATTAATGGCATACAGCTAGAGGTCATTTATGGCATACAGCTAGAGGTCATTAATGGCATACAGCTAGAGGTCATTTATGGCATACAGCTAGATGTCATTAATGGCATACAGCTAGATGTCATTTACGGCATACAGCTAGAGGTCATTAATGGCATACAACTAGAGGTCATTAATGGCATACAACTAGAGGTCATTAATGGCATACATCTAGATGTAATTTAAGGCATACAACTAGAGGTCATTAATGGCATACAGCTAGAGGTCATTTATGGCATACAGCTAGAGGTCATTAATGGCATACAGCTAGAGGTCATTAATGGCATACAGCTAGAGGTCATTTATGGCATACAGCTAGATGTCATTAATGGCATACAGCTAGAGGTCATTAATGGCATACAGCTAGAGGTCATTTATGGCATACAGCTAGATGTCATTAATGGCATACAGCTAGATGTCATTAATGGCATACAACTAGAGGTCATTAATGGCATACAACTAGAGGTCATTAATGGCATACAGCTAGATGTCATTAATGGCATACATCTAGATGTCATTTATGGCATACAACCAGAGGTCATTAATGGCATACAACTAGATGTCATTAATGGCATACAGCTAGATATCATTTACGGCATACAGCTAGAGGTCATTAATGGCATACAACTAGAGGTCATTAATGGCATACAGCTAGATGTCATTAATGGCATACATCTAGATGTCATTTATGGCATACAACCAGAGGTCATTAATGGCATACAACTAGATGTCATTAATGGCATACAGCTAGATATCATTTACGGCATACAACTAGAGGTCATTAATGGCATACAGCTAGATATCATTTACGGCATACAACTAGAGGTCATTAATGGCATACAGCTAGATATCATTTACGGCATACAACTAGAGGTCATTAATGGCATACATCTAGATGTAATTTAAGGCATACAACTAGAGGTCATTAATGGCATACATCTAGATGTAATATAAGGCATACAACTAGAGGTCATTAATGGCATACAGCTAGAGGTCATTTATGGCATACAACTAGAGGTCATTAATGGCATACATCAAGATGTAATTTAAGGCATACAACTAGAGGTCATTAATGGCATACAGCTAGAGGTCATTTATGGCATACAGCTAGAGGTCATTAATGGCATACATCTAGATGTAATTTAAGGCATACAACTAGAGGTCATTAATGGTATACAGCTAGAGGTCATTAATAGCATACATCTAGATGTAATTTAAGGCATACAACTAGAGGTCATTAATGGCATACAGCTAGAGGTCATTTATGGCATACAACTAGAGGTCATTAATGGCATACAGCTAGATGTCATTAATGGCATACAGCTAGATGTCATTTATGGCATACAATTAGAGGTCATTAATGGCATACAGCTAGAGGTCATTTATGGCATACAGCTAGATGTCATTTATGGCATACAACTAGAGGACATTAATGGCATACAGCTAGAGGTCATTTATGGCATACAACTAGAGGTCATTAATGGCATACAGCTAGATGTCATTAATGGCATACAGCTAGAGGTCATTTATGGCATACAACTAGAGGACATTAATGGCATACATCTAGATGTCATTTATGGCATACAATTAGAGGTCATTAATGGCATACAGCTAGAGGTCATTTATGGCATACAGCTAGATGTCATTTATGGCATACAACTAGAGGACATTAATGGCATACATCTAGATGTCATTTAAGGCATACAACTAGAGGTCATTTATGGCATACAATTAGAGGACATTAATGGCATACATCTAGATGTCATTTATGGCATACAATTAGAGGTCATTAATGGCATACAGCTAGAGGTCATTTATGGCATACAGCTAGAGGTCATTTATGGCATACAGCTAGATGTCATTAATGGCATACATCTAGATGTCATTTAAGGCATACAACTAGAGGTCATTTATGGCATACAATTAGAGGTCATTAATGGCATACAGCTAGAGGTCATTTATGGCATACAGCTAGAGGTCATTTATGGCATCCAATTAGAGGTCATTAATGGCATACAGCTAGAGGTCATTTATGGCATACAACTAGAGGTCATTAATGGCATACAGCTAGAGGTCATTTATGGCATACAACTAGAGGTCATTAATGGCATACAGCTAGATGTCATTAATGGCATACATCTAGAGGTCATTTATGGCATACAACTAGAGGACATTAATGGCATACAGCTAGAGGTCATTTATGGCATACAACTAGAGGTCATTAATGGCATACAGCTAGATGTCATTTATGGCATACAATTAGAGGTCATTAATGGCATACAATTAGAGGTCATTAATGGCATACAGCTAGAGGTCATTTATGGCATACAGCTAGAGGTCATTTATGGCATACAACTAGAGGACATTAATGGCATACAGCTAGAGGTCATTTATGGCATACAACTAGAGGTCATTAATGGCATACAGCTAGATGTCATTAATGGCATACAGCTAGATGTCATTTATGGCATACAACTAGAGGACATTAATGGCATACATCTAGATGTCATTTAAGGCATACAACTAGAGGTCATTTATGGCATACAATTAGAGGTCATTAATGCCATACAGCTAGAGGTCATTTATGGCATACAACTAGAGGTCATTAATGGCATACAGCTAGAGGTCATTTATGGCATACAACTAGAGGTCATTAATGGCATACAGCTAGAGGTCATTTATGGCATACAATTAGAGGTCATTAATGCCATACAGCTAGAGGTCATTTATGGCATACAACTAGAGGTCATTAATGGCATACAGCTAGAGGTCATTTATGGCATACAACTAGAGGTCATTAATGGCATACAACTAGAGGTCATTAATGGCATAGAGCTAGAGGTCGTTAATGGCATACAACTAGAGGTCATTTATGGCATACAACTAGAGGTCATTAATGGCATACAACTAGAGGTCATTAATGGCATACAGCTAGAGGTCATTCATGGCATACAACTAGAGGTCATTTATGGCATACAACTAGAGGTCATTAATGGCATACAACTAGAGGTCATTAATGGCATACAGCTAGAGGTCATTTATGGCATACAACTAGAGGTCATTAATGGCATACAGCTAGAGGTCGTTAATGGCATACAGCTAGATGTCATTTAAGGCATACAACTAGAGGTCATTAATGGCATACAGATAGATGTCATTAATGGCATACAGCTAGATGTCATTTATGGCATACAGCTAGATGTTATTAATGGCATACAGCTAGAGGTCATTTATGGCATACAGCTAGATGTTATTAATGGCATACAGCTAGATGTCATTTATGGCATACAGCTAGATGTCATTTAAGGCATACAGCTAGAGGTCATTAATGGCATACAGCTAGAGGTAATTTATGGCATACAGCTAGATGTCATTTATGGCATACAGCTAGATGTCATTTAAGGCATACAGCTAGATGTCATTAATGGCATACAGCTAGATGTCATTAATGGCATACAGCTAGAGGTCATTTATGGCATACAGCTAGATGTCATTTAAGGCATACAGCTAGATGTCATTAATGGCATACAGCTAGATGTCATTAATGGCATACAGCTAGAGGTCATTTATGGCATACAGCTAGAGGTCATTTATGGCATACAACTAGAGGTCATTAATGGCATACATCTAGATGTCATTTAAGGCATACAACTAGAGGTCATTAATGGCATACAGCTAGAGGTCATTTATGGCATACAGCTAGATGTCATTTATGGCTTACAGCTAGAGGTCATTTATGGCATACAGCTAGATGTCATTTAAGGCATACAGCTAGAGGTCATTAATGGCATACAGCTAGAGGTAATTTATGGCATACAGCTAGATGTCATTTATGGCATACAACTAGAGGTCATTAATGGCATACAGCTAGAGGTCATTTATGGCATACAGCTAGATGTCATTAATGGCATACAGCTAGATGTCATTAATGGCATACAGCTAGATGTCATTAATGGCATACAGCTAGAGGTCATTTATGGCATACAGCTAGATGTCATTAATGGCATACAGCTAGATGTCATTAATGGCATACAGCTAGATGTCATTAATGGCATACAGCTAGAGGTCATTTATGGCATACAGCTAGAGGTCATTTAAGGCATACAGCTAGATGTCATTAATGGCATACAGCTAGAGGTCATTAATGGCATACAGCTAGAGGTCATTAATGGCATACAACTAGAGGTCATTAATGGCATACAGCTAGAGGTCATTTATGGCATACAGCTAGATGTCATTAATGGCATACAGCTAGAGGTCATTAATGGCATACAACTAGAGGTCATTAATGGCATACAGCTAGAGGTCATTTATGGCATACAGCTAGAGGTCATTTATGGCATACAGCTAGATGTCATTTATGGCATACAACTAGAGGTCATTAATGGCATACATCTAGATGTCATTTAAGGCATACAACTAGAGGTCATTAATGGCATACAGCTAGAGGTCATTTATGGCATACAGCTAGAGGTCGTTAATGGCATACATCTAGATGTCATTAATGGCATACAACTAGAGGTCATTAATGGCATACAGCTAGATGTCATTTATGGCATACAACTAGAGGTCATTAATGGCATACAACTAGAGGTCATTAATGGCATACAGCTAGAGGTCATTTATGGCATACAACTAGAGGTCATTATTGGCATACAGCTAGAGGTCATTTATGGCATACACCTAGAGGTCAGTAATGGCATACAGCTAGATGTCATTTATGGCATACAACTAGAGGTCATTAATGGCATACAACTAGAGGTCATTAATGGCATACAGCTAGAGGTCATTTATGGCATACAACTAGAGGTCATTATTGGCATACAACTAGAGGTCATTTATGGCATACACCTAGAGGTCATTAATGGCATACAACTAGAGGTCATTAATGGCATACACCTAGATGTCAATAATGGCATACAGCTAGAGGTCATTAATGGCATACAGCTAGATGTCATTTATGGCATACATCTAGATGTCATTAATAGCATACACCTAGAGGTCATTAATGGCATACAGCTAGAGGTCATTTATGGCATACACCTAGAGGTCATTAATGGCATACAACTAGAGGTCATTAATGGCATACAGCTAGATGTCATTTATGGCATACATCTAGATGTCATTAATAGCATACACCTAGAGGTCATTAATGGCATACAGCTAGAGGTCATTAATGGCATACAACTAGAGGTCATTAATGGCATACAGCTAGAGGTCATTTATGGCATACAGCTAGAGGTCGTTAATGGCATACATCTAGATGTCATTTATGGCATACAACTAGAGGTCATTAATGGCATACAGCTAGATGTCATTTATGGCATACAACTAGAGGTCATTAATGGCATACAACTAGAGGTCATTAATGGCATACAGCTAGAGGTCATTTATGGCATACAACTAGAGGTCATTATTGGCATACAGCTAGAGGTCATTTATGGCATACACCTAGAGGTCAGTAATGGCATACAGCTAGATGTCATTTATGGCATACAACTAGAGGTCATTAATGGCATACAACTAGAGGTCATTAATGGCATACAGCTAGAGGTCATTTATGGCATACAACTAGAGGTCATTATTGGCATACAACTAGAGGTCATTTATGGCATACACCTAGAGGTCATTAATGGCATACAACTAGAGGTCATTAATGGCATACACCTAGATGTCAATAATGGCATACACCTAGAGGTCATTAATGGCATACACCTAGATGTCAATAATGGCATACACCTAGAGGTCATTAATGGCATACAGCTAGAGGTCATTTATGGCATACACCTAGAGGTCATTAATGGCATACAACTAGAGGTCATTAATGGCATACAGCTAGATGTCATTTATGGCATACATCTAGATGTCATTAATAGCATACACCTAGAGGTCATTAATGGCATACAGCTAGAGGTCATTTATGGCGTACAACTAGAGGTCATTAATGGCATACAACTAGAGGTCATTAATGGCATACAACTAGAGGTCATTAATGGCATACAACTAGAGGTCATTAATGGCATACAACTAGAGGTCATTAATGGCATTCAGCTAGATGTCATTTATGGCATACAACTCGTCATTAATGGCATACAACTAGAGGTCATTAATGGCATTCAGCTAGATGTCATTTATGGCATACAACTCGTCATTAATGGCATACAACTAGAGGTCATTAATGGCATACAACTAGAGGTCATTTATGGCATACAGCTAGATGTCATTAATGACATACAGCTAGATGTCATTTATGGCATACAGCTAGAGGTCATTAATGGCATACAGCTAGAGGTCATTAATGGCATACAACTAGAGGTCATTAATGGCATACACCTAGATGTCATTTATGGCATACAACTAGAGGTCATTAATGGCATACAACTAGAGGTCATTAATGGCATACAGCTAGATGTCATTTGTGGCATACAGCTAGAGGTCATTAATGGCATACACCTAGATGTCATTAATGGCATACAACTAGAGGTCATTAATGGCATACACCTAGAGGTCATTAATGGCATACAACTAGAGGTCATTAATGGCATACAGCTAGATGTCATTTATGGCATATAGCTAGAGGTCATTAATGGCATACATCTAGATGTCATTAATGGCATACAACTAGAGGTCATTAATGGCATACAGCTAGAGGTCATTAATGGCATACAGCTAGAGGTCATTAATGGCATTCAGCTAGATGTCATTTATGGCATACAACTAGTCATTAATGGCATACAACTAGAGGTCATTAATGGCATACAACTAGAGGTCATTTATGGCATACAGCTAGAGGTCGTTAACGGCATACAGCTAGATGTCATTAATGGCATACAGCTAGATGTCATGTATGGCATACAACTAGAGGTCGTTAACGGCATACAGCTAGATGTCATTAATGGCATACAGCTAGAGGTCATTAATGGCATACAGCTAGAGGTCATTTATGGCATACACCTAGAGGTCATTAATGGCATACAGCTAGAGGTCATTTATGGCGTACAACTAGAGGTCATTAATGGCATACAGCTAGAGGTCATTTATGGCGTACAACTAGAGGTCATTAATGGCATACAGCTAGAGATCATTAATGGCATACAGCTAGAGGTCATTTATGGCATACAACTAGATGTCATTTATGGCATACAGCTAGAGGTCATTTATGGCATACAGCTAGAGGTCATTAATGGCATACACCTAGAGGTCATTAATGGCATACAGCTAGAGGTCATTTATGGCGTACAACTAGAGGTCATTAATGGCATACAGCTAGAGGTCATTTATGGCGTACAACTAGAGGTCATTAATGGCATACAGCTAGAGATCATTAATGGCATACATCTAGATGTCATTAATGGCATACAGCTAGAGGTCATTAATGGCATACACCTAGATGTCATTAATGGCATACAGCTAGAGGTCATTAATGGCATACAGCTAGAGGTCATTAATGGCATACACCTAGAGGTCATTAATGGCATACAGCTAGAGGTCATTTATGGCGTACAACTAGAGGTCATTAATGGCATACAGCTAGAGGTCATTTATGGCGTACAACTAGAGGTCATTAATGGCATACAGCTAGAGATCATTAATGGCATACATCTAGATGTCATTAATGGCATACAGCTAGAGGTCATTAATGGCATACATCTAGATGTCATTAATGGCATACACCTAGAGGTCATTAATGGCATACAGCTAGAGGTCATTTATGGCGTACAACTAGAGGTCATTAATGGCATACAGCTAGAGGTCATTAATGGCATTCAGCTAGATGTCATTTATGGCATACAACTAGTCATTAATGGCATACAACTAGAGGTCATTAATGGCATACAACTAGAGGTCATTTATGGCATACAACTAAATGTCATTTATGGCATACAGCTAGAGGTCATTTATGGCATACAACTAGAGGTCATTAATGGCATACAGCTAGATGTCATTTATGGCATACAACTAGTCATTAATGGCATACAACTAGAGGTCATTAATGGCATACAACTAGAGGTCATTTATGGCATACAACTAAATGTCATTTATGGCATACAGCTAGAGGTCATGTATGGCATACAACTAGAGGTCATTAACGGCATACAGCTAGATGTCATTAATGGCATACAGCTAGAGGTCATTAATGGCATACAACTAGATGTCATTTATGGCAAACAGCTAGAGGTCATTTATGGCATACAACTAAATGTCATTTATGGCATACAGCTAGATGTCATTTATGGCATACAACTAGAGGTCATTAATGGCATACAGCTAGAGGTCATTAATGGCATACACCTAGATGTCATTAATGGCATACACCTAGATGTCATTTACGGCATACAACTAGAGGTCATTAATGGCATACATCTAGATGTCATTTAAGGCATACAACTAGAGGTCATTAATGGCATACAAGTAGATATCATTTACGGCATACAACTAGAGGTCATTAATGGCATACATCTAGATGTAATTTAAGGTATACAACAAGAGGTCATTAATGGCATACAGCTAGAGGTCATTTATGGCATACAACTAGAGGTCATTTAAGGCATACAACTAGAGGTCATTAATGGCATACAGCTAGAGGTCATTTATGGCATACAACTAGAGGTCATTTAAGGCATACAGCTAGAGGTCATTTATGGCATACAACTAGAGGTCATTTAAGGCATACAACTAGAGGTCATTAATGGCATACAGCTAGATGTAATTTAAGGTATACAACAAGAGGTCATTAATGGCATACAGCTAGAGGTCATTTATGGCATACAACTAGAGGTCATTAATGGCATACATCTAGATGTGATTTAAGGCATACAACTAGAGGTCATTAATGGCATACATCTAGATGTAATTTAAGGCATACAACTAGAGGTCATTAATGGCATACAGCTAGAGGTCATTAATGGCATACATCTAGATGTAATTTAAGGCATACAACTAGAGGTCATTAATGGCATACATCTAGATGTCATTTACGGCATACAACTAGAGGTCATTAATGGCATACATCTAGATGTAATTTAAGGCATACAACTAGAGGTCATTAATGGCATACAGCTAGATGTCATTTATGGCATACAACTAGAGGTCATTAATGGCATACAGCTAGATGTCATTTAAGGCATACAGCTAGATGTCATTAATGGAATACAGCTAGAGGTCATTTATGGAATACAGCTAGAGGTCATTAATGGCATACAGCTAGAGGTCATTTATGGAATACAGCTAGATGTCATTAATGGCATACAGCTAGATGTCATTCAAGGCATACAGCTAGATGTCATTAATGGCATACAGCTAGAGGTCATTTATGGAATACAGCTAGAGGTCATTAATGGCATACAGCTAGAGGTCATTTATGGAATACAGCTAGAGGTCATTAATGGCATACAGCTAGAGGTCATTTATGGAATACAGCTAGATGTCATTAATGGCATACAGCTAGATATCATTTATGTCATACAACTAGAGGTCATTAATGGCATACAGCTAGATATCATTTATGTCATACAACTAGAGGTCATTAATGGCATACAGCTAGAAGTCATTTATGGCATACAACTAGAGGTCATTAATGGCATACAGCTAGATGTCATTCAAGGCATACAGCTAGATATCATTTATGTCATACAACTAGAGGTCATTAATCGCATACAGCTAGATGTCATTCAAGGCATACAGCTAGATATCATTTATGTCATACAGCTAGATGTCATTAATGGCATACAGCTAGATATCATTTATGTCATACAACTAGAGGTCATTAATGGCATACAGCTAGATGTCATTAATGGCATACAGCTAGATGTCATTCAAGGCATACAGCTAGATGTCATTAATGGCATACAGCTAGATATCATTTATGTCATACAACTAGAGGTCATTAATGGCATACAGCTAGAAGTCATTTATGGCATACAACTAGAGGTCATTAATGGCATACAGCTAGAAGTCATTTATGGCATACAACTAGAGGTCATTAATGGCATACAGCTAGATGTCATTCAAGGCATACAGCTAGATGTCATTAATGGCATACAGCTAGATGTCATTCAAGGCATACAGCTAGATGTCATTAATGGCATACAGCTAGATATCATTTATGTCATACAACTAGAGGTCATTAATGGCATACAGCTAGATGTCATTCAAGGCATACAGCTAGATATCATTTATGTCATACAGCTAGATGTCATTAATGGCATACAGCTAGATATCATTTATGTCATACAACTAGAGGTCATTAATGGCATACAGCTAGATGTCATTAATGGCATACAGCTAGATGTCATTCAAGGCATACAGCTAGATGTCATTAATGGCATACAGCTAGATATCATTTATGTCATACAACTAGAGGTCATTAATGGCATACAGCTAGATGTCATTAATGGCATAGAGCTAGAGATCATTTATGGCATACAACTAGAGGTCATTTATGGCATACAACTAGAGGTCATTAATGGCATACAGCTAGAGGTCATTTATGGCATACAACTAGAGGTCATTAATGGCATACAGCTAGAAGTCATTTATGGCATACAACTAGAGGTCATTAATGGCATACAACTAGAGGTCATTAATGGCATACATCTAGATGTAATTTAAGGCATACAACTAGAGGTCATTAATGGCATACAGCTAGAGGTCATTAATGGCATACATCTAGATGTAATTTAAGGCATACAACTAGAGGTCATTAATGGCATACATCTAGATGTCATTTAAGGCATACAACTAGAGGTCATTAATGGCATACATCTAGATGTAATTTAAGGCATACAACTAGAGGTCATTAATGGCATACAGCTAGATGTCATTTATGGCATACAACTAGAGGTCATTAATGGCATACAGCTAGATGTCATTTAAGGCATACAGCTAGATGTCATTAATGGCATACAGCTAGAGGTCATTTATGGAATACAGCTAGAGGTCATTAATGGCATACAGCTAGAGGTCATTTATGGAATACAGCTAGATGTCATTAATGGCATACAGCTAGATGTCATTCAAGGCATACAGCTAGATATCATTAATGGCATACAACTAGAGGTCATTAATGGCATACAGCTAGATATCATTTATGTCATACAACTAGAGGTCATTAATGGCATACAGCTAGAAGTCATTTATGGCATACAACTAGAGGTCATTAATGGCATACAGCTAGATGTCATTCAAGGCATACAGCTAGATGTCATTAATGGCATACAGCTAGATATCATTTATGTCATACAACTAGAGCTCATTAATGGCATACAGCTAGATGTCATTTATGGCATACAGCTAGATGTCATTCAAGGCATACAGCTAGATATCATTTATGTCATACAGCTAGATGTCATTAATGGCATACAGCTAGATATCATTTATGTCATACAACTAGAGGTCATTAATGGCATACAGCTAGATGTCATTAATGGCATACAGCTAGATGTCATTAATGGCATACAGCTAGATGTCATTCAAGGCATACAGCTAGATATCATTTATGTCATACAACTAGAGGTCATTAATGGCATACAGCTAGATGTCATTAATGGCATACAGCTAGATGTCATTAATGGCATACAGCTAGATGTCATTAATGGCATACAGCTAGATATCATTTATGTCATACAACTAGAGGTCATTAATGGCATACAGCTAGATGTCATTTATGGCATACAACTAGAGGTCATTAATGGCATACAGCTAGATGTCATTTAAGGCATACAGCTAGATGTCATTAATGGCATAGAGCTAGAGATCATTTATGGCATACAACTAGAGGTCATTTATGGCATACAACTAGAGGTCATTAATGGCATACAGCTAGAGGTCATTTATGGCATACAACTAGAGGTCATTAATGGCATACAGCTAGAAGTCATTTATGGCATACAACTAGAGGTCATTAATGGCATACAACTAGAGGTCATTTATGGCATACAACTAGAGGTCATTAATGGCATACAGCTAGATGTCATTTATGGCATACAACTAGAGGTCATTAATGGCATACAACTAGAGGTCATTAATGGCATACAACTAGAGGTCATTTATGGCATACAACTAGAGGTCATTAATGGCATACAGCTAGAGGTCATTTATGGCATACAACTAGAGGTCATTAATGGCATACAGCTAGAAGTCATTTATGGCATACAACTAGAGGTCATTAATGGCATACAGCTAGAGGTCATTTATGGCATACAACTAGAGGTCATTAATGGCATACAACTAGAGGTCATTTATGGCATACAACTAGAGGTCATTAATGGCATACAGCTAGAAGTCATTTATGGCATACAACTAGAGGTCATTAATGGCATACAGCTAGATGTCATTTAAGGCATACAACTAGAGGTCATTAATGGCATACAACTAGAGGTCATTTATGGCATACAACTAGAGGTCATTAATGGCATACAGCTAGAGGTCATTTATGGCATACAACTAGAGGTCATTAATGGCATACAGCTAGAGGTCATTTATGGCATACAACTAGAGGTCATTAATGGCATACAACTAGAGGTCATATATGGCGTACAACTAGAGGTCATTAATGGCATACAGCTAGAAGTCATTTATGGCATACAACTAGAGGTCATTAATGGCATACAGCTAGATGTCATTTAAGGCATACAGCTAGATGTCATTAATGGCATACAGCTAGATGTCATTTAAGGCATACAGCTAGATGTCATTAATGGCATACAGCTAGATGTCATTCAAGGCATACACCTAGAGGTCATTAATGGCATACAGCTAGAGGTCATTAATGGCATACAGCTAGATATCATTCATGGCATACAACTAGAGGTCATTAATGGCATACATCTAGATGTCATTAATGACATACAGCTAGATGTCATTAATGGCATACAGCTAGATGTCATTCAAGGCATACAGCTAGAGGTCATTAATGGCATACAACTAGAGGTCATTAATGGCATACAGCTAGATGTCATTTAAGGCATACAGCTAGATGTCATTTATGGCATACAACTAG
Organism: Pelmatolapia mariae; assembly: GCF_036321145.2. Lineage (NCBI taxonomy): Eukaryota > Metazoa > Chordata > Actinopteri > Cichliformes > Cichlidae > Pelmatolapia > Pelmatolapia mariae. The sequence goes on along the minus strand of NC_086228.1, from coordinate 18,497,604 downwards.
AGGTCATTAATGGCATACAACTAGAGGTCATTAATGGCATACAACTAGAGGTCATTAATGGCATACAACTAGAGGTCATTAATGGCATACAGCTAGATGTCATTTAAGGCATACAGCTAGATGTTATTAATGGCATACAGCTAGAGGTCATTTACGGCATACAACTAGAGGTCATTAATGGCATACAGCTAGAGGTCATTTACGGCATACAACTAGAGGTCATTAATGGCATACATCTAGAGGTCATTTAAGGCATACAGCTAGATGTTATTAATGGCATACATCTAGATGTCATTTAAGGCATACAGCTAGATATCATTTACGGCATACAACTAGAGGTCATTAATGGCATACAGCTAGATGTCATTAATGGCATACAGCTAGATATCATTTACGGCATACAACTAGAGGTCATTAATGGCATACAGCTAGAGGTCATTTACGGCATACAACTAGAGGTCATTAATGGCATACAGCTAGAGGTCATTTACGGCATACAACTAGAGGTCATTAATGGCATACAGCTAGAGGTCATTTACGGCATACAACTAGAGGTCATTAATGGCATACATCTAGAGGTCATTTAAGGCATACAGCTAGATGTTATTAATGGCATACATCTAGATGTCATTTAAGGCATACAGCTAGATATCATTTACGGCATACAACTAGAGGTCATTAATGGCATACAGCTAGATGTCATTAATGGCATACAGCTAGATATCATTTACGGCATACAACTAGAGGTCATTAATGGCATACAGCTAGAGGTCATTTACGGCATACAACTAGAGGTCATTAATGGCATACAGCTAGAGGTCATTTACGGCATACAACTAGAGGTCATTAATGGCATACAGCTAGAGGTCATTTACGGCATACAACTAGAGGTCATTAATGGCATACATCTAGAGGTCATTTACGGCATACATCTAGAGGTCATTTATGGCATACAGCTAGAGGTCATTAATGGCATACATCTAGAGGTCATTTATGGCATACAGCTAGAGGTCATTAATGGCATACAGCTAGAGGTCATTTACGGCATACAACTAGAGGTCATTAATGGCATACAACTAGAGGTCATTAATGGCATACATCTAGAGGTCATTTATGGCATACAGCTAGAGGTCATTAATGGCATACAGCTAGAGGTCATTTACGGCATACAACTAGAGGTCATTAATGGCATACAGCTAGAGGTCATTTACGGCATACAACTAGAGGTCATTAATGGCATACATCTAGAGGTCATTTATGGCATACAGCTAGAGGTCATTAATGGCATACAGCTAGAGGTCATTTACGGCATACAACTAGATTTCATTAATGGCATACAGCTAGAGGTCATTTATGGCATACAGCTAGAGGTCATTAATGGCATACAGCTAGAGGTCATTTACGGCATACAACTAGAGGTCATTAATGGCATACAGCTAGAGGTCATTTACGGCATACAACTAGAGGTCATTAATGGCATACAGCTAGAGGTCATTTACGGCATACAACTAGAGGTCATTAATGGCATACAGCTAAAGGTCATTTATGGCATACAACTAGAGGTCATTAACGGCATACAGCTAGAGGTCATTTATGGCATACAGCTAGATGTCATTAATGGCATACAACTAGAGGTCATTAATGGCATACAGCTAGATGTCATTAATGGCATGCAGCTAGATATCATTCATGGCATACAACTAGAGGTCATTAATGGCATACAGCTAGATGTCATTAATGGCATGCAGCTAGATATCATTCATGGCATACAACTAGAGGTCATTAATGGCATACATCTAGATGTCATTTAAGGCATACATCTAGATGTCATTTAAGGCATACATCTAGATGTCATTAATGGCATACATCTAGATGTCATTTAAGGCATACATCTAGATGTCATTTAAGGCATACAACTAGAGGTCATTAATGGCATACAGCTAGATGTCATTAATGGCATGCAGCTAGATATCATTCATGGCATACAACTAGATGTCATTAATGGCATACATCTAGATGTCATTTAAGGCATACAACTAGAGGTCATTAATGGCATACAGCTAGATGTCATTAATGGCATGCAGCTAGATATCATTCATGGCATACAACTAGAGGTCATTAATGGCATACAGCTAGATGTCATTAATGGCATGCAGCTAGATATCATTCATGGCATACAACTAGAGGTCATTAATGGCATACAGCTAGAGGTCATTTACGGCATACAACTACAGGTCATTAATTGCATGCATCTAGATGTCATTTAAGGTATACATCTAGATGTCATTTATGGCATACAACTAGAGGTCATTAATGGCATACAACTAGAGGTCATTAATGGCATACAGCTAGAGGTCATTAATGGCATTCAGCTAGATGTCATTTATGGCATACATCTAGATGTCATTTAAGGCATACAACTAGAGGTCATTAATGGCATACAGCTAGAGGTCATTAATGGCATACAGCTAGAGGTCATTTATGGCATACAACTAGAGGTCATTAATGGCATACAGCTAGATGTAATTTAAGGCATACAACTAGAGGTCATTAATGGCATACAGCTAGATGTCATTTAAGGCATACAACTAGAGGTCATTAATGGCATACAGCTAGAGGTCATTTATGGCATACATCTAGATGTAATTTAAGGCATACAGCTAGAGGTCATTAATGGCATACAGCTAGAGGTCATTAATGGCATACAGCTAGATGTAATTTAAGGTATACATCTAGATGTCATTTATGGCATACAACTAGAGGTCATTAATGGCATACAACTAGAGGTCATTAATGGCATACAGCTAGAGGTCATTAATGGCATTCAGCTAGATGTCATTTATGGCATACATCTAGATGTCATTTAAGGCATACAACTAGAGGTCATTAATGGCATACAGCTAGAGGTCATTTACGGCATACAACTAGAGGTCATTAATTGCATGCATCTAGATGTCATTTAAGGTATACATCTAGATGTCATTTATGGCATACAACTAGAGGTCATTAATGGCATACAACTAGAGGTCATTAATGGCATACAGCTAGAGGTCATTAATGGCATACAGCTAGATGTCATTTATGGCATACATCTAGATGTCATTTAAGGCATACAACTAGAGGTCATTAATGGCATACAGCTAGAGGTCATTAATGGCATACAGCTAGAGGTCATTTATGGCATACAACTAGAGGTCATTAATGGCATACAGCTAGATGTAATTTAAGGCATACAACTAGAGGTCATTAATGGCATACAGCTAGAGGTCATTTATGGCATACAACTAGAGGTCATTAATGGCATACAGCTAGAGGTCATTAATGGCATTCAGCTAGATGTCATTTATGGCATACATCTAGATGTCATTTAAGGCATACAACTAGAGGTCATTAATGGCATACAGCTAGAGGTCATTAATGGCATACAGCTAGAGGTCATTTATGGCATACAACTAGAGGTCATTAATGGCATACAGCTAGATGTAATTTAAGGCATACAACTAGAGGTCATTAATGGCATACAGCTAGATGTCATTTAAGGCATACAACTAGAGGTCATTAATGGCATACAGCTAGAGGTCATTTATGGCATACATCTAGATGTAATTTAAGGCATACAGCTAGAGGTCATTAATGGCATACAGCTAGAGGTCATTAATGGCATACAGCTAGATGTAATTTAAGGTATACATCTAGATGTCATTTATGGCATACAACTAGAGGTCATTAATGGCATACAACTAGAGGTCATTAATGGCATACAGCTAGAGGTCATTAATGGCATTCAGCTAGATGTCATTAATGGCATTCAGCTAGATGTCATTTATGGCATACATCTAGATGTAATTTAAGGCATACAGCTAGAGGTCATTTACGGCATACAACTAGAGGTCATTAATGGCATACAGCTAGATGTAATTTAAGGTATACATCTAGATGTCATTTATGGCATACAACTAGAGGTCATTAATGGCATACATCTAGATGTCATTTAAGGCATACAGCTAGATGTCATTAATGGCATACAACTAGATGTCATTTAAGCCATACAGCTAGATGTCATTAATGGCATACAGCTAGATGTCATTCAAGGCATACAGCTAGAGGTCATTAATGGCATACAACTAGAGGTCATTAATGGCATACATCTAGATGTAATTTAAGGCATACAGCTAGAGGTCATTAATGGCATACAGCTAGAGGTCATTTATGGCATACAACTAGAGGTCATTAATGGCATACAGCTAGATGTAATTTAAGGCATACAACTAGAGGTCATTAATGGCATACAGCTAGAGGTCATTTATGGCATACAACTAGAGGTCATTAATGGCATACAGCTAGAGGTCATTTATGGCATACAACTAGAGGTCATTAATGGCATACAGCTAGAGGTCATTAATGGCATACATCTAGATGTCATTTATGGCATACAACTAGAGGTCATTAATGGCATACAGCTAGATGTAATTTAAGGCATACAACTAGAGGTCATTAATGGCATACAGCTAGAGGTCATTTATGGCATACAACTAGAGGTCATTAATGGCATACAGCTAGAGGTCATTAATGGCATACATCTAGATGTCATTTATGGCATACAACTAGAGGTCATTAATGGCATACAGCTAGAGGTCATTAATGGCATACAGCTAGATGTCATTTATGGCATACAACTAGATGTCATTAATGGCATACATCTAGATGTCATTTATGGCATACAACTAGAGGTCATTTATGGCATACAACTAGAGGTCATTAATGGCATACAGCTAGAGGTCATTAATGGCATACAGCTAGATGTCATTTATGGCATACAACTAGAGGTCATTAATGGCATACAGCTAGAGGTCATTTATGGCATACAGCTAGATGTCATTAATGGCATACATCTAGATGTCATTTATGGCATACAACTAGAGGTCATTTATGGCATACGACTAGAGGTCATTAATGGCATACAGCTAGAGGTCATTAATGGCATACAGCTAGATGTCATTTATGGCATACAACTAGAGGTCATTAATGGCATACAGTTAGAGGTCATTAATGGCATACAGCTAGATGTCATTTATGGCATACAACTAGAGGTCATTAATGGCATACAGTTAGAGGTCATTTATGGCATACAACTAGAGGTCGTTAATGGCATACAGCTAGATGTCATTAATGGCATACAGCTAGATGTCATTTAAGCCATACAGCTAGATGTCATTAATGGCATACAGCTAGATGTCATTCAAGGCATACACCTAGATGTCATTAATGGCATACAGCTAGAGGTCATTAATGGCATACAACTAGAGGTCATTAATGGCATACAGCTAGAGGTCATTAATGGCATACAGCTAGATATCATTCATGGCATACAACTAGAGGTCATTAATGGCATACATCTAGATGTCATTTAAGGCATACAGCTAGATGTCATTTATGGCATACAGCTAGATGTCATTCAAGGCATACAGCTAGATGTCATTTATGGCATACAGCTAGATGTCATTCAAGGCATACAGCTAGATGTCATTTATGGCATACAACTAGAGGTCAGGAAATGGCATACAACTAGAGGTCATTAATGGCATACATCTAGATGTCATTTAAGGCATACAGCTAGGTGTCATTAATGGCATACAGCTAGAGGTCAGGAAATGGCATACAACTAGAGGTCATTAATGGCATACATCTAGATGTCATTCAAGGCATACAGCTAGATGTCATTTATGGCATACAACTAGAGGTCAGGAAATGGCATACAACTAGAGGTCATTAATGGCATACATCTAGATGTCATTTAAGGCATACAGCTAGGTGTCATTTACGGCATACAACTAGAGGTCATTAATGGCATACAGCTAGATGTCATTAAAGGCATACAGCTAGATATCATTTACGGCATACAACTAGAGGTCATTAATGGCATACAGCTAGAGGTCATTTACGGCATACAACTAGAGGTCATTAATGGCATACAGCTAGAGGTCATTTACGGCATACAACTAGAGGTCATTAATGGCATACAGCTAGATATCATTTACGGCATACAACTAGAGGTCATTAATGGCATACAGCTCGAGGTCATTTACGGCATACAACTAGAGGTCATTAATGGCATACAGCTAGAGGTCATTAATGGCATACAGCTAGATGTCATTAATGGCATGCAGCTAGATATCATTCATGGCATACAACTAGAGGTCATTAATGGCATACAGCTAGAGGTCATTTACGGCATACAACTACAGGTCATTAATTGCATGCATCTAGATGTCATTTAAGGCATACAACTAGAGGTCATTAATGGCATACAGCTAGATGTAATTTAAGGTATACATCTAGATGTCATTTAAGGCATACAACTAGAGGTCATTAATGGCATACAACTAGAGGTCATTAATGGCATACAGCTAGAGGTCATTAATGGCATTCAGCTAGATGTCATTTATGGCATACATCTAGATGTCATTTAAGGCATACAACTAGAGGTCATTAATGGCATACAGCTAGAGGTCATTAATGGCATACAGCTAGAGGTCATTTATGGCATACAACTAGAGGTCATTAATGGCATACAGCTAGATGTAATTTAAGGCATACAACTAGAGGTCATTAATGGCATACAGCTAGATGTCATTTAAGGCATACAACTAGAGGTCATTAATGGCATACAGCTAGAGGTCATTTATGGCATACAACTAGAGGTCATTAATGGCATACAGCTAGATGTAATTTAAGGCATACAACTAGAGGTCATTAATGGCATACAGCTAGAGGTCATTTATGGCATACAGCTAGATGTCATTAATGGCATACATCTAGATGTCATTTATGGCATACAACTAGAGGTCATTAATGGCATACAGCTAGAGGTCATTAATGGCATACAGCTAGATGTCATTTATGGCATACAACTAGAGGTCATTAATGGCATACAGCTAGAGGTCATTTATGGCATACAACTAGAGGTCGTTAATGGCATACATCTAGATGTCATTTATGGCATACAACTAGAGGTCATTAATGGCATACAGCTAGATGTCATTAATGGCATACAGCTAGATGTCATTTATGGCATACAACTAGAGGTCATTAATGGCATACATCTAGATGTCATTTAAGGCATACAGCTAGATGTCATTAATGGCATACAGCTAGATGTCATTTAAGCCATACAGCTAGATGTCATTAATGGCATACAGCTAGATGTCATTCAAGGCATACAGCTAGAGGTCATTAATGGCATACAACTAGAGGTCATTAATGGCATACATCTAGATGTAATTTAAGGCATACAGCTAGAGGTCATTAATGGCATACAGCTAGAGGTCATTTATGGCATACAACTAGAGGTCATTAATGGCATACAGCTAGATGTAATTTAAGGCATACAACTAGAGGTCATTTATGGCATACATCTAGATGTAATTTAAGGCATACAGCTAGAGGTCATTAATGGCATGCAGCTAGAGGTCATTTATGGCATACAACTAGAGGTCATTTATGGCATACAACTAGAGGTCATTTATGGCATACAACTAGAGGTCATTAATGGCATACAGCTAGAGGTCATTTATGGCATACAACTAGAGGTCATTAATGGCATACAGCTAGAAGTCATTTATGGCATACAACTAGAGGTCATTAATGGCATACAGCTAGAGGTCATTTATGGCATACAACTAGAGGTCATTAATGGCATACAGCTAGATGTCATTTAAGGCATACAACTAGAGGTCATTAATGGCATACAACTAGAGGTCATTTATGGCATACAGCTAGAGGTCATTTATGGCATACAACTAGAGGTCATTAATGGCATACAGCTAGAGGTCATTTATGGCATACAACTAGAGGTCATTAATGGCATACAGCTAGAGGTCATTTATGGCATACAACTAGAGGTCATTAATGGCATACAACTAGAGGTCATATATGGCGTACAACTAGAGGTCATTAATGGCATACAGCTAGAAGTCATTTATGGCATACAACTAGAGGTCATTAATGGCATACAGCTAGATGTCATTTAAGGCATACAGCTAGATGTCATTAATGGCATACAGCTAGATGTCATTTAAGGCATACAGCTAGATGTCATTAATGGCATACAGCTAGATGTCATTCAAGGCATACACCTAGAGGTCATTAATGGCATACAGCTAGAGGTCATTAATGGCATACAGCTAGATATCATTCATGGCATACAACTAGAGGTCATTAATGGCATACAGCTAGATGTCATTTAAGGCATACAGCTAGATGTCATTAATGGCATACAGCTAGATGTCATTCAAGGCATACACCTAGAGGTCATTAATGGCATACAGCTAGAGGTCATTAATGGCATACAGCTAGATATCATTCATGGCATACAGCTAGATGTCATTAATGGCATACAGCTAGATGTCATTCAAGGCATACAGCTAGAGGTCATTAATGGCATACAACTAGAGGTCATTAATGGCATACAGCTAGATGTCATTTAAGGCATACAGCTAGATGTCATTTATGGCATACAACTAGAGGTCATTAATGGCATACAACTAGAGGTCATTAATGGCATACAACTAGAGGTCATTAATGGCATACAACTAGAGGTCATTAATGGCATACAGCTAGATGTCATTTAAGGCATACAGCTAGATGTTATTAATGGCATACAGCTAGATGTCATTCAAGGCATACAGCTAGATGTCATTTATGGCATACAACTAGAGGTCATTAATGGCATACAGCTAGATGTCATTAATGGCATACAGCTAGATATCATTTACGGCATACAACTAGAGGTCATTAATGGCATACAGCTAGATGTCATTAATGGCATACAGCTAGATACCATTTACGGCATACAACTAGAGGTCATTAATGGCATACAGCTAGAGGTCATTTACGGCATACAACTAGAGGTCATTAATGGCATACAGCTAGATGTCATTAATGGCATACAGCTAGATATCATTTACGGCATACATCTAGATGTCATTTAAGGCATACAGCTAGATATCATTTACGGCATACAACTAGAGGTCATTAATGGCATACAGCTAGATGTCATTAATGGCATACAGCTAGATATCATTTACGGCATACAACTAGAGGTCATTAATGGCATACAGCTAGAGGTCATTTACGGCATACAACTAGAGGTCATTAATGGCATACAGCTAGAGGTCATTTACGGCATACAACTAGAGGTCATTAATGGCATACAGCTAGAGGTCATTTACGGCATACAACTAGAGGTCATTAATGGCATACATCTAGAGGTCATTTATGGCATACAGCTAGAGGTCATTAATGGCATACAGCTAGAGGTCATTTACGGCATACAACTAGAGGTCATTAATGGCATACAGCTAGAGGTCATTTACGGCATACAACTAGAGGTCATTAATGGCATACAGCTAGAGGTCATTTATGGCATACAGCTAGAGGTCATTAATGGCATACAGCTAGAGGTCATTTACGGCATACAACTAGAGGTCATTAATGGCATACAGCTAGAGGTCATTTACGGCATACAACTAGAGGTCATTAATGGCATACAGCTAGAGGTCATTTACGGCATACAACTAGAGGTCATTAATGGCATACAGCTAGAGGTCATTTACGGCATACAACTAGAGGTCATTAATGGCATACAGCTAGAGGTCATTTATGGCATACAACTAGAGGTCATTAACGGCATACAGCTAGAGGTCATTTATGGCATACAGCTAGATGTCATTAATGGCATACAACTAGAGGTCATTAATGGCATACAGCTAGATGTCATTAATGGCATGCAGCTAGATATCATTCATGGCATACAACTAGAGGTCATTAATGGCATACAGCTAGATGTCATTAATGGCATGCAGCTAGATATCATTCATGGCATACAACTAGAGGTCATTAATGGCATACATCTAGATGTCATTTAAGGCATACATCTAGATGTCATTTAAGGCATACATCTAGATGTCATTAATGGCATACATCTAGATGTCATTTAAGGCATACATCTAGATGTCATTTAAGGCATACAACTAGAGGTCATTAATGGCATACAGCTAGATGTCATTAATGGCATGCAGCTAGATATCATTCATGGCATACAACTAGATGTCATTAATGGCATACATCTAGATGTCATTTAAGGCATACAACTAGAGGTCATTAATGGCATACAGCTAGATGTCATTAATGGCATGCAGCTAGATATCATTCATGGCATACAACTAGAGGTCATTAATGGCATACAGCTAGAGGTCATTTACGGCATACAACTACAGGTCATTAATTGCATGCATCTAGATGTCATTTAAGGCATACAACTAGAGGTCATTAATGGCATACAACTAGAGGTCATTAATGGCATACAGCTAGAGGTCATTAATGGCATTCAGCTAGATGTCATTTATGGCATACATCTAGATGTCATTTAAGGCATACAACTAGAGGTCATTCAAGGCATACAGCTAGAGGTCATTAATGGCATACAGCTAGAGGTCATTTATGGCATACAACTAGAGGTCATTAATGGCATACAGCTAGATGTAATTTAAGGCATACAACTAGAGGTCATTAATGGCATACAGCTAGATGTCATTTAAGGCATACAACTAGAGGTCATTAATGGCATACAGCTAGAGGTCATTTATGGCATACAACTAGAGGTCATTAATGGCATACAGCTAGAGGTCATTTATGGCATACAACTAGAGGTCATTAATGGCATACAGCTAGATGTAATTTAAGGCATACAACTAGAGGTCATTAATGGCATACAGCTAGAGGTCATTTATGGCATACATCTAGATGTCATTTATGGCATACAACTAGAGGTCATTAATGGCATACAGCTAGAGGTCATTAATGGCATACAGCTAGATGTCATTTATGGCATACAACTAGAGGTCATTAATGGCATACAGCTAGAGGTCATTTATGGCATACAACTAGAGGTCGTTAATGGCATACATCTAGATGTCATTAATGGCATACAACTAGAGGTCATTAATGGCATACAGCTAGATGTCATTAATGGCATACAGCTAGATGTCATTTATGGCATACAACTAGAGGTCATTAATGGCATACATCTAGATGTCATTTAAGGCATACAGCTAGATGTCATTAATGGCATACAGCTAGATGTCATTTAAGCCATACAGCTAGATGTCATTAATGGCATACAGCTAGATGTCATTCAAGGCATACAGCTAGAGGTCATTAATGGCATACAACTAGATGTCATTAATGGCATACATCTAGATGTAATTTAAGGCATACAGCTAGAGGTCATTAATGGCATACAGCTAGAGGTCATTTATGGCATACAACTAGAGGTCATTAATGGCATACAGCTAGATGTAATTTAAGGCATACAACTAGAGGTCATTAATGGCATACAGCTAGAGGTCATTTATGGCATACAGCTAGATGTCATTAATGGCATACATCTAGATGTCATTTATGGCATACAACTAGAGGTCATTTATGGCATACAACTAGAGGTCATTAATGGCATACAGCTAGAGGTCATTAATGGCATACAGCTAGATGTCATTTATGGCATACACCTAGATGTCATTAATGGCATACAGCTAGAGGTCATTAATGGCATACAGCTAGAGGTCATTAATGGCATACAGCTAGATATCATTAATGGCATACAGCTAGATGTCATTTAAGGCATACACCTAGATGTCATTAATGGCATACAGCTAGAGGTCATTAATGGCATACAGCTAGAGGTCATTAATGGCATACAGCTAGATGTCATTTATGGCATACAACTAGAGGTCATTAATGGCATACAGCTAGAGGTCATTTATGGCATACAACTAGAGGTCGTTAATGGCATACATCTAGATGTCATTAATGGCATACAACTAGAGGTCATTAATGGCATACAGCTAGATGTCATTAATGGCATACAGCTAGATGTCATTTATGGCATACAACTAGAGGTCATTAATGGCATACATCTAGATGTCATTTAAGGCATACAGCTAGATGTCATTAATGGCATACAGCTAGATGTCATTTAAGCCATACAGCTAGATGTCATTAATGGCATACAACTAGAGGTCATTAATGGCATACATCTAGATGTCATTTAAGGCATACAGCTAGATGTCATTAATGGCATACAGCTAGATGTCATTTAAGCCATACAGCTAGATGTCATTAATGGCATACAACTAGATGTCATTCAAGGCATACAGCTAGAGGTCATTAATGGCATACAACTAGAGGTCATTAATGGCATACATCTAGATGTAATTTAAGGCATACAGCTAGAGGTCATTAATGGCATACAGCTAGAGGTCATTTAAGGCATACAGCTAGATGTCATTAATGGCATACAGCTAGATGTCATTTAAGGCATACACCTAGATGTCATTAATGGCATACAGCTAGAGGTCATTAATGGCATACAGCTAGAGGTCATTAATGGCATACAGCTAGATATCATTCATGGCATACAACTAGAGGTCATTAATGGCATACATCTAGATGTCATTTAAGGCATACAGCTAGATGTCATTTATGGCATACAGCTAGATGTCATTCAAGGCATACAGCTAGATGTCATTTATGGCATACAGCTAGATGTCATTCAAGGCATACAGCTAGATGTCATTTATGGCATACAACTAGAGGTCAGGAAATGGCATACAACTAGAGGTCATTAATGGCATACATCTAGATGTCATTTAAGGCATACAGCTAGGTGTCATTAATGGCATACAGCTAGAGGTCAGGAAATGGCATACAACTAGAGGTCATTAATGGCATACATCTAGATGTCATTCAAGGCATACAGCTAGATGTCATTTATGGCATACAACTAGAGGTCAGGAAATGGCATACAACTAGAGGTCATTAATGGCATACATCTAGATGTCATTTAAGGCATACAGCTAGGTGTCATTTACGGCATACAACTAGAGGTCATTAATGGCATACAGCTAGATGTCATTAATGGCATACAGCTAGATATCATTTACGGCATACAACTAGAGGTCATTAATGGCATACAGCTAGAGGTCATTTACGGCATACAACTAGAGGTCATTAATGGCATACAGCTAGAGGTCATTTACGGCATACAACTAGAGGTCATTAATGGCATACAGCTAGATATCATTTACGGCATACAACTAGAGGTCATTAATGGCATACAGCTCGAGGTCATTTACGGCATACAACTAGAGGTCATTAATGGCATACAGCTAGAGGTCATTAATGGCATACAGCTAGATGTCATTAATGGCATGCAGCTAGATATCATTCATGGCATACAACTAGAGGTCATTAATGGCATACAGCTAGAGGTCATTTACGGCATACAACTACAGGTCATTAATTGCATGCATCTAGATGTCATTTAAGGTATACATCTAGATGTCATTTAAGGCATACAACTAGAGGTCATTAATGGCATACAACTAGAGGTCATTAATGGCATACAACTAGAGGTCATTAATGGCATACAGCTAGAGGTCATTAATGGCATTCAGCTAGATGTCATTTATGGCATACATCTAGATGTCATTTAAGGCATACAACTAGAGGTCATTAATGGCATACAGCTAGAGGTCATTAATGGCATACAGCTAGAGGTCATTTATGGCATACAACTAGAGGTCATTAATGGCATACAGCTAGATGTAATTTAAGGCATACAACTAGAGGTCATTAATGGCATACAGCTAGATGTCATTTAAGGCATACAACTAGAGGTCATTAATGGCATACAGCTAGAGGTCATTTATGGCATACAACTAGAGGTCATTAATGGCATACAGCTAGATGTAATTTAAGGCATACAACTAGAGGTCATTAATGGCATACAGCTAGAGGTCATTTATGGCATACAGCTAGATGTCATTAATGGCATACATCTAGATGTCATTTATGGCATACAACTAGAGGTCATTAATGGCATACAGCTAGAGGTCATTAATGGCATACAACTAGATGTCATTTATGGCATACAACTAGAGGTCATTAATGGCATACAGCTAGAGGTCATTTATGGCATACAACTAGAGGTCGTTAATGGCATACATCTAGATGTCATTTAAGGCATACAGCTAGATGTCATTTATGGCATACAACTAGAGGTCATTAATGGCATACATCTAGATGTCATTTAAGGCATACAGCTAGATGTCATTAATGGCATACAGCTAGATGTCATTTAAGCCATACAGCTAGATGTCATTAATGGCATACAGCTAGATGTCATTCAAGGCATACAGCTAGAGGTCATTAATGGCATACAACTAGAGGTCATTAATGGCATACATCTAGATGTAATTTAAGGCATACAGCTAGAGGTCATTAATGGCATACAGCTAGAGGTCATTTATGGCATACAACTAGAGGTCATTAATGGCATACAGCTAGATGTAATTTAAGGCATACAACTAGAGGTCATTTATGGCATACATCTAGATGTAATTTAAGGCATACAGCTAGAGGTCATTAATGGCATACAGCTAGAGGTCATTTATGGCATACAACTAGAGGTCGTTAATGGCATACATCTAGATGTCATTTATGGCATACAACTAGAGGTCATTAATGGCATACAGCTAGATATCATTAATGGCATACAGCTAGATGTCATTAATGGCATACAGCTAGATATCATTTACGGCATACAACTAGAGGTCATTAATGGCATACAGCTAGAGGTCATTAATGGCATACAGCTAGAGGTCATTTATGGCATACAGCTAGAGGTCATTAATGGCATACAGCTAGAGGTCATTTACGGCATACAACTAGAGGTCATTAATCGCATACAGCTAGAGGTCATTTACGGCATACAACTAGAGGTCATTAATCGCATACAGCTAGAGGTCATTTACGGCATACAACTAGAGGTCATTAATGGCATACAGCTAGATGTCATTTATGGCATACAACTAGAGGTCATTAATGGCATATAGCTGGAGGTCATTAATGGCATACAGCTAGATGTCATTAATGGCATGCAGCTAGAGGTCATTAATGGCATGCAGCTAGAGGTCATTAATGGCATACAACTAGAGGTCATTAATGGCATACAGCTAGATGTCATTAATGGCATACAACTAGATGTCATTAATGGTATGCAGCTAGATGTCATTAATGGCATGCAGCTAGAGGTCATTAATGGCATACAACTAGAGGTCATTAATGGCATACAGCTAGATGTCATTAATGGCATGCAGCTAGATATCATTCATGGCATACAACTAGATGTCATTAATGGTATGCAGCTAGATGTCATTAATGGCATGCAGCTAGAGGTCATTAATGGCATACAACTAGAGGTCATTAATGGCATACAGCTAGATGTCATTAATGGCATGCAGCTAGATATCATTCATGGCATACAACTAGAGGTCATTAATGGCATACATCTAGATGTCATTAATGGCATACATCTAGATGTCATTTAAGGCATACAACTAGAGGTCATTAATGGCATACAACTAGAGGTCATTAATGGCATACAGCTAGATGTCATTTATGGCATACAACTAGATGTCATTAATGGCATACAGCTAGAGGTCATTTACGGCATACAACTACAGGTCATTTATGGCATACAACTAGAGGTCATTAATGGCATACAGCTAGATGTCATTTATGGCATACAGCTAGATGTCATTAATGGCATACAGCTAGATGTCATTTATGGCATACAACTAGAGGTCATTTATGGCATACATCTAGATGTAATTTAAGGCATACAGCTAGATGTCATTAATGGCATACAGCTAGAGGTCATTTATGGCATACAAATAGAGGTCGTTAATGGCATACATCTAGATGTAATTTAAGGCATACAGCTAGATGTCATTAATGGCATGCAGCTAGATATCATTCATGGCATACAACTAGATGTCATTAATGGTATGCAGCTAGATGTCATTAATGGCATGCAGCTAGATATCATTCATGGCATACAACTAGAGGTCATTAATGGTATACAGCTAGATGTCATTAATGGCATGCAGCTAGAGGTCATTAATGGCATACAACTAGAGGTCATTAATGGCATACAGCTAGATGTCATTAATGGCATGCAGCTAGATATCATTCATGGCATACAACTAGATGTCATTAATGGTATGCAGCTAGATGTCATTAATGGCATGCAGCTAGAGGTCATTAATGGCATACAACTAGAGGTCATTAATGGCATACAGCTAGATGTCATTAATGGCATGCAGCTAGATATCATTCATGGCATACATCTAGATGTCATTAATGGCATACATCTAGATGTCATTTAAGGCATACAACTAGAGGTCATTAATGGCATACAGCTAGATGTCATTTATGGCATACAACTAGAGGTCATTAATGGCATACAGCTAGAGGTCATTTACGGCATACAACTACAGGTCATTAATGGCATACATCTAGATGTCATTTATGGCATACAACTAGAGGTCATTTATGGCATACAACTAGAGGTCATTAATGGCATACAGCTAGATGTCATTAATGGCATACAGCTAGATGTCATTTATGGCATACAACTAGAGGTCATTTATGGCATACAACTAGAGGTCGTTAATGGCATACATCTAGATGTAATTTAAGGCATACAACTAGAGGTCATTAATGGCATACAGCTAGAGGTCATTAATGGCATACAACTAGATGTCATTTAAGGCATACAGCTAGAGGTCATTAATGGCATACAGCTAGAGGTCATTTATGGCATACAACTAGAGGTCGTTAATGGCATACATCTAGATGTAATTTAAGGCATACAGCTAGAGGTCATTAATGGCATACAGCTAGAGGTCATTTATGGCATACAACTAGAGGTCATTAATGGCATACAGCTAGATGTAATTTAAGGCATACAACTAGAGGTCATTAATGGCATACAGCTTGAGGTCATTTATGGCATACAGCTAGATGTCATTTAAGGCATACAACTAGAGGTCATTAATGGCATACAGCTAGAGGTCATTAATGGCATACAACTAGATGTCATTTAAGGCATACAGCTAGAGGTCATTAATGGCATACAACTAGAGGTCGTTAATGGCATACATCTAGATGTAATTTAAGGCATACAGCTAGAGGTCATTAATGGCATACAGCTAGAGGTCATTTATGGCATACAACTAGAGGTCGTTAATGGCATACATCTAGATGTAATTTAAGGCATACAGCTAGAGGTCATTAATGGCATACAGCTAGAGGTCATTTATGGCATACAACTAGAGGTCATTAATGGCATACAGCTAGATGTAATTTAAGGCATACAACTAGAGGTCATTAATGGCATACAGCTTGAGGTCATTTATGGCATACAGCTAGATGTCATTTATGGCATACATCTAGATGTCATTTATGGCATACAACTAGAGGTCATTTATGGCATACAACTAGAGGTCATTTATGGCATACAGCTAGAGGTCATTAATGGCATACAACTAGATGTCATTAATGGCATACATCTAGATGTCATTTAAGGCATACAACTAGATGTCATTAATGGCATACATCTAGATGTCATTTAAGGCATACAACTAGAGGTCATTAATGGCATACAGCTAGAGGTCATTTATGGCATACATCTAGATGTCATTTATGGCATACAACTAGAGGTCATTTATGGCATACAACTAGAGGTCATTAATGGCATACAGCTAGATGTCATTAATGGCATACAGCTAGATGTAATTTAAGGCATACAACTAGAGGTCATTAATGGCATACAGCTAGAGGTCATTTATGGCATACAGCTAGATGTCATTTATGGCACACATCTAGATGTCATTTATGGCATACAACTAGAGGTCATTTATGGCATACAACTAGAGGTCATTTATGGCATACAGCTAGATGTCATTAATGGCATACAGCTAGATGTCATTTATGGCATACAACTAGATGTCATTAATGGCATACATCTAGATGTCATTTAAGGCATACAACTAGATGTCATTAATGGCATACATCTAGATGTCATTTAAGGCATACAACTAGAGGTCATTAATGGCATACAGCTAGATGTCATTAATGGCATACATCTAGATGTCATTTATGGCATACAACTAGAGGTCATTTATGGCATACAACTAGAGGTCATTAATGGCATACAGCTAGATGTCATTAATGGCATACAGCTAGATGTCATTTATGGCATACAACTAGAGGTCATTTATGGCATACAACTAGAGGTCATTTATGGCATACAACTAGAGGTCGTTAATGGCATACATCTAGATGTAATTTAAGGCATACAGCTAGATGTCATTAATGGCATACAGCTAGAGGTCATTTATGGCATACAACTAGAGGTCGTTAATGGCATACATCTAGATGTAATTTAAGGCATACAGCTAGATGTCATTAATGGCATGCAGCTAGATATCATTCATGGCATACAACTAGATGTCATTAATGGTATGCAGCTAGATGTCATTAATGGCATGCAGCTAGAGGTCATTAATGGCATACAACTAGAGGTCATTAATGGCATACAGCTAGATGTCATTAATGGCATGCAGCTAGATATCATTCATGGCATACAACTAGAGGTCATTAATGGCATACATCTAGATGTCATTAATGGCATACATCTAGATGTCATTTAAGGCATACAACTAGAGGTCATTTATGGCATACAGCTAGAGGTCATTAATGGCATACAACTAGATGTCATTAATGGCATACAGCTAGATGTCATTTATGGCATACATCTAGATGTCATTTATGGCATACATCTAGATGTCATTTATGGCATACAACTAGAGGTCATTTATGGCATACAACTAGAGGTCATTTATGGCATACAGCTAGAGGTCATTAATGGCATACAACTAGAGGTCATTAATGGCATACAGCTAGAGGTCATTTATGGCATACAGCTAGATGTCATTTATGGCATACATCTAGATGTCATTTATGGCATACAACTAGAGGTCATTTATGGCATACAGCTAGAGGTCATTTATGGCATACAGCTAGAGGTCATTTATGGCATACATCTAGATGTCATTTAAGGCATACAACTAGATGTCATTAATGGCATACATCTAGATGTCATTTAAGGCATACAACTAGAGGTCATTAATGGCATACAGCTAGAGGTCATTTATGGCATACATCTAGATGTCATTTATGGCATACAACTAGAGGTCATTTATGGCATACAACTAGAGGTCATTAATGGCATACAGCTAGATGTCATTAATGGCATACAGCTAGATGTCATTTATGGCATACAACTAGAGGTCATTTATGGCATACAACTAGAGGTCGTTAATGGCATACAGCTAGATGTCATTAATGGCATACAGCTAGATGTCATTTATGGCATACAACTAGAGGTCATTAATGGCATACAGCTAGATGTCATTAATGGCATACAGCTAGATGTCATTAATGGCATACAGCTAGATGTCATTTATGGCATACAACTAGATGTCATTAATGGCATACAGCTAGATGTCATTAATGGCATACAGCTAGATGTCATTAATGGCATACAGCTAGATGTCATTTATGGCATACAACTAGATGTCATTAATGGCATACAGCTAGAGGTCATTTATGGCATACAACTAGAGGTCGTTAATGGCATACAGCTAGATGTCATTAATGGCATACAGCTAGATGTCATTTATGGCATAAAACTAGAGGTCATTAATGGCATACAGCTAGAGGTCATTTATGGCATACAGCTAGATGTCATTAATGGCATACATCTAGATGTCATTTATGGCATACAACTAGAGGTCATTTATGGCATACAGCTAGATGTCATTAATGGCATACAACTAGATGTCATTTATGGCATACAACTAGAGGTCGTTAATGGCATACAGCTAGATGTCATTAATGGCATACAGCTAGATGTCATTTAAGGCATACAACTAGAGGTCATTAATGGCATACAGCTAGATGTCATTTAAGGCGTACAGCTAGATGTCATTAATGGCATACAGCTAGATGTCATTTATGGCATACAGCTAGAGGTCATTTATGGCATACAGCTAGAGGTCATTTATGGCATACAACTAGAGGTCATTAATGGCATACAACTAGAGGTCATTAATGGCATACAACTAGAGGTCATTAATGGCATACAGCTAGAGGTCATTTATGGCATACAGCTAGAGGTCATTAATGGCATACAACTAGAGGTCATTAATGGCATACATCAAGATGTCATTTAAGGCATACAACTAGAGGTCATTAATGGCATACAGCTAGAGGTCATTTATGGCATACAGCTAGAGTTCGTTAATGGCATACATCTAGATATCATTAATGGCATACAACTAGAGGTCATTAATGGCATACAGCTAGATGTCATTTATGGCATACAGCTAGAGGTCAGTAATGGCATACAACTAGATGTCATTTATGGCGTACAACTAGAGGTCATTAATGGCATACAACTAGAGGTCATTTATGGCATACAGCTAGAGGTCATTTATGGCATACAACTTGATGTCATTTATGGCATACAGCTAGAGGTCATTAATGGCATACACGTAGATGTCATTAATGGCATACAGCTAGATGTCATTTATGGCATACAGCTAGAGGTCATTAATGGCATACACCTAGATGTCATTAATGGCATACAGCTAGAGGTCATTTATGGCATACAACTAGAGGTCATTAATGGCATACAGCTAGAGGTCATTTATGGCATACAGCTAAAGGTGTTTAATGGCATACACCTAGATGTCATTAATGGCATACATCTAGAGGTCATTTATGGCATACAACTAGAGGTCATTAATGGCATACAGCTAGATGTCATTTATGGCATACAGCTAGAGGTCATTAATGGCATACACCTAGATATCATTAATGGCATACAGCTAGATGTCATTTATGGCATACAGCTAGAGGTCATTTATGGCATACAGCTAGATGTCATTTATGGCATACAACTAGAGGTCATTTATGGCATACAGCTAGATGTCATTTATGGCATACAGCTAGAGGTCATTAATGGCATACACCTAGATGTCATTAATGGCATACAGCTAGATGTCATTTATGGCATACAGCTAGAGGTCATTAATGGCATACACCTAGATATCATTAATGGCATACAGCTAGATGTCATTTATGGCATACAGCTAGAGGTCATTTATGGCATACAGCTAGATGTCATTTATGGCATACAACTAGAGGTCATTTATGGCATACAGCTAGATGTCATTTATGGCATACAGCTAGAGGTCATTAATGGCATACACCTAGATGTCATTAATGGCATACAGCTAGATGTCATTTATGGCATACAGCTAGAGGTCATTAATGGCATACACCTAGATATCATTAATGGCATACAGCTAGATGTCATTTATGGCATACAACTAGAGGTCATTAATGGCATACAGCTAGAGGTCATTTATGGCATACAACTAGAGGTCATTAATGGCATACACCTAGAGGTCATTAATGGCATACAACTAGAGGTCATTAATGGCATACAGCTAGATGTCATTAATGGCATGCAGCTAGATATCATTCATGGCATACAACTAGAGGTCATTTATGGCATACAGCTAGAGGTCATTAATGGCATACAGCTAGATGTCATTAATGGCATGCAGCTAGATATCATTCATGGCATACAACTAGAGGTCATTAATGGCATACAGCTAGAGGTCATTTATGGCATACAACTAGAGGTCATTAATGGCATACACCTAGAGGTCATTAATGGCATACAACTAGAGGTCATTAATGGCATACAGCTAGATGTCATTAATGGCATGCAGCTACATATCATTCATGGCATACAACTAGAGGTCATTTATGGCATACAGCTAGAGGTCATTAATGGCATACAGCTAGATGTCATTAATGGCATGCAGCTAGATATCATTCATGGCATACAACTAGAGGTCATTCATGGCATACAGCTAGAGGTCATTAATGGCATACAGCTAGAGGTCATTTACGGCATACAACTAGAGGTCATTAATGGCATACAGCTAGAGGTCATTTACGGCATACAACTAGAGGTCATTAATGGCATACAGCTAGATGTCATTTATGGCATACATCTAGATGTCATTAATAGCATACAGCTAGAGGTCATTTACGGCATACAACTAGAGGTCATTAATGGCATACAGCTAGAGGTCATTTACGGCATACAACTAGAGGTCATTAATGGCATACAGCTAGAGGTCATTTACGGCATACAACTAGAGGTCATTAATGGCATACAGCTAGAGGTCATTTACGGCATACAACTAGAGGTCATTAATGGCATACAGCTAGATGTCATTTATGGCATACACCTAGAGGTCATTAATGGCGTACAACTAGAGGTCATTAATGGCATACAACTAGAGGTCATTAATGGCATACAGCTAGAGGTCATTAATGGCATACAGCTAGAGGTCATTTATGGCATACAGCTAGAGGTCATTAATGGCATACATCTAGATGTCATTTAAGGCATACAACTAGAGGTCATTAATGGCATACAACTAGAGGTCATTTATGGCATACAACTAGAGGTCATTTATGGCATACAACTAGATGTCATTAATGGCATACATCTAGATGTCATTTAAGGCATACAGCTAGAGGTCATTAATGGCATACAACTAGAGGTCATTAATGGCATGCATCTAGATGTCATTTAAGGCATACAACTAGAGGTCATTAATGGCATACAGCTAGATGTCATTAATGGCATACAGCTAGATATCATTTACGGCATACAACTAGAGGTCATTAATGGCATACAGCTAGAGGTCATTAATGGCATGCAGCTAGATATCATTCATGGCATACAACTAGAGGTCATTAATGGCATACATCTAGATGTCATTAATGGCATACATCTAGATGTCATTAATGGCATACATCTAGATGTCATTTAAGGCATACATCTAGATGTCATTTAAGGCATACAACTAGAGGTCATTAATGGCATACAGCTAGATGTCATTAATGGCATGCAGCTAGATATCATTCATGGCATACAACTAGAGGTCATTAATGGCATACATCTAGATGTCATTAATGGCATACAGCTAGAGGTCATTAATGGCATGCAGCTAGATATCATTCATGGCATACAACTAGAGGTCATTAATGGCATACATCTAGATGTCATTAATGGCATACATCTAGATGTCATTAATGGCATACATCTAGATGTCATTTAAGGCATACATCTAGATGTCATTTAAGGCATACAACTAGAGGTCATTTATGGCATACAGCTAGAGGTCATTAATGGCATACAGCTAGAGGTCATTTACGGCATACAACTAGAGGTCATTAATGGCATACAGCTAGAGGTCATTTACGGCATACAACTAGAGGTCATTAATGGCATACAGCTAGAGGTCATTTACGGCATACAACTAGAGGTCATTAATGGCATACAGCTAGAGGTCATTTACGGCATACAACTAGAGGTCATTAATGGCATACAGCTAGAGGTCATTTATGGCATACAACTAGAGGTCATTAATGGCATACAGCTAGAGGTCATTTATGGCATACAGCTAGATGTCATTAATGGCATACAACTAGAGGTCATTAATGGCATACAGCTAGATGTCATTAATGGCATGCAGCTAGATATCATTCATGGCATACAACTAGAGGTCATTAATGGCATACATCTAGATGTCATTAATGGCATACATCTAGATGTCATTTAAGGCATACAACTAGAGGTCATTAATGGCATACAGCTAGATGTCATTTAAGGCATACAACTAGAGGTCATTAATGGCATACAGCTAGATGTCATTTAAGGCATACATCTAGATGTCATTTAAGGCATACAACTAGAGGTCATTAATGGCATACAGCTAGATGTCATTTAAGGCATACAACTAGATGTCATTAATGGCATACATCTAGATGTCATTAATGGCATACAACTAGAGGTCATTAATGGCATACAGCTAGATGTCATTTAAGGCATACAACTAGATGTCATTAATGGCATACAACTAGAGGTCATTAATGGCATACAGCTAGATGTCATTTAAGGCATACATCTAGATGTCATTAATGGCATACATCTAGATGTCATTTAAGGCATACAACTAGAGGTCATTAATGGCATACAGCTAGATGTCATTAATGGCATGCAGCTAGATATCATTCATGGCATACAACTAGATGTCATTAATGGCATACATCTAGATGTCATTTAAGGCATACATCTAGATGTCATTTAAGGCATACAACTAGAGGTCATTAATGGCATACAGCTAGATGTCATTAATGGCATGCAGCTAGATATCATTCATGGCATACAACTAGAGGTCATTAATGGCATACAGCTAGATGTCATTAATGGCATGCAGCTAGATATCATTCATGGCATACAACTAGAGGTCATTAATGGCATACAGCTAGATGTCATTAATGGCATGCAGCTAGATATCATTCATGGCATACAACTAGAGGTCATTAATGGCATACAGCTAGATGTCATTAATGGCATGCAGCTAGATATCATTCATGGCATACAACTAGAGGTCATTAATGGCATACAGCTAGAGGTCATTTACGGCATACAACTACAGGTCATTAATTGCATACATCTAGATGTCATTTAAGGCATACAACTAGAGGTCATTAATGGCATACAACTAGAGGTCATTAATGGCATACAGCTAGAGGTCATTAATGGCATACAACTAGATGTCATTTAAGGCATACAGCTAGAGGTCATTAATGGCATACAGCTAGAGGTCATTTATGGCATACAGCTAGATGTAATTTAAGGCATACAACTAGAGGTCATTAATGGCATACAGCTAGAGGTCATTTATGGCATACATCTAGATGTCATTTAAGGCATACAACTAGAGGTCATTAATGGCATACATCTAGATGTAATTTAAGGCATACAGCTAGAGGTCATTAATGGCATACAGCTAGAGGTCATTTATGTCATACAACTAGAGGTCATTAATGGCATACAGCTAGATGTAATTTAAGGCATACAACTAGAGGTCATTAATGGCATACAGCTAGAGGTCATTTATGGCATACATCTAGATGTCATTTAAGGCATACAACTAGAGGTCATTAATGGCATACATCTAGATGTAATTTAAGGCATACAGCTAGAGGTCATTAATGGCATACAGCTAGAGGTCATTTATGTCATACAACTAGAGGTCATTAATGGCATACAGCTAGATGTCATTAATGGCATACATCTAGATGTCATTTATGGCATACAACTAGAGGTCATTTATGGCATACAACTAGAGGTCATTAATGGCATACAGCTAGAGGTCATTAATGGCATACAGCTAGATGTCATTTATGGCATACAACTAGAGGTCGTTAATGGCATATATCTAGATGTCATTTATGGCATACAACTAGAGGTCGTTAATGGCATACATCTAGATGTCATTTATGGCATACAGCTAGAGGTCATTAATGGCATACAACTAGAGGTCATTAATGGCATACAACTAGAGGTCATTAATGGCATACAGCTAGAGGTCATTTATGGCATACAACTAGAGGTCGTTAATGGCATACATCTAGATGTCATTTATGGCATACAACTAGAGGTCATTAATGGCATACAACTAGAGATCATTAATGGCATACAACTAGAGGTCATTAATGGCATACAGCTAGATGTCATTAATGGCATGCAGCTAGAGGTCATTAATGGCATGCAGCTAGAGGTCATTAATGGCATACAGCTAGATGTCATTAATGGCATGCAGCTAGAGGTCATTAATGGCATGCAGCTAGAGGTCATTTATGGCATACAGCTAGAGGTCATTAATGGCATACAGCTAGATGTCATTAATGGCATGCAGCTAGATATCATTCATGGCATGCAGCTAGATATCATTCATGGCATACAACTAGATGTCATTAATGGTATGCAGCTAGATGTCATTAATGGCATGCAGCTACAGGTCATTAATGGCATACAACTAGATGTCATTAATGGCATACACCTAGATGTCATTCATGGCATACAACTAGAGGTCATTAATGGCATACATCTAGATGTCATTAATGGCATACATCTAGATGTCATTTAAGGCATACAACTAGAGGTCATTAATGGCATACAGCTAGATGTCATTAATGGCATGCAGCTAGTTATCATTCATGGCATACAACTAGAGGTCATTAATGGCATACATCTAGATGTCATTAATGGCATACATCTAGATGTCATTTAAGGCATACAACTAGAGGTCATTAATGGCATACAACTAGAGGTAATTAATGGCATACAGCTAGATGTCATTTATGGCATACAACTACAGGTCATTAATGGCATACAGCTAGAGGTCATTTACGGCATACAACTACAGGTCATTAATTGCATACATCTAGATGTCATTTAAGGCATACAACTAGAGGTCATTAATGGCATACAGCTAGATGTAATTTAAGGCATACAACTAGAGGTCATTAATGGCATACAACTAGAGGTCATTAATGGCATACAGCTAGAGGTCATTAATGGCATTCAGCTAGATGTCATTTATGGCATACATCTAGATGTCATTTAAGGCATACAACTAGAGGTCATTAATGGCATACACCTAGAGGTCATTAATGGCATACAACTAGATGTCATTTAAGGCATACAACTAGAGGTCATTAATGGCATACATCTAGATGTAATTTAAGGCATACAGCTAGAGGTCATTAATGGCATACAGCTAGAGGTCATTTATGGCATACAACTAGAGGTCATTAATGGCATACAGCTAGATGTAATTTAAGGCATACAACTAGAGGTCATTTATGGCATACAACTAGAGGTCATTAATGGCATACAGCTAGAGGTCATTAATGGCATACAACTAGATGTCATTAATGGCATACATCTAGATGTCATTTAAGGCATACAACTAGAGGTCATTAATGGCATACAGCTAGAGGTCATTTATGGCATACAACTAGATGTCATTAATGGCATACAACTAGAGGTCATTTATGGCATACAACTAGAGGTCATTAATGGCATACAGCTAGATGTCATTAATGGCATACAACTAGATGTCATTAATGGCATACATCTAGATGTCATTTATGGCATACAACTAGAGGTCATTAATGGCATACAACTAGAGGTCATTAATGGCATACAACTAGAGGTCATTTATGGCATACAACTAGAGGTCATTAATGGCATACAGCTAGATGTCATTAATGGCATACAACTAGATGTCATTAATGGCATACATCTAGATGTCATTTATGGCATACAACTAGAGGTCATTTATGGCATACAACTAGAGGTCATTAATGGCATACAGCTAGATGTCATTTATGGCATACAACTAGAGGTCATTTATGGCATACAACTAGAGGTCATTTATGGCATACATCTAGATGTCATTTATGGCATACAACTAGAGGTCATTTATGGCATACAACTAGATGTCATTAATGGCATACAACTAGATGTCATTTATGGCATACAACTAGAGGTCATTAATGGCATACAGCTAGATGTCATTTATGGCATACAACTAGAGGTCATTTATGGCATACAACTAGAGGTCATTTATGGCATACAACTAGATGTCATTTATGGCATACAACTAGAGGTCATTTATGGCATACAGCTAGATGTCATTTATGGCATACAACTAGAGGTCATTAATGGCATACAGCTAGATGTCATTTATGGCATACAACTAGATGTCATTTATGGCATACAACTAGAGGTCATTTATGGCATACAACTAGAGGTCATTTATGGCATACAACTAGAGGTCATTAATGGCATACAGCTAGATGTCATTTATGGCATACAACTAGAGGTCATTTATGGCATACAACTAGAGGTCATTTATGGCATACATCTAGATGTCATTTATGGCATACAACTAGAGGTCATTTATGGCATACAACTAGAGGTCATTAATGGCATACAGCTAGAGGTCATTAATGGCATACAACTAGAGGTCATTAATGGCATGCAGCTAGATGTCATTAATGGCATGCAGCTAGATATCATTCATGGCATACAACTAGAGGTCATTAATGGCATTCATCTAGATGTCATTAATGGCATACATCTAGATGTCATTTAAGGCATGCAGCTAGATATCATTAATGGCATACAACTAGAGGTCATTAATGGCATTCATCTAGATGTCATTAATGGCATACATCTAGATGTCATTTAAGGCATGCAGCTAGATATCATTCATGGCATACAACTAGAGGTCATTAATGGCATACATCTAGATGTCATTAATGGCATACATCTAGATGTCATTTAAGGCATACAACTAGAGGTCATTAATGGCATACAGCTAGATGTCATTAATGGCATGCAGCTAGTTATCATTCATGGCATACAACTAGAGGTCATTAATGGCATACATCTAGATGTCATTAATGGCATACATCTAGATGTCATTTAAGGCATACAACTAGAGGTCATTAATGGCATACAGCTAGAGGTCATTTACGGCATACAACTACAGGTCATTAATTGCATACATCTAGATGTCATTTAAGGTATACATCTAGATGTCATTTAAGGCATACAACTAGAGGTCATTAATGGCATACAGCTAGATGTAATTTAAGGCATACAACTAGAGGTCATTAATGGCATACAACTAGAGGTCATTAATGGCATACAGCTAGAGGTCATTAATGGCATTCAGCTAGATGTCATTTATGGCATACATCTAGATGTCATTTAAGGCATACAACTAGAGGTCATTAATGGCATACAGCTAGAGGTCATTAATGGCATACAACTAGATGTAATTTAAGGCATACAGCTAGATGTCATTTAAGGCATACAACTAGAGGTCATTAATGGCATACATCTAGATGTAATTTAAGGCATACAGCTAGAGGTCATTTATGGCATACAACTAGATGTCATTTATGGCATACAACTAGATGTCATTTAAGGCATACAACTAGAGGTCATTAATGGCATACATCTAGATGTAATTTAAGGCATACAGCTAGAGGTCATTAATGGCATACAGCTAGAGGTCATTAATGGCATACAACTAGATGTCATTTAAGGCATACAACTAGAGGTCATTAATGGCATACAGCTAGATGTAATTTAAGGCATACAACTAGAGGTCATTAATGGCATACAGCTAGAGGTCATTTATGGCATACAGCTAGATGTCATTTATGGCATACATCTAGATGTCATTTATGGCATACAACTAGAGGTCATTTATGGCATACAACTAGAGGTCATTAATGGCATACAGCTAGAGGTCATTAATGGCATACAACTAGATGTCATTAATGGCATACATCTAGATGTCATTTAAGGCATACAACTAGAGGTCATTAATGGCATACAGCTAGATGTAATTTAAGGCATACAACTAGAGGTCATTAATGGCATACAACTAGAGGTCATTAATGGCATACAGCTAGATGTCATTAATGGCATACAGCTAGATGTCATTTATGGCATACAACTAGAGGTCATTAATGGCATACAGCTAGATGTCATTTATGGCATACAACTAGAGGTCATTAATGGCATACAACTAGAGGTCATTAATGGCATACAGCTAGATGTCATTTATGGCATACAGCTAGAGGTCATTTATGGCATACAGCTAGATGTCATTAATGGCATACATCTAGATGTCATTTATGGCATACAACTAGAGGTCATTTATGGCATACAACTAGAGGTCATTAATGGCATACAGCTAGATGTCATTAATGGCATACAGCTAGATGTCATTTATGGCATACAACTAGAGGTCATTAATGGCATACAGCTAGAGGTCATTTATGGCATACAACTAGAGGTCGTTAATGGCATACAGCTAGATGTCATTAATGGCATACAGCTAGATGTCATTTATGGCATACAACTAGAGGTCATTAATGGCATACAGCTAGATGTCATTTATGGCATACAGCTAGATGTCATTAATGGCATACAGCTAGATGTCATTAATGGCATACAACTAGAGGTCATTAATGGCATACAGCTAGAGGTCATTTATGGCATACAGCTAGATGTCATTAATGGCATACATCTAGATGTCATTTACGGCATACAACTAGAGGTCATTTATGGCATACAGCTAGAGGTCATTTATGGCATACAACTAGAGGTCGTTAATGGCATACAGCTAGATGTCATTTACGGCATACAACTAGAGGTCATTTATGGCATACAACTAGAGGTCATTAATGGCATACATCTAGATGTCATTTACGGCATACAACTAGAGGTCATTAATGGCATACAGCTAGAGGTCATTTATGGCATACAACTAGAGGTCGTTAATGGCATACAGCTAGATGTCATTTACGGCATACAACTAGAGGTCATTTATGGCATACAACTAGAGGTCATTAATGGCATACAGCTAGATGTCATTAATGGCATACAGCTAGATTTCATTTATGGCATACAACTAGAGGTCATTAATGGCATACAGCTAGAGATCATTTATGGCATACAGCTAGATGTCATTAATGGCATACAGCTAGATGTCATTTAAGGCATACAACTAGAGGTCATTAATGGCATACAGCTAGAGGTCATTTATGGCATACAACTAGAGGTCATTAATGGCATACAGCTAGATGTCATTTAAGGCGTACAGCTAGATGTCATTAATGGCATACAGCTAGATGTCATTTATGGCATACAACTAGAGGTCATTAATGGCATACAGCTAGAGGTCATTAATGGCATACAGCTAGATGTCATTTATGGCATACAACTAGATGTCATTTATGGCATACAACTAGAGGTCGTTAATGGCATACAGCTAGATGTCATTAATGGCATACAGCTAGATGTCATTTATGGCATACAACTAGAGGTCATTTATGGCATACAACTAGAGGTCATTAATGGCATACATCTAGATGTCATTTATGGCATACAACTAGAGGTCATTAATGGCATACATCTAGATGTCATTTATGGCATACAACTAGAGGTCATTAATGGCATACATCTAGATGTCATTTAAGGCATACAACTAGAGGTCATTAATGGCATACAGCTAGAGGTCATTTATGGCATACAGCTAGAGTTCGTTAATGGCATACAACTAGATGTCATTTATGGCATACAGCTAGAGGTCAGTAATGGCATACAACTAGATGTCATTTATGGCGTACAACTAGAGGTCATTAATGGCATACAACTAGAGGTCATTTATGGCATACAACTAGAGATCATTTATGGCATACAACTTGATGTCATTTATGGCATACAGCTAGAGGTCATTAATGGCATACACCTAGATGTCATTAATGGCATACAGCTAGATGTCATTTATGGCATACAGCTAGAGGTCATTAATGGCATACACCTAGATGTCATTAATGGCATACAGCTAGAGGTCATTTATGGCATACAACTAGAGGTCATTAATGGCATACAGCTAGATGTCATTAATGGCATACAACTAGAGGTCATTAATGGCATACAACTAGAGGTCATTAATGGCATACAGCTAGAGGTCATTTATGGCATACAACTAGAGGTCATTTATGGCATACAGCTAGATGTCATTAATGGCATACAACTAGAGGTCATTAATGGCATACAACTAGAGGTCATTAATGGCATACAGCTAGAGGTCATTTATGGCATACAACTAGAGGTCATTAATGGCATACAGCTAGAGGTCATTTAAGGCATACAACTAGAGGTCATTAATGGCATACAGCTACAGGTCATTTCTGGCATACAGTTAGAGGTCGTTAATGGCATACAGCTAGATGTCATTAATGGCATACAACTAGAGGTCATTAATGGCATACACCTAGATGTCATTAATGGCATACAGCTAGAGGTCATTTATGGCATACAACTAGAGGTCATTAATGGCATACAGCTAGATGTCATTAATGGCATACAACTAGAGGTCATTAATGGCATACAACTAGAGGTCATTAATGGCATACAGCTAGAGGTCATTTATGGCATACAACTAGAGGTCATTTATGGCATACAGCTAGATGTCATTAATGGCATACAACTAGAGGTCATTAATGGCATACAACTAGAGGTCATTAATGGCATACAGCTAGAGGTCATTTATGGCATACAACTAGAGGTCATTAATGGCATACAGCTAGAGGTCATTTAAGGCATACAACTAGAGGTCATTAATGGCATACAGCTACAGGTCATTTCTGGCATACAGTTAGAGGTCGTTAATGGCATACAGCTAGATGTCATTAATGGCATACAGCTAGATGTCATTAATGGCATACAACTAGAGGTCATTAATGGCATACAGCTAGATGTCATTAATGGCATACACCTAGAGGTCATTAATGGCATACAGCTAGATGTCATTAATGGCATACAGCTAGATGTCATTTACGGCATACAACTAGAGGTCATTAATGGCATACAGCTAGATATCATTAATGGCATACACCTAGAGGTCATTAATGGCATACAACTAGAGGTCATTAATGGCATACAGCTAGAGGTCATTTATGGCATACAACTAGAGGTCATTAATGGCATACAGCTAGATGTCATTAATGGCATACAGCTAGATGTCATTTACGGCATACAACTAGAGGTCATTAATGGCATACAGCTAGATATCATTAATGGCATACACCTAGAGGTCATTAATGGCATACAACTAGAGGTCATTAATGGCATACAGCTAGAGGTCATTTATGGCATACAACTAGAGGTCATTAATGGCATACAGCTAGATGTCATTTATGGCATACAGCTAGATGTCATTTATGGCATACAACTAGAGGTCATTAATGGCATACAACTAGAGGTCATTTATGGCATACAGCTAGATGTCATTTATGGCATACAACTAGAGGTCATTTATGGCATACAGCTAGATGTCATTTATGGCATACAACTAGAGGTCATTAATGGCATACAACTAGAGGTCATTAATGGCATACAGCTAGAGGTCATTTATGGCATACACCTAGAGGTCATTTATGGCATACAACTAGAGGTCATTAACGGCATACAGCTAGATGTCATTAATGGCATACAGCTAGAGGTCATTAATGGCATACAACTAGAGGTCATTAACGGCATACAGCTAGAGGTCATTAATGGCATACAACTAGAGGTCATTAATGGCATACAACTAGAGGTCATTAATGGCATACAGCTAGAGGTCATT
Organism: Pelmatolapia mariae; assembly: GCF_036321145.2. Classification (NCBI taxonomy): domain Eukaryota; kingdom Metazoa; phylum Chordata; class Actinopteri; order Cichliformes; family Cichlidae; genus Pelmatolapia; species Pelmatolapia mariae. The sequence goes on along the minus strand of NC_086228.1, from coordinate 18,464,470 downwards.
TATGGCATACAACTAGAGGTCATTAATGGCATACACCTAGAGGTCATTTATGGCATACAACTAGATGTCATTAATGGCATACAGCTAGAGGTCATTTATGGCATACAACTAGATGTCATTAATGGCATACAGCTAGAGGTCATTTATGGCATACAACTAGATGTCATTAATGGCATACAGCTAGAGGTCATTTATGGCATACAACTAGATGTCATTAATGGCATACAGCTAGAGGTCATTAATGGCATACAACTAGAGGTCATTAACGGCATACAACTAGAGGTCATTAATGGCATACAGCTAGAGGTCATTAATGGCATACACCTAGAGGTCATTAATGGCATACAACTAGAGGTCATTAATGGCATACAGCTAGAGGTCATTTATGGCATACAACTAGAGGTCATTAATGGCATACACCTAGAGGTCATTAATGGCATACAACTAGAGGTCATTAATGGCATACAGCTAGAGGTCATTTATGGCATACAACTAGAGGTCATTAATGGCATACAGCTAGAGGTCATTTATGGCATACAACTAGAGGTCATTTATGGCATACAGCTAGATGTCATTTATGGCATACAACTAGAGGTCATTTAAGGCATACAGCTAGAGGTCATTTATGGCATACAACTAGAGGTCATTTATGGCATACAGCTAGATGTCATTTATGGCATACAACTAGAGGTCATTAACGGCATACAGCTAGATGTCATTAATGGCATACAGCTAGAGGTCATTAATGGCATACAACTAGAGGTCATTAACGGCATACAGCTAGATGTCATTAATGGCATACAACTAGAGGTCATTTATGGCATACAGCTAGAGGTCATTTATGGCATACAGCTAGAGGTCATTTATGGCATACAACTAGATGTCATTTATGTCATACAGCTAGAGGTCATTTATGGCATACAACTAGAAGTCATTAATGGCATACAGCTAGAGGTCATTAATGGCATACACCTAGATGTCATTAATGGCATACAGCTAGAGGTCATTAATGGCATACAACTAGAGGTCATTAATGGCATACAGCTAGAGGTCATTAATGGCATACAGCTAGATATCATTTACGGCATACAACTAGAGGTCATTAATGGCATACAGCTAGAGGTCATTAATGGCATACAGCTAGAGGTCATTAATGGCATACAGCTAGATATCATTTACGGCATACAACTAGAGGTCATTAATGGCATACAGCTAGATATCATTTACGGCATACAACTAGAGGTCATTAATGGCATACAACTAGAGGTCATTAATGGCATACAGCTAGATGTCATTAATGGCATACAACTAGAGGTCATTAATGGCATACAGCTAGAGGTCATTTATGGCATACAACTAGAGGTCATTAATGGCATACAGCTAGATGTCATTAATGGCATACAACTAGAGGTCATTAATGGCATACAGCTAGAGGTCATTTATGGCATACATCTAAATGTCATTAATGGCATACATCTAGATGTCATTTATGGCATACAACTAGAGGTCATTAATGGCATACAGCTAGATATCATTTACGGCATACAACTAGAGTTCATTAATGGCATACAGCTAGAGGTCATTTACGGCATACAACTAGAGGTCATTAATGGCATACATCTAGATGTCATTTAAGGCATACAACTAGAGGTCATTAATGGCATACAGCTAGATGTCATTTAAGGCATACAGCTAGATGTCATTCAAGGCATACAGCTAGATGTCATTCAAGGCATACAGCTAGATGTCATTTATGGCATACAGCTAGATGTCATTAATGGCATACAGCTAGATGTCATTTATGGCATACAACTAGAGGTCATTAATGGCATACAGCTAGATGTCATTTAAGGCATACAGCTAGATGTCATTAATGGCATACAGCTAGATGTCATTAATGGCATACAGCTAGATGTCATTTATGGCATACAACTAGAGGTCATTAATGGCATACAGCTAGATGTCATTAATGGCATACAACTAGAGGTCATTAATGGCATACAGCTAGAGGTCATTTATGGCATACAGCTAAATGTCATTAATGGCATACAGCTAGATATCATTTACGGCATACAACTAGAGGTCATTAATGGCATACAACTAGAGGTCATTTACGGCATACAACTAGAGGTCATTAATGGCATACAGCTAGAGGTCATTTACGGCATACAACTACAGGTCATTAATTGCATACATCTAGATGTCATTAAAGGCATACAACTAGAGGTCATTAATGGCATACAGCTAGAGGTCATTAATGGCATACAGCTAGAGGTCATTTATGGCAAACAACTAGAGGTCATTAATGGCATACAGCTAGAGGTCATTAACGGCATACAACTAGATGTCATTAATGGCATACAGCTAGGGGTCATTTATGGCAAACAACTAGAGGTCATTTAAGGCATACAACTAGAGGTCATTAATGGCATACAACTAGAGGTCATTAATGGCATACAGCTAGATGTCATTAATGGCATACAGCTAGAGGTCATTAACGGCATACAACTAGATGTCATTAATGGCATACAGCTAGATGTCATTAATGGCATACAGCTAGATGTAATTTAAGGTATACAACAAGAGGTCATTAATGGCATACAACTAGAGGTCATTAATGGCATACATCTAGATGTAATTTAAGGCATACAACTAGAGGTCATTTATGGCATACAACTAGAGGTCATTAATGGCATACAGCTAGAGGTCATTTATGGAATACATCTAGATTTCATTAATGGCATACAGCTAGAGGTCATTTATGGCACACAACTAGAGGTCATTAATGGCATACAGCTAGATGTCATTTAAGGCATACAACTAGAGGTCATTTATGGCATACAACTAGAGGTCATTAATGGCATACAACTAGAGGTCATTAATGGCATACATCTAGATGTCATTTAAGGCATACAACTAGAGGTCATTTATGGCATACAACTAGAGGTCATTAATGGCATACAGCTAGAGGTCATTTATGGAATACATCTAGATTTCATTAATGGCATACAACTAGATGTCATTTAAGGCATACAGCTAGATGTCATTTATGGCATACAACTAGATGTCATTAATGGCATACAGCTAGATGTCATTTAAGGCATACAGCTAGAGGTCATTTATGGCACACAACTAGAGGTCATTAATGGCATACAGCTAGATGTCATTTAAGGCATACAGCTAGATGTCATTTATGGCATACAACTAGAGGTCATTAATGGCATACAGCTAGATGTCATTTAAGGCATACAGCTAGAGGTCATTTATGGCACACAACTAGAGGTCATTAATGGCATACAGCTAGATGTCATTTATGGCATACAACTAGAGGTCATTAATGGCATACAGCTAGATGTCATTTATGGCATACAACTAGAGGTCATTAATGGCATACAGCTAGATGTCATTTAAGGCATACAGCTAGATGTCATTTAAGGCATACAGCTAGATATCATTTACGGCATACAACTAGAGGTCATTAATGGCATACATCTAGATGTCATTTAAGGCATACAGCTAGAGGTCATTAATGGCATACAGCTAGAGGTCATTAATGGCATACAGCTAGATGTCATTAATGGCATACAGCTAGATGTCATTTAAGGCATACAGCTAGATGTCATTAATGGCATACAGCTAGATGTCATTAATGGCATACAGCTAGATGTCATTTAAGGCATACAGCTAGATATCATTTATGGCATACAGCTAGAGGTCATTAATGGCATACAGCTAGATGTCATTTATGGCATACAACTAGAGGTCATTAATGGCATACATCTAGATGTCATTTAAGGCATACAGCTAGAGGTCATTAATGGCATACAGCTAGATGTCATTTATGGCATACAACTAGATGTCATTTAAGGCATACAGCTAGATGTCATTTATGGCATACAACTAGAGGTCATTAATGGCATACAGCTAGATGTCATTTATGGCATACAACTAGAGGTCATTAATGGCATACAGCTAGATGTCATTTATGGCATACAACTAGAGGTCATTAATGGCATACATCTAGATGTCATTTAAGGCATACAGCTAGAGGTCATTAATGGCATACAGCTAGATGTCATTTACGGCATACAACTAGAGGTCATTAATGGCATACAGCTAGATGTCATTTATGGCATACAACTAGAGGTCATTAATGGCATACAGCTAGATGTCATTAATGGCATACAGCTAGAGGTCATTAATGGCATACATCTAGATGTCATTTAAGGCATACAGCTAGAGGTCATTAATGGCATACAGCTAGATGTCATTTATGGCATACAACTAGAGGTCATTAATGGCATACATCTAGATGTCATTTAAGGCATACAGCTAGAGGTCATTAATGGCATACAGCTAGATGTCATTTATGGCATACAACTAGAGGTCATTAATGGCATACAGCTAGATGTCATTTATGGCATACAACTAGAGGTCATTAATGGCATACAGCTAGATGTCATTTACGGCATACAACTAGAGGTCATTAATGGCATACAACTAGATGTCATTTAAGGCATACAGCTAGATGTCATTTATGGCATACAGCTAGAGGTCATTAATGGCATACAGCTAGAGGTCATTTATGGCATACAACTAGAGGTCATTAATGGCATACAGCTAGATGTCATTTAAGGCATACAGCTAGATGTCATTAATGGCATACAACTAGATGTCATTTAAGGCATACAGCTAGATGTCATTTATGGCATACAGCTAGAGGTCATTAATGGCATACAGCTAGAGGTCATTTACGGCATACAGCTAGATGTCATTTAAGGCATACAGCTAGATATCATTTACGGCATACAACTAGAGGTCATTAATGGCATACATCTAGATGTCATTTAAGGCATACAGCTAGATATCATTTACGGCATACAACTAGAGGTCATTAATGGCATACAACTAGAGGTCATTAATGGCATACATCTAGATGTCATTTAAGGCATACAACTAGAGGTCATTAATGGCATACATCTAGATGTCATTTAAGGCATACAGCTAGATGTCATTTATGGCATACAGCTAGAGGTCATTAATGGCATACAGCTAGAGGTCATTTACGGCATACAGCTAGATGTCATTTAAGGCATACAGCTAGATATCATTTACGGCATACAACTAGAGGTCATTAATGGCATACATCTAGATGTCATTTAAGGCATACAGCTAGATGTCATTAATGGCATACAGCTAGATGTCATTTATGGCATACAACTAGAGGTCATTAATGGCATACATCTAGATGTCATTTAAGGCATACAGCTAGATGTCATTTAAGGCATACAGCTAGATGTCATTAATGGCATACAACTAGAGGTCATTAATGGCATACAGCTAGATGTCATTTATGGCATACATCTAGATGTCATTTACGGCATACAACTAGAGGTCATTAATGGCATACAGCTAGATGTCATTAATGGCATACAGCTAGATGTCATTTATGGCATACAACTAGAGGTCATTAATGGCATACAGCTAGAGGTCATTTACGGCATACAGCTAGAGGTCGTTAATGGCATACATCTAGATGTCATTTAAGGCATACAGCTAGATGTCATTAATGGCGTACAGCTAGATGTCATTTAAGGCATACATCTAGATGTCATTTATGGCATACATCTAGAGGTCATTAATGGCATACAGCTAGATGTCATTTAAGGCATACAACTAGATGTCATTTATGGCATACAACTAGAGGTCATTAATGGCATACAGCTAGATGTCATTTAAGGCATACAACTAGATGTCATTAATGGCATACAGCTAGATGTCATTTATGGCATACAACTAGAGGTCATTAATGGCATACAGCTAGATGTCATTAATGGCATACAGCTAGATGTCATTTAAGGCATACAGCTAGAGGTCATTTATGGCATACAGCTAGAGGTCGTTAATGGCATACATCTAGATGTCATTTATGGCATACAGCTAGATGTCATTTACGGCATACAACTAGAGGTCATTAATGGCATACAGCTAGAGGTCATTAATGGCATACAGCTAGATGTCATTTATGGCATACAACTAGAGGTCATTAATGGCACACAGCTAGAGGTCATTAATGGCATACAGCTAGAGGTCATTAATGGCATACAGCTAGATGTCATTTAAGGCATACAGCTAGAGGTCATTTATGGCATACAGCTAGATGTCATTTAAGGCATACAACTAGAGGTCATTAATGGCATACAACTAGAGGTCATTAATGGCATACAGCTAGATGTCATTTAAGGCATACAACTAGAGGTCATTAATGGCATACAACTAGAGGTCATTAATGGCATACAGCTAGATGTCATTTAAGGCATACAGCTAGAGGTCATTAATGGCATACAGCTAGATGTCATTTAAGGCATACAACTAGAGGTCATTAATGGCATACAACTAGAGGTCATTAATGGCATACAACTAGAGGTCATTAATGGCATACAGCTAGATGTCATTTACGGCATACAACTAGAGGTCATTAATGGCATACAGCTAGAGGTCATTAATGGCATACAGCTAGATGTCATTTAAGGCATACAGCTAGAGGTCATTAATGGCATACAGCTAGATGTCATTTAAGGCATACAGCTAGAGGTCATTTATGGCATACAACTAGAGGTCATTAATGGCATACAGCTAGATGTCATTTAAGGCATACAACTAGAGGTCATTAATGGCATACAACTAGATGTCATTAATGGCATACAGCTAGATGTCATTTAAGGCATACAGCTAGAGGTCATTAATGGCATACAGCTAGATGTCATTTAAGGCATACAGCTAGAGGTCATTTATGGCATACAACTAGAGGTCATTAATGGCATACATCTAGATGTCATTTAAGGCATACAAATAGAGGTCATTAATGGCATACAACTAGAGGTCATTAATGGCATACAGCTAGAGGTCATTTATGGAATACAGCTAGATGTCATTAATGGCATACAGCTAGATGTCATTTATGGCATACAACTAGAGGTCATTAATGGCATACAGCTAGATGTCATTTAAGGCATACAGCTAGAGGTCATTTATGGCATACCACTAGAGGTCATTAATGGCATACAACTAGAGGTCATTAATGGCATACAGCTAGATGTCATTTATGGCATACAGCTAGATGTCATTTAAGGCATACAACTAGAGGTCATTAATGGCATACAGCTAGAGGTCATTTATGGCATACAGCTAGATGTCATTTATGGCATACAACTAGAGGTCATTAATGGCATACAGCTAGAGGTCATTTATGGAATACAGCTAGATGTCATTAATGGCATACAGCTAGATGTCATTTATGGCATACAACTAGAGGTCATTAATGGCATACAGCTAGATGTCATTTAAGGCATACAGCTAGAGGTCATTTATGGCATACAACTAGAGGTCATTAATGGCATACAGCTAGATGTCATTTAAGGCATACAGCTAGAGGTCATTTATGGCATACAACTAGAGGTCATTAATGGCATACAGCTAGATGTCATTTAAGGCATACAGCTAGATGTCATTAATGGCATACAGCTAGATGTCATTTATGGCATACAGCTAGATGTCATTTATGGCATACAACTAGAGGTCATTAATGGCATACAGCTAGATGTCATTAATGGCATACAGCTAGATATCATTTATGGCATACAACTAGAGGTCATTAATGGCATACAGCTAGATGTCATTTATGGCATACAGCTAGATGTCATTTATGGCATACAGCTAGATGTCATTAATGGCATACAGCTAGATGTCATTTATGGCATACAGCTAGATGTCATTTATGGCATACAACTAGAGGTCATTAATGGCATACAGCTAGATGTCATTAATGGCATACAGCTAGATGTCATTAATGGCATACAGCTAGATGTCATTAATGGCATACAGCTAGATGTCATTAATGGCATACAGCTAGATATCATTTATGGCATACAACTAGAGGTCATTAATGGCATACAGCTAGATATCATTTATGGCATACAACTAGAGGTCATTAATGGCATACAGCTAGATGTCATTTATGGCATACAGCTAGATGTCATTTATGGCATACAGCTAGATGTCATTAATGGCATACAGCTAGATGTCATTAATGGCATACAGCTAGATATCATTTATGGCATACAACTAGAGGTCATTAATGGCATACAGCTAGATGTCATTAATGGCATACAGCTAGATGTCATTTATGGCATACAGCTAGATGTCATTAATGGCATACAGCTAGATGTCATTTATGGCATACAGCTAGATGTCATTTATGGCATACAGCTAGATGTCATTAATGGCATACAGCTAGATGTCATTTATGGCATACAGCTAGATGTCATTAATGGCATACAGCTAGATGTCATTTATGGCATACAGCTAGATGTCATTTATGGCATACAGCTAGATGTCATTAATGGCATACAGCTAGATGTCATTAATGGCATACAGCTAGATATCATTTATGGCATACAGCTAGATGTCATTTATGGCATACAGCTAGATGTCATTTATGGCATACAGCTAGATGTCATTTATGGCATACAACTAGAGGTCATTAATGGCATACAGCTAGATGTCATTTATGGCATACAGCTAGATGTCATTAATGGCATACAGCTAGATGTCATTTATGGCATACAGCTAGATGTCATTTATGGCATACAACTAGAGGTCATTAATGGCATACAGCTAGATGTCATTAATGGCATACAGCTAGATGTCATTAATGGCATACAGCTAGATGTCATTTATGGCATACAGCTAGATGTCATTTATGGCATACAACTAGAGGTCATTAATGGCATACAGCTAGATGTCATTAATGGCATACAGCTAGATGTCATTTATGGCATACAGCTAGATGTCATTTATGGCATACAGCTAGATGTCATTAATGGCATACAGCTAGATGTCATTTATGGCATACATCTAGATGTCATTTAAGGCATACAACTAGAGGTCATTAATTGCATACAGCTAGATATCATTTACGGCATACAACTAGAGGTCATTAATGGCATACAGCTAGATGTCATTAATGGCATACAGCTAGATGTCATTTATGGCATACATCTAGATGTCATTTAAGGCATACAGCTAGAGGTCGTTAATGGCATACATCTAGATGTCATTTAAGGCATACAGCTAGAGGTCATTAATGGCATACAGCTAGAGGTCATTTATGGCATACAGCTAGAGGTCATTAATGGCATACAACTAGAGGTCATTAATGGCATACAGCTAGAGGTCATTTATGGCATACAGCTAGAGGTCGTTAATGGCATACAGCTAGATGTCATTAATGGCATACAGCTAGATGTCATTTATGGCATACATCTAGATGTCATTTAAGGCATACAGCTAGAGGTCGTTAATGGCATACATCTAGATGTCATTTAAGGCATACAGCTAGAGGTCATTAATGGCATACAGCTAGAGGTCATTTATGGCATACAGCTAGAGGTCATTAATGGCATACAGCTAGAGGTCATTTATGGCATACAGCTAGAGGTCGTTAATGGCATACAGCTAGAGGTCATTAATGGCATACAGCTAGAGGTCATTTATGGCATACAGCTAGATGTCATTAATGGCATACAGCTAGATGTCATTTATGGCATACAACTAGAGGTCATTAATGGCATACAGCTAGAGGTCATTTATGTCATACAACTAGAGGTCATTAATGGCATACAGCTAGATGTCATTAATGGCATACAGCTAGATGTCATTAATGGCATACAGCTAGAGGTCGTTAATGGCATACATCTAGATGTCATTTATGGCATACACCTAGATGTCATTTATGGCATACAACTAGAGGTCATTAATTGCATACAACTAGAGGTCATTAATGGCATACATCTAGATGTCATTTAAGGCATACAGCTAGAGGTCGTTAATGGCATACATCTAGATGTCATTTATGGCATACAACTAGAGGTCATTAATTGCATACAGCTAGATGTCATTAATTGCATACAGCTAGAGGTCGTTAATGGCATACATCTAGATGTCATTTATGGCATACACCTAGATGTCATTTAAGGCATACAACTAGAGGTCATTAATGGCATACATCTAGATGTCATTTAAGGCATACAGCTAGAGGTCGTTAATGGCATACATCTAGATGTCATTTATGGCATACACCTAGATGTCATTTAAGGCATACAACTAGAGGTCATTAATTGCATACAACTAGATGTCATTAATTGCATACAACTAGAGGTCATTAATTGCATACAACTAGAGGTCATTAATGGCATACAGCTAGATGTCATTTACGACATACAACTAGAGGTCATTAATGGCATACAGCTAGATGTCATTTACGACATACAACTAGAGGTCATTAATGGCATACAGCTAGATGTCATTTATGGCATACAACTAGAGGTCATTAATGGCATACAGCTAGATGTCATTTACGACATACAACTAGAGGTCATTAATGGCATACAGCTAGATGTCATTTACGGCATACAACTAGAGGTCATTTATGGCATACAGCTAGATGTCATTTACGGCATACAACTAGAGGTCATTAATGGCATACAACTAGACGTCTTTGAAGGCAAACAACTAGAGGTCATTAATGGCATACAACTAGATGTCTTTTAAGGCATACAACTAGAGGTCATTAATGGCATACAACTAGATGTCTTTTAAGGCATACAACTAGAGGTCATTAATGGCATACAACTAGATCTAATTTAAGGCATCCAACTAGAGGTCATTAATGGCATACAACTAGATGTCATTAATGGCATACAGCTAGATGTCATTAATGGCATACAACTAGATGTCTTTTAAGTCATACAACTAGAGGTCATTAATGGCATACAACTAGATGTAATTTAAGGCATCCAACTAGAGGTCATTAATGGCATACAGCTAGATGTCGTTTATGGCATACAGCTAGATGTCATTAATGGCATACAACTAGAGGTCATTAATGGCATACAGCTAGAGGTCAGTAATGACATACAACTAGAGGTCATTTATGGCATACAACTAGATGTAATTTAAGGCATACAACTAGATGTCATTAATGGCATACAGCTAGATGTCGTTTATGGCATACAACTAGAGGTCATTAATGGCATACAGCTAGAGGTCAGTAATGACATACAACTAGAGGTCATTTATGGCATACAGCTAGATGTCGTTTATGGCATACAACTAGAGGTCATTAATGGCATACAGCTAGATGTCATTAATGGCATACAACTAGAGGTCATTAATGGCATACAACTAGATGTAATTTAAGGCATACAACTAGATGTCATTAATGGCATACAACTAGAGGTCATTAATGGCATACAACTAGAGGTCATTAATGGCATACAACTAGAGGTCATTAATGGCATACAACTAGATGTAATTTAAGGCATACAGCTAGATGTCGTTTATGGCATACAGCTAGATGTCATTAATGGCATACAGCTAGATGTCGTTTATGGCATACAACTAGAGGTCATTAATGGCATACAGCTAGAGGTCAGTAATGACATACAACTAGAGGTCATTTATGGCATACAGCTAGAGGTCATTTATGGCATACAACTAAAGGTCATTTATGGCATACAGCTAGAGGTCATTAATGGCATACACCTAGATGTCATTAATGGCATACACCTAGATGTCATTAATGGCATACAGCTAGAGGTCATTTATGGCATACAACTAAAGGTCATTTATGGCATACAGCTAGAGGTCATTAATGGCATACAGCTAGAGGTCATTTATGGCATACAACTAAAGGTCATTTATGGCATACACCTAGATGTCATTAATGGCATACAGCTAGATGACATTTATGGCATACAGCTAGAGGTCATTAATGGCATACACCTAGAGGTCATTAATGGCATACAGCTAGAGGTCATTTATGGCATACAACTAGAGGTCATTAATGGCATACACCTGGATGTCATTAAAGGCATACAGCTAGATGTCATTTATGGCATACAGCTAGAGGTGTTTAATGGCATACACCTAGATGTCATTAATGGCATACAGCTAGAGGTCATTTATGGCATACAACTAGATGTCATTTATGGCATACAGCTAGAGGTCATTAATGGCATACAGCTAGATGTCATTTATGGCATACAGCTAGAGGTCATTAATGGCATACAGCTAGATGTCATTAATGGCATACAACTAGAGGTCATTAATGGCATACAGCTAGAGGTCATTTGTGGCATACAACTTGATGTCATTTATGGCATACAGCTAGATGTCATTAATGGCATACAGCTAGAGGTCATTTATGGCATACAGCTAGAGGTCATTTGTGGCATACAACTTGATGTCATTTATGGCATACAGCTAGATGTCATTAATGGCATACAGCTAGATGTCATTAATGGCATACAGCTAGATGTCATTAATGGCATACAGCTAGATGTCATTTATGGCATACAGCTAGATGTCATTAATGGCATACACCTAGATGTCATTAATGGCATACAGCTAGAGGTCATTTATGGCATACACCTAGATGTCATTAATGGCATACAGCTAGATGTCATTTATGGCATACACCTAGATGTCATTAATGGCATACAGCTAGATGTCATTAATGGCATACAGCTAGAGGTCATTTATGGCATACACCTAGATGTCATTAATGGCATACAGCTAGAGGTCATTTATGGCATACACCTAGATGTCATTAATGGCATACAGCTAGATGTCATTAATGGCATACAGCTAGAGGTCATTTATGGCATACAACTTGATGTCATTTATGGCATACAGCTAGAGGTCATTAATGGCATACAGCTAGATGTCATTTATGGCATACAACTTGATGTCATTTATGGCATACAGCTAGAGGTCATTAATGGCATACAGCTAGATGTCATTAATGGCATACAGCTAGAGGTCATTTATGGCATACAACTTGATGTCATTTATGGCATACAGCTAGAGGTCATTAATGGCATACAGCTAGATGTCATTAATGGCATACAGCTAGAGGTCATTTATGGCATACAACTTGATGTCATTTATGGCATACAGCTAGAGGTCATTAATGGCATACAGCTAGATGTCATTAATGGCATACAGCTAGATGTCATTTATGGCATACAGCTAGATGTCATTTATGGCATACAGCTAGATGTCATTTATGGCATACAGCTAGATGTCATTAATGGCATACAGCTAGATGTCATTAATGGCATACAACTTGATGTCATTTATGGCATACAGCTAGAGGTCATTTATGGCATACAGCTAGATGTCATTAATGGCATACAGCTAGATGTCATTAATGGCATACAACTTGATGTCATTTATGGCATACAGCTAGATGTCATTAATGGCATACAGCTAGATGTCATTAATGGCATACAGCTAGATGTCATTAATGGCATACAACTTGATGTCATTTATGGCATACAGCTAGAGGTCATTAATGGCATACAGCTAGATGTCATTAATGGCATACAGCTAGATGTCATTTATGGCATACAGCTAGATGTCATTTATGGCATACACCTAGATGTCATTAATGGCATACAGCTAGATGTCATTAATGGCATACAACTTGATGTCATTTATGGCATACAGCTAGAGGTCATTTATGGCATACAACTTGATGTCATTTATGGCATACAGCTAGAGGTCATTAATGGCATACAGCTAGAGGTCATTAATGGCATACAGCTAGATGTCATTAATGGCATACAGCTAGATGTCATTAATGGCATACAACTAGATGTCATTAATGGCATACAGCTAGATGTCATTTATGGCATACAACTTGATGTCATTTATGGCATACAGCTAGAGGTCATTAATGGCATACAGCTAGAGGTCATTAATGGCATACAGCTAGATGTCATTAATGGCATACAACTAGAGGTCATTAATGGCATACAGCTAGAGGTCATTAATGGCATACAACTTGATGTCATTTATGGCATACAGCTAGATGTCATTTATGGCATACAGCTAGATGTCATTAATGGCATACAGCTAGATGTCATTAATGGCATACAACTAGAGGTCATTAATGGCATACAGCTAGAGGTCATTAATGGCACACACCTAGATGTCATTAATGGCATACAACTAGAGGTCATTAATGGCATACAGCTAGAGGTCATTAATGGCATACAACTTGATGTCATTTATGGCATACAACTAGAGGTCATTAATGGCATACAGCTAGAGGTCATTAATGGCACACACCTAGATGTCATTAATGGCATACAACTAGAGGTCATTAATGGCATACAGCTAGATGTCATTAATGGCATACAGCTAGATATCATTTACGGCATACAACTAGAGGTCATTAATGGCATACAGCTAGAGGTCATTTACGGCATACAGCTAGAGGTCATTAATGGCATACAGCTAGAGGTCATTTATGGCATACAGCTAGAGGTCGTTAATGGCATACATCTAGATGTCATTAATGGCATACAGCTAGATATCATTTACGGCATACAACTAGAGGTCATTAATGGCATACAGCTAGAGGTCATTAATGGCATACAGCTAGATATCATTTACGGCATACAACTAGAGGTCATTAATGGCATACAGCTAGAGGTCATTTACGGCATACAACTAGAGGTCATTAATGGCATACAGCTAGAGGTCATTTATGGCATACAACTAGAGGTCATTAATGGCATACACCTAGATATCATTCATGGCATACAACTAGAGGTCATTAATGGCATACAGCTAGATGTCATTAATGGCATACAGCTAGATATCATTTACGGCATACAACTAGAGGTCATTAATGGCATACAGCTAGAGGTCATTTACGGCATACAACTAGAGGTCATTAATGGCATACAGCTAGAGGTCATTTATGGCATACAACTAGAGGTCATTAATGGCATACACCTAGATATCATTCATGGCATACAACTAGAGGTCATTAATGGCATACATCTAGATGTCATTAATGGCATACATCTAGATGTCATTTAAGGCATACAACTAGAGGTCATTAATGGCATACAACTAGAGGTCATTAATGGCATACAGCTAGATATCATTCATGGCATACAAGTAGAGGTCATTAATGGCATACAGCTAGATGTCATTTATGGCATACAACTAGAGGTCATTAATGGCATACAGCTAGATGTAATTTAAGGCATACATCTAGATGTCATTTAAGGCATACAACTAGAGGTCATTAATGGCATACAGCTAGAGGTCATTTATGGCAAACAACTAGAGGTCATTTAAGGCATACAACTAGAGGTCATTAATGGCATACAGCTAGATGTCATTAATGGCATACAACTAGATGTCATTAATGGCATACAGCTAGATGTCATTAATGGCATACAGCTAGAGGTCATTAACGGCATACAACTAGAGGTCATTTATGGCATACAACTAGAGGTCATTAATGGCATACAGCTAGATGTCATTAATGGCATACAGCTAGATGTCATTTATGGCATACAACTAGATGTCATTAATGGCATACAGCTAGATGTCATTAATGGCATACAGCTAGATGTCATTTATGGCATACAACTAGAGGTCATTAATGGCACACAGCTAGATGTAATTTAAGGTATACAACAAGAGGTCATTAATGGCATACATCTAGATGTAATTTAAGGCATACAAATAGAGGTCATTAATGGCATACATCTAGATGTCATTTAAGGCATACAAATAGAGGTCATTAATGGCATACAGCTAGAGGTCATTAATGGCATACAGCTAGATGTCATTTAAGGCATACAACTAGAGGTCATTAATGGCATACAACTAGAGGTCATTAATGGCATACAGCTAGAGGTCATTTATGGCAAACAACTAGAGGTCATTTAAGGCATACAACTAGAGGTCATTAATGGCATACAACTAGAGGTCATTAATGGCATACAGCTAGATGTCATTAATGGCATACAGCTAGAGGTCATTAACGGCATACAGCTAGATGTCATTTATGGCATACAACTAGAGGTCATTAATGGCATACATCTAGATGTCATTTATGGCATAAAGCTAGATGTCATTAATGGCATACAGCTAGAGGTCATTTATGGCATACAACTAGAGGTCATTAATGGCATACAGCTAGATGTCATTTAAGGCATACAGCTAGAGGTCATTTATGGCATACAACTAGAGGTCATTAATGGCATACAGCTAGATGTCATTTAAGGCATACAGCTAGAGGTCATTTATGGCATACAACTAGAGGTCATTAATGGCATACAGCTAGATGTCATTTAAGGCATACAAATAGAGGTCATTAATTGCATACAACTAGAGGTCATTAATGGCATACAGCTAGAGGTCATTTATGGAATACAGCTAGATGTCATTAATGGCATACAACTAGAGGTCATTAATGGCATACAGCTAGATGTCATTTAAGGCATACAGCTAGAGGTCATTTATGGCATACAACTAGAGGTCATTAATGGCATACAACTAGAGGTCATTAATGGCATACAGCTAGATGTCATTTATGGCATACAGCTAGAGGTCATTTATGGCATACAACTAGAGGTCATTAATGGCATACAACTAGAGGTCATTAATGGCATACAGCTAGATGTCATTTAAGGCATACAGCTAGAGGTCATTTATGGCATACAACTAGAGGTCATTAATGGCATACAACTAGAGGTCATTAATGGCATACAGCTAGATGTCATTTAAGGCATACAGCTAGAGGTCATTTATGGCATACAACTAGAGGTCATTAATGGCATACAGCTAGATGTCATTTAAGGCATACAGCTAGAGGTCATTTATGGCATACAACTAGAGGTCATTAATGGCATACAGCTAGATGTCATTTAAGGCATACAACTAGAGGTCATTAATGGCATACAGCTAGATGTCATTTAAGGCATACAACTAGAGGTCATTAATGGCATACAACTAGAGGTCATTAATGGCATACAGCTAGATGTCATTTAAGGCATACAGCTAGAGGTCATTTATGGCATACAACTAGAGGTCATTAATGGCATACATCTAGATGTCATTTAAGGCATACAAATAGAGGTCATTAATTGCATACAACTAGAGGTCATTAATGGCATACAGCTAGAGGTCATTTATGGAATACAGCTAGATGTCATTAATGGCATACAACTAGAGGTCATTAATTGCATACAACTAGAGGTCATTAATGGCATACAGCTAGATGTCATTTATGGCATACAACTAGAGGTCATTAATGGCATACAGCTAGATGTCATTTAAGGCATACAGCTAGAGGTCATTTATGGCATACAACTAGAGGTCATTAATGGCATACAGCTAGATGTCATTTAAGGCATACAAATAGAGGTCATTTATGGCATACAACTAGAGGTCATTAATGGCATACAACTAGATGTCATTTATGGCATACAACTAGAGGTCATTTATGGCATACAAATAGAGGTCATTAATTGCATACAACTAGAGGTCATTAATGGCATACAGCTAGAGGTCATTTATGGAATACAGCTAGATGTCATTAATGGCATACAACTAGAGGTCATTAATGGCATACAGCTAGATGTCATTTAAGGCATACAGCTAGATGTCATTAATGGCATACAACTAGATGTCATTTATGGCATACAACTAGATGTCATTTAAGGCATACAAATAGAGGTCATTAATTGCATACAACTAGAGGTCATTAATGGCATACAGCTAGAGGTCATTTATGGAATACAGCTAGATGTCATTAATGGCATACAACTAGAGGTCATTAATGGCATACAGCTAGATGTCATTTAAGGCATACAGCTAGATGTCATTTATGGCATACAGCTAGAGGTCATTTATGGCATACATCTAGATGTCATTTAAGGCATACAAATAGAGGTCATTAATTGCATACAACTAGAGGTCATTAATGGCATACAGCTAGAGGTCATTTATGGAATACAGCTAGATGTCATTAATGGCATACAGCTAGATGTCATTTATGGCATACAACTAGAGGTCATTAATGGCATACAGCTAGATGTCATTTAAGGCATACAGCTAGAGGTCATTTATGGCATACAACTAGAGGTCATTAATGGCATACAGCTAGATGTCATTTAAGGCATACAGCTAGAGGTCATTTATGGCATACAACTAGAGGTCATTAATGGCATACAACTAGATGTCATTTATGGCATACAACTAGAGGTCATTTATGGCATACAACTAGAGGTCATTAATGGCATACAGCTAGATGTCATTTATGGCATACAACTAGAGGTCATTTATGGAATACAGCTAGATGTCATTTATGGCATACAGCTAGATGTCATTTATGGCATACAACTAGAGGTCATTAATGGCATACAGCTAGATGTCATTTATGGCATACAACTAGAGGTCATTAATGGCATACAGCTAGATGTCATTTATGGCATACAGCTAGATGTCTTTAATGGCATACAGCTAGATGTCATTTATGGCATACATCTAGATGTCATTTATGGCATACAACTAGAGGTCATTAATGGCATACAGCTAGATGTCATTTATGGCATACATCTAGATGTCATTTAAGGCATACAACTAGAGGTCATTAATTGCATACAGCTAGAGGTCTTTAATGGCATACATCTAGATGTCATTTATGGCATACATCTAGATGTCATTTAAGGCATACAACTAGAGGTCATTAATTGCATACAACTAGAGTTCGTTAATGGCATACATCTAGATGTCATTTATGGCATACACCTAGATGTCATTTAAGGCATACAACTAGAGGTCATTAATTGCATACAGCTAGATGTCATTAATGGCATACAGCTAGAGGTCTTTAATGGCATACATCTAGATGTCATTTATGGCATACATCTAGATGTCATTTAAGGCATACAACTAGAGGTCATTAATTGCATACAACTAGAGGTCGTTAATGGCATACATCTAGATGTCATTTATGGCATACACCTAGATGTCATTTAAGGCATACAACTAGAGGTCATTAATTGCATACACCTAGATGTCATTAATGGCATACAGCTAGATATCATTTAAGACATACAACTAGAGGTCATTAATGGCATACAGCTAGAGGTCATTTATGGCATACAGCTAGAGGTCATTAATGGCATACAGCTAGAGGTCATTAATGGCATACAACTAGAGGTCATTAATGGCATACAGCTAGAGGTCATTTATGGCATACAACTAGAGGTCATTTATGGAATACAGCTAGATGTCATTTATGGCATACAGCTAGATGTCATTTATGGCATACAACTAGAGGTCATTAATGGCATACAGCTAGAGGTCATTAATGGCATACAACTAGAGGTCATTAATGGCATACAGCTAGATGTCATTTATGGCATACAACTAGAGGTCATTTATGGAATACAGCTAGATGTCATTTATGGCATACAGCTAGATGTCATTTATGGCATACAACTAGAGGTCATTAATGGCATACAGCTAGATGTCATTTATGGCATACAACTAGAGGTCATTAATGGCATACAGCTAGATGTCATTTATGGCATACAGCTAGATGTCTTTAATGGCATACAGCTAGATGTCATTTATGGCATACATCTAGATGTCATTTATGGCATACAACTAGAGGTCATTAATGGCATACAGCTAGATGTCATTTATGGCATACATCTAGATGTCATTTAAGGCATACAACTAGAGGTCGTTAATTGCATACAGCTAGAGGTCTTTAATGGCATACATCTAGATGTCATTTATGGCATACATCTAGATGTCATTTAAGGCATACAACTAGAGGTCATTAATTGCATACAACTAGAGTTCGTTAATGGCATACATCTAGATGTCATTTATGGCATACACCTAGATGTCATTTAAGGCATACAACTAGAGGTCATTAATTGCATACAGCTAGATGTCATTAATGGCATACAGCTAGAGGTCGTTAATGGCATACATCTAGATGTCATTTATGGCATACATCTAGATGTCATTTAAGGCATACAACTAGAGGTCATTAATTGCATACAGCTAGATGTCATTAATGGCATACAGCTAGAGGTCGTTAATGGCATACATCTAGATGTCATTTATGGCATACACCTAGATGTCATTTAAGGCATACAACTAGAGGTCATTAATTGCATACAGCTAGATGTCATTAATGGCATACAGCTAGATATCATTTAAGACATACAACTAGAGGTCATTAATGGCATACAGCTAGAGGTCATTTATGGCATACAGCTAGAGGTCATTAATGGCATACAGCTAGAGGTCATTAATGGCATACAACTAGAGGTCATTAATGGCATACAGCTAGAGGTCATTTATGGCATACAGCTAGAGGTCGTTAATGGCATACATCTAGATGTCATTTACGGCATACAGCTAGATGTCATTAATGGCATACAACTAGAGGTCATTAATGGCATACAGCTAGAGGTCATTAATGGCATACAACTAGAGGTCATTAATGGCATACAGCTAGAGGTCATTAATGGCATACAACTAGAGGTCATTAATGGCATACAGCTAGAGGTCATTTAAGGTATACATCTAGATGTCATTTAAGGCATACAACTAGAGGTCATTAATGGCATACAACTAGAGGTCATTAATGGCATACAGCTAGATGTCATTAATGGCATACAACTAGAGGTCATTAATGGCATACAGCTAGAGGTCATTTATGGCAAACAACTAGAGGTCATTTAAGGCATACAACTAGAGGTCATTAATGGCATACAGCTAGATGTCATTAATGGCATACAGCTAGAGGTCATTAACGGCATACAACTAGATGTCATTAATGGCATACAGCTAGATGTCATTTATGGCATACAACTAGAGGTCATTAATGGCATACAGCTAGATGTCATTTATGGCATACAACTAGAGGTCATTAACGGCATACAACTAGAGGTCATTAATGGCATACAGCTAGATGTCATTTATGGCATACAACTAGAGGTCATTAATGGCATACAGCTAGATGTCATTTATGGCATACAACTAGAGGTCATTAATGGCATACAACTAGAGGTCATTAATGGCATACAGCTAGAGGTCATTTATGGCATACAACTAGAGGTCATTAATGGCATACATCTAGATGTAATTTAAGGCATACAAATAGAGGTCATTAATGGCATACATCTAGATGTAATTTAAGGCATACAACTAGAGGTCATTAATGGCATACAACTAGAGGTCATTAATGGCATACAACTAGAGGTCATTAATGGCATACAGCTAGAGGTCATTTATGGCATACAACTAGAGGTCATTAATGGCATACATCTAGATGTAATTTAAGGCATACAAATAGAGGTCATTAATGGCATACATCTAGATGTAATTTAAGGCATACAACTAGAGGTCATTAATGGCATACAACTAGAGGTCATTAATGGCATACATCTAGATGTCATTTATGGCATACAGCTAGATGTCATTAATGGCATACAGCTAGAGGTCATTAATGGCATACAGCTAGAGGTCATTTATGGCATACAACTAGAGGTCATTAATGGCATACAGCTAGATGTCATTTAAGGCATACAACTAGAGGTCATTAATGGCATACATCTAGATGTCATTTAAGGCATACAAATAGAGGTCATTAATTGCATACAACTAGAGGTCATTAATGGCATACAACTAGAGGTCATTAATGGCATACAACTAGAGGTCATTAATGGCATACAGCTAGATGTCATTTAAGGCATACAGCTAGATGTCATTTAAGGCATACAACTAGAGGTCATTAATGGCATACATCTAGATGTCATTTAAGGCATACAAATAGAGGTCATTAATTGCATACAACTAGAGGTCATTAATGGCATACAGCTAGAGGTCATTTATGGAATACAGCTAGATGTCATTTAAGGCATACAGCTAGATGTCATTTAAGGCATACAACTAGAGGTCATTTATGGCATACAACTAGAGGTCATTAATGGCATACAACTAGAGGTCATTAATGGCATACAGCTAGATGTCATTTAAGGCATACAGCTAGATGTCATTTAAGGCATACAACTAGAGGTCATTAATGGCATACATCTAGATGTCATTTAAGGCATACAAATAGAGGTCATTAATTGCATACAACTAGAGGTCATTAATGGCATACAGCTAGAGGTCATTTATGGAATACAGCTAGATGTCATTTAAGGCATACAGCTAGATGTCATTTAAGGCATACAGCTAGATGTCATTAATGGCATACAGCTAGATGTCATTAATGGCATACAGCTAGATGTCATTTATGGCATACAACTAGAGGTCATTAATGGCATACAGCTAGATGTCATTTAAGGCATACAGCTAGAGGTCATTAATGGCATACAGCTAGATGTCATTTAAGGCATACAGCTAGAGGTCATTTATGGCATACAACTAGAGGTCATTAATGGCATACATCTAGATGTCATTTAAGGCATACAGCTAGAGGTCATTTATGGCATACAGCTAGATGTCATTTAAGGCATACAGCTAGAGGTCATTAATGGCATACAGCTAGATGTCATTTAAGGCATACAGCTAGATGTCATTTAAGGCATACAACTAGAGGTCATTAATGGCATACATCTAGATGTCATTTAAGGCATACAAATAGAGGTCATTAATTGCATACAACTAGAGGTCATTAATGGCATACAGCTAGAGGTCATTTATGGAATACAGCTAGATGTCATTAATGGCATACAGCTAGATGTCATTTATGGCATACAACTAGAGGTCATTAATGGCATACAGCTAGATGTCATTTAAGGCATACAGCTAGAGGTCATTTATGGCATACAACTAGAGGTCATTAATGGCATACAGCTAGATGTCATTTAAGGCATACAAATAGAGGTCATTTATGGCATACAACTAGAGGTCATTAATGGCATACATCTAGATGTCATTTAAGGCATACAAATAGAGGTCATTAATGGCATACAGCTAGATGTCATTTATGGCATACAGCTAGATGTCATTTAAGGCATACAGCTAGATGTCATTAATGGCATACAGCTAGATGTCATTTATGGCATACAACTAGAGGTCATTAATGGCATACAGCTAGATGTCATTTATGGCATACAACTAGAGGTCATTTATGGAATACAGCTAGATGTCATTTATGGCATACAGCTAGATGTCATTAATGGCATACAGCTAGATGTCATTTATGGCATACAACTAGAGGTCATTTATGGAATACAGCTAGATGTCATTTATGGCATACAACTAGAGGTCATTAATGGCATACAGCTAGATGTCATTTATGGCATACAACTAGAGGTCATTTATGGAATACAGCTAGATGTCATTTATGGCATACAGCTAGATGTCATTTAAGGCATACAGCTAGATGTCATTAATGGCATACAGCTAGATGTCATTAATGGCATACAGCTAGATGTCATTTATGGCATACAACTAGAGGTCATTAATGGCATACAGCTAGATATCATTTATGGCATACAGCTAGATGTCATTTAAGGCATACAGCTAGATGTCATTAATGGCATACAGCTAGATGTCATTTATGGCATACAGCTAGATGTCATTTATGGCATACAACTAGAGGTCATTAATGGCATACAGCTAGATGTCATTTATGGCATACAACTAGAGGTCATTTATGGAATACAGCTAGATGTCATTTATGGCATACAGCTAGATGTCATTTAAGGCATACAGCTAGATGTCATTAATGGCATACAGCTAGATGTCATTAATGGCATACAGCTAGATGTCATTTATGGCATACAACTAGAGGTCATTAATGGCATACAGCTAGATATCATTTATGGCATACAGCTAGATGTCATTTAAGGCATACAGCTAGATGTCATTAATGGCATACAGCTAGATGTCATTTATGGCATACAACTAGAGGTCATTAATGGCATACAGCTAGATATCATTTATGGCATACAGCTAGATGTCATTTAAGGCATACAGCTAGATGTCATTAATGGCATACAGCTAGATGTCATTTAAGGCATACAGCTAGATGTCATTAATGGCATACAGCTAGATGTCATTTATGGCATACAACTAGAGGTCATTAATGGCATACAGCTAGATGTCATTTATGGCATACAGCTAGATGTCATTTAAGGCATACAGCTAGATGTCATTAATGGCATACAGCTAGATGTCATTAATGGCATACAGCTAGATGTCATTTATGGCATACAACTAGAGGTCATTAATGGCATACAGCTAGATGTCATTTATGGCATACAACTAGAGGTCATTTATGGAATACAGCTAGATGTCATTTATGGCATACAGCTAGAGGTCATTTATGGAATACAGCTAGATGTCATTAATGGCATACAGCTAGATGTCATTTATGGCATACAACTAGAGGTCATTAATGGCATACAGCTAGATGTCATTTAAGGCATACAGCTAGAGGTCATTTATGGCATACAACTAGAGGTCATTAATGGCATACAGCTAGATGTCATTTAAGGCATACAGCTAGAGGTCATTTATGGCATACAACTAGAGGTCATTAATGGCATACAGCTAGATGTCATTTAAGGCATACAGCTAGATGTCATTTATGGCATACAACTAGAGGTCATTAATGGCATACAGCTAGATGTCATTTAAGGCATACAGCTAGAGGTCATTTATGGCATACAACTAGATGTCATTAATGGCATACAGCTAGATGTCATTAATGGCATACAGCTAGATGTCATTTAAGGCATACAGCTAGATGTCATTAATGGCATACAGCTAGATGTCATTAATGGCATACAGCTAGATGTCATTAATGGCATACAGCTAGATGTCATTTATGGCATACAACTAGAGGTCATTAATGGCATACAGCTAGATGTCATTAATGGCATACAGCTAGAGGTCATTAATAGCATACAGCTAGATGTCATTTATGGCATACAGCTAGATGTCATTAATGGCATACAGCTAGATGTCATTTATGGCATACAGCTAGATGTCATTTATGGCATACAGCTAGATGTCATTAATGGCATACAGCTAGATGTCATTTATGGCATACATCTAGATGTCATTTAAGGCATACAACTAGAGGTCATTAATGGCATACAGCTAGATGTCATTAATGGCATACAGCTAGATGTCATTAATGGCATACAGCTAGATGTCATTTATGGCATACATCTAGATGTCATTTAAGGCATACAACTAGAGGTCATTAATTGCATACAGCTAGATGTCATTAATGGCATACAGCTAGATATCATTTACGGCATACAACTAGAGGTCATTAATGGCATACAGCTAGATGTCATTAATGGCATACAGCTAGATGTCATTTATGGCATACATCTAGATGTCATTAATTGCATACAGCTAGATGTCATTAATGGCATTCAGCTAGATGTCATTTATGGCATACAACTAGAGGTCATTAATGGCATACAACTAGAGGTCGTTAATGGCATACATCTAGATGTCATTTATGGCATACATCTAGATGTCATTTATGGCATACATCTAGATGTCATTTATGGCATACATCTAGATGTCATTTATGGCATACATCTAGATGTCATTTATGGCATACAAC
Source organism: Pelmatolapia mariae (assembly GCF_036321145.2). Taxonomy (NCBI): domain Eukaryota; kingdom Metazoa; phylum Chordata; class Actinopteri; order Cichliformes; family Cichlidae; genus Pelmatolapia; species Pelmatolapia mariae. Next base: position 18,438,969 of record NC_086228.1, on the reverse strand, counting down.
TAGAGGTCATTAATTGCATACAACTAGAGGTCGTTAATGGCATACATCTAGATGTCATTTATGGCATACATCTAGATGTCATTTATGGCATACATCTAGATGTCATTTATGGCATACATCTAGATGTCATTTAAGGCATACAACTAGAGGTCATTAATTGCATACAGCTAGAGGTCTTTAATGGCATACATCTAGATGTCATTTATGGCATACATCTAGATGTCATTTAAGGCATACAACTAGAGGTCATTAATTGCATACAGCTAGAGGTCTTTAATGGCATACATCTAGATGTCATTTATGGCATACATCTAGATGTCATTTAAGGCATACAACTAGAGGTCATTAATTGCATACAACTAGAGGTCGTTAATGGCATACACCTAGATGTCATTTAAGGCATACAACTAGAGGTCATTAATTGCATACAACTAGAGGTCGTTAATGGCATACAGCTAGATATCATTTATGGCATACACCTAGATGTCATTTAAGGCATACAACTAGAGGTCATTAATTGCATACAACTAGAGGTCGTTAATGGCATACACCTAGATGTCATTTAAGGCATACAACTAGAGGTCATTAATTGCATACAACTAGAGGTCGTTAATGGCATACAGCTAGATATCATTTATGGCATACACCTAGATGTCATTTAAGGCATACAACTAGAGGTCATTAATTGCATACAGCTAGAGGTCTTTAATGGCATACATCTAGATGTCATTTATGGCATACATCTAGATGTCATTTAAGGCATACAACTAGAGGTCATTAATTGCATACAACTAGAGGTCGTTAATGGCATACACCTAGATGTCATTTAAGGCATACAACTAGAGGTCATTAATTGCATACAGCTAGATGTCATTAATGGCATACAGCTAGAGGTCTTTAATGGCATACATCTAGATGTCATTTATGGCATACATCTAGATGTCATTTAAGGCATACAACTAGAGGTCATTAATTGCATACAACTAGAGGTCGTTAATGGCATACATCTAGATGTCATTTATGGCATACACCTAGATGTCATTTAAGGCATACAACTAGAGGTCATTAATTGCATACAGCTAGATGTCATTAATGGCATACTGCTAGAGGTCTTTAATGGCATACATCTAGATGTCATTTATGGCATACATCTAGATGTCATTTAAGGCATACAACTAGAGGTCATTAATTGCATACAACTAGAGGTCATTAATTGCATACAACTAAAGGTCATTAATTGCATACAGCTAGATGTCTTTAATGGCATACATCTAGATGTCATTTATGGCATACATCTAGATGTCATTTAAGGCATACAACTAGAGGTCATTAATTGCATACAGCTAGAGGTCTTTAATGGCATACATCTAGATGTCATTTATGGCATACATCTAGATGTCATTTAAGGCATACAACTAGAGGTCATTAATTGCATACAACTAGAGGTCGTTAATGGCATACACCTAGATGTCATTTAAGGCATACAACTAGAGGTCATTAATTGCATACAGCTAGATGTCATTAATGGCATACAGCTAGAGGTCTTTAATGGCATACATCTAGATGTCATTTATGGCATACACCTAGATGTCATTTAAGGCATACAACTAGAGGTCATTAATTGCATACAGCTAGATGTCATTAATGGCATACAGCTAGATATCATTTACGGCATACAACTAGAGGTCATTAATGGCATACAGCTAGATGTCATTTAAGACATACAACTAGAGGTCATTAATGGCATACAGCTAGAGGTCATTTATGGCATACAGCTAGAGGTCGTTAATGGCATACATCTAGATGTCATTTACGGCATACAACTAGAGGTCATTAATGGCATACAGCTAGATATCATTTACGGCATACAACTAGAGGTCATTAATGGCATACAGCTAGATGTCATTTACGGCATACAACTAGAGGTCATTTATGGCATACAGCTAGATGTCATTTACGGCATACAACTAGAGGTCATTAATGGCATACAGCTAGAGGTCATTTATGGCATACAACTAGAGGTCATTAATGGCATACAGCTAGATGTCATTTATGGCATACAACTAGAGGTCATTAATGGCATACAGCTAGATGCCATTAATGGCATACAGCTAGATGTCATTAATGGCATACAGCTAGAGGTCATTTATGGCATACAACTAGAGGTCATTAATGGCATACAGCTAGATGTCATTTACGGCATACATCTAGATGTCATTTATGGCATACAACTAGAGGTCATTAATGGCATACAGCTAGATGCCATTAATGGCATACAGCTAGATGTCATTAATGGCATACAGCTAGATGTCATTTACGGCATACAACTAGAGGTCATTAATGGCATACAGCTAGATGTCATTTACGGCATACATCTAGATGTCATTTATGTCATACAACTAGAGGTCATTAATGGCATACAGCTAGATGTCATTTATGGCATACATCTAGATGTCATTTATGGCATACAACTAGATGTCATTAATGGCATACAGCTAGAGGTCATTTATGGCATACAGCTAGAGGTCGTTAATGGCATACAGCTAGAGGTCATTTATGGCATACAACTAGATGTCATTAATGGCATACAGCTAGATGTCATTAATGGCATACAGCTAGAGGTCATTTATGGCATACAGCTAGAGGTCGTTAATGGCATACAGCTAGATGTCATTAATGGCATACAGCTAGATGTCATTTATGGCATACAACTAGAGGTCATTAATGGCATACAACTAGAGGTCATTAATGGCATACAACTAGATGTCATTAATGGCATACAGCTAGATGTCATTAATGGCATACAACTAGAGGTCATTAATGGCATACAACTAGATGTCATTAATGGCATACAGCTAGATGTCATTTACGGCATACAACTAGAGGTCATTAATGGCATACAGCTAGAGGTCATTTATGGCATACAACTAGAGGTCATTAATGGCATACAGCTAGATGTCATTTATGGCATACAACTAGAGGTCATTAATGGCATACAGCTAGATGCCATTAATGGCAGACAGCTAGATGTCATTAATGGCATACAGCTAGATGTCATTTACGGCATACAACTAGAGGTCATTAATGGCATACAGCTAGATGTCATTTATGGCATACAGCTAGATGTCATTAATGGCATACAGCTAGAGGTCATTTATGGCATACAGCTAGAGGTCGTTAATGGCATACAACTAGATGTCATTAATGGCATACAGCTAGAGGTCATTTATGGCATACAGCTAGAGGTCGTTAATGGCATACAGCTAGATGTCATTAATGGCATACAGCTAGATGTCATTTATGGCATACAACTAGAGGTCATTAATGGCATACAACTAGAGGTCATTAATGGCATACATCTAGATGTCATTAATGGCATACAGCTAGATGTCATTAATGGCATACAGCTAGAGGTCATTTATGGCATACAGCTAGAGGTCGTTAATGGCATACAGCTAGATGTCATTAATGGCATACAGCTAGATGTCATTTATGGCATACAACTAGAGGTCATTAATGGCATACAGCTAGAGGTCATTTATGTCATACAACTAGAGGTCATTAATGGCATACAGCTAGATGTCATTAATGGCATACAGCTAGAGGTCGTTAATGGCATACATCTAGATGTCATTTATGGCATACACCTAGATGTCATTTAAGGCATACAACTAGAGGTCATTAATGGCATACAGCTAGATGTCATTTAAGGCATACAGCTAGATGTCATTAATGGCATACAGCTAGATGTCATTAATGGCATACAACTAGAGGTCATTAATGGCATACAGCTAGATGTCATTAATGGCATACAGCTAGAGGTCGTTAATGGCATACATCTAGATGTCATTTATGGCATACACCTAGATGTCATTTAAGGCATACAACTAGAGGTCATTAATGGCATACAGCTAGATGTCATTTAAGGCATACAGCTAGATGTCATTAATGGCATACAGCTAGATGTCATTAATGGCATACAACTAGAGGTCATTAATGGCATACAGCTAGATGTCATTAATGGCATACAACTAGAGGTCATTAATGGCATACAACTAGAGGTCATTAATGGCATACAGCTAGATGTCATTAATGGCATACAACTAGATGTCATTTAAGGCATACAACTAGAGGTCATTAATGGCATACAGCTAGTTGTCATTTAAGGCATACAGCTAGAGGTCGTTAATGGCATACATCTAGATGTCATTTAAGGCATACACCTAGATGTCATTTAAGGCATACAGCTAGAGGTCATTAATGGCATACAGCTAGATGTCATTAATGGCATACAACTAGAGGTCATTAATGGCATACAACTAGAGGTCATTAATGGCATACAGCTAGATGTCATTAATGGCATACAACTAGATGTCATTAATTGCATACAGCTAGATGTCATTAATGGCATACAGCTAGAGGTCATTTACGGCATACAACTAGAGGTCATTAATGGCATACAGCTAGATGTCATTTACGGCATACAACTAGAGGTCATTAATGGCATACAGCTAGATGTCATTAATGGCATACAGCTAGATGTCATTTACGGCATACAACTAGAGGTCATTAATGGCATACAGCTAGATGTCATTAATGGCATACAACTAGATGTTATTAATTGCATACAGCTAGATGTCATTAATGGCATACAGCTAGAGGTCATTTACGGCATACAACTAGAGGTCATTAATGGCATACAGCTAGATGTCATTTACGGCATACAGCTAGAGGTCATTAATGGCATACAGCTAGATGTCATTAATGGCATACAGCTAGATGTCATTTACGGCATACAACTAGAGGTCATTAATGGCATACAGCTAGATGTCATTTACGGCATACAGCTAGAGGTCATTTATGGCATACAACTAGAGGTCATTAATGGCATACATCTAGATGTCATTAAAGGCATACAACTAGAGGTCATTAATGGCATACATCTAGATGTCATTAAAGGCATACAACTAGAGGTCATTAATGGCATACAGCTAGAGGTCATTTATGGCATACAGCTAGATGTCATTAATGGCATACAGCTAGATGTCATTTATGGCATACAACTAGATGTCATTAATGGCATACAGCTAGATGTCATTAATGGCATACAGCTAGATGTCATTTATGGCATACAGCTAGATGTCATTTATGGCATACAACTAGAGGTCATTTATGGCATACATCTAGATGTAATTTAAGGCATACAACTAGAGGTCATTAATGGCATACAACTAGAGGTCATTAATGGCATACATCTAGATGTCATTTAACCCTTTAAGACCTACCATAGAACCAAGTCCGCCAGAGCTTATATTATATTTTTACATGCTGTAGTGCCAATTTTGGGAGCATTTCAAGTTGATATACATCAATACAACCATTACAGCCCAAATTTTAATAATATGTATGCATTAAGTGCATAGTAATTACATGAATTGCAAAAAAGTGCAATAAACTAAAAAAAACCTGAAAATCGTTTTTGTTTTTTTAACACATATTTCTAGTTAGAGAAATTTAAGAGGCTTATCCCTCAAAACTGTAAATACAAAAAAGTTGCACAAACTAGTTTCCCACCACAGGAAATTTATTTGAAGTGTCTTCATAGTTTTACTTTTGAAATACACCAATTTTTATATACAGCAGGAAAAACGAAAATAAATATTATAGTGCAAATTTGCAAAAAAGCAGCATATGCATCAAAATAAACTATTTCCAGCAGTGCAATTTGAGTTCTAAGCATCCCAGAAACGACACAGAAAGTCATAAAGTCAAAGATAACTTTTAAAAACACCATTACAGGCTCTGAGGCCCTGACAGTAAAAAAAAACTACATTTCCGCGAAAATGACGTCACTTCCGGTTTCGGGCAGGAAATGGCGGACATGCGAAAGTTCGCGCTGACGTCTATTCCAACGTAGGAAGTGTTATGAACAGCTGATCGACTCGGCAAAGCGTGTTTCTGGAATATTATGTTTTTGTTGCTGCAAGCGCTTTTTATGCAGTTTTTGCAAAGCTATATGTGGAAGAAAACCGTGACCTAGGACAAGCTGATGGCATAAGATGTAAGTACAACTTCTCCGGTTTCATATGCAAAAAAAATTATTGCGCTAGCTTACGTGGTTGCAGTGATACAGGGATTTAAAAATAGATACGCAAATCGTAGCGGTGGCGCTACGCTCGGCTCTAAAGGGTTAAGGCATACAACTAGAGGTCATTAATGGCATACAACTAGAGGTCATTAATGGCATACAGCTAGAGGTCATTTAAGGCATACAAATAGAGGTCATTAATGGCATACAGCTAGAGGTCATTTATGGCATACAACTAGAGGTCATTAATGGCATACAGCTAGAGGTCATTTAAGGCATACAAATAGAGGTCATTAATGGCATACAGCTAGAGGTCATTAATGGCATACAACTAGAGGTCATTAATGGCATACAGCTAGAGGTCATTTAAGGCATACATCTAGATGTCATTAATGGCATACAGCTAGAGGTCATTTAAGGCATACATCTAGATGTCATTAATGGCATACAGCTAGATGTCATTTAAGGCATACAAATAGAGGTCATTAATGGCATACAGCTAGAGGTCATTTAAGGCATACATCTAGATGTCATTAATGGCATACATCTAGATGTCATTTAAGGCATACAAATAGAGGTCATTAATGGCATACAGCTAGAGGTCATTAATGGCATACAACTAGAGGTCATTAATGGCATACAGCTAGAGGTCATTTAAGGCATACATCTAGATGTCATTAATGGCATACAGCTAGAGGTCATTTAAGGCATACATCTAGATGTCATTAATGGCATACAGCTAGATGTCATTAATGGCATACAACTAGAGGTCATTTATGGCATACATCTAGATGTAATTTAAGGCATACAACTAGAGGTCATTAATGGCATACAACTAGAGGTCATTAATGGCATACATCTAGATGTCATTTAAGGCATACAAATAGATGTCATTAATGGCATACAGCTAGAGGTCATTTATGGCATACAACTAGAAGTCATTAATGGCATACAGCTAGAGGTCATTTATGGAATACAGCTAGATGTCATTTATGGCATACAACTAGAAGTCATTAATGGCATACAGCTAGAGGTCATTTATGGCATACAACTAGAAGTCATTAATGGCATACAGCTAGAGGTCATTTATGGAATACAGCTAGAGGTCATTAATGGCATACAGCTAGATGTCATTTAAGGCATACAGCTAGAGGTCATTTATGGCATACAGCTAGAGGTCATTTATGGAATACAGCTAGATGTCATTAATGGCATACAGCTAGATGTCATTTATGGCATACAACTAGAGGTCATTAATGGCATACAGCTAGATGTCATTTATGGCATACAACTAGATGTCATTAATGGCATACAGCTAGATGTCATTTATGGCATACAACTAGAGGTCATTAATGGCATACAGCTAGAGGTCATTTATGGAATACAGCTAGATGTCATTAATGGCATACAGCTAGATGTCATTTATGGCATACAACTAGAGGTCATTAATGGCATACAACTAGAGGTCATTAATGGCATACAGCTAGATGTCATTTATGGCATACAGCTAGATGTCATTAATGGCATACAGCTAGATGTCATTTAAGGCATACAGCTAGATGTCATTTATGGCATACAACTAGAGGTCATTAATGGCATACAACTAGAGGTCATTAATTGCATACAACTAGATGTCATTAATGGCATACATCTAGATGTCATTTAAGGCATACAGCTAGATGTCATCAATGGCATACAGCTAGATATCATTTACGGCATACAACTAGAGGTCATTAATGGCATACATCTAGATGTCATTTAAGGCATACAGCTAGATGTCATTTAAGGCATACAAATAGAGGTCATTAATGGCATACAGCTAGAGGTCATTAATGGCATACAACTAGAGGTCATTAATGGCATACAGCTAGAGGTCATTTAAGGCATACATCTAGATGTCATTAATGGCATACAGCTAGAGGTCATTTAAGGCATACAGCTAGATGTCATTTAAGGCATACAAATAGAGGTCATTAATGGCATACAGCTAGAGGTCATTAATGGCATACAGCTAGATGTCATTAATGGCATACAGCTAGATGTCATTTATGGCATACAACTAGATGTAATTCAAGGCATACAGCTAGAGGTCATTTAAGGCATACATCTAGATGTCATTAATGGCATACAGCTAGAGGTCATTAATGGCATACAGCTAGATGTCATTAATGGCATACAGCTAGAGGTTATTAATGGCATACAGCTAGATGTCATTAATGGCATACAGCTAGAGGTCATTAATGGCATACAGCTAGATGTCATTAATGGCATACAGCTAGAGGTCATTAATGGCATACAGCTAGATGTCATTAATGGCATACAGCTAGAGGTTATTAATGGCATACAGCTAGATGTCATTAATGGCATACAGCTAGATGTCATTTATGGCATACAACTAGAGGTCATTAATGGCATACAGCTAGATGTCATTAATGGCATACAGCTAGATGTCATTTATGGCATACAACTAGAGGTTATTAATGGCATACAGCTAGATGTCATTAATGGCATACAGCTAGATGTCATTTATGGCATACAACTAGAGGTCATTAATGGCATACAGCTAGAGGTCATTTAAGGCATACATCTAGATGTCATTAATGGCATACAGCTAGAGGTCATTTAAGGCATACAACTAGATGTCATTAATGGCATACAGCTAGATGTCATTAATGGCATACAGCTAGAGGTCATTAATGGCATACAGCTAGAGGTCATTTAAGGCATACATCTAGATGTCATTAATGGCATACAGCTAGAGGTCATTTAAGGCATACATCTAGATGTCATTAATGGCATACAGCTAGAGGTCATTTATGGCATACAGCTAGAGGTCATTTAAGGCATACATCTAGATGTCATTAATGGCATACATCTAGATGTCATTTAAGGCATACAAATAGAGGTCATTAATGGCATACAGCTAGAGGTCATTAATGGCATACAACTAGAGGTCATTAATGGCATACAGCTAGAGGTCATTTAAGGCATACATCTAGATGTCATTAATGGCATACATCTAGATGTCATTTAAGGCATACAAATAGAGGTCATTAATGGCATACAGCTAGAGGTCATTAATGGCATACAACTAGAGGTCATTAATGGCATACAGCTAGAGGTCATTTAAGGCATACATCTAGATGTCATTAATGGCATACAGCTAGAGGTCATTTAAGGCATACATCTAGATGTCATTAATGGCATACAGCTAGATGTCATTAATGGCATACAGCTAGATGTCATTTATGGCATACAACTAGAGGTCATTTATGGCATACATCTAGATGTAATTTAAGGCATACAACTAGAGGTCATTAATGGCATACAACTAGAGGTCATTAATGGCATACATCTAGATGTCATTTAAGGCATACAAATAGAGGTCATTAATGGCATACAGCTAGAGGTCATTTATGGCATACAACTAGAAGTCATTAATGGCATACAGCTAGAGGTCATTTATGGAATACAGCTAGATGTCATTTATGGCATACAACTAGAAGTCATTAATGGCATACAGCTAGAGGTCATTTATGGCATACAACTAGAAGTCATTAATGGCATACAGCTAGAGGTCATTTATGGAATACAGCTAGAGGTCATTAATGGCATACAGCTAGATGTCATTTAAGGCATACAGCTAGAGGTCATTTATGGCATACAACTAGAGGTCATTAATGGCATACAGCTAGAGGTCATTTATGGAATACAGCTAGATGTCATTAATGGCATACAGCTAGATGTCATTTATGGCATACAACTAGAGGTCATTAATGGCATACAACTAGAGGTCATTAATGGCATACAGCTAGAGGTCATTTATGGAATACAGCTAGATGTCATTAATGGCATACAGCTAGATGTCATTTATGGCATACAGCTAGATGTCATTTATGGCATACAGCTAGATGTCATTTAAGGCATACAGCTAGATGTCATTAATGGCATACAACTAGAGGTCATTAATTGCATACAACTAGAGGTCATTAATGGCATACATCTAGATGTCATTTAAGGCATACAGCTAGATGTCATCAATGGCATACAGCTAGATATCATTTACGGCATACAGCTAGAGGTCATTTACGGCATACAGCTAGAGGTCGTTAATGGCATACAGCTAGAGGTCATTAATTGCATACAACTAGAGGTCGTTAATGGCATACAGCTAGATGTCATTTAAGGCATACAGCTAGATGTCATTAATGGCATACAGCTAGATGTCATTAATGGCATACAACTAGAGGTCATTAATTGCATACAACTAGAGGTCGTTAATGGCATACAGCTAGATGTCATTTAAGGCATACAGCTAGATGTCATTAATGGCATACAGCTAGATGTCATTTAAGGCATACAACTAGAGGTCATTAATGGCATACAGCTAGAGGTCATTTATGGCATACAGCTAGAGGTCGTTAATGGCATACAGCTAGATGTCATTAATTTCATACAGCTAGATGTCATTAATGGCATACAGCTAGATGTCATTTATGGCATACAACTAGAGGTCATTAATGGCATACAGCTAGATGTCATTAATTTCATACAGCTAGATGTCATTTATGGCATACAACTAGAGGTCATTAATGGCATACAGCTAGAGGTCATTTATGTCATACAACTAGAGGTCATTAATGGCATACAGCTAGATGTCATTTAAGGCATACAGCTAGATGTCATCAATGGCATACAACTAGAGGTCATTAATGGCATACAGCTAGAGGTCATTTACGGCATACAGCTAGAGGTCGTTAATGGCATACAGCTAGATGTCATTAATGGCATACAACTAGAGGTCATTAATTGCATACAACTAGAGGTCGTTAATGGCATACAGCTAGATGTCATTTAAGGCATACAGCTAGATGTCATTAATGGCATACAGCTAGATGTCATTTAAGGCATACAACTAGAGGTCATTAATGGCATACAGCTAGAGGTCATTTATGGCATACAGCTCGAGGTCGTTAATGGCATACAGCTAGATGTCATTAATTTCATACAGCTAGATGTCATTAATGGCATACAGCTAGATGTCATTTATGGCATACAACTAGAGGTCATTAATGGCATACAGCTAGATGTCATTAATTTCATACAGCTAGATGTCATTTATGGCATACAACTAGAGGTCATTAATGGCATACAGCTAGAGGTCATTTATGTCATACAACTAGAGGTCATTAATGGCATACAGCTAGATGTCATTAATGGCATACAGCTAGATGTCATTTATGGCATACAGCTAGAGGTCATTTATGGCATACAACTAGAGGTCATTAACGGCATACAGCTAGATGTCATTAATTTCATACAGCTAGATGTCATTTATGGCATACAGCTAGAGATCATTTATGTCATACAACTAGAGGTCATTAATGGCATACAGCTAGAGGTCATTTATGGCATACAACTAGAGGTCATTAACGGCATACAGCTAGATGTCATTAATTTCATACAGCTAGATGTCATTTATGGCATACAGCTAGAGATCATTTATGTCATACAACTAGAGGTCATTAATGGCATACAGCTAGATGTCATTAATGGCATACAGCTAGATGTCATTTACGGCATACAACTAGAGGTCATTAATGGCATACAGCTAGAGGTCATTTATGGCATACAACTAGAGGTCATTAATGGCATACAGCTAGATGTCATTTACGGCATACAACTAGAGGTCATTTATGGCATACAGCTAGATGTCATTTACGGCATACAACTAGAGGTCATTAATGGCATACAGCTAGAGGTCATTTATGGCATACAACTAGAGGTCATTAATGGCATACAGCTAGATGTCATTTATGGCATACAACTAGAGGTCATTAATGGCATACAACTAGAGGTCATTAATGGCATACAGCTAGAGGTCATTTATGGAATACAGCTAGATGTCATTAATGGCATACAGCTAGATGTCATTTATGGCATACAGCTAGATGTCATTTATGGCATACAGCTAGATGTCATTTAAGGCATACAGCTAGATGTCATTAATGGCATACAACTAGAGGTCATTAATTGCATACAACTAGAGGTCATTAATGGCATACATCTAGATGTCATTTAAGGCATACAGCTAGATGTCATCAATGGCATACAGCTAGATATCATTTACGGCATACAGCTAGAGGTCATTTACGGCATACAGCTAGAGGTCGTTAATGGCATACAGCTAGATGTCATTAATGGCATACAACTAGAGGTCATTAATTGCATACAACTAGAGGTCGTTAATGGCATACAGCTAGATGTCATTTAAGGCATACAGCTAGATGTCATTAATGGCATACAGCTAGATGTCATTTAAGGCATACAACTAGAGGTCATTAATGGCATACAGCTAGAGGTCATTTATGGCATACAGCTAGAGGTCGTTAATGGCATACAGCTAGATGTCATTAATTTCATACAGCTAGATGTCATTAATGGCATACAGCTAGATGTCATTTATGGCATACAACTAGAGGTCATTAATGGCATACAGCTAGATGTCATTAATTTCATACAGCTAGATGTCATTTATGGCATACAACTAGAGGTCATTAATGGCATACAGCTAGAGGTCATTTATGTCATACAACTAGAGGTCATTAATGGCATACAGCTAGATGTCATTTAAGGCATACAGCTAGATGTCATCAATGGCATACAACTAGAGGTCATTAATGGCATACAGCTAGAGGTCATTTACGGCATACAGCTAGAGGTCGTTAATGGCATACAGCTAGATGTCATTAATGGCATACAACTAGAGGTCATTAATTGCATACAACTAGAGGTCGTTAATGGCATACAGCTAGATGTCATTAATTTCATACAGCTAGATGTCATTTATGGCATACAACTAGAGGTCATTAATGGCATACAGCTAGAGGTCATTTATGGCATACAACTAGAGGTCATTAATTTCATACAGCTAGATGTCATTTATGGCATACAACTAGAGGTCATTAATTTCATACAGCTAGATGTCATTTATGGCATACAACTAGAGGTCATTAATGGCATACAGCTAGATGTCATTTATGGCATACAACTAGATGTCATTAATTTCATACAGCTAGATGTCATTTATGGCATACAACTAGAGGTCATTAATGGCATACAGCTAGAGGTCATTTATGTCATACAACTAGAGGTCATTAATGGCATACAGCTAGATGTCATTAATGGCATACAGCTAGATGTCATTTATGGCATACAACTAGAGGTCATTAATGGCATACAGCTAGATGTCATTTATGGCATACAACTAGAGGTCATTAACGGCATACAGCTAGATGTCATTAATTTCATACAGCTAGATGTCATTAATGGCATACAACTAGAGGTCATTAATGGCATACAACTAGAGGTCATTAATGGCATACAACTAGAGGTCATTAATGGCATACAACTAGAGGTCATTAATGGCATACATCTAGATGTCATTTATGGCATACAGCTAGATGTCATTTACGGCATACAACTAGAGGTCATTAATGGCATACAGCTAGAGGTCATTTATGGCATACAACTAGAGGTCATTAATGGCATACAGCTAGATGTCATTTATGGCATACAACTAGAGGTCATTAATGGCATACAGCTAGATGTCATTAATGGCATACAGCTAGAGGTCATTAATGGCATACAACTAGAGGTCATTAATGGCATACAGCTAGATGTCATTTATGGCATACAACTAGAGGTCATTAATGGCATACAGCTAGATGTCATTAATGGCATACAGCTAGAGGTCATTTATGGCATACAACTAGAGGTCATTAATGGCATACAGCTAGATGTCATTTATGGCATACAACTAGAGGTCATTAATGGCATACAGCTAGAGGTCATTTATGGCATACAACTAGAGGTCATTAATGGCATACATCTAGATGTCATTAAAGGCATACAACTAGAGGTCATTAATGGCATACAGCTAGAGGTCATTTATGGCATACAGCTAGATGTCATTAATGGCATACAGCTAGATGTCATTTATGGCATACAACTAGAGGTCATTAATGGCATACAGCTAGATGTCATTAATGGCATACAGCTAGAGGTCATTTACGGCATACAACTAGAGGTCATTTATGGCATACAGCTAGATGTCATTTACGGCATACAGCTAGATGTCATTTACGGCATACAACTAGAGGTCATTAATGGCATACAGCTAGAGGTCATTTATGGCATACAACTAGAGGTCATTAATGGCATACACCTAGATGTCATTAAAGGCATACAACTAGAGGTCATTAATGGCATACAGCTAGAGGTCATTTATGGCATACAGCTAGATGTCATTAATGGCATACAGCTAGAGGTCATTTATGGCATACAACTAGAGGTCATTAATGGCATACAGCTACATGTCATTTATGGCATACAACTAGAGGTCATTTATGGCATACAACTAGAAGTCATTAATGGCATACAGCTAGAGGTCATTTATGGAATACAGCTAGAGGTCATTAATGGCATACAGCTAGATGTCATTTAAGGCATACAGCTAGAGGTCATTTATGGCATACAGCTAGAGGTCATTTATGGAATACAGCTAGATGTCATTAATGGCATACAGCTAGATGTCATTTATGGCATACAACTAGAGGTCATTAATGGCATACAGCTAGATGTCATTTATGGCATACAACTAGATGTCATTAATGGCATACAGCTAGATGTCATTTATGGCATACAACTAGAGGTCATTAATGGCATACAGCTAGAGGTCATTTATGGAATACAGCTAGATGTCATTAATGGCATACAGCTAGATGTCATTTATGGCATACAACTAGAGGTCATTAATGGCATACAACTAGAGGTCATTAATGGCATACAGCTAGATGTCATTTATGGCATACAGCTAGATGTCATTAATGGCATACAGCTAGATGTCATTTAAGGCATACAGCTAGATGTCATTTATGGCATACAACTAGAGGTCATTAATGGCATACAACTAGAGGTCATTAATTGCATACAACTAGATGTCATTAATGGCATACATCTAGATGTCATTTAAGGCATACAGCTAGATGTCATCAATGGCATACAGCTAGATATCATTTACGGCATACAACTAGAGGTCATTAATGGCATACATCTAGATGTCATTTAAGGCATACAGCTAGATGTCATTTAAGGCATACAAATAGAGGTCATTAATGGCATACAGCTAGAGGTCATTAATGGCATACAACTAGAGGTCATTAATGGCATACAGCTAGAGGTCATTTAAGGCATACATCTAGATGTCATTAATGGCATACAGCTAGAGGTCATTTAAGGCATACAGCTAGATGTCATTTAAGGCATACAAATAGAGGTCATTAATGGCATACAGCTAGAGGTCATTAATGGCATACAGCTAGATGTCATTAATGGCATACAGCTAGATGTCATTTATGGCATACAACTAGATGTAATTCAAGGCATACAGCTAGAGGTCATTTAAGGCATACATCTAGATGTCATTAATGGCATACAGCTAGAGGTCATTAATGGCATACAGCTAGATGTCATTAATGGCATACAGCTAGAGGTTATTAATGGCATACAGCTAGATGTCATTAATGGCATACAGCTAGAGGTCATTAATGGCATACAGCTAGATGTCATTAATGGC
Organism: Pelmatolapia mariae; assembly: GCF_036321145.2. Lineage (NCBI taxonomy): Eukaryota > Metazoa > Chordata > Actinopteri > Cichliformes > Cichlidae > Pelmatolapia > Pelmatolapia mariae. Next base: position 18,423,244 of record NC_086228.1, on the reverse strand, counting down.
ATACAGCTAGAGGTCATTAATGGCATACAGCTAGATGTCATTAATGGCATACAGCTAGAGGTTATTAATGGCATACAGCTAGATGTCATTAATGGCATACAGCTAGATGTCATTTATGGCATACAACTAGAGGTCATTAATGGCATACAGCTAGATGTCATTTATGGCATACATCTAGATGTAATTTAAGGCATACAGCTAGAGGTCATTTAAGGCATACATCTAGATGTCATTAATGGCATACAGCTAGAGGTCATTTAAGGCATACAACTAGATGTCATTAATGGCATACAGCTAGATGTCATTAATGGCATACAGCTAGAGGTCATTAATGGCATACAGCTAGAGGTCATTTAAGGCATACATCTAGATGTCATTAATGGCATACAGCTAGAGGTCATTTAAGGCATACATCTAGATGTCATTAATGGCATACAGCTAGAGGTCATTTATGGCATACAGCTAGAGGTCATTTAAGGCATACATCTAGATGTCATTAATGGCATACATCTAGATGTCATTTAAGGCATACAAATAGAGGTCATTAATGGCATACAGCTAGAGGTCATTAATGGCATACAACTAGAGGTCATTAATGGCATACAGCTAGAGGTCATTTAAGGCATACATCTAGATGTCATTAATGGCATACATCTAGATGTCATTTAAGGCATACAAATAGAGGTCATTAATGGCATACAGCTAGAGGTCATTAATGGCATACAACTAGAGGTCATTAATGGCATACAGCTAGAGGTCATTTAAGGCATACATCTAGATGTCATTAATGGCATACAGCTAGAGGTCATTTAAGGCATACATCTAGATGTCATTAATGGCATACAGCTAGATGTCATTAATGGCATACAGCTAGATGTCATTTATGGCATACAACTAGAGGTCATTTATGGCATACATCTAGATGTAATTTAAGGCATACAACTAGAGGTCATTAATGGCATACAACTAGAGGTCATTAATGGCATACATCTAGATGTCATTTAAGGCATACAAATAGAGGTCATTAATGGCATACAGCTAGAGGTCATTTATGGCATACAACTAGAAGTCATTAATGGCATACAGCTAGAGGTCATTTATGGAATACAGCTAGATGTCATTTATGGCATACAACTAGAAGTCATTAATGGCATACAGCTAGAGGTCATTTATGGCATACAACTAGAAGTCATTAATGGCATACAGCTAGAGGTCATTTATGGAATACAGCTAGAGGTCATTAATGGCATACAGCTAGATGTCATTTAAGGCATACAGCTAGAGGTCATTTATGGCATACAACTAGAGGTCATTAATGGCATACAGCTAGAGGTCATTTATGGAATACAGCTAGATGTCATTAATGGCATACAGCTAGATGTCATTTATGGCATACAACTAGAGGTCATTAATGGCATACAACTAGAGGTCATTAATGGCATACAGCTAGAGGTCATTTATGGAATACAGCTAGATGTCATTAATGGCATACAGCTAGATGTCATTTATGGCATACAGCTAGATGTCATTTATGGCATACAGCTAGATGTCATTTAAGGCATACAGCTAGATGTCATTAATGGCATACAACTAGAGGTCATTAATTGCATACAACTAGAGGTCATTAATGGCATACATCTAGATGTCATTTAAGGCATACAGCTAGATGTCATCAATGGCATACAGCTAGATATCATTTACGGCATACAGCTAGAGGTCATTTACGGCATACAGCTAGAGGTCGTTAATGGCATACAGCTAGAGGTCATTAATTGCATACAACTAGAGGTCGTTAATGGCATACAGCTAGATGTCATTTAAGGCATACAGCTAGATGTCATTAATGGCATACAGCTAGATGTCATTAATGGCATACAACTAGAGGTCATTAATTGCATACAACTAGAGGTCGTTAATGGCATACAGCTAGATGTCATTTAAGGCATACAGCTAGATGTCATTAATGGCATACAGCTAGATGTCATTTAAGGCATACAACTAGAGGTCATTAATGGCATACAGCTAGAGGTCATTTATGGCATACAGCTAGAGGTCGTTAATGGCATACAGCTAGATGTCATTAATTTCATACAGCTAGATGTCATTAATGGCATACAGCTAGATGTCATTTATGGCATACAACTAGAGGTCATTAATGGCATACAGCTAGATGTCATTAATTTCATACAGCTAGATGTCATTTATGGCATACAACTAGAGGTCATTAATGGCATACAGCTAGAGGTCATTTATGTCATACAACTAGAGGTCATTAATGGCATACAGCTAGATGTCATTTAAGGCATACAGCTAGATGTCATCAATGGCATACAACTAGAGGTCATTAATGGCATACAGCTAGAGGTCATTTACGGCATACAGCTAGAGGTCGTTAATGGCATACAGCTAGATGTCATTAATGGCATACAACTAGAGGTCATTAATTGCATACAACTAGAGGTCGTTAATGGCATACAGCTAGATGTCATTTAAGGCATACAGCTAGATGTCATTAATGGCATACAGCTAGATGTCATTTAAGGCATACAACTAGAGGTCATTAATGGCATACAGCTAGAGGTCATTTATGGCATACAGCTCGAGGTCGTTAATGGCATACAGCTAGATGTCATTAATTTCATACAGCTAGATGTCATTAATGGCATACAGCTAGATGTCATTTATGGCATACAACTAGAGGTCATTAATGGCATACAGCTAGATGTCATTAATTTCATACAGCTAGATGTCATTTATGGCATACAACTAGAGGTCATTAATGGCATACAGCTAGAGGTCATTTATGTCATACAACTAGAGGTCATTAATGGCATACAGCTAGATGTCATTAATGGCATACAGCTAGATGTCATTTATGGCATACAGCTAGAGGTCATTTATGGCATACAACTAGAGGTCATTAACGGCATACAGCTAGATGTCATTAATTTCATACAGCTAGATGTCATTTATGGCATACAGCTAGAGATCATTTATGTCATACAACTAGAGGTCATTAATGGCATACAGCTAGAGGTCATTTATGGCATACAACTAGAGGTCATTAACGGCATACAGCTAGATGTCATTAATTTCATACAGCTAGATGTCATTTATGGCATACAGCTAGAGATCATTTATGTCATACAACTAGAGGTCATTAATGGCATACAGCTAGATGTCATTAATGGCATACAGCTAGATGTCATTTACGGCATACAACTAGAGGTCATTAATGGCATACAGCTAGAGGTCATTTATGGCATACAACTAGAGGTCATTAATGGCATACAGCTAGATGTCATTTACGGCATACAACTAGAGGTCATTTATGGCATACAGCTAGATGTCATTTACGGCATACAACTAGAGGTCATTAATGGCATACAGCTAGAGGTCATTTATGGCATACAACTAGAGGTCATTAATGGCATACAGCTAGATGTCATTTATGGCATACAACTAGAGGTCATTAATGGCATACAACTAGAGGTCATTAATGGCATACAGCTAGAGGTCATTTATGGAATACAGCTAGATGTCATTAATGGCATACAGCTAGATGTCATTTATGGCATACAGCTAGATGTCATTTATGGCATACAGCTAGATGTCATTTAAGGCATACAGCTAGATGTCATTAATGGCATACAACTAGAGGTCATTAATTGCATACAACTAGAGGTCATTAATGGCATACATCTAGATGTCATTTAAGGCATACAGCTAGATGTCATCAATGGCATACAGCTAGATATCATTTACGGCATACAGCTAGAGGTCATTTACGGCATACAGCTAGAGGTCGTTAATGGCATACAGCTAGATGTCATTAATGGCATACAACTAGAGGTCATTAATTGCATACAACTAGAGGTCGTTAATGGCATACAGCTAGATGTCATTTAAGGCATACAGCTAGATGTCATTAATGGCATACAGCTAGATGTCATTTAAGGCATACAACTAGAGGTCATTAATGGCATACAGCTAGAGGTCATTTATGGCATACAGCTAGAGGTCGTTAATGGCATACAGCTAGATGTCATTAATTTCATACAGCTAGATGTCATTAATGGCATACAGCTAGATGTCATTTATGGCATACAACTAGAGGTCATTAATGGCATACAGCTAGATGTCATTAATTTCATACAGCTAGATGTCATTTATGGCATACAACTAGAGGTCATTAATGGCATACAGCTAGAGGTCATTTATGTCATACAACTAGAGGTCATTAATGGCATACAGCTAGATGTCATTTAAGGCATACAGCTAGATGTCATCAATGGCATACAACTAGAGGTCATTAATGGCATACAGCTAGAGGTCATTTACGGCATACAGCTAGAGGTCGTTAATGGCATACAGCTAGATGTCATTAATGGCATACAACTAGAGGTCATTAATTGCATACAACTAGAGGTCGTTAATGGCATACAGCTAGATGTCATTAATTTCATACAGCTAGATGTCATTTATGGCATACAACTAGAGGTCATTAATGGCATACAGCTAGAGGTCATTTATGGCATACAACTAGAGGTCATTAATTTCATACAGCTAGATGTCATTTATGGCATACAACTAGAGGTCATTAATTTCATACAGCTAGATGTCATTTATGGCATACAACTAGAGGTCATTAATGGCATACAGCTAGATGTCATTTATGGCATACAACTAGATGTCATTAATTTCATACAGCTAGATGTCATTTATGGCATACAACTAGAGGTCATTAATGGCATACAGCTAGATGTCATTAATTTCATACAGCTAGATGTCATTTATGGCATACAACTAGAGGTCATTAATGGCATACAGCTAGAGGTCATTTATGTCATACAACTAGAGGTCATTAATGGCATACAGCTAGATGTCATTAATGGCATACAGCTAGATGTCATTTATGGCATACAACTAGAGGTCATTAATGGCATACAGCTAGATGTCATTTATGGCATACAACTAGAGGTCATTAACGGCATACAGCTAGATGTCATTAATTTCATACAGCTAGATGTCATTAATGGCATACAACTAGAGGTCATTAATGGCATACAACTAGAGGTCATTAATGGCATACAACTAGAGGTCATTAATGGCATACAACTAGAGGTCATTAATGGCATACATCTAGATGTCATTTATGGCATACAGCTAGATGTCATTTACGGCATACAACTAGAGGTCATTAATGGCATACAGCTAGAGGTCATTTATGGCATACAACTAGAGGTCATTAATGGCATACAGCTAGATGTCATTTATGGCATACAACTAGAGGTCATTAATGGCATACAGCTAGATGTCATTAATGGCATACAGCTAGAGGTCATTAATGGCATACAACTAGAGGTCATTAATGGCATACAGCTAGATGTCATTTATGGCATACAACTAGAGGTCATTAATGGCATACAGCTAGATGTCATTAATGGCATACAGCTAGAGGTCATTTATGGCATACAACTAGAGGTCATTAATGGCATACAGCTAGATGTCATTTATGGCATACAACTAGAGGTCATTAATGGCATACAGCTAGAGGTCATTTATGGCATACAACTAGAGGTCATTAATGGCATACATCTAGATGTCATTAAAGGCATACAACTAGAGGTCATTAATGGCATACAGCTAGAGGTCATTTATGGCATACAGCTAGATGTCATTAATGGCATACAGCTAGATGTCATTTATGGCATACAACTAGAGGTCATTAATGGCATACAGCTAGATGTCATTAATGGCATACAGCTAGAGGTCATTTACGGCATACAACTAGAGGTCATTTATGGCATACAGCTAGATGTCATTTACGGCATACAGCTAGATGTCATTTACGGCATACAACTAGAGGTCATTAATGGCATACAGCTAGAGGTCATTTATGGCATACAACTAGAGGTCATTAATGGCATACACCTAGATGTCATTAAAGGCATACAACTAGAGGTCATTAATGGCATACAGCTAGAGGTCATTTATGGCATACAGCTAGATGTCATTAATGGCATACAGCTAGAGGTCATTTATGGCATACAACTAGAGGTCATTAATGGCATACAGCTACATGTCATTTATGGCATACAACTAGAGGTCATTAATGGCATACAGCTAGAGGTCATTTATGGCATACAACTAGAGGTCATTAATGGCATACACCTAGATGTCATTAAAGGCATACAACTAGAGGTCATTAATGGCATACAGCTAGAGGTCATTTATGGCATACAGCTAGATGTCATTAATGGCATACAGCTAGAGGTCATTTATGGCATACAACTAGAGGTCATTAATGGCATACAGCTAGATGTCATTAAAGGCATACAGCTAGATGTCATTAATGGCATACAGCTAGAGGTCATTAATGGCATACACCTAGATGTCATTAAAGGCATACAACTAGAGGTCATTAATGGCATACACCTAGATGTCATTAAAGGCATACAACTAGAGGTCATTAATGGCATACACCTAGATGTCATTAAAGGCATACAACTAGAGGTCATTAATGGCATACAGCTAGAGGTCATTAATGGCATACAGCTAGATGTCATTAAAGGCATACAGCTAGAGGTCATTTATGGCATACACCTAGATGTCATTAAAGGCATACAACTAGAGGTCATTAATGGCATACAGCTAGAGGTCATTTATGGCATACAGCTAGATGTCATTAATGGCATACAGCTAGATGTCATTAATGACATACAGCTAGAGGTCATTTAAGGCATACAACTAGAGGTCATTAATGGCATACAGCTAGATGTCATTAATGGCATACATCTAGATGTCATTAATGGCATACACCTAGATGTCATTAAAGGCATACAACTAGAGGTCATTAATGGCATACAGCTAGAGGTCATTTATGGCATACAGCTAGATGTCATTAATGGCATACAGCTAGATGTCATTAATGACATACAGCTAGAGGTCATTTAAGGCATACAGCTAGATGTCATTTATGGCATACAGCTAGATGTCATTTATGGCATACATCTAGATGTCATTAATGGCATACAGCTAGATGTCATTAATGGCATACAGCTAGATGTCATTTATGGCATACAACTAGAGGTCATTTATGGCATACAGCTAGATGTCATTAATGGCATACAGCTAGATGTCATTTATGGCATACAACTAGATGTCATTAATGGCATACAGCTAGATATCATTAATGGCATACAACTAGAGGTCATTAATGGCATACAGCTAGAGGTCATTTACGGCATACAACTAGAGGTCATTAATGGCATACATCTAGATGTCATTTAAGGCATACAACTAGAGGTCATTAATGGCATACATCTAGATGTCTTTTAAGGCATACAACTAGAGGTCATTAATGGCATAAAACTAGAGGTCATTAATGGCATACAGCTAGATGTCATTAATGGCATACATCTAGATGTCATTTAAGGCATACAACTAGAGGTCATTAATGGCATACATCTAGATGTCTTTTAAGGCATACAACTAGAGGTCATTAATGGCATAAAACTAGAGGTCATTAATTGCATACAGCTAGATGTCATTAATGGCATACAACTAGAGGTCATTAATGGCATACATCTAGATGTCTTTTAAGGCATACAACTAGAGGTCATTAATGGCATAAAACTAGAGGTCATTTATGGCATACAACTAGATGTCATTAATGGCATACAGCTAGATATCATTAATGGCATACAACTAGAGGTCATTAATGGCATACAGCTAGAGGTCATTTACGGCATACAACTAGAGGTCATTAATGGCATACATCTAGATGTCATTTATGGCATACAACTAGATGTCATTAATGGCATACATCTAGATGTCATTTAAGGCATACAACTAGAGGTCATTAATGGCATACATCTAGATGTCTTTTAAGGCATACAACTAGAGGTCATTAATGGCATACAACTAGAGGTCATTAATGGCATACAGCTAGAGGTCATTTATGGCATACAACTAGAGGTCATTAATGGTATACAACTAGATGTAATTTAAGGCATCCAACTAGAGGTCATTAATGGCATACAACTAGATGTCATTAATGGCATACATCTAGATGTCATTTATGGCATACAGCTAGATGTCATTAATGGCATACAACTAGATGTCATTAATGGCATACAACTAGATGTCTTTTAAGGCATACAACTAGAGGTCATTAATGGCATACAACTAGAGGTCATTAATGGCATACAGCTAGATGTCATTTTTGGCATACAGCTAGAGGTCAGTAATGACATACAACTAGAGGTCATTTATGGCATACAGCTAGAGGTCATTTATGGCATACAGCTAGAGGTCATTAATGGCATACACCTAGATGTCATTAATGGCATACAGCTAGAGGTCATTTATGGCATACAACTAGAGGTCATTAATGGCATACAGCTAGATGTCATTAATGGCATACAGCTAGATGTCATTAATGGCATTCAGCTAGATGACATTTATGGCATACAACTCGTCATTAATGGCATACAACTAGAGGTCATTAATGGCATACAACTAGACGTCATTAATGGCATACAGCTAGATGTCATTAATGGCATACAGCTAGAGGTCATTAATGGCATACAACTAGAGGTCATTAATGGCATACAGCTAGAGGTCATTAATGGCATACAGCTAGAAGTCATTAATGGCATACAACTAGAGGTCATTAATGGCATACAGCTAGAGGTCATTAATGGCATACAGCTAGAAGTCATTAATGGCATACAACTAGAGGTCATTAATGGCATACAGCTAGATGTCATTTATGGCATACAACTAGAGGTCATTAACGGCATACAACTAGAGGTCATTAATGGCATACAGCTAGATGTCATTTATGGCATACAGCTAGAGGTCATTAATGGCATACAGCTAGAAGTCATTAATGGCATACAACTAGAGGTCATTAACGGCATACAACTAGAGGTCATTTATGGCATACAACTAGAGGTCATTAATGGCATACAACTAGAGGTCATTTACGGCATACAACTAGAGGTCATTAATGGCATACAACTAGAGGTCATTAATGGCATACAACTAGAGGTCATTAATGGCATACAGCTAGATGTCATTTATGGCATACAGCTAGAAGTCATTAATGGCATACAACTAGAGGTCATTAATGGCATACATCTAGATGTCATTTAAGGCATACAAATAGAGGTCATTAATGGCATACAGCTAGAGGTCATTTATGGCATACAACTAGAAGTCATTAATGGCATACAGCTAGAGGTCATTTATGGAATACAGCTAGAGGTCATTAATGGCATACAGCTAGATGTCATTTAAGGCATACAGCTAGAGGTCATTTATGGCATACAACTAGAGGTCATTAATGGCATACAGCTAGAGGTCATTTATGGAATACAGCTAGATGTCATTAATGGCATACAGCTAGATGTCATTTATGGCATACAGCTAGATGTCATTTATGGCATACAGCTAGATGTCATTTAAGGCATACAGCTAGATGTCATTAATGGCATACAGCTAGATGTCATTTATGGCATACAGCTAGATATCATTTACGGCATACAACTAGAGGTCATTAATGGCATACATCTAGATGTCATTTAAGGCATACATCTAGATGTCATCAATGGCATACAACTAGAGGTCATTAATGGCATACATCTAGATGTCATTTAAGGCATACAGCTAGATGTCATCAATGGCATACAACTAGAGGTCATTAATGGCATACAGCTAGAGGTCATTTACGGCATACAGCTAGAGGTCGTTAATGGCATACATCTAGATGTCATTTAAGGCATACAGCTAGATGTCATTAATGGCATACAGCTAGATGTCATTTATGGCATACAGCTAGAGGTCGTTAATGGCATACAGCTAGATGTCATTAATTTCATACAGCTAGATGTCATTAATGGCATACTGCTAGATGTCATTTATGGCATACAACTAGAGGTCATTAATGGCATACAGCTAGAGGTCATTTATGGCATACAGCTAGAGGTCGTTAATGGCATACAGCTAGATGTCATTAATTTCATACAGCTAGATGTCATTAATGGCATACAGCTAGATGTCATTTATGGCATACAACTAGAGGTCATTAATGGCATACAGCTAGATGTCATTAATTTCATACAGCTAGATGTCATTTATGGCATACAACTAGAGGTCATTAATGGCATACAGCTAGAGGTCATTTATGTCATACAACTAGAGGTCATTAATGGCATACAGCTAGATGTCATTAATGGCATACAGCTAGATGTCATTAATGGCATACAGCTAGATGTCATTAATGGCATACAGCTAGATGTCATTAATGGCATACAGCTAGATGTCATTAATGGCATACAGCTAGATGTCATTAATGGCATACAGCTAGATGTCATTAATGGCATACAACTAGAGGTCATTAATGGCATACAGCTAGATGTCATTAATGGCATACAGCTAGATGTCATTAATGGCATACAGCTAGATGTCATTAATGGCATACAGCTAGATGTCATTAATGGCATACAACTAGAGGTCATTAATGGCATACAGCTAGATGTCATTAATGGCATACAGCTAGATGTCATTAATGGCATACAGCTAGATGTCATTAATGGCATACAGCTAGATGTCATTAATGGCATACAACTAGAGGTCATTAATGGCATACAGCTAGATGTCATTAATGGCATACAGCTAGATGTCATTAATGGCATACAGCTAGATGTCATTAATGGCATACAGCTAGATGTCATTAATGGCATACAGCTAGATGTCATTAATGGCATACAGCTAGATGTCATTAATGGCATACAGCTAGATGTCATTAATGGCATACAGCTAGATGTCATTAATGGCATACAGCTAGATGTCATTAATGGCATACAACTAGAGGTCATTAATGGCATACAGCTAGATGTCATTAATGGCATACAGCTAGATGTCATTAATGGCATACAGCTAGATGTCATTAATGGCATACAACTAGAGGTCATTAATGGCATACAGCTAGATGTCATTTATGGCATACAACTAGAGGTCATTAATGGCATACAGCTAGATGTCATTAATGGCATACAGCTAGATGTCATTTATGGCATACAACTAGAGGTCATTAACGGCATACAGCTAGATGTCATTAATTTCATACAGCTATATGTCATTTATGGCATACAACTAGAGGTCATTAATGGCATACAGCTAGAGATCATTTATGTCATACAACTAGAGGTCATTAATGGCATACAGCTAGATGTCATTAATGGCATACAGCTAGATGTCATTTACGGCATACAACTAGAGGTCATTAATGGCATACAGCTAGAGGTCATTTATGGCATACAACTAGAGGTCATTAATGGCATACAGCTAGATGTCATTTACGGCATACAACTAGAGGTCATTTATGGCATACAGCTAGATGTCATTTACGGCATACAACTAGAGGTCATTAATGGCATACAGCTAGAGGTCATTTATGGCATACAACTAGAGGTCATTAATGGCATACAGCTAGATGTCATTTATGGCATACAACTAGAGGTCATTAATGGCATACAGCTAGAGGTCATTTATGGCATACATCTAGATGTCATTAAAGGCATACAACTAGAGGTCATTAATGGCATACAGCTAGAGGTCATTTACGGCATACAACTAGAGGTCATTAATGGCATACATCTAGATGTCATTAAAGGCATACAACTAGAGGTCATTAATGGCATACAGCTAGAGGTCATTTACGGCATACAACTAGAGGTCATTAATGGCATACAGCTAGAGGTCATTTATGGCATACAACTAGAGGTCATTAATGGCATACAGCTAGAGGTCATTTATGGCATACAACTAGAGGTCATTAATGGCATACAACTAGAGGTCATTAATGGCATACATCTAGATGTCATTAATGGCATACAACTAGAGGTCATTAATGGCATACATCTAGATGTCATTAATGGCATACAACTAGATGTCATTAATGGCATACAACTAGAGGTCATTAATGGCATACAACTAGAGGTCATTAATGGCATACATCTAGATGTCATTAATGGCATACAACTAGAGGTCATTAATGGCATACAACTAGAGGTCATTAATGGCATACAACTAGAGGTCATTAATGGCATACATCTAGATGTCATTTATGGCATACAGCTAGATGTCATTTACGGCATACAACTAGAGGTCATTAATGGCATACAGCTAGAGGTCATTTATGGCATACAACTAGAGGTCATTAATGGCATACAGCTAGATGTCATTTATGGCATACAACTAGAGGTCATTAATGGCATACAGCTAGATGTCATTAATGGCATACAGCTAGATGTCATTAATGGCATACAACTAGAGGTCATTAATGGCATACAGCTAGATGTCATTTATGGCATACAACTAGAGGTCATTAATGGCATACAGCTAGATGTCATTAATGGCATACAGCTAGAGGTCATTTATGGCATACAACTAGAGGTCATTAATGGCATACAGCTAGATGTCATTTATGGCATACAACTAGAGGTCATTAATGGCATACACCTAGATGTCATTAAAGGCATACAACTAGAGGTCATTAATGGCATACAGCTAGAGGTCATTAATGGCATACAGCTAGATGTCATTAATGGCATACAGCTAGATGTCATTTATGGCATACAACTAGAGGTCATTAATGGCATACAGCTAGATGTCTTTAATGACATACAGCTAGAGGTCATTTAAGGCATACAACTAGAGGTCATTAATGGCATACAGCTAGATGTCATTAATGGCATACATCTAGATGTCATTAATGGCATACAGCTAGATGTCATTAATGGCATACAGCTAGATGTCATTTATGGCATACAACTAGAGGTCATTTATGGCATACAGCTAGATGTCATTAATGGCATACAGCTAGATGTCATTTATGGCATACAACTAGAGGTCATTAATGGCATACCACTAGATGTCATTAATGGCATACAGCTAGATATCATTTATGGCATACAACTAGAGGTCATTAATGGCATACAACTAGATGTCATTAATGGCATACAGCTAGATATCATTAATGGCATACAACTAGAGGTCATTAATGGCATACAGCTAGAGGTCATTTACGGCATACAACTAGAGGTCATTAATGGAATACATCTAGATGTCATTTATGGCATACAACTAGATGTCATTATTGGCATACATCTAGATGTCATTTAAGGCATACAACTAGAGGTCATTAATGGCATACATCTAGATGTCTTTTAAGGCATACAACTAGAGGTCATTAATGGCATAAAACTAGAGGTCATTAATGGCATACAGCTAGATGTCATTAATGGCATACAGCTAGATCTAATATAAGGCATACAACTAGAGGTCATTAATGGCATACAGCTAGAGGTCATTTATGGCATACAACTAGAGGTCATTAATGGCATACAACTAGATGTAATTTAAGGCATCCAACTAGAGGTCATTAATGGCATACAACTAGATGTCATTAATGGCATACATCTAGATGTCATTTAAGGCATACATCTAGATGTCATTAATGGCATACAGCTAGATGTCATTAATGGCATACAACTAGATGTCATTAATGGCATACAGCTAGATGTCATTTAAGGCATCCAACTAGAGGTCATTAATGGCATACAACTAGATGTCATTAATGGCATACATCTAGATGTCATTTAAGGCATACATCTAGATGTCATTAATGGCATACAGCTAGATGTCATTAATGGCATACAACTAGATGTCATTAATGGCATACATCTAGATGTCATTTAAGGCATACATCTAGATGTCATTAATGGCATACAGCTAGATGTCATTAATGGCATACAACTAGATGTCATTAATGGCATACATCTAGATGTCATTTAAGGCATACATCTTGATGTCATTAATGGCATACAGCTAGATGTCATTAATGGCATACAACTAGATGTCATTAATGGCATACATCTAGATGTCATTTAAGGCATACATCTAGATGTCATTAATGGCATACAGCTAGATGTCTTTTAAGGCATACAACAAGAGGTCATTAATGGCATACAACTAGAGGTCATTAATGGGATACAGCTAGATGTCATTTTTGGCATACAGCTAGAGGTCATTAATGGCATACACCTAGATGTCATTTATGGCATACAGCTAGAGGTCATTAATGGCATACACCTAGATGTCATTAATGGCATACACCTAGATGTCATTAATGGCATACAGCTAGATGTCATTTATGGCATACAACTAGAGGTCATTAATGGCATACACCTGGATGTCATTAAAGGCATACAACTAGATGTCATTTATGGCATACAGCTAGAGGTGTTTAATGGCATACACCTAGATGTCATTTATGGCATACAGCTAGAGGTCATTAATGGCATACACCTAGATGTCATTAATGGCATACAGCTAGATGTCATTTATGGCATACAACTAGAGGTCATTAATGGCATACAGCTAGAGGTCATTTATGGCATACAACTAGAGGTCATTAATGGCATACACCTGGATGTCATTAAAGGCATACAACTAGAGGTCATTAATGGCATACACCTGGATGTCATTAAAGGCATACAACTAGATGTCATTAATGGCATACAGCTAGAGGTCATTTATGGCATACAACTTGATGTCATTTATGGCATACAACTAGATGTCATTTATGGCATACAGCTAGAGGTCATTAATGGCATACACCTAGATGTCATTAATGGCATACAGCTAGATGTCATTAATGGCATACATCTAGAGGTCATTAATGGGATACACCCAGATGTCATTAATGGCATACAGCTAGATGTCATTAATGGCATACAACTTGATGTCATTAATGGCATACAGCTAGATGTCATTAATGGCATACAGCTAGATGTCATTAATGGCATACAACTAGAGGTCATTAATGGCACACAGCTAGAGGTCATTTATGGCATACAACTTGATGTCATTAATGGCATACAGCTAGATGTCATTAATGGCATACAGCTAGATGTCATTAATGGCATACAACTAGAGGTCATTAATGGCACACAGCTAGAGGTCATTTATGGCATACAACTTGATGTCATTTATGGCATACAGCTAGATGTCATTAATGGCATACAACTACAGGTCATTAATGGCATACAGCTAGATGTCATTTATGGCATACACCTAGAGGTCATTAATGGCATACAGCTAGAGGTCATTAATGGCATACAACTCGTCATTAATGGCATACAACTAGAGGTCATTAATGGCATACAACTAGAGGTCATTTATGGCATACAACTAGATGTCATTAATGGCATACATCTAGATGTCATTTAAGGCATACAACTCGTCATTAATGGCATACAACTAGAGGTCATTAATGGCATACAACTAGAGGTCATTTATGGCATAAAACTAGATGTCATTAATGGCATACATCTAGATGTCATTTAAGGCATACAACTAGATGTCATTAATGGCATACAACTAGAGGTCATTAATGGCATACATCTAGATGTCATTTAAGGCATACAACTAGAGGTCATTAATGGCATACAGCTAGAGGTCATTAATGGCATTCAGCTAGATGTCATTTATGGCATACAACTCGTCATTAATGGCATACAGCTAGATGTCATTAATGGCATACAGCTAGATGTCATTAATGGCATACAGCTAGATGTCATTAATGGCATACAGCTAGATGTCATTTATGGCATACAACTCGTCATTAATGGCATACAACTAGAGGTCATTAATGGCATACAGCTAGATGTCATTAATGGCATACAGCTAGATGTCATTAATGGCATTCAGCTAGATGACATTTATGGCATACAACTCGTCATTAATGGCATACAACTAGAGGTCATTAATGGCATACAACTAGACGTCATTAATGGCATACAGCTAGATGTCATTAATGGCATACAGCTAGAGGTCATTAATGGCATACAACTAGAGGTCATTAATGGCATACAGCTAGAGGTCATTAATGGCATACAGCTAGAAGTCATTAATGGCATACAACTAGAGGTCATTAATGGCATACAGCTAGAGGTCATTAATGGCATACAGCTAGAAGTCATTAATGGCATACAACTAGAGGTCATTAATGGCATACAGCTAGAAGTCATTAATGGCATACAACTAGAGGTCATTAATGGCATACAACTAGAGGTCATTAACGGCATACAACTAGAGGTCATTAATGGCATACAACTAGAGGTCATTAATGGCATACAACTAGAGGTCATTAATGGCATACAGCTAGATGTCATTTATGGCATACAGCTAGAAGTCATTAATGGCATACAACTAGAGGTCATTAATGGCATACATCTAGATGTCATTTAAGGCATACAAATAGAGGTCATTAATGGCATACAGCTAGAGGTCATTTATGGCATACAACTAGAAGTCATTAATGGCATACAGCTAGAGGTCATTTATGGAATACAGCTAGATGTCATTAATGGCATACAGCTAGAGGTCATTTATGGAATACAGCTAGAGGTCATTAATGGCATACAGCTAGATGTCATTTAAGGCATACAGCTAGAGGTCATTTATGGCATACAACTAGAGGTCATTAATGGCATACAGCTAGAGGTCATTTATGGAATACAGCTAGATGTCATTAATGGCATACAGCTAGATGTCATTTATGGCATACAACTAGAGGTCATTAATGGCATACAGCTAGATGTCATTTATGGCATACAGCTAGATGTCATTTATGGCATACAACTAGAGGTCATTAATTGCATACAGCTAGATGTCATTAATGGCATACAGCTAGATATCATTTACGGCATACAACTAGAGGTCATTAATGGCATACATCTAGATGTCATTTAAGGCATACAGCTAGATGTCATCAATGGCATACAGCTAGATGTCATTTAAGGCATACAGCTAGATGTCATTAATGGCATACAGCTAGATGTCATTTATGGCATACAACTAGAGGTCATTAATTGCATACAGCTAGATGTCATTAATGGCATACAGCTAGATATCATTTACGGCATACAACTAGAGGTCATTAATGGCATACATCTAGATGTCATTTAAGGCATACAGCTAGATGTCATCAATGGCATACAGCTAGATATCATTTACGGCATACAACTAGAGGTCATTAATGGCATACATCTAGATGTCATTAATGGCATACAGCTAGATGTCATCAATGGCATACAACTAGAGGTCATTAATGGCATACAGCTAGAGGTCATTTACGGCATACAGCTAGGGGTCGTTAATGGCATACATCTAGATGTCATTTAAGGCATACAGCTAGATGTCATTTATGGCATACAGCTAGAGGTCGTTAATGGCATACAGCTAGATGTCATTAATTTCATACAGCTAGATGTCATTAATGGCATACAGCTAGATGTCATTTATGGCATACAACTAGAGGTCATTAATGGCATACAGCTAGAGGTCATTTATGGCATACAGCTAGAGGTCGTTAATGGCATACAGCTAGATGTCATTAATTTCATACAGCTAGATGTCATTAATGGCATACAGCTAGATGTCATTTATGGCATACAGCTAGAGGTCGTTAATGGCATACAGCTAGATGTCATTAATTTCATACAGCTAGATGTCATTAATGGCATACAGCTAGAGGTCGTTAATGGCATACAGCTAGATGTCATTAATGGCATACAGCTAGATGTCATTTATGGCATACAACTAGAGGTCATTAATGGCATACAGCTAGATGTCATTAATTTCATACAGCTAGATGTCATTAATGGCATACAGCTAGATGTCATTTATGGCATACAACTAGAGGTCATTAATGGCATACAGCTAGATGTCATTAATTTCATACAGCTAGATGTCATTAATGGCATACAGCTAGAGGTCATATATGTCATACAACTAGAGGTCATTAATGGCATACAGCTAGATGTCATTTATGGCATACAACTAGAGGTCATTAATGGCATACAGCTAGATGTCATTAATGGCATACAGCTAGATGTCATTTATGGCATACAACTAGAGGTCATTAACGGCATACAGCTAGATGTCATTAATTTCATACAGCTAGATGTCATTTATGGCATACAACTAGAGGTCATTAATGGCATACAGCTAGAGATCATTTATGTCATACAACTAGAGGTCATTAATGGCATACAGCTAGAGGTCATTTATGGCATACAACTAGAGGTCATTAATGGCATACAGCTAGATGTCATTTATGGCATACAACTAGAGGTCATTAATGGCATACAGCTAGAGGTCATTTATGGCATACATCTAGATGTCATTAAAGGCATACAACTAGAGGTCATTAATGGCATACAGCTAGAGGTCATTTACGGCATACAACTAGAGGTCATTAATGGCATACATCTAGATGTCATTAAAGGCATACAACTAGAGGTCATTAATGGCATACAGCTAGAGGTCATTTACGGCATACAACTAGAGGTCATTAATGGCATACATCTAGATGTCATTTATGGCATACAGCTAGATGTCATTTACGGCATACAACTAGAGGTCATTTATGGCATACAGCTAGATGTCATTTACGGCATACAACTAGAGGTCATTAATGGCATACAGCTAGAGGTCATTTATGGCATACAACTAGAGGTCATTAATGGCATACATCTAGATGTCATTTATGGCATACAGCTAGATGTCATTTACGGCATACAACTAGAGGTCATTTATGGCATACAGCTAGATGTCATTTACGGCATACAACTAGAGGTCATTAATGGCATACAGCTAGAGGTCATTTATGGCATACAGCTAGATGTCATTTACGGCATACAACTAGAGGTCATTTATGGCATACAGCTAGATGTCATTTACGGCATACAACTAGAGGTCATTAATGGCATACAGCTAGAGGTCATTTATGGCATACAACTAGAGGTCATTAATGGCATACAGCTAGAGGTCATTTATGGCATACAACTAGAGGTCATTAATGGCATACATCTAGATGTCATTTATGGCATACAGCTAGATGTCATTTACGGCATACAACTAGAGGTCATTTATGGCATACAGCTAGATGTCATTTACGGCATACAACTAGAGGTCATTAATGGCATACAGCTAGAGGTCATTTATGGCATACAACTAGAGGTCATTAATGGCATACAGCTAGATGTCATTTATGGCATACAACTAGAGGTCATTAATGGCATACAGCTAGAGGTCATTTATGGCATACATCTAGATGTCATTAAAGGCATACAACTAGAGGTCATTAATGGCATACAGCTAGAGGTCATTTATGGCATACAACTAGAGGTCATTAATGGCATACAGCTAGATGTCATTTACGGCATACAACTAGAGGTCATTAATGGCATACAGCTAGAGGTCATTTATGGCATACAACTAGAGGTCATTAATGGCATACATCTAGATGTCATTAATGGCATACAACTAGAGGTCATTAATGGCATACATCTAGATGTCATTAATGGCATACAACTAGAGATCATTAATGGCATACAACTAGATGTCATTAATGGCATACATCTAGATGTCATTAATGGCATACAACTAGAGGTCATTAATGGCATACAACTAGAGGTCATTAATGGCATACAACTAGAGGTCATTAATGGCATACAGCTAGATGTCATTAATGGCATACAACTAGAGGTCATTAATGGCATACAACTAGAGGTCATTAATGGCATACATCTAGATGTCATTAATGGCATACAACTAGAGGTCATTAATGGCATACAACTAGATGTCATTAATGGCATACATCTAGATGTCATTAATGGCATACAACTAGAGGTCATTAATGGCATACAACTAGAGGTCATTAATGGCATACATCTAGATGTCATTTATGGCATACAGCTAGATGTCATTTACGGCATACAACTAGAGGTCATTAATGGCATACAGCTAGAGGTCATTTATGGCATACAACTAGAGGTCATTAATGGCATACAGCTAGATGTCATTTATGGCATACAACTAGAGGTCATTAATGGCATACAGCTAGATGTCATTAATGGCATACAGCTAGATGTCATTAATGGCATACAACTAGAGGTCATTAATGGCATACAGCTAGATGTCATTTATGGCATACAACTAGAGGTCATTAATGGCATACAGCTAGATGTCATTAATGGCATACAGCTAGAGGTCATTTATGGCATACAACTAGAGGTCATTAATGGCATACAGCTAGATGTCATTTATGGCATACAACTAGAGGTCATTAATGGCATACACCTAGATGTCATTAAAGGCATACAACTAGAGGTCATTAATGGCATACAGCTAGAGGTCATTAATGGCATACAGCTAGATGTCATTAATGGCATACAGCTAGATGTCATTTATGGCATACAACTAGAGGTCATTAATGGCATACAGCTAGATGTCATTAATGACATACAGCTAGAGGTCATTTAAGGCATACAACTAGAGGTCATTAATTTCATACAGCTAGATGTCATTAATGGCATACATCTAGATGTCATTAATGGCATACAGCTAGATGTCATTAATGGCATACAGCTAGATGTCATTTATGGCATACAACTAGAGGTCATTTATGGCATACAGCTAGATGTCATTAATGGCATACAGCTAGATGTCATTTATGGCATACAACTAGAGGTCATTAATGGCATACAACTAGATGTCATTAATGGCATACAGCTAGATATCATTTATGGCATACAACTAGAGGTCATTAATGGCATACAACTAGATGTCATTAATGGCATACAGCTAGATATCATTAATGGCATACAACTAGAGGTCATTAATGGCATACAGCTAGAGGTCATTTACGGCATACAACTAGAGGTCATTAATGGAATACATCTAGATGTCATTTATGGCATACAACTAGAGGTCATTAATGGCATACATCTAGATGTCTTTTAAGGCATACAACTAGATGTCATTAATGGCATACATCTAGATGTCATTTAAGGCATACAACTAGAGGTCATTAATGGCATACATCTAGATGTCTTTTAAGGCATACAACTAGAGGTCATTAATGGCATAAAACTAGAGGTCATTAATGGCATACAGCTAGATGTCATTAATGGCATACAGCTAGATGTAATATAAGGCATACAACTAGAGGTCATTAATGGCATACTGCTAGAGGTCATTTATGGCATACAACTAGAGGTCATTAATGGCATACAACTAGATGTAATTTAAGGCATCCAACTAGAGGTCATTAATGGCATACAACTAGATGTCATTAATGGCATACATCTAAATGTCATTTAAGGCATACATCTAGATGTCATTAATGGCATACAGCTAGATGTCATTTATGGCATACAGCTAGATGTCATTAATGGCATACAACTAGATGTCATTAATGGCATACAACTAGATGTCTTTTAAGGCATACAACTAGAGGTCATTAATGGCATACAACTAGAGGTCATTAATGGGATACAGCTAGATGTCATTTTTGGCATACAGCTAGAGGTCATTAATGGCATACACCTAGATGTCATTTATGGCATACAGCTAGAGGTCATTAATGGCATACACCTAGATGTCATTAATGGCATACAGCTAGATGTCATTTATGGCATACAACTAGAGGTCATTAATGGCATACAGCTAGAGGTCATTTATGGCATACAACTAGAGGTCATTAATGGCATACACCTGGATGTCATTAAAGGCATACAACTAGAGGTCATTAATGGCATACAGCTAGAGGTCATTTATGGCATACAACTTGATGTCATTTATGGCATACAACTAGATGTCATTTATGGCATACAGCTAGAGGTCATTAATGGCATACACCTAGATGTCATTAATGGCATACAGCTAGATGCCATTAATGGCATACATCTAGAGGTCATTAATGGCATACACCCAGATGTCATTAATGGCATACAGCTAGATGTCATTAATGGCATACAACTAGAGGTCATTAATGGCACACAGCTAGAGGTCATTTATGGCATACAACTTGATGTCATTTATGGCATACAGCTAGATGTCATTTATGGCATACAGCTAGATGTCATTAATGGCATACACCTAGATGTCATTAATGGCATACAGCTAGATGTCATTTATGGCATACAGCTAGAGGTCATTAATGGCATACAGCTAGAGGTCATTTATGGCATACAACTAGAGGTCATTAATGGCATACACCTAGATGTCATTTATGGCATACAACTAGAGGTCATTAATGGCATACACCTAGAGGTCATTAATGGCATACAGCTAGAGGTCATTTATGGCATACAACTAGAGGTCATTAATGGCATACACCTAGATGTCATTAATGGCATACAGCTAGATGTCATTAATGGCATACACCTAGAGGTCATTAATGGCATACAGCTAGAGGTCATTTATGGCATACAACTAGAGGTCATTAATGGCATACACCTAGATGTCATTTATGGCATACAACTAGAGGTCATTTATGGCATACAACTAGAGGTCATTAATGGCATACTCCTAGATGTCATTTATGGCATACAACTAGAGGTCATTAATGGCATACACCTAGAGGTCATTAATGGCATACAGCTAGAGGTCATTTATGGCATACAACTAGAGGTCATTAATGGCATACACCTAGATGTCATTTATGGCATACAACTAGAGGTCATTAATGGCATACACCTAGAGGTCATTAATGGCATACAGCTAGAGGTCATTTATGGCATACAACTAGAGGTCATTAATGGCATACACCTAGATGTCATTTATGGCATACAACTAGAGGTCATTAATGGCATACACCTAGAGGTCATTAATGGCATACAGCTAGAGGTCATTTATGGCATACAACTAGAGGTCATTAATGGCATACACCTAGATGTCATTAATGGCATACAGCTAGATGTCATTTATGGCATACAGCTAGAGGTCATTAATGGCATACAGCTAGATGTCATTTATGGCGTACAACTAGAGGTCATTAATGGCATACAGCTAGAGGTCATTAATGGCATACAACTAGAGGTCATTAATGGCATACAACTAGAGGTCATTAATGGCATACAACTCGTCATTAATGGCATACAACTAGAGGTCATTAATGGCATACAACTAGAGGTCATTTATGGCATACAACTAGATGTCATTAATGGCATACATCTAGATGTCATTTAAGGCATACAACTCGTCATTAATGGCATACAACTAGAGGTCATTAATTGCATACAACTAGAGGTCATTTATGGCATACAACTAGATGTCATTAATGGCATACATCTAGATGTCATTTAAGGCATACAACTAGATGTCATTAATGGCATACAACTAGAAGTCATTAATGGCATACATCTAGATGTCATTTAAGGCATACAACTAGAGGTCATTAATGGCATACAGCTAGAGGTCATTAATGGCATTCAGCTAGATGTCATTAATGGCATACAGCTAGATGTCATTAATGGCATACAGCTAGATGTCATTAATGGCATACAGCTAGAGGTCATTAATGGCATACAGCTAGAGGTCATTAATGGCATACAGCTAGATGTCATTAATGGCATACAGCTAGATGTCATTAATGGCATACAGCTAGATGTCATTAATGGCATACACCTAGAGGTCATTAATGGCATACAGCTAGATGTCATTTATGGCATACAGCTAGAGGTCATTAATGGCATACAGCTAGAGGTCATTTATGGCATACAGCTAGAGGTCATTTATGGCATACAACTAGAGGTCATTAATGGCATACACCTAGATGTCATTTATGGCATACAACTAGAGGTCATTAATGGCATACACCTAGAGGTCATTAATGGCATACAGCTAGAGGTCATTTATGGCGTGTTAATGGCATACAGCTAGAGGTCATTAATGGCATACAACTAGATGTCATTTATGGCATACACCTAGAGGTCATTAATGGCATACAGCTAGAGGTCATTTATGGCGTGTTAATGGCATACAGCTAGAGGTCATTAATGGCATACACCTAGATGTCATTTATGGCATACAACTAGAGGTCATTAATGGCATACACCTAGAGGTCATTAATGGCATACAGCTAGAGGTCATTTATGGCGTGTTAATGGCATACAGCTAGAGGTCATTAATGGCATACAACTAGATGTCATTTATGGCATACACCTAGAGGTCATTAATGGCATACAGCTAGATGTCATTTATGGCATACACCTAGAGGTCATTAATGGCATACAGCTAGAGGTCATTTATGGCGTGTTAATGGCATACAGCTAGAGGTCATTAATGGCATACAACTAGAGGTCATTAATGGCATACAGCTAGAGGTCATTAATGGCATACAACTCGTCATTAATGGCATACAACTAGAGGTCATTAATGGCATACAACTAGAGGTCATTTATGGCATACAACTAGATGTCATTAATGGCATACATCTAGATGTCATTTAAGGCATACAACTCGTCATTAATGGCATACAACTAGAGGTCATTAATGGCATACAACTAGAGGTCATTAATGGCATACAACTAGAGGTCATTTATGGCATACAGCTAGAGGTCATTAATGGCATACAGCTAGATGTCATTTATGGCATACAACTCGTCATTAATGGCATACAACTAGAGGTCATTAATGGCATACAACTAGAGGTCATTAATGGCATACAACTAGAGGTCATTTATGGCATACAGCTAGAGGTCATTAATGGCATACATCTAGATGTCATTTAAGGCATACAACTCGTCATTAATGGCATACAACTAGAGGTCATTAATGGCATACAACTAGAGGTCATTAATGGCATACAACTAGAGGTCATTTATGGCATACAGCTAGAGGTCATTAATGGCATACAGCTAGATGTCATTTATGGCATACAACTAGAGGTCATTAATGGCATACAGCTAGAGGTCATTTATGGCATACAACTAGATGTCATTTATGGCATACAACTAGAGGTCATTAATGGCATACAGCTAGAGGTCATTAATGGCATACACCTAGATGTCATTAATGGCATACAGATAGAGGTCATTAATGGCATACAACTAGAGGTCATTAATGGCATACAGCTAGAGGTCATTAATGGCATACATCTAGATGTCATTTATGGCATACAACTAGTCATTAATGGCATACAACTAGAGGTCATTAATGGCATACAACTAGATGTCATTTATGGCATACAACTAGAGGTCATTAATGGCATACAGCTAGATGTCATTAATGGCATACAGCTAGAGGTCATTAATGGCATACAGCTAGATGTCATTTATGGCATACAACTAGAGGTCATTAATGGCATACAGCTAGAGGTCATTTATGGCATACAACTAGATGTCATTTATGGCATACAACTAGAGGTCATTAATGGCATACAGCTAGAGGTCATTAATGGCATACACCTAGATGTCATTAATGGCATACAGATAGAGGTCATTAATGGCATACAACTAGAGGTCATTAATGGCATACAGCTAGAGGTCATTAATGGCATACAGCTAGAGGTCATTTATGGCATACAACTAGAGGTCATTAATGGCATACATCTAGATGTCATTAATGGCATACACCTAGATGTCATTAATGGCATACAGCTAGATATCATTTACGGCATACAACTAGAGGTCATTAATGGCATACAACTAGATGTCATTAATGGCATACAGCTATATGTCATTAATGGCATACAGCTAGATGTCATTAATGGCATACAGCTAGATGTCATTAATGGCATACAGCTAGATATCATTAATGGCATACAGCTAGATGTCATTAATGGCATACAGCTAGATGTCATTTATGGCATACAGCTAGATGTCATTAATGGCATACAACTAGATGTCATTAATGGCATACAGCTAGATGTCATTAATGGCATACAGCTAGATGTCATTAATGGCATACAGCTAGATGTCATTAATGGCATACAGCTAGATGTCATTTATGGCATACAGCTAGATATCATTTACGGCATACAACTAGATGTCATTAATGGCATACAACTAGATGTCATTAATGGCATACAGCTAGATGTCATTAATGGCATACAGCTAGATATCATTTACGGCATACAACTAGAGGTCATTAATGGCATACAACTAGATGTCATTAATGGCATACAGCTAGATGTCATTAATGGCATACAGCTAGATGTCATTTATGGCATACAGCTAGATGTCATTTATGGCATACAACTAGATGTCATTTATGGCATACAGCTAGATGTCATTTATGGCATACAGCTAGATGTCATTTATGGCATACAGCTAGATGTCATTTATGGCATACAGCTAGATGTCATTTATGGCATACAGCTAGATGTCATTTATGGCATACAACTAGATGTCATTAATGGCATACAGCTAGATGTCATTAATGGCATACAGCTAGATATCATTTACGGCATACAACTAGAGGTCATTAATGGCATACAACTAGATGTCATTAATGGCATACAGCTAGATGTCATTAATGGCATACAGCTAGATGTCTTTTATGGCATACAGCTAGAAGTCATTAATGGCATACAACTAGAGGTCATTAACGGCATACAACTAGAGGTCATTTACGGCATACAACTAGAGGTCATTAATGGCATACAACTAGAGGTCATTTACGGCATACAACTAGAGGTCATTAATGGCATACAACTAGAGGTCATTAATGGCATACAACTAGAGGTCATTAATGGCATACAGCTAGATGTCATTTATGGCATACAGCTAGAAGTCATTAATGGCATACAACTAGATGTCATTAATGGCATACAACTAGAGGTCATTTATGGCATACAACTAGATGTCATTAATGGCATACATCTAGATGTCATTTATGGCATACAACTAGAGGTCATTAATGGCATACACCTAGATGTCATTTATGGCATACAACTAGAGGTCATTAATGGCATACACCTAGAGGTCATTAATGGCATACAACTAGAGGTCATTAATGGCATACAGCTAGAGGTCATTTATGGCGTACAACTAGAGGTCATTAATGGCATACAGCTAGAGGTCATTAATGGCATACAACTAGAGGTCATTAATGGCATACAGCTAGAGGTCATTAATGGCATACAACTCGTCATTAATGGCATACAACTAGAGGTCATTAATGGCATACAACTAGAGGTCATTTATGGCATACAACTAGATGTCATTAATGGCATACAACTAGAGGTCATTTATGGCATACATCTAGATGTCATTTAAGGCATACAACTCGTCATTAATGGCATACAACTAGAGGTCATTAATGGCATACAACTAGAGGTCATTTATGGCATACAACTAGATGTCATTAATGGCATACATCTAGATGTCATTTAAGGCATACAACTAGAGGTCATTAATGGCATACAACTAGAGGTCATTAATGGCATACATCTAGATGTCATTTAAGGCATATAACTAGAGGTCATTAATGGCATACAGCTAGAGGTCATTAATGGCATTCAGCTAGATGTCATTTATGGCATACAACTCGTCATTAATGGCATACAACTACAGGTCATTAATGGCATACAGCTAGATGTCATTAATGGCATACAGCTAGATGTCATTAATGGCATACAGCTAGATGTCATTAATGGCATACAGCTAGATGTCATTTATGGCATACAACTCGTCATTAATGGCATACAACTAGATGTCATTAATGGCATACAGCTAGATGTCATTAATGGCATTCAGCTAGATGACATTTATGGCATACAACTCGTCATTAATGGCATACAACTAGAGGTCATTAATGGCATACAACTAGACGTCATTAATGGCATACAGCTAGATGTCATTAATGGCATTCAGCTAGATGACATTTATGGCATACAACTCGTCATTAATGGCATACAACTAGATGTCATTAATGGCATACAGCTAGATATCATTAATGGCATTCAGCTAGATGACATTTATGGCATACAACTCGTCATTAATGGCATACAACTAGAGGTCATTAATGGCATACAACTAGATGTCATTAATGGCATACAGCTAGATGTCATTAATGGCATTCAGCTAGATGACATTTATGGCATACAACTCGTCATTAATGGCATACAACTAGAGGTCATTTATGGCATACAACTAGATGTCATTAATGGCATACATCTAGATGTCATTTATGGCATACACCTAGATGTCATTAATGGCATACAACTAGAGGTCATTTATGGCATACAACTAGATGTCATTAATGGCATACATCTAGATGTCATTTATGGCATACAACTAGATGTCATTTATGGCATACAACTAGAGGTCATTAATGGCATACAACTAGAGGTCATTAACGGCATACAGCTAGATGTCATTAATGGCATACAGCTAGAGGTCATTAATGGCATACAGCTAGATGTCATTTATGGCATACAACTAGAGGTCATTAATGGCATACAACTAGAGGTCATTTTTGGCATACAGCTAGAGGTCATTTATGGCATACAACTAGATGTCATTTATGGCATACAACTAGAGGTCATTAATGGCATACAGCTAGATGTCATTAATGGCATACACCTAGATGTCATTAATGGCATACAGATAGAGGTCATTAATGGCATACAACTAGAGGTCATTAATGGCATACAGCTAGAGGTCATTAATGGCATACAGCTAGATATCATTTACGGCATACAACTGGAGGTCATTAATGGCATACAGCTAGAGGTCATTTATGGCATACAACTAGAGGTCATTAATGGCATACATCTAGATGTCATTAATGGCATACAACTAGAGGTCATTAATGGCATACAGCTAGATGTCATTAATGGCATACAGCTAGATATCATTTACGGCATACAACTAGAGGTCATTAATGGCATACAACTAGATGTCATTAATGGCATACAGCTAGAGGTCATTAATGGCATACAGCTAGATATCATTTATGGCATACAACTAGATGTCATTTAAGGCATACAACTAGAGGTCATTAATGGCATACAACTAGAGGTCATTAATGGCATACAGCTAAATGTCATTAATGGCATACAGCTAGATGTCATTTATGGCATACAACTAGAGGTCATTAATGGCATACAGCTAGATGTCATTTATGGCATACAGCTAGATGTCATTAATGGCATACATCTAGATGTCATTTATGGCATACAACTAGAGGTCATTAATGGCATACAGCTAGAGGTCATTTATGGCATACAGCTAGATGTCATTAATGGCATACATCTAGATGTCATTTATGGCATACAACTAGAGGTCATTAATGGCATACAGCTAGATGTCATTAATGGCATACAGCTAGATATCATTTATGGCATACAACTAGAGGTCATTAATGGCATACAGCTAGAGGTCATTTATGGCATACAGCTAGATGTCATTAATGGCATACAGCTAGATATCATTTATGGCATACAACTAGAGGTCATTAATGGCATACAGCTAGAGGTCATTTATGGCATACAGCTAGATGTCATTAATGGCATACAGCTAGATATCATTTACGGCATACAATTAGAGGTCATTAATGGCATACAGCTAGATGTCATTAATGGCATACAGCTAGATATCATTTATGGCATACAACTAGAGGTCATTAATGGCATACAGCTAGAGGTCATTTATGGCATACAGCTAGATGTCATTAATGGCATACAGCTAGATATCATTTACGGCATACAGCTAGATGTCATTTATGGCATACAACTAGAGGTCATTAATTGCATACAGCTAGATGTCATTAATGGCATACAGCTAGATATCATTTACGGCATACAACTTGAGGTCATTAATGGCATACAGCTAGAGGTCATTTACGGCATACAGCTAGAGGTCGTTAATGGCATACATCTAGATGTCATTTAAGGCATACAGCTAGATGTCATTAATGGCATACAGCTAGATGTCATTTATGGCATACAACTAGAGGTCATTAATGGCATACAGCTAGAGGTCATTTACGGCATACAGCTAGAGGTCGTTAATGGCATACATCTAGATGTCATTTAAGGCATACAGCTAGATGTCATTAATGGCATACAGCTAGAGGTCGTTAATGGCATACATCTAGATGTCATTTAAGGCATACAACTAGAGGTCATTAATGGCATACAACTAGAGGTCATTTATGGCATACAGCTAGAGGTCGTTAATGGCATACAGCTAGATGTCATTTATGGCATACAACTAGAGGTCATTAATGGCATACAGCTAGAGGTCATTTATGTCATACAACTAGAGGTCATTAATGGCATACATCTAGATGTCATTTATGGCATACAGCTAGATGTCATTTATGTCATACAACTAGAGGTCATTAATGGCATACATCTAGATGTCATTTATGGCATACAACTAGAGGTCATTAATGGCATACAGCTAGAGGTCATTTATGGCATACAGCTAGAGGTCGTTAATGGCATACATCTAGATGTCATTTATGGCATACAGCTAGATGTCATTTACGGCATACAACTAGAGGTCATTAATGGCATACAGCTAGAGGTTATTTATGGCATACAACTAGAGGTCATTAATGGCATACAGCTAGATGTCATTTATGGCATACAACTAGAGGTCATTAATGGCATACAGCTAGATGTCATTTACGGCATACAACTAGAGGTCATTAATGGCATACAACTAGAGGTCACTAATGGCATACAGCTAGAGGTCATTTATGGCATACAACTAGAGGTCATTAATGGCATACAGCTAGAGGTCATTTATGGCATACAACTAGAGGTCATTAATGGCATACAGCTAGATGTCATTTATGGCATACAACTAGATGTCATTAATGGCATACAGCTAGAGGTCATTTATGGCATACAACTAGAGGTCATTAATGGCATACAGCTAGAGGTCATTAATGGCATACAGCTAGATGTCATTAATGGCATACAGCTAGATATCATTTATGGCATACAACTAGAGGTCATTAATGGCATACAGCTAGAGGTCATTTATGGCATACAGCTAGATGTCATTAATGGCATACAGCTAGATATCATTTATGGCATACAACTAGAGGTCATTAATGGCATACAGCTAGAGGTCATTTATGGCATACAGCTAGATGTCATTAATGGCATACAGCTAGATATCATTTACGGCATACAATTAGAGGTCATTAATGGCATACAGCTAGATGTCATTAATGGCATACAGCTAGATATCATTTATGGCATACAACTAGAGGTCATTAATGGCATACAGCTAGAGGTCATTTATGGCATACAGCTAGATGTCATTAATGGCATACAGCTAGATATCATTTACGGCATACAGCTAGATGTCATTTAAGGCATACAGCTAGATGTCATTTATGGCATACAACTAGAGGTCATTAATTGCATACAGCTAGATGTCATTAATGGCATACAGCTAGATATCATTTACGGCATACAACTTGAGGTCATTAATGGCATACAGCTAGAGGTCATTTACGGCATACAGCTAGAGGTCGTTAATGGCATACATCTAGATGTCATTTAAGGCATACAGCTAGATGTCATTAATGGCATACAGCTAGATGTCATTTATGGCATACAACTAGAGGTCATTAATGGCATACAGCTAGAGGTCATTTACGGCATACAGCTAGAGGTCGTTAATGGCATACATCTAGATGTCATTTAAGGCATACAGCTAGAAGTCATTAATGGCATACAGCTAGATGTCATTTAAGGCATACAACTAGAGGTCATTAATGGCATACAACTAGAGGTCATTTATGGCATACAGCTAGAGGTCGTTAATGGCATACAGCTAGATGTCATTAATGGCATACAGCTAGATGTCATTTATGGCATACAACTAGAGGTCATTAATGGCATACAGCTAGAAGTCATTTATGTCATACAACTAGAGGTCATTAATGGCATACATCTAGATGTCATTTATGGCATACAGCTAGATGTCATTTATGTCATACAACTAGATGTCATTAATGGCATACAGCTAGATGTCATTTATGGCATACAGCTAGATGTCATTAATGGCATACAGCTAGATGTCATTTAAGGCATACAACTAGAGGTCATTAATGGCATACAGCTAGAGGTCATTTATGGCATACAGCTAGAGGTCGTTAATGGCATACATCTAGATGTCATTTATGGCATACAGCTAGATGTCATTTACGGCATACAACTAGAGGTCATTAATGGCATACAGCTAGAGGTCATTTATGGCATACAACTAGAGGTCATTAATGGCATACAGCTAGATGTCATTTATGGCATACAACTAGAGGTCATTAATGGCATACAGCTAGATGTCATTTACGGCATACAACTAGAGGTCATTAATGGCATACAACTAGAGGTCACTAATGGCATACAGCTAGAGGTCATTTATGGCATACAACTAGAGGTCATTAATGGCATACAGCTAGAGGTCATTTATGGCATACAACTAGGGGTCATTAATGGCATACAGCTAGATGTCATTTATGGCATACAACTAGAGGTCATTAATGGCATACAGCTAGAGGTCATTTATGGCATACAACTAGAGGTCATTAATGGCATACAGCTAGATGTCATTAATGGCATACAGCTAGATGTCATTTACGGCATACAACTAGAGGTCATTAATGGCATACAGCTAGAGGTCGTTTATGGCATACAACTAGAGGTCATTAATGGCATACATCTAGATGTCATTAAAGGCATACAACTAGAGGTCATTAATGGCATACAGCTAGAGGTCATTAATGGCATACAACTAGAGGTCATTAATGGCATACAGCTAGAGGTCATTTATGGCATACAACTAGAGGTCATTAATGGCATACAGCTAGATGTCATTTACGGCATACAACTAGAGGTCATTAATGGCATACAGCTAGAGGTCATTTATGGCATACAACTAGAGGTCATTAATGGCATACATCTAGATGTCATTAAAGGCATACAACTAGAGGTCATTAATGGCATACAACTAGAGGTCATTAATGGCATACAACTAGAGGTCATTTACGGCATACAACTAGAGGTCATTAATGGCATACAGCTAGAGGTCATTTATGGCATACAACTAGAGGTCATTAATGGCATACAGCTAGAGGTCATTTACGGCATACAGCTAGATGTCATTAATGGCATACAGCTAGATGTCATTTATGGCATACAGCTAGATGTCATTTAAGGCATACAACTAGAGGTCGTTAATGGCATACAGCTAGATGTCATTAATGGCATACAGCTAGATGTCATTTATGGCATACAGCTAGATGTCATTTAAGGCATACAACTAGAGGTCATTAATGGCATACAACTAGAGGTCATTTATGGCATACAGCTAGAGGTCGTTAATGGCATACAGCTAGATGTCATTAATGGCATACAGCTAGATGTCATTTATGGCATACAACTAGAGGTCATTAATGGCATACAGCTAGAGGTCATTTATGTCATACAACTAGAGGTCATTAATGGCATACATCTAGATGTCATTTATGGCATACAGCTAGATGTCATTAATGGCATACAGCTAGATGTCATTTAAGGCATACAACTAGAGGTCATTAATGGCATACAGCTAGAGGTCATTTATGGCATACAGCTAGAGGTCGTTAATGGCATACATCTAGATGTCATTTATGGCATACAGCTAGATGTCATTTACGGCATACAACTAGAGGTCATTAATGGCATACAGCTAGAGGTCATTTATGGCATACAACTAGAGGTCATTAATGGCATACAGCTAGATGTCATTCATGGCATACAACTAGAGGTCATTAATGGCATACAGCTAGATGTCATTTATGGCATACAACTAGAGGTCATTAATGACATACAACTAGAGGTCACTAATGGCATACAGCTAGAGGTCATTTATGGCATACAACTAGAGGTCATTAATGGCATACAGCTAGAGGTCATTTATGGCATACAACTAGAGGTCATTAATGGCATACAGCTAGATGTCATTTATGGCATACAACTAGAGGTCATTAATGGCATACAGCTAGAGGTCATTTATGGCATACAACTAGAGGTCATTAATGGCATACAGCTAGATGTCATTTACGGCATACAACTAGAGGTCATTAATGGCATACAGCTAGAGGTCATTTATGGCATACAACTAGAGGTCATTAATGGCATACATCTAGATGTCATTAAAGGCATACAACTAGAGGTCATTAATGGCATACAGCTAGAGGTCATTTACGACATACAACTAGAGGTCATTAATGGCATACAGCTAGAGGTCATTTATGGCATACAACTAGAGGTCATTAATGGCATACAGCTAGATGTCATTTACGGCATACAACTAGAGGTCATTAATGGCATACAGCTAGAGGTCATTTATGGCATACAACTAGAGGTCATTAATGGCATACATCTAGATGTCATTAAAGGCATACAACTAGAGGTCATTAATGGCATACAACTAGAGGTCATTAATGGCATACATCTAGATGTCATTTATGGCATACATCTAGATGTCATTTACGGCATACAACTAGAGGTCATTTATGGCATACAGCTAGATGTCATTAATGGCATACAGCTAGATGTCATTTATGGCATACAACTAGAGGTCATTAATGGCATACAGCTAGATTTCATTTATGGCATACAGCTAGATGTCATTTATGGCATACAACTAGAGGTCATTAATGGCATACAGCTAGATGTCATTAATGGCATACAGCTAGATGTCATTTATGGCATACAACTAGAGGTCATTAATGGCATACAGCTAGATGTCATTAATGGCATACAGCTAGATGTCATTTATGGCATACAACTATAGGTCATTAATGGCATACAACTAGAGGTCATTAATGGCATACAGCTAGATGTCATTAATGGCATACAGCTAGATGTCATTTATGGCATACAACTAGAGGTCATTAATGGCATACAGCTAGATGTCATTAATGGAATACAGCTAGAGGTCATTAATGGCATACAGCTAGATGTCATTTATGGCATATAACTAGAGGTCATTAATGGCATACAGCTAGATGTCATTTATGGCATACAACTAGAGGTCATTAATGGCATACAGCTAGATGTCATTTATGGCATACAGCTAGATGTCATTAATGGCATACAGCTAGAGGTCATTTATGGCATACAACTAGAGGTCATTAATGGCATACAGCTAGATGTCATTTATGGCATACAACTAGAGGTCATTAATGGCATACAGCTAGAGGTCATTTATGGCATACAACTAGAGGTTATTAATGGCATACATCTAGATGTCATTAATGGCATACAACTAGAGGTCATTAATGGCATACAGCTAGAGGTCATTTATGGCATACAGCTAGATGTCATTAATGGCATACAACTAGAGGTCATTAATGGCATACAGCTAGATGTCATTAATGGCATACAACTAGAGGTCATTAATGGCATACAGCTAGAGGTCATTTATGGCATACAACTAGAGGTCATTAATGGCATACATCTAGATGTCATTAAAGGCATACAACTAGAGGTCATTAATGGCATACAGCTAGATGTCATTAATGGCATACAACTAGATGTCATTTACGGCATACAGCTAGATGTCATTAATGGCATACAACTAGATGTCATTTACGGCATACAGCTAGAGGTCATTTATGGCATACAGCTAGATGTCATTTACGGCATACAACTAGAGGTCATTAATGGCATACAGCTAGATGTCATTAATGGCATACAGCTAGATGTCATTTACGGCATACAACTAGAGGTCATTAATGGCATACAGCTAGATGTCATTTACGGCATACAACTAGAGGTCATTAATGGCATACAGCTAGATGTCATTTACGGCATACAACTAGAGGTCATTAATGGCATACATCTAGATGTCATTAATGGCATACAACTAGAGGTCATTAATGGCATACAGCTAGAGGTCATTTATGGCATACAGCTAGATGTCATTAATGGCATACAACTAGAGGTCATTAATGGCATACAGCTAGATGTCATTAATGGCATACAACTAGAGGTCATTAATGGCATACAGCTAGAGGTCATTTATGGCATACAACTAGAGGTCATTAATGGCATACATCTAGATGTCATTAAAGGCATACAACTAGAGGTCATTAATGGCATACAGCTAGATGTCATTTATGGCATACAGCTAGATGTCATTAATGGCATACAACTAGATGTCATTTACGGCATACAGCTAGATGTCATTAATGGCATACAACTAGATGTCATTTACGGCATACAACTAGAGGTCATTAATGGCATACATCTAGATGTCATTAAAGGCATACAACTAGAGGTCATTAATGGCATACAGCTAGATGTCATTTATGGCATACAGCTAGATGTCATTAATGGCATACAACTAGATGTCATTTACGGCATACAGCTAGATGTCATTAATGGCATACAGCTAGATGTCATTTACGGCATACAACTAGAGGTCATTAATGGCATACAGCTAGATGTCATTTACGGCATACAACTAGAGGTCATTAATGGCATACAGCTAGATGTCATTAATGGCATACAGCTAGATGTCATTTACGGCATACAACTAGAGGTCATTAATGGCATACAGCTAGATGTCATTAATGGCATACAGCTAGATGTCATTTACGGCATACAACTAGAGGTCATTAATGGCATACAGCTAGATGTCATTAATGGCATACAGCTAGATGTCATTTACGGCATACAACTAGAGGTCATTAATGGCATACAGCTAGATGTCATTAATGGCATACAGCTAGATGTCATTTACGGCATACAACTAGAGGTCATTAATGGCATACAGCTAGAGGTCATTTATGGCATACAGCTAGATGTCATTAATGGCATACAACTAGAGGTCATTAATGGCATACAGCTAGATGTCATTTACGGCATACAACTAGAGGTCATTAATGGCATACAGCTAGATGTCATTTACGGCATACAACTAGAGGTCATTAATGGCATACATCTAGATGTCATTAAAGGCATACAACTAGAGGTCATTAATGGCATACAGCTAGAGGTCATTTATGGCATACAACTAGAGGTCATTTATGGCATACAGCTAGATGTCATTAATGGCATACAACTAGATGTCATTTACGGCATACAACTAGAGGTCATTAATGGCATACAGCTAGATGTCATTAATGGCATACAGCTAGATGTCATTTACGGCATACAACTAGAGGTCATTAATGGCATACAGCTAGAGGTCATTTATGGCATACAACTAGAGGTCATTAATGGCATACATCTAGATGTCATTAAAGGCATACAACTAGAGGTCATTAATGGCATACAGCTAGAGGTCATTTATGGCATACAACTAGAGGTCATTTATGGCATACAGCTAGATGTCATTAATGGCATACAACTAGATGTCATTTATGGCATACAACTAGAGATCATTAATGGCATACAACTAGATGTCATTAATGGCATACAGCTAGATGTCATTTTTTGCATACAACTAGAGGTCATTAATGGCATACATCTAGATGTCATTTATGGCATACAACTAGATGTCATTTATGGCATACAGCTAGATGTCATTTACGGCATACAACTAGAGGTCATTAATGGCATACATCTAGATGTCATTTATGGCATACAACTAGATGTCATTAATGGCATACATCTAGATGTCATTTAAGGCATACAACTAGAGGTCATTAATGGCATACAACTAGATGTCATTTAAGGCATACAACTAGAGGTCATTAATGGCATACATCTAGATGTCATTTATGGCATACAACTAGAGGTCATTAATGGCATACAGCTAGATGTCATTAATGGCATACAACTAGAGGTCATTAATGGCATACAGCTAGATGTCATTAATGACATACAGCTAGAGGTCATTTAAGGCATACAACTAGAGGTCATTAATGGCATACAGCTAGATGTCATTAATGGCATACATCTAGATGTCATTAATGGCATACAGCTAGATGTCATTTATGGCATACAACTAGAGGTCATTTATGGCATACAGCTAGATGTCATTAATGGCATACAACTAGATGTCATTTATGGCATACAACTAGAGGTCATTTATGGCATACAACTAGATGTCATTTATGGCATACAGCTAGATGTCATTAATGGCATACAACTAGAGGTCATTTATGGCATACAACTAGATGTCATTTATGGCATACAACTAGATGTCATTTATGGCATACAACTAGATGTCATTAATGGCATACAGCTAGATATCATTTACGGCATACAACTAGAGGTCATTAATGGCATACAGCTAGATGTCATTTACGGCATACAACTAGAGGTCATTAATGGCATACATCTAGATGTCATTTATGGCATACAACTAGATGTCATTAATGGCATACATCTAGATGTCATTTAAGGCATACAACTAGAGGTCATTAATGGCATACAACTAGAGGTCATTAATGGCATACAACTAGAGGTCATTAATGGCATACATCTAGATGTCTTTTAAGGCATACAACTAGAGGTCATTAATGGCATAAAACTAGAGGTCATTAATGGCATACATCTAGATGTCATTTATGGCATACAACTAGAGGTCATTTATGGCATACATCTAGATGTCATTTATGGCATACAACTAGAGCTCATTTATGGCATACAGCTAGATGTCATTTATGGCATACAACTAGAGGTCATTTATGGCATACAGCTAGATGTCATTAATGGCATACAGCTAGATGTCATTTACGGCATACAACTAGATGTCATTAATGGCATACAACTAGAGGTCATTTATGGCATACAGCTAGATGTCATTAATGGCATACAGCTAGATGTCATTAATGGCATACAGCTAGATGTCAT
This sequence comes from Pelmatolapia mariae, assembly GCF_036321145.2. Lineage (NCBI taxonomy): Eukaryota > Metazoa > Chordata > Actinopteri > Cichliformes > Cichlidae > Pelmatolapia > Pelmatolapia mariae. Next base: position 18,384,558 of record NC_086228.1, on the reverse strand, counting down.
TTACGGCATACAACTAGATGTCATTAATGGCATACAACTAGAGGTCATTTATGGCATACAGCTAGATGTCATTAATGGCATACAGCTAGATGTCATTTACGACATACAACTAGAGGTCATTAATGGCATACAGCTAGATGTCATTTACGGCATACAACTAGATGTCATTAATGGCATACAACTAGAGGTCATTTATGGCATACAGCTAGATGTCATTAATGGCATACAGCTAGATGTCATTAATGGCATACAGCTAGATGTCATTTACGGCATACAACTAGATGTCATTAATGGCATACAACTAGAGGTCATTAATGGCACACAGCTAGATGTCATTAATGGCATACAGCTAGATGTCATTTACGGCATACAACTAGATGTCATTAATGGCATACAACTAGAGGTCATTTATGGCATACAGCTAGATGTCATTAATGGCATACAGCTAGATGTCATTTACGACATACAACTAGAGGTCATTAATGGCATACAGCTAGATGTCATTAATGGCATACAGCTAGATGTCATTTACGGCATACAACTGGATGTCATTAATGGCATACAACTAGAGGTCATTTATGGCATACAGCTAGATGTCATTAATGGCATACAGCTAGATGTCATTTACGGCATACAACTAGATGTCATTAATGGCATACAACTAGAGGTCATTTATGGCATACAGCTAGATGTCATTTACGGCATACAACTAGAGGTCATTTATGGCATACAGCTAGATGTCATTAATGGCATACAGCTAGATGTCATTTATGGCATACAGCTAGATGTCATTAATGGCATACAGCTAGATGTCATTAATGGCATACAGCTAGATGTCATTAATGGCATACAGCTAGATGTCATTAATGGCATACAGCTAGATGTCATTAATGGCATACAACTAGAGGTCATTTATGGCATACAGCTAGATGTCATTAATGGCATACAGCTAGATGTCATTAATGGCATACAGCTAGATGTCATTTACGGCATACAACTAGAGGTCATTTATGGCATACAGCTAGATGTCATTAATGGCATACAGCTAGATGTCATTTACGGCATACAACTAGATGTCATTAATGGCATACAACTAGAGGTCATTTATGGCATACAGCTAGATGTCATTTACGGCATACAACTAGAGGTCATTAATGGCATACAGCTAGAGGTCATTTATGGCATACAACTAGAGGTCATTAATGGCATACATCTAGATGTCATTAAAGGCATACAACTAGAGGTCATTAATGGCATACAGCTAGATGTCATTTATGGCATACAGCTAGATGTCATTTAAGGCATACATCTAGATGTCATTTACGGCATACAGCTAGATGTCATTAATGGCATACAACTAGATGTCATTTACGGCATACAACTAGAGGTCATTAATGGCATACAGCTAGATGTCATTAATGGCATACAGCTAGATGTCATTTACGGCATACAACTAGAGGTCATTAATGGCATACAGCTAGATGTCATTTACGGCATACAACTAGAGGTCATTAATGGCATACAGCTAGATGTCATTAATGGCATACAGCTAGATGTCATTTACGGCATACAACTAGAGGTCATTAATGGCATACAGCTAGATGTCATTAATGGCATACAGCTAGATGTCATTTACGGCATACAACTAGAGGTCATTAATGGCATACAGCTAGATGTCATTAATGGCATACAGCTAGATGTCATTTATGGCATACAGCTAGATGTCATTTATGGCATACAGCTAGATGTCATTAATGGCATACAGCTAGAGGTCATTTATGGCATACAGCTAGATGTCATTAATGGCATACAACTAGAGGTCATTAATGGCATACAGCTAGATGTCATTAATGGCATACAGCTAGATGTCATTTATGGCATACAGCTAGATGTCATTTATGGCATACAACTAGAGGTCATTAATGGCATACAGCTAGAGGTCATTTATGGCATACAGCTAGATGTCATTAATGGCATACAACTAGAGGTCATTAATGGCATACAGCTAGATGTCATTTACGGCATACAACTAGAGGTCATTAATGGCATACAGCTAGAGGTCATTTATGGCATACAACTAGAGGTCATTAATGGCATACATCTAGATGTCATTAAAGGCATACAACTAGAGGTCATTAATGGCATACAGCTAGAGGTCATTTATGGCATACAACTAGATGTCATTTATGGCATACAGCTAGATGTCATTAATGGCATACAACTAGATGTCATTTACGGCATACAACTAGAGGTCATTAATGGCATACAGCTAGATGTCATTAATGGCATACAGCTAGATGTCATTTACGGCATACAACTAGAGGTCATTAATGGCATACAGCTAGATGTCATTAATGGCATACAGCTAGATGTCATTTACGGCATACAACTAGAGGTCATTAATGGCATACAGCTAGATGTCATTAATGGCATACAGCTAGATGTCATTTACGGCATACAACTAGAGGTCATTAATGGCATACAGCTAGAGGTCATTTATGGCATACAACTAGAGGTCATTAATGGCATACATCTAGATGTCATTAAAGGCATACAACTAGAGGTCATTAATGGCATACAGCTAGAGGTCATTTATGGCATACAACTAGAGGTCATTTATGGCATACAGCTAGATGTCATTAATGGCATACAACTAGATGTCATTTATGGCATACAACTAGAGGTCATTAATGGCATACAACTAGATGTCATTAATGGCATACAGCTAGATGTCATTTTTTGCATACAACTAGAGGTCATTAATGGCATACATCTAGATGTCATTTATGGCATACATCTAGATGTCATTTATGGCATACAACTAGATGTCATTAATGGCATACATCTAGATGTCATTAATGGCATACATCTAGATGTCATTTATGGCATACAACTAGATGTCATTTATGGCATACAGCTAGATGTCATTTATGGCATACAACTAGATGTCATTTATGGCATACAACTAGATGTCATTTATGGCATACAACTAGATGTCATTAATGGCATACAACTAGAGGTCATTAATGGCATACATCTAGATGTCATTAATGGCATACATCTAGATGTCATTTATGGCATACAACTAGATGTCATTAATGGCATACAGCTAGATGTCATTTACGGCATACAACTAGAGGTCATTAATGGCATACATCTAGATGTCATTTAAGGCATACAACTAGAGGTCATTAATGGCATACAACTAGATGTCATTTAAGGCATACAACTAGAGGTCATTTATGGCATACAACTAGATGTCATTTATGGCATACAAATAGATGTCATTTATGGCATACAACTAGATGTCATTAATGGCATACAACTAGATGTCATTATTGGCATACAACTAGAGGTCATTAATGGCATACATCTAGATGTCATTAATGGCATACATCTAGATGTCATTTATGGCATACAACTAGATGTCATTAATGGCATACAGCTAGATGTCATTTACGGCATACAACTAGAGGTCATTAATGGCATACATCTAGATGTCATTTATGGCATACAACTAGATGTCATTAATGGCATACATCTAGATGTCATTTAAGGCATACAACTAGAGGTCATTAATGGCATACAACTAGATGTCATTTAAGGCATACAACTAGAGGTCATTTATGGCATACAACTAGATGTCATTTATGGCATACAACTAGATGTCATTTATGGCATACAACTAGATGTCATTTATGGCATACAACTAGATGTCATTAATGGCATACAACTAGAGGTCATTAATGGCATACATCTAGATGTCATTTATGGCATACAACTAGATGTCATTAATGGCATACATCTAGATGTCATTAATGGCATACATCTAGATGTCATTTATGGCATACAACTAGATGTCATTAATGGCATACAACTAGAGGTCATTAATGGCATACATCTAGATGTCATTTAAGGCATACAACTAGAGGTCATTAATGGCATACAACTAGATGTCATTTAAGGCATACAACTAGAGGTCATTAATGGCATACATCTAGATGTCATTTATGGCATACAACTAGAGGTCATTAATGGCATACAGCTAGATGTCATTTATGGCATACAACTAGAGGTCATTAATGGCATACAGCTAGATGTCATTAATGACATACAGCTAGAGGTCATTTAAGGCATACAACTAGAGGTCATTAATGGCATACAGCTAGATGTCATTAATGGCATACATCTAGATGTCATTAATGGCATACAGCTAGATGTCATTTATGGCATACAACTAGAGGTCATTTATGGCATACAGCTAGATGTCATTAATGGCATACAACTAGATGTCATTTATGGCATACAACTAGAGGTCATTAATGGCATACAACTAGATGTCATTAATGGCATACAGCTAGATATCATTTACGGCATACAACTAGAGGTCATTAATGGCATACAGCTAGATGTCATTTACGGCATACAACTAGAGGTCATTAATGGCATACATCTAGATGTCATTTATGGCATACAACTAGATGTCATTAATGGCATACATCTAGATGTCATTTAAGGCATACAACTAGAGGTCATTAATGGCATACAACTAGAGGTCATTAATGGCATACAACTAGAGGTCATTAATGGCATACATCTAGATGTCTTTTAAGGCATACAACTAGAGGTCATTAATGGCATAAAACTAGAGGTCATTAATGGCATACATCTAGATGTCATTTATGGCATACAACTAGAGGTCATTTATGGCATACAGCTAGATGTCATTTATGGCATACAACTAGAGGTCATTTATGGCATACAGCTAGATGTCATTAATGGCATACAGCTAGATGTCATTTACGGCATACAACTAGAGGTCATTAATGGCACACAGCTAGATGTCATTAATGGCATACAGCTAGATGTCATTTACGGCATACAACTAGATGTCATTAATGGCATACAACTAGAGGTCATTTATGGCATACAGCTAGATGTCATTAATGGCATACAGCTAGATGTCATTTACGGCATACAACTAGAGGTCATTAATGGCATACAGCTAGATGTCATTAATGGCATACAGCTAGATGTCATTTACGGCATACAACTGGATGTCATTAATGGCATACAACTAGAGGTCATTTATGGCATACAGCTAGATGTCATTAATGGCATACAGCTAGATGTCATTTACGGCATACAACTAGATGTCATTAATGGCATACAACTAGAGGTCATTTATGGCATACAGCTAGATGTCATTAATGGCATACAGCTAGATGTCATTAATGGCATACAGCTAGATGTCATTTACGGCATACAACTAGATGTCATTAATGGCATACAACTAGAGGTCATTTATGGCATACAGCTAGATGTCATTAATGGCATACAGCTAGATGTCATTTACGGCATACAACTAGATGTCATTAATGGCATACAACTAGAGGTCATTTATGGCATACAGCTAGATGTCATTTACGGCATACAACTAGAGGTCATTAATGGCATACAGCTAGATGTCATTAATGGCATACAGCTAGATGTCATTAATGGCATACAGCTAGATGTCATTTACGGCATACAACTAGAGGTCATTTATGGCATACAGCTAGATGTCATTAATGGCATACAGCTAGATGTCATTTACGGCATACAACTAGATGTCATTAATGGCATACAACTAGAGGTCATTTATGGCATACAGCTAGATGTCATTTACGGCATACAACTAGAGGTCATTAATGGCATACAGCTAGATGTCATTAATGGCATACAGCTAGATGTCATTAATGGCATACAGCTAAATGTCATTTACGGCATACAGCTAGATGTCATTTACGGCATACAACTAGAGGTCATTAATGGCATACAGCTAGATGTCATTAATGGCATACAGCTAGATGTCATTAATGGCATACAGCTAGATGTCATTAATGGCATACAGCTAGAGGTCATTAATGACATACAGCTAGATGTCATTTACGGCATACAACTAGAGGTCATTAATGGCATACAGTTAGATGTCATTAATGGCATACATCTAGATGTCATTAATGGCATACAGCTAGATGTCATTTATGGCATACAACTAGAGGTCATTAATGACATACAGCTAGAGGTCATTTAAGGCATACAACTAGAGGTCATTAATGACATACAGCTAGAGGTCATTTAAGGCATACAACTAGAGGTCATTAATGACATACAGCTAGATGTCATTTACGGCATACAACTAGAGGTCATTAATGGCATACAGTTAGATGTCATTAATGGCATACATCTAGATGTCATTAATGGCATACAGCTAGATGTCATTTATGGCATACAACTAGAGGTCATTAATGGCATACAGCTAGATGTCATTAAAGGCATACAGCTAGATGTCATTTACGGCATACAACTAGAGGTCATTAATGGCATACAGCTAGATGTCATTAATGGCATACAGCTAGATGTCATTTACGGCATACAACTAGAGGTCATTAATGACATACAGCTAGAGGTCATTTAAGGCATACAACTAGAGGTCATTAATGACATACAGCTAGATGTCATTTACGGCATACAACTAGAGGTCATTAATGGCATACAGTTAGATGTCATTAATGGCATACATCTAGATGTCATTAATGGCATACAGCTAGATGTCATTTATGGCATACAACTAGAGGTCATTTATGGCATACAGCTAGATGTCATTAATTGCATACATCTAGATGTCATTAATGGCATACAGCTAGATGTCATTTATGGCATACAACTAGAGGTCATTAATGGCATACAGCTAGATGTCATTAATGGCATACATCTAGATGTCATTAATGGCATACATCTAGATGTCATTAATGGCATACAGCTAGATGTCATTTATGGCATACAACTAGAGGTCATTAATGGCATACAGCTAGATGTCATTAATGGCATACATCTAGATGTCATTAATGGCATACAGCTAGATGTCATTAATGGCATACAGCTAGATGTCATTTATGGCATACAACTAGAGGTCATTTATGGCATACAGCTAGATGTCATTAATGGCATACAACTAGATGTCATTTATGGCATACAACTAGAGGTCATTAATGGCATACAACTAGATGTCATTAATGGCATACAGCTAGATATCATTTAAGGCATACAACTAGAGGTCATTAATGGCATACAGCTAGATGTCATTAATGGCATACATCTAGATGTCATTAATGGCATACAGCTAGATGTCATTTAAGGCATACAACTAGAGGTCATTAATGGCATACAGCTAGATGTCATTAATGGCATACATCTAGATGTCATTAATGGCATACAGCTAGATGTCATTTATGGCATACAACTAGAGGTCATTTATGGCATACAGCTAGATGTCATTAATGGCATACAACTAGATGTCATTTATGGCATACAACTAGAGGTCATTAATGGCATACAACTAGATGTCATTAATGGCATACAGCTAGATATCATTTACGGCATACAACTAGAGGTCATTAATGGCATACAGCTAGATGTCATTTACGGCATACAACTAGAGGTCATTAATGGCATACAGCTAGAGGTCTTTTATGGCATACAACTAGAGGTCATTAATGGCATACATCTAGATGTCTTTTAAGGCATCCAACTAGAGGTCATTAATGGCATACAACTAGATGTCATTAATGGCATACATCTAGATGTCATTTAAGGCATACATCTAGAGGTCATTAATGGCATACAGCTAGATGTCATTAATGGCATACATCTAGATGTCATTTAAGGCATACAGCTAGAGGTCATTAATGGCATACAACTAGATGTAATTTAAGGCATCCAACTAGAGGTCATTAATGGCATACATCTAGAGGTCATTAATGGCATACAGCTAGATGTCATTAATGGCATACAGCTAGATGTCATTAATGGCATACATCTAGAGGTCATTAATGGCATACATCTAGAGGTCATTAATGGCATACAGCTAGATGTCATTAATGGCATACAGCTAGATGTCATTAATGGCATACATCTAGAGGTCATTAATGGCATACAGCTAGATGTCATTTATGGCATACAACTAGATGTCATTAATGGCATACATCTAGAGGTCATTAATGGCATACAGCTAGATGTCATTAATGGCATACAACTAGATGTCATTAATGGCATACATCTAGAGGTCATTAATGGCATACAGCTAGATGTCATTTATGGCATACATCTAGAGGTCATTAATGGCATACAGCTAGATGTCATTTAAGGCATACATCTAGAGGTCATTAATGGCATACAGCTAGATGTCATTTATGGCATACATCTAGAGGTCATTAATGGCATACAGCTAGATGTCATTTATGGCATACATCTAGAGGTCATTAATGGCATACAGCTAGATGTCATTTAAGGCATACATCTAGAGGTCATTAATGGCATACAGCTAGATGTCATTTATGGCATACAACTAGATGTCATTAATGGCATACATCTAGAGGTCATTAATGGCATACAGCTAGATGTCATTAATGGCATACAACTAGATGTCATTAATGGCATACATCTAGAGGTCATTAATGGCATACAGCTAGATGTCATTTATGGCATACATCTAGAGGTCATTAATGGCATACAGCTAGATGTCATTTAAGGCATACATCTAGAGGTCATTAATGGCATACAACTAGATGTCATTAATGGCATACATCTAGAGGTCATTAATGGCATACAGCTAGATGTCATTAATGGCATACAACTAGATGTCATTAATGGCATACATCTAGAGGTCATTAATGGCATACAGCTAGATGTCATTTATGGCATACAGCTAGATGTCATTAATGGCATACAACTAGATGTCTTTTAAGGCATACAACTAGAGGTCATTAATGGCATACAACTAGAGGTCATTAATGGCATACAGCTAGATGTCATTTGTGGCATACAGCTAGAGGTCAGTAATGACATACAACTAGAGGTCATTTATGGCATACAGCTAGAGGTCATTTATGGCATACAACTAAAGGTCATTTATGGCATACAGCTAGAGGTCATTAATGGCATACACCTAGATGTCATTAATGGCATACAGCTAGAGGTCATTTATGGCATACAGCTAGATGTCATTAATGGCATACAGCTAGATGTCATTTACGGCATACAACTAGAGGTCATTAATGGCACACAGCTAGATGTCATTAATGGCATACAGCTAGATGTCATTTACGGCATACAACTAGATGTCATTAATGGCATACAACTAGAGGTCATTAATGGCATACAACTAGAGGTCATTAATGGCATACAACTAGAGGTCATTAATGGCATACATCTAGATGTCTTTTAAGGCATACAACTAGAGGTCATTAATGGCATAAAACTAGAGGTCATTAATGGCATACATCTAGATGTCATTTATGGCATACAACTAGAGGTCATTTATGGCATACATCTAGATGTCATTTATGGCATACAACTAGAGGTCATTTATGGCATACAGCTAGATGTCATTTATGGCATACAACTAGAGATCATTTATGGCATACAGCTAGATGTCATTAATGGCATACAGCTAGATGTCATTTACGGCATACAACTAGAGGTCATTAATGGCACACAGCTAGATGTCATTAATGGCATACAGCTAGATGTCATTTACGGCATACAACTAGATGTCATTAATGGCATACAACTAGAGGTCATTTATGGCATACAGCTAGATGTCATTAATGGCATACAGCTAGATGTCATTTACGACATACAACTAGAGGTCATTAATGGCATACAGCTAGATGTCATTAATGGCATACAGCTAGATTCATTTACGGCATACAACTGGATGTCATTAATGGCATACAACTAGAGGTCATTTATGGCATACAGCTAGATGTCATTAATGGCATACAGCTAGATGTCATTTACGGCATACAACTAGATGTCATTAATGGCATACAACTAGAGGTCATTTATGGCATACAGCTAGATGTCATTAATGGCATACAGCTAGATGTCATTAATGGCATACAGCTAGATGTCATTTACGGCATACAACTAGATGTCATTAATGGCATACAACTAGATGTCATTAATGGCATACAACTAGAGGTCATTTATGGCATACAGCTAGATGTCATTAATGGCATACAACTAGAGGTCATTAATGGCACACAGCTAGATGTCATTAATGGCATACAGCTAGATGTCATTTACGGCATACAACTAGATGTCATTAATGGCATACAACTAGAGGTCATTTATGGCATACAGCTAGATGTCATTAATGGCATACAGCTAGATGTCATTTACGGCATACAACTAGATGTCATTAATGGCATACAACTAGAGGTCATTTATGGCATACAGCTAGATGTCATTTACGGCATACAACTAGAGGTCATTAATGGCATACAGCTAGATGTCATTAATGGCATACAGCTAGATGTCATTAATGGCATACAGCTAGATGTCATTTACGGCATACAACTAGAGGTCATTTATGGCATACAGCTAGATGTCATTAATGGCATACAGCTAGATGTCATTTACGGCATACAACTAGATGTCATTAATGGCATACAGCTAGATGTCATTTACGGCATACAACTAGAGGTCATTAATGGCATACAGCTAGAGGTCATTTATGGCATACAACTAGAGGTCATTAATGGCATACATCTAGATGTCATTAAAGGCATACAACTAGAGGTCATTAATGGCATACAGCTAGATGTCATTTATGGCATACAGCTAGATGTCATTTAAGGCATACATCTAGATGTCATTTACGGCATACAGCTAGATGTCATTAATGGCATACAACTAGATGTCATTTACGGCATACAACTAGAGGTCATTAATGGCATACAGCTAGATGTCATTAATGGCATACAGCTAGATGTCATTTACGGCATACAACTAGAGGTCATTAATGGCATACAGCTAGATGTCATTAATGGCATACAGCTAGATGTCATTAATGGCATACAGCTAGATGTCATTTACGGCATACAACTAGAGGTCATTAATGGCATACAGCTAGATGTCATTAATGGCATACAGCTAGATGTCATTTACGGCATACAACTAGAGGTCATTAATGGCATACAGCTAGATGTCATTAATGGCATACAGCTAGATGTCATTTACGGCATACAACTAGAGGTCATTAATGGCATACAGCTAGAGGTCATTTATGGCATACAGCTAGATGTCATTAATGGCATACAACTAGAGGTCATTAATGGCATACAGCTAGATGTCATTTACGGCATACAACTAGAGGTCATTAATGGCATACAGCTAGAGGTCATTTATGGCATACAACTAGAGGTCATTAATGGCATACATCTAGATGTCATTAAAGGCATACAACTAGAGGTCATTAATGGCATACAGCTAGAGGTCATTTATGGCATACAACTAGAGGTCATTTATGGCATACAGCTAGATGTCATTAATGGCATACAACTAGATGTCATTAATGTCATACAGCTAGATGTCATTTACGGCATACAACTAGAGGTCATTAATGGCATACAGCTAGAGGTCATTTATGGCATACAGCTAGATGTCATTAATGGCATACAACTAGAGGTCATTAATGGCATACAGCTAGATGTCATTTACGGCATACAACTAGAGGTCATTAATGGCATACAGCTAGAGGTCATTTATGGCATACAACTAGAGGTCATTAATGGCATACATCTAGATGTCATTAAAGGCATACAACTAGAGGTCATTAATGGCATACAGCTAGAGGTCATTTATGGCATACAACTAGAGGTCATTAATGGCATACATCTAGATGTCATTAAAGGCATACAACTAGAGGTCATTAATGGCATACATCTAGATGTCATTAAAGGCATACAACTAGAGGTCATTAATGGCATACAACTAGAGGTCATTTATGGCATACAGCTAGATGTCATTAATGGCATACAACTAGATGTCATTTACGGCATACAACTAGAGGTCATTAATGGCATACAGCTAGATGTCATTTACGGCATACAACTAGAGGTCATTAATGGCATACAGCTAGATGTCATTAATGGCATACAACTAGATGTCATTAATGGCATACAGCTAGATGTCATTTACGGCATACAACTAGAGGTCATTAATGGCATACAGCTAGATGTCATTTACGGCATACAACTAGATGTCATTAATGGCATACAGCTAGATGTCATTTACGGCATACAACTAGAGGTCATTAATGGCATACAGCTAGATGTCATTAATGGCATACAGCTAGATGTCATTTACGGCATACAACTAGAGGTCATTAATGGCATACAGCTAGATGTCATTTATGGCATACAACTAGAGGTCATTAATGGCATACATCTAGATGTCATTAAAGGCATACAACTAGAGGTCATTAATGGCATACAGCTAGAGGTCATTTATGGCATACAACTAGAGGTCATTTATGGCATACAGCTAGATGTCATTAATGGCATACAACTAGATGTCATTTATGGCATACAACTAGAGGTCATTAATGGCATACAACTAGATGTCATTAATGGCATACAGCTAGATGTCATTTTTTGCATACAACTAGAGGTCATTAATGGCATACATCTAGATGTCATTTATGGCATACAACTAGATGTCATTAATGGCATACATCTAGATGTCATTAATGGCATACATCTAGATGTCATTTATGGCATACAGCTAGATGTCATTTACGGCATACAACTAGAGGTCATTAATGGCATACAGCTAGATGTCATTTACGGCATACAACTAGAGGTCATTAATGGCATACATCTAGATGTCATTTATGGCATACAACTAGATGTCATTAATGGCATACATCTAGATGTCATTTAAGGCATACAACTAGAGGTCATTAATGGCATACAACTAGATGTCATTTAAGGCATACAACTAGAGGTCATTAATGGCATACATCTAGATGTCATTTATGGCATACAACTAGAGGTCATTAATGGCATACAACTAGATGTCATTAATGGCATACATCTAGATGTCATTTAAGGCATACAACTAGAGGTCATTAATGGCATACAACTAGATGTCATTTAAGGCATACAACTAGAGGTCATTAATGGCATACATCTAGATGTCATTTATGGCATACAACTAGAGGTCATTAATGGCATACAACTAGAGGTCATTAATGGCATACATCTAGATGTCATTTATGGCATACAACTAGATGTCATTTATGGCATACAACTAGATGTCATTAATGGCATACATCTAGATGTCATTTAAGGCATACAACTAGAGGTCATTAATGGCATACAACTAGATGTCATTTAAGGCATACAACTAGAGGTCATTAATGGCATACAACTAGATGTCATTTATGGCATACAGCTAGATGTCATTTACGGCATACAACTAGAGGTCATTAATGGCATACATCTAGATGTCATTTATGGCATACAACTAGATGTCATTAATGGCATACATCTAGATGTCATTTAAGGCATACAACTAGAGGTCATTAATGGCATACAACTAGATGTCATTTAAGGCATACAACTAGAGGTCATTAATGGCATACATCTAGATGTCATTTATGGCATACAACTAGAGGTCATTAATGGCATACAGCTAGATGTCATTTATGGCATACAACTAGAGGTCATTAATGGCATACAGCTAGATGTCATTAATGGCATACATCTAGATGTCATTAATGGCATACAGCTAGATGTCATTTATGGCATACAACTAGAGGTCATTTATGGCATACAGCTAGATGTCATTAATGGCATACATCTAGATGTCATTAATGGCATACAGCTAGATGTCATTTATGGCATACAACTAGAGGTCATTAATGGCATACATCTAGATGTCATTAATGGCATACAGCTAGATGTCATTTATGGCATACAACTAGAGGTCATTAATGGCATACATCTAGATGTCATTAATGGCATACAGCTAGATGTCATTTATGGCATACAACTAGAGGTCATTTATGGCATACAACTAGAGGTCATTAATGGCATACAGCTAGATGTCATTTATGGCATACAACTAGAGGTCATTAATGGCATACATCTAGATGTCATTAATGGCATACAGCTAGATGTCATTTATGGCATACAACTAGAGGTCATTAATGGCATACATCTAGATGTCATTAATGGCATACAGCTAGATGTCATTTATGGCATACAACTAGAGGTCATTAATGGCATACATCTAGATGTCATTAATGGCATACAGCTAGATGTCATTTATGGCATACAACTAGAGGTCATTAATGGCATACATCTAGATGTCATTAATGGCATACAGCTAGATGTCATTTATGGCATACAACTAGAGGTCATTAATGGCATACATCTAGATGTCATTAATGGCATACAGCTAGATGTCATTTATGGCATACAACTAGAGGTCATTTATGGCATACAACTAGAGGTCATTAATGGCATACATCTAGATGTCATTAATGGCATACAGCTAGATGTCATTTATGGCATACAACTAGAGGTCATTTATGGCATACATCTAGATGTCATTAATGGCATACAGCTAGATGTCATTTATGGCATACAACTAGAGGTCATTTATGGCATACAACTAGATGTCATTTATGGCATACAACTAGATGTCATTAATGGCATACAACTAGATGTCATTAATGGCATACAGCTAGATATCATTTACGGCATACAACTAGAAGTCATTAATGGCATACAGCTAGATGTCATTTACGGCATACAACTAGAGGTCATTAATGGCATACATCTAGATGTCATTTATGGCATACAACTAGATGTCATTAATGGCATACATCTAGATGTCATTTAAGGCATACAACTAGAGGTCATTAATGGCATACAACTAGAGGTCATTAATGGCATACAACTAGAGGTCATTAATGGCATACATCTAGATGTCTTTTAAGGCATACAACTAGAGGTCATTAATGGCATAAAACTAGAGGTCATTAATGGCATAAAACTAGATGTCATTTATGGCATACAACTAGAGGTCATTAATGGCATACATCTAGATGTCTTTTAAGGCATACAACTAGAGGTCATTAATGGCATAAAACTAGAGGTCATTAATGGCATAAAACTAGATGTCATTTATGGCATACAACTAGAGGTCATTAATGGCATACATCTAGATGTCTTTTAAGGCATACAACTAGAGGTCATTAATGGCATACAACTAGAGGTCATTAATGGCATAAAACTAGATGTCATTTATGGCATACAACTAGAGGTCATTTATGGCATACAGCTAGATGTCATTTATGGCATACAGCTAGATGTCATTTACGGCATACAACTAGATGTCATTAATGGCATACAACTAGAGGTCATTTATGGCATACAGCTAGATGTCATTAATGGCATACAGCTAGATGTCATTTACGGCATACAACTAGAGGTCATTAATGGCATACAGCTAGATGTCATTAATGGCATACAGCTAGATGTCATTTACGGCATACAACTAGATGTCATTAATGGCATACAACTAGAGGTCATTTATGGCATACAGCTAGATGTCATTAATGGCATACAGCTAGATGTCATTTACGGCATACAACTAGAGGTCATTAATGGCATACAGCTAGATGTCATTAATGGCATACAGCTAGATGTCATTTACGGCATACAACTGGATGTCATTAATGGCATACAACTAGAGGTCATTTATGGCATACAACTAGATGTCATTAATGGCATACAGCTAGATGTCATTTACGGCATACAACTAGAGGTCATTAATGGCATACAGCTAGATGTCATTTACGGCATACAACTAGATGTCATTAATGGCATACAACTAGAGGTCATTTATGGCATACAGCTAGATGTCATTAATGGCATACAGCTAGATGTCATTAATGGCATACAGCTAGATGTCATTTATGGCATACAGCTAGATGTCATTAATGGCATACAGCTAGATGTCATTAATGGCATACAGCTAGATGTCATTTATGGCATACAGCTAGATGTCATTAATGGCATACAGCTAGATGTCATTAATGGCATACAGCTAGATGTCATTTATGGCATACAGCTAGATGTCATTAATGGCATACAGCTAGATGTCATTAATGGCATACAGCTAGATGTCATTTATGGCATACAGCTAGATGTCATTAATGGCACACAGCTAGATGTCATTAATGGCATACAGCTAGATGTCATTTATGGCATACAACTAGAGGTCATTTATGGCATACAGCTAGATGTCATTAATGGCATACAGCTAGATGTCATTTATGGCATACAGCTAGATGTCATTAATGTCACACAGCTAGATGTCATTAATGGCATACAGCTAGATGTCATTTACGGCATACAACTAGATGTCATTAATGGCATACAACTAGAGGTCATTTATGGCATACAGCTAGATGTCATTAATGGCATACAGCTAGATGTCATTTACGGCATACAACTAGAGGTCATTAATGGCATACAGCTAGATGTCATTAATGGCATACAGCTAGATGTCATTTACGGCATACAACTGGATGTCATTAATGGCATACAACTAGAGGTCATTTATGGCATACAACTAGATGTCATTAATGGCATACAGCTAGATGTCATTTACGGCATACAACTAGAGGTCATTAATGGCATACAGCTAGATGTCATTTACGGCATACAACTAGAGGTCATTAATGGCATACAGCTAGATGTCATTAATGGCATACAGCTAGATGTCATTAATGGCATACAGCTAGATGTCATTTACGGCATACAACTAGATGTCATTAATGGCATACAACTAGAGGTCATTTATGGCATACAGCTAGATGTCATTAATGGCATACAGCTAGATGTCATTAATGGCATACAGCTAGATGTCATTTACGGCATACAACTAGATGTCATTAATGGCATACAACTAGAGGTCATTTATGGCATACAGCTAGATGTCATTAATGGCATACAACTAGAGGTCATTAATGGCACAAAGCTAGATGTCATTAATGGCATACAGCTAGATGTCATTTACGGCATACAACTAGATGTCATTAATGGCATACAACTAGAGGTCATTTATGGCATACAGCTAGATGTCATTAATGGCATACAGCTAGATGTCATTTACGGCATACAACTAGATGTCATTAATGGCATACAACTAGAGGTCATTTATGGCATACAGCTAGATGTCATTTACGGCATACAACTAGAGGTCATTAATGGCATACAGCTAGATGTCATTAATGGCATACAGCTAGATGTCATTAATGGCATACAGCTAGATGTCATTTACGGCATACAACTAGAGGTCATTTATGGCATACAGCTAGATGTCATTAATGGCATACAGCTAGATATCATTTACGGCATACAACTAGATGTCATTAATGGCATACAACTAGAGGTCATTTATGGCATACAGCTAGATGTCATTTACGGCATACAACTAGAGGTCATTAATGGCATACAGCTAGATGTCATTAATGGCATACAGCTAGATGTCATTAATGGCATACAGCTAGATGTCATTTACGGCATACAACTAGAGGTCATTTATGGCATACAACTAGAGGTCATTTATGGCATACAACTAGAGGTCATTTATGGCATACAGCTAGATGTCATTAATGGCATACAACTAGATGTCATTTACGGCATACAACTAGAGGTCATTAATGGCATACAGCTAGATGTCATTTACGGCATACAACTAGAGGTCATTAATGGCATACAGCTAGATGTCATTAATGGCATACAGCTAGATGTCATTTACGGCATACAACTAGATGTCATTAATGGCATACAGCTAGATGTCATTTACGGCATACAACTAGAGGTCATTAATGGCATACAGCTAGATGTCATTAATGGCATACAGCTAGATGTCATTTACGGCATACAACTAGAGGTCATTAATGACATACAGCTAGAGGTCATTTAAGGCATACAACTAGAGGTCATTAATGACATACAGCTAGAGGTCATTTAAGGCATACAACTAGAGGTCATTAATGACATACAGCTAGATGTCATTTACGGCATACAACTAGAGGTCATTAATGGCATACAGTTAGATGTCATTAATGGCATACATCTAGATGTCATTAATGGCATACAGCTAGATGTCATTTATGGCATACAACTAGAGGTCATTAATGGCATACAGCTAGATGTCATTAATGGCATACAGCTAGATGTCATTTACGGCATACAACTAGAGGTCATTAATGACATACAGCTAGAGGTCATTTAAGGCATACAACTAGAGGTCATTAATGGCATACAGTTAGATGTCATTTACGGCATACAACTAGAGGTCATTAATGACATACAGCTAGATGTCATTTACGGCATACAACTAGAGGTCATTAATGGCATACAGTTAGATGTCATTTACGGCATACAACTAGAGGTCATTAATGGCATACAGCTAGAGGTCATTTATGGCATACAGCTAGATGTCATTAATGGCATACAACTAGAGGTCATTAATGGCATACAGCTAGATGTCATTTACGGCATACAACTAGAGGTCATTAATGGCATACAGCTAGAGGTCATTTATGGCATACAACTAGAGGTCA
Organism: Pelmatolapia mariae; assembly: GCF_036321145.2. Taxonomy (NCBI): domain Eukaryota; kingdom Metazoa; phylum Chordata; class Actinopteri; order Cichliformes; family Cichlidae; genus Pelmatolapia; species Pelmatolapia mariae. The sequence goes on along the minus strand of NC_086228.1, from coordinate 18,366,080 downwards.
TTAATGGCATACATCTAGATGTCATTAAAGGCATACAACTAGAGGTCATTAATGGCATACAGCTAGAGGTCATTTATGGCATACAACTAGAGGTCATTTATGGCATACAGCTAGATGTCATTAATGGCATACAACTAGATGTCATTTACGGCATACAACTAGAGGTCATTAATGGCATACAGCTAGATGTCATTAATGGCATACAGCTAGATGTCATTTACGGCATACAACTAGAGGTCATTAATGGCATACAGCTAGATGTCATTAATGGCATACAGCTAGATGTCATTTACGGCATACAACTAGAGGTCATTAATGGCATACAGCTAGATGTCATTAATGGCATACAGCTAGATGTCATTTACGGCATACAACTAGAGGTCATTAATGGCATACAGCTAGAGGTCATTTATGGCATACAACTAGAGGTCATTAATGGCATACATCTAGATGTCATTAAAGGCATACAACTAGAGGTCATTAATGGCATACAGCTAGAGGTCATTTATGGCATACAACTAGAGGTCATTTATGGCATACAGCTAGATGTCATTAATGGCATACAACTAGATGTCATTTATGGCATACAACTAGAGGTCATTAATGGCATACAACTAGATGTCATTAATGGCATACAGCTAGATGTCATTTACGGCATACAACTAGAGGTCATTAATGGCATACATCTAGATGTCATTAAAGGCATACAACTAGAGGTCATTAATGGCATACAGCTAGAGGTCATTTATGGCATACAACTAGAGGTCATTTATGGCATACAGCTAGATGTCATTAATGGCATACAACTAGATGTCATTTACGGCATACAACTAGAGGTCATTAATGGCATACAGCTAGATGTCATTAATGGCATACAGCTAGATGTCATTTACGGCATACAACTAGAGGTCATTAATGGCATACAGCTAGATGTCATTAATGGCATACAGCTAGATGTCATTTACGGCATACAACTAGAGGTCATTAATGGCATACAGCTAGATGTCATTAATGGCATACAGCTAGATGTCATTTACGGCATACAACTAGAGGTCATTAATGGCATACAGCTAGAGGTCATTTATGGCATACAACTAGAGGTCATTAATGGCATACATCTAGATGTCATTAAAGGCATACAACTAGAGGTCATTAATGGCATACAGCTAGAGGTCATTTATGGCATACAACTAGAGGTCATTTATGGCATACAGCTAGATGTCATTAATGGCATACAACTAGATGTCATTTATGGCATACAACTAGAGGTCATTAATGGCATACAACTAGATGTCATTAATGGCATACAGCTAGATGTCATTTTTTGCATACAACTAGAGGTCATTAATGGCATACATCTAGATGTCATTTATGGCATACAACTAGATGTCATTAATGGCATAAATCTAGATGTCATTAATGGCATACATCTAGATGTCATTTATGGCATACAACTAGATGTCATTTATGGCATACAGCTAGATGTCATTTACGGCATACAACTAGAGGTCATTAATGGCATACATCTAGATGTCATTTAAGGCATACAACTAGAGGTCATTAATGGCATACAACTAGATGTCATTTAAGGCATACAACTAGAGGTCATTAATGGCATACATCTAGATGTCATTTATGGCATACAACTAGAGGTCATTAATGGCATACAGCTAGATGTCATTTATGGCATACAACTAGAGGTCATTAATGGCATACAGCTAGATGTCATTAATGACATACAGCTAGAGGTCATTTAAGGCATACAACTAGAGGTCATTAATGGCATACAGCTAGATGTCATTAATGGCATACATCTAGATGTCATTAATGGCATACAGCTAGATGTCATTTATGGCATACAACTAGAGGTCATTTATGGCATACAGCTAGATGTCATTAATGGCATACAACTAGATGTCATTTATGGCATACAACTAGATGTCATTAATGGCATACAACTAGATGTCATTAATGGCATACAGCTAGATATCATTTACGGCATACAACTAGAAGTCATTAATGGCATACAGCTAGATGTCATTTACGGCATACAACTAGATGTCATTAATGGCATACATCTAGATGTCATTTAAGGCATACAACTAGAGGTCATTAATGGCATACATCTAGATGTCATTTATGGCATACAACTAGATGTCATTAATGGCATACATCTAGATGTCATTTAAGGCATACAACTAGAGGTCATTAATGGCATACAACTAGAGGTCATTAATGGCATACAACTAGAGGTCATTAATGGCATACATCTAGATGTCTTTTAAGGCATACAACTAGATGTCATTAATGGCATAAAACTAGAGGTCATTAATGGCATACATCTAGATGTCATTTATGGCATACAACTAGAGGTCATTTATGGCATACATCTAGATGTCATTTATGGCATACAACTAGAGGTCATTTATGGCATACAGCTAGATGTCATTTATGGCATACAACTAGAGGTCATTTATGGCATACAGCTAGATGTCATTAATGGCATACAGCTAGATGTCATTTACGGCATACAACTAGATGTCATTAATGGCATACAGCTAGATGTCATTTATGGCATACAACTAGAGGTCATTTATGGCATACAGCTAGATGTCATTAATGGCATACAGCTAGATGTCATTTACGGCATACAACTAGAGGTCATTAATGGCACACAGCTAGATGTCATTAATGGCATACAGCTAGATGTCATTTACGGCATACAACTAGATGTCATTAATGGCATACAGCTAGATGTCATTTACGGCATACAGCTAGATGTCATTTACGGCATACAACTAGAGGTCATTAATGGCATACAGCTAGATGTCATTAATGGCATACAGCTAGATGTCATTTACGGCATACAACTGGATGTCATTAATGGCATACAACTAGAGGTCATTTATGGCATACAGCTAGATGTCATTAATGGCATACAGCTAGATGTCATTTACGGCATACAACTAGATGTCATTAATGGCATACAACTAGAGGTCATTTATGGCATACAGCTAGATGTCATTAATGGCATACAACTAGAGGTCATTAATGGCACACAGCTAGATGTCATTAATGGCATACAGCTAGATGTCATTTACGGCATACAACTAGATGTCATTAATGGCATACAGCTAGATGTCATTTACGGCATACAACTAGATGTCATTAATGGCATACAACTAGAGGTCATTTATGGCATACAGCTAGATGTCATTTACGGCATACAACTAGAGGTCATTAATGGCATACAGCTAGATGTCATTAATGGCATACAGCTAGATGTCATTAATGGCATACAGCTAGATGTCATTTACGGCATACAACTAGAGGTCATTTATGGCATACAGCTAGATGTCATTAATGGCATACAGCTAGATGTCATTTACGGCATACAACTAGATGTCATTAATGGCATACAACTAGAGGTCATTTATGGCATACAGCTAGATGTCATTTACGGCATACAACTAGAGGTCATTAATGGCATACAGCTAGATGTCATTAATGGCATACAGCTAGATGTCATTAATGGCATACAGCTAGATGTCATTTACGGCATACAACTAGAGGTCATTTATGGCATACAACTAGAGGTCATTTATGGCATACAACTAGAGGTCATTTATGGCATACAGCTAGATGTCATTAATGGCATACAGCTAGATATCATTTACGGCATACAACTAGATGTCATTAATGGCATACAGCTAGATGTCATTTACGGCATACAACTAGAGGTCATTAATGGCATACAGCTAGATGTCATTAATGGCATACAGCTAGATGTCATTTACGGCATACAACTAGAGGTCATTAATGACATACAGCTAGATGTCATTTACGGCATACAACTAGAGGTCATTAATGGCATACAGTTAGATGTCATTAATGGCATACATCTAGATGTCATTAATGGCATACAGCTAGATGTCATTTATGGCATACAACTACAGGTCATTAATGACATACAGCTAGAGGTCATTTAAGGCATACAACTAGAGGTCATTAATGACATACAGCTAGAGGTCATTTAAGGCATACAACTAGAGGTCATTAATGACATACAGCTAGATGTCATTTACGGCATACAACTAGAGGTCATTAATGGCATACAGTTAGATGTCATTAATGGCATACATCTAGATGTCATTAATGGCATACAGCTAGATGTCATTTATGGCATACAACTAGAGGTCATTAATGGCATACAGCTAGATGTCATTAATGGCATACAGCTAGATGTCATTTACGGCATACAACTAGAGGTCATTAATGACATACAGCTAGAGGTCATTTAAGGCATACAACTAGAGGTCATTAATGACATACAGCTAGAGGTCATTAATGGCATACAGCTAGAGGTCATTAATGACATACAACTAGAGGTCATTAATGACATACAACTAGAGGTCATTTAAGGCATACAACTAGAGGTCATTAATGACATACAGCTAGATGTCATTTACGGCATACAACTAGAGGTCATTAATGGCATACAGTTAGATGTCATTAATGGCATACATCTAGATGTCATTAATGGCATACAGCTAGATGTCATTTATGGCATACAACTAGAGGTCATTAATGGCATACAGCTAGATGTCATTAAAGGCATACAGCTAGATGTCATTTACGGCATACAACTAGAGGTCATTAATGGCATACAGCTAGATGTCATTAATGGCATACAGCTAGATGTCATTTACGGCATACAACTAGAGGTCATTAATGACATACAGCTAGATGTCATTTATGGCATACAACTAGAGGTCATTAATGGCATACAGCTAGATGTCATTAATGGCATACAGCTAAATGTCATTTACGGCATACAACTAGAGGTCATTAATGACATACAGCTAGAGGTCATTTAAGGCATACAACTAGAGGTCATTAATGACATACAGCTAGATGTCATTTACGGCATACAACTAGAGGTCATTAATGGCATACAGTTAGATGTCATTAATGGCATACATCTAGATGTCATTAATGGCATACAGCTAGATGTCATTTATGGCATACAACTAGAGGTCATTTATGGCATACAGCTAGAGGTCATTAATGGCATACATCTAGATGTCATTAATGGCATACAGCTAGATGTCATTTATGGCATACAACTAGAGGTCATTAATGGCATACAGCTAGATGTCATTAATGGCATACATCTAGATGTCATTAATGGCATACATCTAGATGTCATTAATGGCATACAGCTAGATGTCATTTATGGCATACAACTAGAGGTCATTAATGGCATACAGCTAGATGTCATTAATGGCATACAGCTAGATGTCATTAATGGCATACATCTAGATGTCATTAATGGCATACAGCTAGATGTCATTAATGGCATACATCTAGATGTCATTAATGGCATACAGCTAGATGTCATTAATGGCATACATCTAGATGTCATTAATGGCATACATCTAGATGTCATTAATGGCATACATCTAGATGTCATTAATGGCATACAGCTAGATGTCATTTATGGCATACAACTAGAGGTCATTAATGGCATACAGCTAGATGTCATTAATGGCATACATCTAGATGTCATTAATGGCATACATCTAGATGTCATTAATGGCATACAGCTAGATGTCATTAATGGCATACATCTAGATGTCATTAATGGCATACAGCTAGATGTCATTTATGGCATACAACTAGAGGTCATTAATGGCATACAGCTAGATGTCATTAATGGCATACATCTAGATGTCATTAATGGCATACAGCTAGATGTCATTAATGGCATACAGCTAGATGTCATTTATGGCATACAACTAGAGGTCATTTATGGCATACAACTAGCGGTCATTAATGGCATACAACTAGATGTCATTTATGGCATACAACTAGCGGTCATTAATGGCATACAACTAGATGTCATTTATGGCATACAACTAGAGGTCATTAATGGCATACAACTAGATGTCATTAATGGCATACAGCTAGATATCATTTAAGGCATACAACTAGAGGTCATTAATGGCATACAGCTAGATGTCATTAATGGCATACATCTAGATGTCATTAATGGCATACAGCTAGATGTCATTTAAGGCATACAACTAGAGGTCATTAATGGCATACAGCTAGATGTCATTAATGGCATACATCTAGATGTCATTAATGGCATACAGCTAGATGTCATTTACGGCATACAACTAGAGGTCATTAATGGCATACAGCTAGATGTCATTAATGGCATACAACTAGATGTCATTTATGGCATACAACTAGAGGTCATTTATGGCATACAGCTAGATGTCATTAATGGCATACAACTAGATGTCATTTATGGCATACAACTAGAGGTCATTAATGGCATACAACTAGATGTCATTAATGGCATACAGCTAGATATCATTTACGGCATACAACTAGAGGTCATTAATGGCATACAGCTAGATGTCATTTACGGCATACAACTAGAGGTCATTAATGGCATACATCTAGATGTCTTTTAAGGCATACAACTAGAGGTCATTAATGGCATAAAACTAGATGTCATTAATGGCATACAACTAGAGGTCATTAATGGCATACAGCTAGAGGTCATTTATGGCATACAACTAGATGTAATTTAAGGCATCCAACTAGAGGTCATTAATGGCATACAACTAGATGTCATTAATGGCATACATCTAGATGTCATTTAAGGCATACATCTAGAGGTCATTAATGGCATACAGCTAGATGTCATTAATGGCATACATCTAGATGTCATTTAAGGCATACAGCTAGAGGTCATTAATGGCATACAACTAGATGTAATTTAAGGCATCCAACTAGAGGTCATTAATGGCATACAACTAGATGTCATTAATGGCATACATCTAGATGTCATTTAAGGCATACATCTAGAGGTCATTAATGGCATACAGCTAGATGTCATTTATGGCATACAACTAGATGTCATTAATGGCATACATCTAGAGGTCATTAATGGCATACAGCTAGATGTCATTTATGGCATACAGCTAGATGTCATTTAAGGCATACATCTAGAGGTCATTAATGGCATACAGCTAGATGTCATTTATGGCATACAACTAGATGTCATTAATGGCATACATCTAGAGGTCATTAATGGCATACAGCTAGATGTCATTAATGGCATACAACTAGATGTCATTAATGGCATACAGCTAGATGTCATTTATGGCATACATCTAGAGGTCATTAATGGCATACAGCTAGATGTCATTTAAGGCATACATCTAGAGGTCATTAATGGCATACAGCTAGATGTCATTTATGGCATACAACTAGATGTCATTAATGGCATACATCTAGAGGTCATTAATGGCATACAGCTAGATGTCATTAATGGCATACAACTAGATGTCATTAATGGCATACATCTAGAGGTCATTAATGGCATACAGCTAGATGTCATTTATGGCATACAGCTAGATGTCATTAATGGCATACAACTAGATGTCTTTTAAGGCATACAACTAGAGGTCATTAATGGCATACAACTAGAGGTCATTAATGGCATACAGCTAGATGTCATTTGTGGCATACAGCTAGAGGTCAGTAATGACATACAACTAGAGGTCATTTATGGCATACAGCTAGAGGTCATTTATGGCATACAACTAAAGGTCATTTATGGCATACAGCTAGAGGTCATTAATGGCATACACCTAGATGTCATTAATGGCATACAGCTAGAGGTCATTTATGGCATACAGCTAGATGTCATTAATGGCATACAGCTAGATGTCATTTACGGCATACAACTAGATGTCATTAATGGCATACAACTAGAGGTCATTTATGGCATACAACTAGAGGTCATTAATGGCACACAGCTAGATGTCATTAATGGCATACAGCTAGATGTCATTTACGGCATACAACTAGAGGTCATTAATGGCATACAGCTAGATGTCATTAATGGCATACAGCTAGATGTCATTTACGGCATACAACTAGAGGTCATTAATGGCATACAGCTAGATGTCATTAATGGCATACAGCTAGATGTCATTTACGGCATACAACTAGAGGTCATTAATGACATACAGCTAGAGGTCATTTAAGGCATACAACTAGAGGTCATTAATGGCATACAGCTAGATGTCATTTACGGCATACAACTAGAGGTCATTAATGACATACAGCTAGAGGTCATTTAAGGCATACAACTAGAGGTCATTAATGGCATACAGCTAGAGGTCATTTATGGCATACAAATAGAGGTCATTAATGGCATACATCTAGATGTCATTAAAGGCATACAGCTAGATGTCATTTACGGCATACAACTAGAGGTCATTAATGACATACAGCTAGAGGTCATTTAAGGCATACAACTAGAGGTCATTAATGGCATACAGTTAGATGTCATTTACGGCATACAACTAGAGGTCATTAATGACATACAGCTAGATGTCATTTAAGGCATACAACTAGAGGTCATTAATGGCATACAGCTAGATGTCATTAATGGCATACATCTAGATGTCATTAATGGCATACAGCTAGATGTCATTTATGGCATACAACTAGAGGTCATTTATGGCATACAGCTAGATGTCATTAATGGCATACATCTAGATGTCATTAATGGCATACATCTAGATGTCATTAATGGCATACAGCTAGATGTCATTTATGGCATACAACTAGATGTCATTAATGGCATACATCTAGATGTCATTAATGGCATACAACTAGAGGTCATTAATGGCATACAACTAGAGGTCATTAATGGCATACAGCTAGATGTCATTAATGGCATACATCTAGATGTCATTAATGGCATACATCTAGATGTCATTAATGGCATACAGCTAGATGTCATTTATGGCATACAACTAGATGTCATTAATGGCATACATCTAGATGTCATTAATGGCATACAGCTAGATGTCATTTATGGCATACAACTAGATGTCATTAATGGCATACATCTAGATGTCATTAATGGCATACAGCTAGATGTCATTAATGGCATACAGCTAGATGTCATTAATGGCATACATCTAGATGTCATTAATGGCATACAACTAGAGGTCATTAATGGCATACAACTAGAGGTCATTAATGGCATACAGCTAGATGTCATTAATGGCATACATCTAGATGTCATTAATGGCATACAACTAGAGGTCATTAATGGCATACATCTAGATGTCATTAATGGCATACAGCTAGATGTCATTTATGGCATACAACTAGAGGTCATTAATGGCATACAGCTAGATGTCATTAATGGCATACATCTAGATGTCATTAAAGGCATACAACTAGAGGTCATTAATGGCATACAGCTAGATGTCATTAATGGCATACAACTAGATGTCATTTACGGCATACAGCTAGATGTCATTAATGGCATACAACTAGATGTCATTTACGGCATACAGCTAGAGGTCATTTATGGCATACAGCTAGATGTCATTAATGGCATACAACTAGATGTCATTTACGGCATACAGCTAGATGTCATTAATGGCATACAACTAGATGTCATTTACGGCATACAACTAGAGGTCATTAATGGCATACAGCTAGATGTCATTAATGGCATACAGCTAGATGTCATTTACGGCATACAACTAGAGGTCATTAATGGCATACAGCTAGATGTCATTTACGGCATACAACTAGAGGTCATTAATGGCATACATCTAGATGTCATTAATGGCATACAACTAGAGGTCATTAATGGCATACAGCTAGAGGTCATTTATGGCATACAGCTAGATGTCATTAATGGCATACAACTAGAGGTCATTAATGGCATACAGCTAGATGTCATTAATGGCATACAACTAGAGGTCATTAATGGCATACAGCTAGAGGTCATTTATGGCATACAACTAGAGGTCATTAATGGCATACATCTAGATGTCATTAATGGCATACAACTAGAGGTCATTAATGGCATACAGCTAGAGGTCATTTATGGCATACAGCTAGATGTCATTAATGGCATACAACTAGAGGTCATTAATGGCATACAGCTAGATGTCATTTACGGCATACAACTAGAGGTCATTAATGGCATACAGCTAGAGGTCATTTATGGCATACAACTAGAGGTCATTAATGGCATACATCTAGATGTCATTAAAGGCATACAACTAGAGGTCATTAATGGCATACATCTAGATGTCATTAAAGGCATACAACTAGAGGTCATTTATGGCATACAGCTAGATGTCATTAATGGCATACAACTAGATGTAATTTATGGCATACAACTAGATGTCATTTACGGCATACAACTAGAGGCCATTAATGGCATACAGCTAGATGTCATTAATGGCATACAGCTAGATGTCATTTACGCCATACAACTAGAGGTCATTAATGGCATACAGCTAGATGTCATTTACGGCATACAACTAGAGGTCATTAATGGCATACAGCTAGATGTCATTAATGGCATACAGCTAGATGTCATTTACGGCATACAACTAGAGGTCATTAATGGCATACAGCTAGATGTCATTAATGGCATACAGCTAGATGTCATTTACGGCATACAACTAGAGGTCATTAATGGCATACAGCTAGAGGTCATTTATGGCATACAGCTAGATGTCATTAATGGCATACAACTAGAGGTCATTAATGGCATACAGCTAGATGTCATTTACGGCATACAACTAGAGGTCATTAATGGCATACATCTAGATGTCATTAAAGGCATACAACTAGAGGTCATTAATGGCATACAGCTAGAGGTCATTTATGGCATACAACTAGAGGTCATTTATGGCATACAGCTAGATGTCATTAATGGCATACAACTAGATGTCATTTACGGCATACAACTAGAGGTCATTAATGGCATACAGCTAGATGTCATTAATGGCATACAGCTAGATGTCATTTACGGCATACAACTAGAGGTCATTAATGGCATACAGCTAGATGTCATTAATGGCATACAGCTAGATGTCATTTACGGCATACAACTAGATGTCATTAATGGCATACAGCTAGATGTCATTTACGGCATACAACTAGAGGTCATTAATGGCATACATCTAGATGTCATTTATTGCATACAACTAGATGTCATTAATGGCATACATCTAGATGTCATTTAAGGCATACAACTAGAGGTCATTAATGGCATACAACTAGAGGTCATTAATGGCATACAACTAGAGGTCATTAATGGCATACATCTAGATGTCTTTTAAGGCATACAACTAGAGGTCATTAATGGCATAAAACTAGAGGTCATTAATGGCATACATCTAGATGTCATTTATGGCATACAACTAGAGGTCATTTATGGCATACATCTAGATGTCATTTATGGCATACAACTAGAGGTCATTTATGGCATACAGCTAGATGTCATTTATGGCATACAACTAGAGGTCATTTATGGCATACAGCTAGATGTCATTAATGGCATACAGCTAGATGTCATTTACGGCATACAACTAGAGGTCATTAATGGCACACAGCTAGATGTCATTAATGGCATACAGCTAGATGTCATTTACGGCATACAACTAGATGTCATTAATGGCATACAACTAGAGGTCATTTATGGCATACAGCTAGATGTCATTAATGGCATACAGCTAGATGTCATTAATGGCATACAGCTAGATGTCATTAATGGCATACAGCTAGATGTCATTAATGGCATACAACTAGAGGTCATTTATGGCATACAGCTAGATGTCATTAATGGCATACAGCTAGATGTCATTTACGGCATACAACTAGATGTCATTAATGGCATACAACTAGAGGTCATTTATGGCATACAGCTAGATGTCATTAATGGCATACAGCTAGATGTCATTAATGGCATACAGCTAGATGTCATTTACGGCATACAACTAGATGTCATTAATGGCATACAACTAGAGGTCATTTATGGCATACAGCTAGATGTCATTAATGGCATACAACTAGAGGTCATTAATGGCACACAGCTGGATGTCATTAATGGCATACAGCTAGATGTCATTTACGGCATACAACTAGATGTCATTAATGGCATACAACTAGAGGTCATTTATGGCATACAGCTAGATGTCATTAATGGCATACAGCTAGATGTCATTTACGGCATACAACTAGATGTCATTAATGGCATACAACTAGAGGTCATTTATGGCATACAGCTAGATGTCATTTACGGCATACAACTAGAGGTCATTAATGGCATACAGCTAGATGTCATTAATGGCATACAGCTAGATGTCATTAATGGCATACAGCTAGATGTCATTTACGGCATACAACTAGAGGTCATTTATGGCATACAACTAGAGGTCATTTATGGCATACAACTAGAGGTCATTTATGGCATACAGCTAGATGTCATTAATGGCATACAGCTAGATGTCATTAATGGCATACAGCTAGATGTCATTTACGGCATACAACTAGAGGTCATTTATGGCATACAGCTAGATGTCATTAATGGCATACAGCTAGATGTCATTAATGGCATACAGCTAGATGTCATTTACGGCATACAACTAGAGGTCATTTATGGCATACAGCTAGATGTCATTTACGGCATACAACTAGAGGTCATTTATGGCATACAGCTAGATGTCATTAATGGCATACAGCTAGATGTCATTTACGGCATACAACTAGATGTCATTAATGGCATACAACTAGAGGTCATTTATGGCATACAGCTAGATGTCATTTACGGCATACAACTAGAGGTCATTAATGGCATACAGCTAGATGTCATTAATGGCATACAGCTAGATGTCATTAATGGCATACAGCTAGATGTCATTTACGGCATACAACTAGAGGTCATTTATGGCATACAACTAGAGGTCATTTATGGCATACAACTAGAGGTCATTTATGGCATACAGCTAGATGTCATTAATGGCATACAGCTAGATGTCATTTACGGCATACAACTAGAGGTCATTAATGGCATACAGCTAGATGTCATTAATGGCATACAGCTAGATGTCATTTACGGCATACAACTAGAGGTCATTAATGACATACAGCTAGATGTCATTTACGGCATACAACTAGAGGTCATTAATGGCATACAGTTAGATGTCATTAATGGCATACATCTAGATGTCATTAATGGCATACAGCTAGATGTCATTTATGGCATACAACTAGAGGTCATTAATGACATACAGCTAGAGGTCATTTAAGGCATACAACTAGAGGTCATTAATGACATACAGCTAGAGGTCATTTAAGGCATACAACTAGAGGTCATTAATGACATACAGCTAGATGTCATTTACGGCATACAACTAGAGGTCATTAATGGCATACAGTTAGATGTCATTAATGGCATACATCTAGATGTCATTAATGGCATACAGCTAGATGTCATTTATGGCATACAACTAGAGGTCATTAATGGCATACAGCTAGATGTCATTTACGGCATACAGCTAGAGGTCATTAATGGCATACAGCTAGATGTCATTAATGGCATACAGCTAGATGTCATTTACGGCATACAACTAGAGGTCATTAATGACATACAGCTAGAGGTCATTTAAGGCATACAACTAGAGGTCATTAATGGCATACAGCTAGATGTCATTAATGGCATACAGCTAGATGTCATTTACGGCATACAACTAGAGGTCATTAATGACATACAGCTAGATGTCATTTACGGCATACAACTAGAGGTCATTAATGGCATACAGTTAGATGTCATTAATGGCATACATCTAGATGTCATTAATGGCATACAGCTAGATGTCATTTATGGCATACAACTAGAGGTCATTTATGGCATACAGCTAGATGTCATTAATGGCATACATCTAGATGTCATTAATGGCATACAGCTAGATGTCATTTATGGCATACAACTAGAGGTCATTAATGGCATACAACTAGAGGTCATTTATTGCATACAGCTAGATGTCATTAATGGCATACAACTAGATGTCATTTATGGCATACAACTAGAGGTCATTAATGGCATACAACTAGATGTCATTAATGGCATACAGCTAGATATCATTTAAGGCATACAACTAGAGGTCATTAATGGCATACAGCTAGATGTCATTAATGGCATACATCTAGATGTCATTAATGGCATACAGCTAGATGTCATTAATGGCATACAGCTAGATGTCATTTATGGCATACAACTAGAGGTCATTTATGGCATACAGCTAGATGTCATTAATGGCATACAACTAGATGTCATTTATGGCATACAACTAGAGGTCATTAATGGCATACAACTAGATGTCATTAATGGCATACAGCTAGATATCATTTAAGGCATACAACTAGAGGTCATTAATGGCATACAGCTAGATGTCATTAATGGCATACATCTAGATGTCATTAATGGCATACAGCTAGATGTCATTTATGGCATACAACTAGAGGTCATTTATGGCATACAGCTAGATGTCATTAATGGCATACAACTAGATGTCATTTATGGCATACAACTAGAGGTCATTAATGGCATACAACTAGATGTCATTAATGGCATACAGCTAGATATCATTTACGGCATACAACTAGAGGTCATTAATGGCATACAGCTAGAGGTCTTTTATGGCATACAACTAGAGGTCATTAATGGCATACAACTAGAGGTCATTAATGGCATAAAACTAGATGTCATTAATGGCATACAACTAGAGGTCATTAATGGCATACATCTAGATGTAATATAAGGCATACAACTAGAGGTCATTAATGGCATACAGCTAGAGGTCATTTATGGCATACAACTAGAGGTCATTAATGGCATACAACTAGAGGTCATTAATGGCATACATCTAGATGTAATATAAGGCATACAACTAGAGGTCATTAATGGCATACAACTAGATGTAATTTAAGGCATCCAACTAGAGGTCATTAATGGCATACAACTAGATGTCATTAATGGCATACATCTAGATGTCATTTAAGGCATACATCTAGAGGTCATTAATGGCATACAGCTAGATGTCATTTATGGCATAAAGCTAGATGTCATTTATGGCATACAGCTAGATGTCATTTAAGGCATACATCTAGAGGTCATTAATGGCATACAGCTAGATGTCATTTATGGCATACAACTAGATGTCATTAATGGCATACATCTAGAGGTCATTAATGGCATACAGCTAGATGTCATTAATGGCATACAACTAGATGTCATTAATGGCATACATCTAGAGGTCATTAATGGCATACAGCTAGATGTCATTTATGGCATACATCTAGAGGTCATTAATGGCATACATCTAGATGTCATTTAAGGCATACATCTAGATGTCATTAATGGCATACATCTAGAGGTCATTAATGGCATAAAGCTAGATGTCATTTATGGCATACAGCTAGATGTCATTTAAGGCATACATCTAGAGGTCATTAATGGCATACAGCTAGATGTCATTTATGGCATACAACTAGATGTCATTAATGGCATACATCTAGAGGTCATTAATGGCATACAGCTAGATGTCATTAATGGCATACAACTAGATGTCATTAATGGCATACATCTAGAGGTCATTAATGGCATACAGCTAGATGTCATTTATGGCATACATCTAGAGGTCATTAATGGCATACATCTAGAGGTCATTAATGGCATACAGCTAGATGTCATTTATGGCATACATCTAGAGGTCATTAATGGCATACAGCTAGATGTCATTTATGGCATACATCTAGAGGTCATTAATGGCATACATCTAGATGTCATTTAAGGCATACATCTAGATGTCATTAATGGCATACATCTAGAGGTCATTAATGGCATAAAGCTAGATGTCATTTATGGCATACAGCTAGATGTCATTTAAGGCATACATCTAGATGTCATTAATGGCATACATCTAGAGGTCATTAATGGCATAAAGCTAGATGTCATTAATGGCATACAGCTAGATGTCATTTATGGCATACAACTAGAGGTCATTTATGGCATACAACTAGAGGTCATTAATGGCATACAGCTAGATGTCATTTAAGGCATACATCTAGAGGTCATTAATGGCATACAGCTAGATGTCATTAATGGCATACAACTAGATGTCATTAATGGCATACATCTAGAGGTCATTAATGGCATACAGCTAGATGTCATTTATGGCATACATCTAGAGGTCATTAATGGCATACAGCTAGATGTCATTTAAGGCATACATCTAGAGGTCATTAATGGCATACAGCTAGATGTCATTTATGGCATACATCTAGAGGTCATTAATGGCATACAGCTAGATGTCATTAATGGCATACAACTAGATGTCATTAATGGCATACATCTAGAGGTCATTAATGGCATACAGCTAGATGTCATTAATGGCATACATCTAGAGGTCATTAATGGCATACAGCTAGATGTCATTAATGGCATACAACTAGATGTCATTAATGGCATACATCTAGAGGTCATTAATGGCATACAGCTAGATGTCATTAATGGCATACATCTAGAGGTCATTAATGGCATACAGCTAGATGTCATTAATGGCATACAACTAGATGTCATTAATGGCATACATCTAGAGGTCATTAATGGCATACAGCTAGATGTCATTAATGGCATACAACTAGATGTCATTAATGGCATACATCTAGAGGTCATTAATGGCATACAGCTAGATGTCATTTATGGCATACAGCTAGATGTCATTAATGGCATACAACTAGATGTCTTTTAAGGCATACAACTAGAGGTCATTAATGGCATACAACTAGAGGTCATTAATGGCATACAGCTAGATGTCATTTGTGGCATACAGCTAGAGGTCAGTAATGACATACAACTAGAGGTCATTTATGGCATACAGCTAGAGGTCATTTATGGCATACAACTAAAGGTCATTTATGGCATACAGCTAGAGGTCATTAATGGCATACACCTAGATGTCATTAATGGCATACAGCTAGAGGTCATTTATGGCATACAGCTAGATGTCATTAATGGCATACAGCTAGATGTCATTTACGGCATACAACTAGAGGTCATTAATGGCACACAGCTAGATGTCATTAATGGCATACAGCTAGATGTCATTTACGGCATACAACTAGATGTCATTTACGGCATACAACTAGAGGTCATTAATGGCACACAGCTAGATGTCATTAATGGCATACAGCTAGATGTCATTTACGGCATACAACTAGAGGTCATTAATGACATACAGCTAGAGGTCATTTAAGGCATACAACTAGAGGTCATTAATGGCATACAGCTAGATGTCATTTACGGCATACAACTAGAGGTCATTAATGACATACAGCTAGAGGTCATTTAAGGCATACAACTAGAGGTCATTAATGGCATACAGCTAGAGGTCATTTATGGCATACAAATAGAGGTCATTAATGGCATACATCTAGATGTCATTAAAGGCATACAGCTAGATGTCATTTACGGCATACAACTAGAGGTCATTAATGACATACAGCTAGAGGTCATTTAAGGCATACAACTAGAGGTCATTAATGGCATACAGCTAGATGTCATTTACGGCATACAACTAGAGGTCATTAATGACATACAGCTAGATGTCATTTAAGGCATACAACTAGAGGTCATTAATGGCATACAGCTAGATGTCATTAATGGCATACATCTAGATGTCATTAATGGCATACAGCTAGATGTCATTTATGGCATACAACTAGAGGTCATTTATGGCATACAGCTAGATGTCATTAATGGCATACATCTAGATGTCATTAATGGCATACATCTAGATGTCATTAATGGCATACAGCTAGATGTCATTTATGGCATACAACTAGAGGTCATTAATGGCATACAGCTAGATGTCATTAATGGCATACATCTAGATGTCATTAATGGCATACAACTAGAGGTCATTAATGGCATACATCTAGATGTCATTAATGGCATACAGCTAGATGTCATTTATGGCATACAACTAGAGGTCATTAATGGCATACAGCTAGATGTCATTAATGGCATACATCTAGATGTCATTAAAGGCATACAACTAGAGGTCATTAATGGCATACAGCTAGATGTCATTAATGGCATACAACTAGATGTCATTTACGGCATACAGCTAGATGTCATTAATGGCATACAACTAGATGTCATTTACGGCATACAACTAGATGTCATTTACGGCATACAGCTAGAGGTCATTTATGGCATACAGCTAGATGTCATTAATGGCATACAACTAGATGTCATTTACGGCATACAGCTAGATGTCATTAATGGCATACAGCTAGATGTCATTTACGGCATACAACTAGAGGTCATTAATGGCATACAGCTAGATGTCATTTACGGCATACAACTAGAGGTCATTAATGGCATACAGCTAGATGTCATTTACGGCATACAACTAGAGGTCATTAATGGCATACAACTAGAGGTCATTAATGGCATACAGCTAGAGGTCATTAATGGCATACAGCTAGATGTCATTAATGGCATACATCTAGATGTCATTAATGGCATACAACTAGAGGTCATTAATGGCATACATCTAGATGTCATTAATGGCATACAGCTAGATGTCATTTATGGCATACAACTAGAGGTCATTAATGGCATACAGCTAGATGTCATTAATGGCATACATCTAGATGTCATTAAAGGCATACAACTAGAGGTCATTAATGGCATACAGCTAGATGTCATTAATGGCATACAACTAGATGTCATTTACGGCATACAGCTAGATGTCATTAATGGCATACAACTAGATGTCATTTACGGCATACAACTAGATGTCATTTACGGCATACAGCTAGAGGTCATTTATGGCATACAGCTAGATGTCATTAATGGCATACAACTAGATGTCATTTACGGCATACAGCTAGATGTCATTAATGGCATACAGCTAGATGTCATTTACGGCATACAACTAGAGGTCATTAATGGCATACAGCTAGATGTCATTTACGGCATACAACTAGAGGTCATTAATGGCATACAGCTAGATGTCATTTACGGCATACAACTAGAGGTCATTAATGGCATACATCTAGATGTCATTAATGGCATACAACTAGAGGTCATTAATGGCATACAGCTAGAGGTCATTTATGGCATACAGCTAGATGTCATTAATGGCATACAACTAGAGGTCATTAATGGCATACAGCTAGATGTCATTAATGGCATACAACTAGAGGTCATTAATGGCATACAGCTAGAGGTCATTTATGGCATACAACTAGAGGTCATTAATGGCATACATCTAGATGTCATTAATGGCATACAACTAGAGGTCATTAATGGCATACAGCTAGAGGTCATTTATGGCATACAGCTAGATGTCATTAATGGCATACAACTAGAGGTCATTAATGGCATACAGCTAGATGTCATTTACGGCATACAACTAGAGGTCATTAATGGCATACAGCTAGAGGTCATTTATGGCATACAACTAGAGGTCATTAATGGCATACATCTAGATGTCATTAAAGGCATACAACTAGAGGTCATTAATGGCATACATCTAGATGTCATTAAAGGCATACAACTAGAGGTCATTTATGGCATACAGCTAGATGTCATTAATGGCATACAACTAGATGTCATTTACGGCATACAACTAGATGTCATTAATGGCATACAACTAGATGTCATTTACGGCATACAGCTAGATGTCATTAATGGCATACAACTAGATGTCATTTACGGCATACAACTAGAGGTCATTAATGGCATACAGCTAGATGTCATTAATGTCATACAGCTAGATGTCATTTACGGCATACAACTAGAGGTCATTAATGGCATACAGCTAGATGTCATTTACGGCATACAACTAGAGGTCATTAATGGCATACAGCTAGATGTCATTAATGGCATACAGCTAGATGTCATTTACGGCATACAACTAGAGGTCATTAATGGCATACAGCTAGATGTCATTAATGGCATACAGCTAGATGTCATTTACGGCATACAACTAGAGGTCATTAATGGCATACAGCTAGAGGTCATTTATGGCATACAACTAGAGGTCATTAATGGCATACAGCTAGAGGTCATTTATGGCATACAGCTAGATGTCATTAATGGCATACAACTAGAGGTCATTAATGGCATACAGCTAGATGTCATTTACGGCATACAACTAGAGGTCATTAATGGCATACATCTAGATGTCATTAAAGGCATACAACTAGAGGTCATTAATGGCATACAGCTAGAGGTCATTTATGGCATACAACTAGAGGTCATTTATGGCATACAGCTAGATGTCATTAATGGCATACAACTAGATGTCATTTACGGCATACAACTAGAGGTCATTAATGGCATACAGCTAGATGTCATTAATGGCATACAGCTAGATGTCATTTACGGCATACAACTAGAGGTCATTAATGGCATACAGCTAGATGTCATTAATGGCATACAGCTAGATGTCATTTACGGCATACAACTAGATGTCATTAATGGCATACAGCTAGATGTCATTTACGGCATAAAACTAGAGGTCATTAATGGCATACAGCTAGAGGTCATTTATGGCATACAACTAGAGGTCATTAATGGCATACATCTAGATGTCATTAAAGGCATACAACTAGAGGTCATTAATGGCATACAGCTAGAGGTCATTTATGGCATACAACTAGAGGTCATTTATGGCATACAGCTAGATGTCATTAATGGCATACAACTAGATGTCATTTATGGCATACAGCTAGATGTCATTTATGGCATACAACTAGATGTCATTAATGGCATACAGCTAGATGTCATTAATGGCATACAACTAGATGTCATTTATGGCATACAACTAGAGGTCATTAATGGCATACAACTAGATGTCATTTATGGCATACAACTAGAGGTCATTAATGGCATACAACTAGATGTCATTTATGGCATACAACTAGAGGTCATTAATGGCATACAGCTAGAGGTCATTTATGGCATACAACTAGATGTCATTTATGGCATACAACTAGAGGTCATTAATGGCATACAGCTAGAGGTCATTAATGGCATACAGCTAGAGGTCATTTATGGCATACAACTAGATGTCATTTATGGCATACAACTAGAGGTCATTAATGGCATACAACTAGAGGTCATTAATGGCATACAACTAGATGTCATTTATGGCATACAACTAGAGGTCATTAATGGCATACAACTAGATGTCATTTATGGCATACAACTAGAGGTCATTTATGGCATACAACTAGAGGTCATTTATGGCATACAGCTAGATGTCATTAATGGCATACAACTAGATGTCATTTATGGCATACAACTAGAGGTCATTAATGGCATACAACTAGATGTCATTAATGGCATACATCTAGATGTCATTTATGGCATACAACTAGATGTCATTAATGGCATACATCTAGATGTCATTTAAGGCATACAACTAGAGGTCATTAATGGCATACAACTAGATGTCATTTAAGGCATACAACTAGAGGTCATTAATGGCATACATCTAGATGTCATTTATGGCATACAACTAGAGGTCATTAATGGCATACAGCTAGATGTCATTTATGGCATACAACTAGAGGTCATTAATGGCATACAGCTAGATGTCATTAATGACATACAGCTAGAGGTCATTTAAGGCATACAACTAGAGGTCATTAATGGCATACAGCTAGATGTCATTAATGGCATACATCTAGATGTCATTAATGGCATACAGCTAGATGTCATTTATGGCATACAACTAGAGGTCATTAATGGCATACAACTAGAGGTCATTTATGGCATACAGCTAGATGTCATTAATGGCATACAACTAGATGTCATTTATGGCATACAACTAGAGGTCATTAATGGCATACAACTAGATGTCATTAATGGCATACACCTAGATATCATTTACGGCATACAACTAGAGGTCATTAATGGCATACATCTAGATGTCATTTAAGGCATACAACTAGATGTCATTAATGGCATACATCTAGATGTCATTTAAGGCATACAACTAGAGGTCATTAATGGCATACAACTAGAGGTCATTAATGGCATAAAACTAGAGGTCATTAATGGCATACAGCTAGATGTCATTTATGGCATACAACTAGAGGTCATTTATGGCATACAGCTAGATGTCATTTATGGCATACAACTAGAGGTCATTAATGGCACACAGCTAGATGTCATTAATGGCATACAGCTAGATGTCATTTACGGCATACAACTAGAGGTCATTAATGGCATACAGCTAGATGTCATTAATGGCATACAACTAGATGTCATTAATGGCATACAACTAGAGGTCATTAATGGCATACAGCTAGATGTCATTAATGGCATACAACTAGATGTCATTAATGGCATACAACTAGAGGTCATTTATGGCATACAACTAGATGTCATTAATGGCATACAGCTAGATGTCATTTACGGCATACAACTAGATGTCATTAATGGCATACAACTAGAGGTCATTTATGGCATACAGCTAGATGTCATTAATGGCATACAGCTAGATGTCATTAATGGCATACAGCTAGATGTCATTTACGGCATACAACTAGATGTCATTAATGGCATACAACTAGAGGTCATTTATGGCATACAGCTAGATGTCATTAATGGCATACAACTAGAGGTCATTAATGGCACACAGCTAGATGTCATTAATGGCATACAGCTAGATGTCATTTACGGCATACAACTAGATGTCATTAATGGCATACAACTAGAGGTCATTTATGGCATACAGCTAGATGTCATTAATGGCATACAGCTAGATGTCATTTACGGCATACAACTAGAGGTCATTAATGGCATACAGCTAGATGTCATTAATGGCATACAGCTAGATGTCATTAATGGCATACAGCTAGATGTCATTTACGGCATACAACTAGAGGTCATTTATGGCATACAACTAGAGGTCATTTATGGCATACAACTAGAGGTCATTTATGGCATACAGCTAGATGTCATTAATGGCATACATCTAGATGTCATTAATGGCATACAGCTAGATGTCATTAATGGCATACAGCTAGATGTCATTTATGGCATACAACTAGAGGTCATTTATGGCATACAGCTAGATGTCATTAATGGCATACAACTAGATGTCATTTATGGCATACAACTAGAGGTCATTTATGGCATACAACTAGAGGTCATTAATGGCATACAACTAGAGGTCATTAATGGCATACAGCTAGATGTCATTAATGGCATACATCTAGATGTCATTAATGGCATACATCTAGATGTCATTAATGGCATACAGCTAGATGTCATTTATGGCATACAACTAGAGGTCATTTATGGCATACAGCTAGATGTCATTAATGGCATACAACTAGATGTCATTTATGGCATACAACTAGAGGTCATTAATGGCATACAACTAGATGTCATTAATGGCATACAGCTAGATATCATTTACGGCATACAACTAGAGGTCATTAATGGCATACAGCTAGATGTCATTTACGGCATACAACTAGAGGTCATTAATGGCATACAGCTAGAGGTCTTTTATGGCATACAACTAGAGGTCATTAATGGCATACATCTAGATGTCTTTTAAGGCATACAACTAGAGGTCATTAATGGCATAAAACTAGATGTCATTAATGGCATACAACTAGAGGTCATTAATGGCATACATCTAGATGTAATATAAGGCATACAACTAGAGGTCATTAATGGCATACAGCTAGAGGTCATTTATGGCATACAACTAGAGGTCATTAATGGCATACAACTAGATGTCATTAATGGCATACATCTAGATGTCATTTAAGGCATACATCTAGATGTCATTAATGGCATACAGCTAGATGTCATTAATGGCATACAACTAGATGTCTTTTAAGGCATACAACTAGAGGTCATTAATGGCATACAACTAGAGGTCATTAATGGCATACAGCTAGATGTCATTTATGGCATACAGCTAGAGGTCAGTAATGACATACAACTAGAGGTCATTTATGGCATACAGCTAGAGGTCATTTATGGCATACAACTAAAGGTCATTTATGGCATACAGCTAGAGGTCATTAATGGCATACACCTAGATGTCATTAATGGCATACAGCTAGAGGTCATTTATGGCATACAGCTAGAGGTCATTAATGGCATACACCTAGATGTCATTAATGGCATACAGCTAGAGGTCATTAATGGCATACAGCTAGATGTCATTTACGGCATACAACTAGAGGTCATTAATGGCACACAGCTAGATGTCATTAATGGCATACAACTAGATGTCATTAATGGCATACAACTAGAGGTCATTTATGGCATACAGCTAGATGTCATTAATGGCATACAGCTAGATGTCATTTACGGCATACAACTAGAGGTCATTAATGGCATACAACTAGAGGTCATTAATGGCATACAGCTAGAGGTCATTTATGGCATACAAATAGAGGTCATTAATGGCATACATCTAGATGTCATTAAAGGCATACAGCTAGATGTCATTTATGGCATACAACTAGAGGTCATTAATGGCATACATCTAGATGTCATTAATGGCATACAAATAGAGGTCATTAATGGCATACAACTAGAGGTCATTAATGGCATACAACTAGAGGTCATTAATGGCATACAAATAGAGGTCATTAATGGCATACATCTAGATGTCATTAATGACATACAGCTAGAGGTCATTTAAGGCATACAACTAGAGGTCATTAATGGCATACAGCTAGATGTCATTTACGGCATACAACTAGAGGTCATTAATGACATACAGCTAGAGGTCATTTAAGGCATACAACTAGAGGTCATTAATGGCATACAGCTAGATGTCATTAATGGCATACATCTAGATGTCATTAATGGCATACAGCTAGAGGTCATTTAAGGCATACAACTAGAGGTCATTAATGGCATACAGCTAGATGTCATTTACGGCATACAACTAGAGGTCATTAATGACATACAGCTAGAGGTCATTTAAGGCATACAACTAGAGGTCATTAATGGCATACAGCTAGATGTCATTAATGGCATACATCTAGATGTCATTAATGGCATACAGCTAGATGTCATTAATGGCATACAGCTAGATGTCATTTATGGCATACAGCTAGAGGTCATTTATGGCATACAACTAGAGGTCATTAATGGCATACAACTAGAGGTCATTAATGGCATACAGCTAGATGTCATTAATGGCATACATCTAGATGTCATTAATGGCATACATCTAGATGTCATTAATGGCATACAGCTAGATGTCATTTATGGCATACAGCTAGAGGTCATTTATGGCATACAAATAGAGGTCATTAATGGCATACATCTAGATGTCATTAATGACATACAGCTAGAGGTCATTTAAGGCATACAACTAGAGGTCATTAATGGCATACAGCTAGATGTCATTTACGGCATACAACTAGAGGTCATTAATGACATACAGCTAGAGGTCATTTATGGCATACAGCTAGAGGTCATTTATGGCATACAAATAGAGGTCATTAATGGCATACATCTAGATGTCATTAATGACATACAGCTAGAGGTCATTTAAGGCATACATCTAGATGTCATTAATGGCATACAGCTAGATGTCATTTATGGCATACAACTAGAGGTCATTAATGGCATACAGCTAGATGTCATTAATGGCATACATCTAGATGTCATTAATGGCATACATCTAGATGTCATTAATGGCATACAGCTAGATGTCATTTATGGCATACAACTAGAGGTCATTAATGGCATACAGCTAGATGTCATTTATGGCATACAACTAGAGGTCATTAATGGCATACATCTAGATGTCATTTAAGGCATACATCTAGATGTCATTAATGGCATACAGCTAGATGTCATTTATGGCATACAACTAGAGGTCATTAATGGCATACAGCTAGATGTCATTAATGGCATACATCTAGATGTCATTAATGGCATACATCTAGATGTCATTAATGGCATACAGCTAGATGTCATTTATGGCATACAACTAGAGGTCATTAATGGCATACAGCTAGATGTCATTAATGACATACAGGTAGAGGTCATTTAAGGCATACAACTAGAGGTCATTAATGGCATACAGCTAGATGTCATTAATGGCATACATCTAGATGTCATTAATGGCATACAGCTAGATGTCATTTATGGCATACAACTAGAGGTCATTTATGGCATACAGCTAGATGTCATTAATGGCATACAACTAGATGTCATTTATGGCATACAACTAGAGGTCATTAATGGCATACAACTAGATGTCATTAATGGCATACAGCTAGATATCATTTACGGCATACAACTAGAGGTCATTAATGGCATACAGCTAGATGTCATTTACGGCATACAACTAGAGGTCATTAATGGCATACATCTAGATGTCATTTAAGGCATACAACTAGAGGTCATTAATGGCATAAAACTAGAGGTCATTAATGGCATACAGCTAGAGGTCTTTTATGGCATACAACTAGAGGTCATTAATGGCATACATCTAGATGTCTTTTAAGGCATACAACTAGAGGTCATTAATGGCATAAAACTAGATGTCATTAATGGCATACAGCTAGAGGTCTTTTATGGCATACAACTAGAGGTCATTAATGGCATACATCTAGATGTCTTTTAAGGCATACAACTAGAGGTCATTAATGGCATACATCTAGATGTAATATAAGGCATACAACTAGAGGTCATTAATGGCATACAGCTAGAGGTCATTTATGGCATACAACTAGAGGTCATTAATGGCATACAGCTAGATGTCATTTATGGCATACAGCTAGATGTCATTAATGGCATACAGCTAGATGTCATTTATGGCATACAGCTAGATGTCATTAATGGCATACAACTAGATGTCTTTTAAGGCATACAACTAGAGGTCATTAATGGCATACAACTAGAGGTCATTAATGGCATACAGCTAGATGTCATTTATGGCATACAGCTAGAGGTCATTAATGGCATACAGCTAGATGTCATTAATGGCATACAACTAGATGTCTTTTAAGGCATACAACTAGAGGTCATTAATGGCATACAACTAGATGTCATTAATGGCATACAGCTAGATGTCATTTATGGCATACAGCTAGAGGTCATTAATGGCATACACCTAGATGTCATTAATGGCATACAGCTAGATGTCATTTATGGCATACAGCTAGAGGTCATTAATGGCATACAGCTAGATGTCTTTTAAGGCATACAACTAGAGGTCATTAATGGCATACAACTAGAGGTCATTAATGGCATACAACTAGATGTCATTAATGGCATACAACTAGATGTCTTTTAAGGCATACAACTAGAGGTCATTAATGGCATACAACTAGAGGTCATTAATGGCATACAACTAGATGTCATTAATGGCATACAACTAGATGTCATTAATGGCATACAACTAGATGTCATTAATGGCATACATCTAGATGTCATTTAAGGCATACATCTAGATGTCATTAATGGCATACAGCTAGATGTCATTTATGGCATACAGCTAGATGTCATTAATGGCATACAACTAGATGTCTTTTAAGGCATACAACTAGAGGTCATTAATGGCATACAGCTAGAGGTCATTTATGGCATACAGCTAGAGGTCAGTAATGACATACAACTAGATGCCTTTTAAGGCATACAACTAGAGGTCATTAATGGCATACAGCTAGATGTCATTTATGGCATACAGCTAGAGGTCAGTAATGACATACAACTAGAGGTCATTTATGGCATACAGCTAGAGGTCATTTATGGCATACAACTAAAGGTCATTAATGGCATACAACTAGATGTCATTTAAGGCATACAACTAGAGGTCATTAATGGCATACATCTAGATGTCTTTTAAGGCATACAACTAGAGGTCATTAATGGCATAAAACTAGAGGTCATTAATGGCATACAGCTAGAGGTCTTTTATGGCATACAACTAGAGGTCATTAATGGCATAAAACTAGATGTCATTAATGGCATACAGCTAGAGGTCTTTTATGGCACACAACTAGAGGTCATTAATGGCATACATCTAGATGTAATATAAGGCATACAACTAGAGGTCATTAATGGCATACAGCTAGAGGTCATTAATGGCATACAACTAGAGGTCATTAATGGCATACAACTAGATGTAATTTAAGGCATCCAACTAGATGTCATTAATGGCATACACCTAGATGTCATTAATGGCATACAGCTAGATGTCATTAATGGCATACACCTAGATGTCATTAATGGCATACACCTAGATGTCATTAATGGCATACAGCTAGAGGTCATTAATGGCATACAACTAGATGTCATTAATGGCATACACGTAGATGTCATTAATGGCATACAGCTAGATGTCATTTATGGCATACAACTAGAGGTCATTAATGGCATACATCTAGATGTCATTAATGGCATACAGCTAGATGTCATTTATGGCACACAACTAGAGGTCATTAATGGCATACATCTAGATGTCATTAATGGCATACAGCTAGATGTCATTTATGGCACACAACTAGAGGTCATTAATGGCATACATCTAGATGTAATATAAGGCATACAACTAGAGGTCATTAATGGCATACAGCTAGATGTCATTAATGGCATACAACTAGATGTCATTAATGGCATACACCTAGATGTCATTAATGGCATACAGCTAGATGTCATTTATGGCACACAACTAGAGGTCATTAATGGCATACATCTAGATGTCATTAATGGCATACAGCTAGATGTCATTTATGGCACACAACTAGAGGTCATTAATGGAATACATCTAGATGTAATATAAGGCATACAACTAGAGGTCATTAATGGCATACACCTAGATGTCATTAATGGCATACACCTAGATGTCATTAATGGCATACACCTAGATGTCATTAATGGCATACACCTAGATGTCATTAATGGCATACAGCTAGATGTCATTTATGGCACACAACTAGAGGTCATTAATGGCATACATCTAGATGTAATATAAGGCATACAACTAGAGGTCATTAATGGCATACAACTAGAGGTCATTTATGGCATACAGCTAAATGTCATTAATGGCATACAGCTAGATGTCATTTACGGCATACAACTAGAGGTCATTAATGGCATACAACTACAGGTCATTAATGGCATACAACTAGAGGTCATTAATGGCATACATCTAGATGTCATTTAAGGCATACAACTAGAGGTCATTAATGTCATACAACTAGAGTTCATTAATGGCATACAGCTAAATGTCATTAATGGCATACAGCTAGAGGTCATTTACGGCATACAACTAGAGGTCATTAATGGCATACAGCTAGAGGTCATTTATGGCATACAACTAGAGGTCATTTAAGGCATACAACTAGAGGTCATTAATGGCATACAACTAGAGGTCATTAATGGCATACAGCTAGAGGTCATTTATGGCATACAAATAGAGGTCATTTAAGGCATACAACTAGAGGTCATTAATGGCATACAACTAGAGGTCATTAATGGCATACAGCTAGAGGTCATTTATGGCATACAAATAGAGGTCATTTAAGGCATACAACTAGAGGTCATTAATGGCATACAACCAGAGGTCATTAATGGCATACAACTAGAGGTCATTTATGGCATACAGCTAGATGTCATTAATGGCATACAACTAGAGGTCATTAATGGCATACATCTAGATGTAATTTAAGGCATACAACTAGAGGTCATTAATGGCATACAACTAGAGGTCATTAATGGCATACATCTAGATGTCATTTAAGGCATACAACTAGAGGTCATTAATGGCATACATCTAGATGTAATTTAAGGCATACATCTAGAGGTCATTAATGGCATACAACTAGAGGTCATTAATGGCATACATCTAGATGTAATTTAAGGCATACAACTAGAGGTCATTAATGGCATACATCTAGATGTAATTTATGGCATACAACTAGAGGTCATTAATGGCATACATCTAGATGTAATTTATGGCATACAACTAGAGGTCATTAATGGCATACAGCTAGAGGTCATTTATGGAATACAGTTAGATGTCATTAATGGCATACAGCTAGATGTAATTTAAGGCATACAACTAGAGGTCATTAATGGCATACATCTAGATGTAATTTATGGCATACAACTAGAGGTCATTAATGGCATACATCTAGATGTCATTTAAGGCATACAACTAGAGGTCATTAATGGCATACATCTAGATGTCATTCATGGCATACAACTAGAGGTCATTAATGGCATACATCTAGATGTAATTTATGGCATACAACTAGAGGTCATTAATGGCATACATCTAGATGTCATTTAAGGCATACAACTAGAGGTCATTAATGGCATACATCTAGATGTAATTTATGGCATAAAACTAGAGGTCATTAATGGCATACATCTAGATGTCATTTAAGGCATACAACTAGAGGTCATTAATGGCATACATCTAGATGTCATTTATGGCATACAACTAGAGGTCATTAATGGCATACATCTAGATGTCATTCATGGCATACAACTAGAGGTCATTAATGGCATACATCTAGATGTAATTTATGGCATACAACTAGAGGTCATTAATGGCATACATCTAGATGTCATTTAAGGCATACAACTAGATGTAATTTAAGGTATACAACAAGAGGTCATTAATAGCATACAGCTAGAGGTCATTTATGGCATACAACTAGAGGTCATTTAAGGCATACAACTAGAGGTCATTAATGGCATACAACTAGAGGTCATTAATGGCATACAGCTAGAGGTCATTTATGGCATACAAATAGAGGTCATTTAAGGCATACAACTAGAGGTCATTAATGGCATACAACCAGAGGTCATTAATGGCATACAACTAGAGGTCATTTATGGCATACAGCTAGATGTCATTAATGGCATACAACTAGAGGTCATTAATGGCATACATCTAGATGTAATTTAAGGCATACAACTAGAGGTCATTAATGGCATACATCTAGATGTCATTTAAGGCATACAACTAGAGGTCATTAATGGCATACATCTAGATGTCATTTAAGGCATACAACTAGAGGTCATTAATGGCATACATCTAGATGTAATTTAAGGCATACATCTAGAGGTCATTAATGGCATACAACTAGAGGTCATTAATGGCATACATCTAGATGTAATTTAAGGCATACAACTAGAGGTCATTAATGGCATACATCTAGATGTAATTTATGGCATACAACTAGAGGTCATTAATGGCATACATCTAGATGTAATTTATGGCATACAACTAGAGGTCATTAATGGCATACAGCTAGAGGTCATTTATGGAATACAGTTAGATGTCATTAATGGCATACAGCTAGATGTAATTTAAGGCATACAACTAGAGGTCATTAATGGCATACATCTAGATGTAATTTATGGCATACAACTAGAGGTCATTAATGGCATACATCTAGATGTCATTCATGGCATACAACTAGAGGTCATTAATGGCATACATCTAGATGTAATTTATGGCATACAACTAGAGGTCATTAATGGCATACATCTAGATGTCATTTAAGGCATACAACTAGAGGTCATTAATGGCATACATCTAGATGTAATTTATGGCATAAAACTAGAGGTCATTAATGGCATACATCTAGATGTAATTTATGGCATACAACTAGAGGTCATTAATGGCATACATCTAGATGTCATTTAAGGCATACAACTAGAGGTCATTAATGGCATACATCTAGATGTCATTTAAGGCATACAACTAGAGGTCATTAATGGCATACATCTAGATGTCATTCATGGCATACAACTAGAGGTCATTAATGGCATACATCTAGATGTAATTTATGGCATACAACTAGAGGTCATTAATGGCATACATCTAGATGTCATTTAAGGCATACAACTAGATGTCATTAATGGCATACAGCTAGATGTCATTTAAGGCATACAGCTTGATGTCATTAATGGCATACAGCTAGATGTCATTTATGGCATACAACTAGAGGTCATTAATGGCATACAGCTAGAGGTCATTTACGGCATACAACTAGAGGTCATTAATGGCATACAGCTAGATGTCATTTATGGCATACAGCTAGAGGTCGTTAATGGCATACAGCTAGATGTCATTTAAGGCATACAGCTTGATGTCATTAATGGCATACAGCTAGATGTCATTTATGGCATACAACTAGAGGTCATTAATGGCATACAGCTAGAGGTCATTTACGGCATACAACTAGAGGTCATTAATGGCATACATCTAGATGTCATTTATGTCATACAACTAGAGGTCATTTATGGCATACAGCTAGATGTCATTAATGGCATACATCTAGATGTCATTTATGGCATACAACTAGAGGTCATTAATGGCATACAGCTAGATGTCATTAATGGCATACATCTAGATGTCATTTATGGCATACAACTAGAGGTCATTAATGGCATACAGCTAGATGTCATTAATGGCATACAGCTAGATATCATTTACGGCATACAACTAGAGGTCATTAATGGCATACAGCTAGATGTCATTAATGGCATACAGCTAGATATCATTTATGGCATACAACTAGAGGTCATTAATGGCATACAGCTAGAGGTCATTTATGGCATACAGCTAGATGTCATTAATGGCATACAGCTAGATATCATTTACGGCATACAACTAGAGGTCATTAATGGCATACAGCTAGAGGTCATTTATGGCATACAGCTAGATGTCATTAATGGCATACAGCTAGATGTCATTAATGGCATACAGCTAGATATCATTTATGGCATACAACTAGAGGTCATTAATGGCATACAGCTAGAGGTCATTTATGGCATACAGCTAGATGTCATTAATGGCATACAGCTAGATGTCATTAATGGCATACAGCTAGATATCATTTATGGCATACAACTAGAGGTCATTAATGGCATACAACTAGAGGTCATTAATGGCATACAGCTAAATGTCATTAATGGCATACATCTAGATGTCATTTATGGCATACAACTAGATGTCATTAATGGCATACAACTAGATATCATTTATGGCATACAGCTAGATATCATTTATGGCATACAGCTAGATATCATTTATGGCATACAACTAGAGGTCATTAATGGCATACAACTAGAGGTCATTAATGGCATACAGCTAAATGTCATTAATGGCATACCGCTAGATGTCATTTATGGCATACAACTAGAGGTCATTAATGGCATACATCTAGATGTCATTTATGGCATACAACTAGAGGTCATTAATGGCATACAACTAGAGGTCATTAATGGCATACAGCTAGAGGTCATTTATGGCATACAGCTAGATGTCATTTATGGCATACAACTAGAGGTCATTTATGGCATACAGCTAGAGGTCATTTATGGCATACAACTAGAGGTCATTAATGGCATACAACTAGAGGTCATTAATGGCATACAGCTAGAGGTCATTTATGGCATACAGCTAGATGTCATTAATGGCATACAACTAGAGGTCATTAATGGCATACAGCTAGAGGTCATTTATGGCATACAGCTAGATATCATTTATGGCATACAACTAGAGGTCATTTATGGCATACAGCTAGATGTCATTTATGGCATACAACTAGAGGTCATTTATGGCATACAGCTAGAGGTCATTTATGGCATACAACTAGAGGTCATTTATGGCATACAACTAGAGGTCATTTATGGCATACAGCTAGAGGTCATTTATGGCATACAACTAGAGGTCATTAATGACATACAGCTAGATGTCATTTATGGCATACAACTAGAGGTCATTAATGACATACAGCTAGATGTCATTTATGGCATACAACTAGAGGTCATTAATGACATACAGCTAGATGTCATTTATGGCATACAACTAGAGGTCATTTATGGCATACAGCTAGAGGTCATTTATGGCATACAACTAGAGGTCATTAATGACATACAGCTAGATGTCATTTATGGCATACAACTAGAGGTCATTAATGGCATACAGCTAGAGGTCATTTATGGCATACAGCTAGATGTCATTAATGGCATACAGCTAGATGTCATTAATGGCATACAACTAGAGGTCATTTATGGCATACAGCTAGATGTCATTTATGGCATACAACTAGAGGTCATTAATGGCATACAACTAGAGGTCATTAATGGCATACATCTAGATGTCATTAATGGCATACATCTAGATGTCATTTATGGCATACAACTAGAGGTCATTAATGGCATACAACTAGAGGTCATTAATGGCATACAGCTAGATATCATTTATGGCATACAACTAGAGGTCATTTATGGCATACAGCTAGAGGTCATTTATGGCATACAACTAGAGGTCATTAATGGCATACAGCTAGATGTCATTTATGGCATACAACTAGAGGTCATTAATGGCATACATCTAGATGTCATTTAAGGCATACAGCTAGATGTCATTAATGGCATACAGCTAGATGTCATTAATGGCATACAGCTAGATGTCATTTATGGCATACAACTAGAGGTCATTAATGGCATACAGCTAGAGGTCATTTATGGCATACAACTAGAGGTCATTAATGGCATACATCTAGATGTCATTTAAGGCATACAACTAGAGGTCATTAATGGCATACAGCTAGATGTCATTCATGGCATACAACTAGAGGTCATTAATGGCATACAGCTAGAGGTCATTTATGGCATACAGCTAGAGGTCGTTAATGGCATACAACTAGAGGTCATTAATGGCATACAGCTAGAGGTCATTTATGGCATACATCTAGATGTCATTTAAGGCATACAACTAGAGGTCATTAATGGCATACAGCTAGATGTCATTCATGGCATACAGCTAGAGGTCGTTAATGGCATACAACTAGAGGTCATTAATGGCATACAGCTAGAGGTCATTTATGGCATACATCTAGATGTCATTTAAGGCATACAACTAGAGGTCATTAATGGCATACATCTAGATGTCATTTAAGGTATACAACTAGAGGTCATTAATGGCATACATCTAGATGTCATTAATGGCATACAGCTAGAGGTCATTAATGGCATACAGCTAGAGGTCATTTATGGCATACAACTAGAGGTCATTTAAGGCATACAACTAGAGGTCATTAATGGCATACAACTGGAGGTCATTAATGGCATAGAACTAGAGGTCATTTACGGCATACAACTAGAGGTCATTAATGGCATACAGCTAGATGTAATTTAAGGTATACAACAAGAGGTCATTAATGGCATACAGCTAGATGTAATTTAAGGTATACAACTAGAGGTCATTAATGGCATACAGCTAGAGGTCATTTATGGCATACAACTAGAGGTCATTTAAGGCATACAACTAGAGGTCATTAATGGCATACATCTAGATGTCATTAATGGCATACAGCTAGAGGTCATTTATGGCATACAACTAGAGGTCATTAATGGCATACAGCTAGAGGTCATTTATGGCATACAACTAGAGGTCATTTAAGGCATACAACTAGAGGTCATTAATGGCATACATCTAGATGTCATTAATGGCATACAGCTAGAGGTCATTTATGGCATACAACAAGAGGTCATTAATGGCATACAGCTATAGGTCATTTATGGCATACAACTAGATGTCATTAATGGCATATAGCTAGATGTCATTTAAGGCATACAACTAGAGGTCATGAATGGCATACATCTAGATGTCATTTAAGGCATACAACTAGAGGTCATTAATGGCATAAAACTAGATGTCATTAATGGCATACATCTAGATGTAATTTAAGACATACAACTAGAGGTCATTAATGGCATACAGCTAGAGGTCATTTATGGCATACAACTAGATGTCATTAATGGCATAAAACTAGATGTCATTAATGGCATACAGCTAGATGTCATTTAAGGCATACATCTAGATGTCATTAATGGCATACAACTAGAGGTCATTTAAGGCATACAACTAGATGTCATGAATGGCATACAGCTAGATGTCATTAATGGCATACATCTAGATGTCATTTAAGGCATACATCTAGATGTCATTAATGGCATACAACTAGAGGTCATTAATGGCATAAAACTAGAGGTCATTAATGGCATACAACTAGAGGTCATTAATGGGATACAACTAGATGTAATTTAAGGCATACAACTAGAGGTCATTAATGGCATACAGCTAGATGTCATTAATGGCATACATCTAGATGTCATTTAAGGCATACAACTAGATGTCATGAATGGCATACATCTAGATGTCATTTAAGGCATACAACTAGAGGTCATTAATGGCATAAAACTAGATGTCATTAATGGCATACATCTAGATGTCATTTAAGGCATACATCTAGATGTCATTAATGGCATACAACTAGAGGTCATTAATGGCATAAAACTAGAGGTCATTAATGGCATACAGCTAGATGTCATTTATGGCATACAGCTAGATGTCATTAATGGCATACAACTAGAGGTCATTAATGGCATACATCTAGATGTAATTTATGGCATACAACTAGAGGTCATTAATGGCATACATCTAGATGTCATTTAAGGCATACAACTAGATGTCATTAATGGCATACAGCTAGATGTCATTTAAGGCATACAGCTTGATGTCATTAATGGCATACAGCTAGATGTCATTTATGGCATACAACTAGAGGTCATTAATGGCATACAGCTAGAGGTCATTTACGGCATACAACTAGAGGTCATTAATGGCATACAGCTAGATGTCATTTATGGCATACAGCTAGAGGTCGTTAATGGCATACAGCTAGATGTCATTTAAGGCATACAGCTTGATGTCATTAATGGCATACAGCTAGATGTCATTTATGGCATACAACTAGAGGTCATTAATGGCATACAGCTAGAGGTCATTTACGGCATACAACTAGAGGTCATTAATGGCATACATCTAGATGTCATTTATGTCATACAACTAGAGGTCATTTATGGCATACAGCTAGATGTCATTAATGGCATACATCTAGATGTCATTTATGGCATACAACTAGAGGTCATTAATGGCATACAGCTAGATGTCATTAATGGCATACATCTAGATGTCATTTATGGCATACAACTAGAGGTCATTAATGGCATACAGCTAGATGTCATTAATGGCATACAGCTAGATATCATTTACGGCATACAACTAGAGGTCATTAATGGCATACAGCTAGATGTCATTAATGGCATACAGCTAGATATCATTTATGGCATACAACTAGAGGTCATTAATGGCATACAGCTAGAGGTCATTTATGGCATACAGCTAGATGTCATTAATGGCATACAGCTAGATATCATTTACGGCATACAACTAGAGGTCATTAATGGCATACAGCTAGATGTCATTAATGGCATACAGCTAGATATCATTTATGGCATACAACTAGAGGTCATTAATGGCATACAACTAGAGGTCATTAATGGCATACAGCTAAATGTCATTAATGGCATACATCTAGATGTCATTTATGGCATACAACTAGATGTCATTAATGGCATACAACTAGATATCATTTATGGCATACAGCTAGATATCATTTATGGCATACAGCTAGATATCATTTATGGCATACAACTAGAGGTCATTAATGGCATACAACTAGAGGTCATTAATGGCATACAGCTAAATGTCATTAATGGCATACCGCTAGATGTCATTTATGGCATACAACTAGAGGTCATTAATGGCATACATCTAGATGTCATTTATGGCATACAACTAGAGGTCATTAATGGCATACAACTAGAGGTCATTAATGGCATACAGCTAGAGGTCATTTATGGCATACAGCTAGATGTCATTTATGGCATACAACTAGAGGTCATTTATGGCATACAGCTAGAGGTCATTTATGGCATACAACTAGAGGTCATTAATGGCATACAACTAGAGGTCATTAATGGCATACAGCTAGAGGTCATTTATGGCATACAGCTAGATGTCATTAATGGCATACAACTAGAGGTCATTAATGGCATACAGCTAGAGGTCATTTATGGCATACAGCTAGATGTCATTAATGGCATACAGCTAGATGTCATTAATGGCATACAACTAGAGGTCATTTATGGCATACAGCTAGATGTCATTTATGGCATACAACTAGAGGTCATTAATGGCATACAACTAGAGGTCATTAATGGCATACATCTAGATGTCATTAATGGCATACATCTAGATGTCATTTATGGCATACAACTAGAGGTCATTAATGGCATACAACTAGAGGTCATTAATGGCATACAGCTAGATATCATTTATGGCATACAACTAGAGGTCATTTATGGCATACAGCTAGAGGTCATTTATGGCATACAACTAGAGGTCATTAATGGCATACAGCTAGATGTCATTTATGGCATACAACTAGAGGTCATTAATGGCATACATCTAGATGTCATTTAAGGCATACAGCTAGATGTCATTAATGGCATACAGCTAGATGTCATTAATGGCATACAGCTAGATGTCATTTATGGCATACAACTAGAGGTCATTAATGGCATACAGCTAGAGGTCATTTATGGCATACAACTAGAGGTCATTAATGGCATACATCTAGATGTCATTTAAGGCATACAACTAGAGGTCATTAATGGCATACAGCTAGATGTCATTCATGGCATACAACTAGAGGTCATTAATGGCATACAGCTAGAGGTCATTTATGGCATACAGCTAGAGGTCGTTAATGGCATACAACTAGAGGTCATTAATGGCATACAGCTAGAGGTCATTTATGGCATACATCTAGATGTCATTTAAGGCATACAACTAGAGGTCATTAATGGCATACAACTAGAGGTCATTAATGGCATACATCTAGATGTCATTTAAGGTATACAACTAGAGGTCATTAATGGCATACATCTAGATGTCATTAATGGCATACAGCTAGAGGTCATTAATGGCATACAGCTAGAGGTCATTTATGGCATACAACTAGAGGTCATTTAAGGCATACAACTAGAGGTCATTAATGGCATACAACTGGAGGTCATTAATGGCATAGAACTAGAGGTCATTTACGGCATACAACTAGAGGTCATTAATGGCATACAGCTAGATGTAATTTAAGGTATACAACAAGAGGTCATTAATGGCATACAGCTAGATGTAATTTAAGGTATACAACTAGAGGTCATTAATGGCATACAGCTAGAGGTCATTTATGGCATACAACTAGAGGTCATTTAAGGCATACAACTAGAGGTCATTAATGGCATACATCTAGATGTCATTAATGGCATACAGCTAGAGGTCATTTATGGCATACAACTAGAGGTCATTAATGGCATACAGCTAGAGGTCATTTATGGCATACAACTAGAGGTCATTTAAGGCATACAACTAGAGGTCATTAATGGCATACATCTAGATGTCATTAATGGCATACAGCTAGAGGTCATTTATGGCATACAACAAGAGGTCATTAATGGCATACAGCTATAGGTCATTTATGGCATACAACTAGATGTCATTAATGGCATATAGCTAGATGTCATTTAAGGCATACAACTAGAGGTCATGAATGGCATACATCTAGATGTCATTTAAGGCATACAACTAGAGGTCATTAATGGCATAAAACTAGATGTCATTAATGGCATACATCTAGATGTAATTTAAGACATACAACTAGAGGTCATTAATGGCATACAGCTAGAGGTCATTTATGGCATACAACTAGATGTCATTAATGGCATAAAACTAGATGTCATTAATGGCATACAGCTAGATGTCATTTAAGGCATACATCTAGATGTCATTAATGGCATACAACTAGAGGTCATTTAAGGCATACAACTAGATGTCATGAATGGCATACAGCTAGATGTCATTAATGGCATACATCTAGATGTCATTTAAGGCATACATCTAGATGTCATTAATGGCATACAACTAGAGGTCATTAATGGCATAAAACTAGAGGTCATTAATGGCATACAACTAGAGGTCATTAATGGGATACAACTAGATGTAATTTAAGGCATACAACTAGAGGTCATTAATGGCATACAGCTAGATGTCATTAATGGCATACATCTAGATGTCATTTAAGGCATACAACTAGATGTCATGAATGGCATACATCTAGATGTCATTTAAGGCATACAACTAGAGGTCATTAATGGCATAAAACTAGATGTCATTAATGGCATACATCTAGATGTCATTTAAGGCATACATCTAGATGTCATTAATGGCATACAACTAGAGGTCATTAATGGCATAAAACTAGAGGTCATTAATGGCATACAGCTAGATGTCATTTATGGCATACAGCTAGATGTCATTAATGGCATACAACTAGAGGTCATTAATGGCATACATCTAGATGTAATTTATGGCATACAACTAGAGGTCATTAATGGCATACATCTAGATGTCATTTAAGGCATACAACTAGATGTCATTAATGGCATACAGCTAGATGTCATTTAAGGCATACAACTAGAGGTCATTAATGGCATACAGCTAGATGTCATTTAAGGCATACATCTAGATGTCATTTAAGGCATACAACTAGATGTCATGAATGGCATACATCTAGATGTCATTTAAGGCATACAACTAGAGGTCATTAATGGCATAAAACTAGATGTCATTAATGGCATACATCTAGATGTCATTTAAGGCATACATCTAGATGTCATTAATGGCATACAACTAGAGGTCATTAATGGCATAAAACTAGAGGTCATTAATGGCATACAGCTAGATGTCATTTATGGCATACAGCTAGATGTCATTAATGGCATACAACTAGAGGTCATTAATGGCATACATCTAGATGTAATTTATGGCATACAACTAGAGGTCATTAATGGCATACATCTAGATGTCATTTAAGGCATACAACTAGATGTCATTAATGGCATACAGCTAGATGTCATTTAAGGCATACAGCTTGATGTCATTAATGGCATACAGCTAGATGTCATTTATGGCATACAACTAGAGGTCATTAATGGCATACAGCTAGAGGTCATTTACGGCATACAACTAGAGGTCATTAATGGCATACAGCTAGATGTCATTTATGGCATACAGCTAGAGGTCGTTAATGGCATACAGCTAGATGTCATTTAAGGCATACAGCTTGATGTCATTAATGGCATACAGCTAGATGTCATTTATGGCATACAACTAGAGGTCATTAATGGCATACAGCTAGAGGTCATTTACGGCATACAACTAGAGGTCATTAATGGCATACATCTAGATGTCATTTATGTCATACAACTAGAGGTCATTTATGGCATACAGCTAGATGTCATTAATGGCATACATCTAGATGTCATTTATGGCATACAACTAGAGGTCATTAATGGCATACAGCTAGATGTCATTAATGGCATACATCTAGATGTCATTTATGGCATACAACTAGAGGTCATTAATGGCATACAGCTAGATGTCATTAATGGCATACAGCTAGATATCATTTACGGCATACAACTAGAGGTCATTAATGGCATACAGCTAGATGTCATTAATGGCATACAGCTAGATATCATTTATGGCATACAACTAGAGGTCATTAATGGCATACAGCTAGAGGTCATTTATGGCATACAGCTAGATGTCATTAATGGCATACAGCTAGATATCATTTACGGCATACAACTAGAGGTCATTAATGGCATACAGCTAGATGTCATTAATGGCATACAGCTAGATATCATTTATGGCATACAACTAGAGGTCATTAATGGCATACAACTAGAGGTCATTAATGGCATACAGCTAAATGTCATTAATGGCATACATCTAGATGTCATTTATGGCATACAACTAGATGTCATTAATGGCATACAACTAGATATCATTTATGGCATACAGCTAGATATCATTTATGGCATACAGCTAGATATCATTTATGGCATACAACTAGAGGTCATTAATGGCATACAACTAGAGGTCATTAATGGCATACAGCTAAATGTCATTAATGGCATACCGCTAGATGTCATTTATGGCATACAACTAGAGGTCATTAATGGCATACATCTAGATGTCATTTATGGCATACAACTAGAGGTCATTAATGGCATACAACTAGAGGTCATTAATGGCATACAGCTAGAGGTCATTTATGGCATACAGCTAGATGTCATTTATGGCATACAACTAGAGGTCATTTATGGCATACAGCTAGAGGTCATTTATGGCATACAACTAGAGGTCATTAATGGCATACAACTAGAGGTCATTAATGGCATACAGCTAGAGGTCATTTATGGCATACAGCTAGATGTCATTAATGGCATACAACTAGAGGTCATTAATGGCATACAGCTAGAGGTCATTTATGGCATACAGCTAGATATCATTTATGGCATACAACTAGAGGTCATTTATGGCATACAGCTAGATGTCATTTATGGCATACAACTAGAGGTCATTTATGGCATACAGCTAGAGGTCATTTATGGCATACAACTAGAGGTCATTTATGGCATACAACTAGAGGTCATTTATGGCATACAGCTAGAGGTCATTTATGGCATACAACTAGAGGTCATTAATGACATACAGCTAGATGTCATTTATGGCATACAACTAGAGGTCATTAATGACATACAGCTAGATGTCATTTATGGCATACAACTAGAGGTCATTAATGACATACAGCTAGATGTCATTTATGGCATACAACTAGAGGTCATTTATGGCATACAGCTAGAGGTCATTTATGGCATACAACTAGAGGTCATTAATGACATACAGCTAGATGTCATTTATGGCATACAACTAGAGGTCATTAATGGCATACAGCTAGAGGTCATTTATGGCATACAGCTAGATGTCATTAATGGCATACAGCTAGATGTCATTAATGGCATACAACTAGAGGTCATTTATGGCATACAGCTAGATGTCATTTATGGCATACAACTAGAGGTCATTAATGGCATACAACTAGAGGTCATTAATGGCATACATCTAGATGTCATTAATGGCATACATCTAGATGTCAT
The DNA here is from genome assembly GCF_036321145.2 of Pelmatolapia mariae. Classification (NCBI taxonomy): domain Eukaryota; kingdom Metazoa; phylum Chordata; class Actinopteri; order Cichliformes; family Cichlidae; genus Pelmatolapia; species Pelmatolapia mariae. Next base: position 18,323,215 of record NC_086228.1, on the reverse strand, counting down.
TTATGGCATACAACTAGAGGTCATTAATGGCATACAACTAGAGGTCATTAATGGCATACAGCTAGATATCATTTATGGCATACAACTAGAGGTCATTTATGGCATACAGCTAGAGGTCATTTATGGCATACAACTAGAGGTCATTAATGGCATACAGCTAGATGTCATTTATGGCATACAACTAGAGGTCATTAATGGCATACATCTAGATGTCATTTAAGGCATACAGCTAGATGTCATTAATGGCATACAGCTAGATGTCATTAATGGCATACAGCTAGATGTCATTTATGGCATACAACTAGAGGTCATTAATGGCATACAGCTAGAGGTCATTTATGGCATACAACTAGAGGTCATTAATGGCATACATCTAGATGTCATTTAAGGCATACAACTAGAGGTCATTAATGGCATACAGCTAGATGTCATTCATGGCATACAACTAGAGGTCATTAATGGCATACAGCTAGAGGTCATTTATGGCATACAGCTAGAGGTCGTTAATGGCATACAACTAGAGGTCATTAATGGCATACAGCTAGAGGTCATTTATGGCATACATCTAGATGTCATTTAAGGCATACAACTAGAGGTCATTAATGGCATACAACTAGAGGTCATTAATGGCATACATCTAGATGTCATTTAAGGTATACAACTAGAGGTCATTAATGGCATACATCTAGATGTCATTAATGGCATACAGCTAGAGGTCATTAATGGCATACAGCTAGAGGTCATTTATGGCATACAACTAGAGGTCATTTAAGGCATACAACTAGAGGTCATTAATGGCATACAACTGGAGGTCATTAATGGCATAGAACTAGAGGTCATTTACGGCATACAACTAGAGGTCATTAATGGCATACAGCTAGATGTAATTTAAGGTATACAACAAGAGGTCATTAATGGCATACAGCTAGATGTAATTTAAGGTATACAACTAGAGGTCATTAATGGCATACAGCTAGAGGTCATTTATGGCATACAACTAGAGGTCATTTAAGGCATACAACTAGAGGTCATTAATGGCATACATCTAGATGTCATTAATGGCATACAGCTAGAGGTCATTTATGGCATACAACTAGAGGTCATTAATGGCATACAGCTAGAGGTCATTTATGGCATACAACTAGAGGTCATTTAAGGCATACAACTAGAGGTCATTAATGGCATACATCTAGATGTCATTAATGGCATACAGCTAGAGGTCATTTATGGCATACAACAAGAGGTCATTAATGGCATACAGCTATAGGTCATTTATGGCATACAACTAGATGTCATTAATGGCATATAGCTAGATGTCATTTAAGGCATACAACTAGAGGTCATGAATGGCATACATCTAGATGTCATTTAAGGCATACAACTAGAGGTCATTAATGGCATAAAACTAGATGTCATTAATGGCATACATCTAGATGTAATTTAAGACATACAACTAGAGGTCATTAATGGCATACAGCTAGAGGTCATTTATGGCATACAACTAGATGTCATTAATGGCATAAAACTAGATGTCATTAATGGCATACAGCTAGATGTCATTTAAGGCATACATCTAGATGTCATTAATGGCATACAACTAGAGGTCATTTAAGGCATACAACTAGATGTCATGAATGGCATACAGCTAGATGTCATTAATGGCATACATCTAGATGTCATTTAAGGCATACATCTAGATGTCATTAATGGCATACAACTAGAGGTCATTAATGGCATAAAACTAGAGGTCATTAATGGCATACAACTAGAGGTCATTAATGGGATACAACTAGATGTAATTTAAGGCATACAACTAGAGGTCATTAATGGCATACAGCTAGATGTCATTAATGGCATACATCTAGATGTCATTTAAGGCATACATCTAGATGTCATTTAAGGCATACAACTAGATGTCATGAATGGCATACATCTAGATGTCATTTAAGGCATACAACTAGAGGTCATTAATGGCATAAAACTAGATGTCATTAATGGCATACATCTAGATGTCATTTAAGGCATACATCTAGATGTCATTAATGGCATACAACTAGAGGTCATTAATGGCATAAAACTAGAGGTCATTAATGGCATACAGCTAGATGTCATTTATGGCATACAGCTAGATGTCATTAATGGCATACAACTAGAGGTCATTAATGGCATACAGCTAGATGTCATTAATGGCATACATCTAGATGTCATTTAAGGCATACATCTAGATGTCATTAATGGCATACAGCTAGATGTCATTTATGGCATACAGCTAGATGTCATTAATGGCATACATCTAGATGTCATTAATGGCATACATCTAGATGTCTTTTAAGGCATACAACTAGAGGTCATTAATGGCATAAAACTAGAGGTCATTAATGGCATACAGCTAGATGTCATTTATGGCATACAGCTAGAGGTCATTAATGGCATACAACTAGAGGTCATTAATGGCATACATCTAGATGTCATTAATGGCATACATCTAGATGTCATTTAAGGCATACATCTAGATGTCATTAATGGCATACAGCTAGATGTCATTTATGGCATACAGCTAGATGTCATTAATGGCATACAGCTAGAGGTCATTAATGGCATACAGCTAGAGGTCATTAATGGCATACAACTAGAGGTCATTAATGGCATACAGCTAGATGTCATTAATGGCATACATCTAGATGTCATTAATGGCATACAGCTAGATGTCATTTATGGCATACAGCTAGATGTCATTAATGGCATACAGCTAGAGGTCATTAATGGCATACAGCTAGAGGTCATTAATGGCATACAGCTAGAGGTCATTAATGGCATACATCTAGATGTCATTAATGGCATACATCTAGATGTCATTTAAGGCATACATCTAGATGTCATTAATGGCATACAGCTAGATGTCATAAATGGCATACATCTAGATGTCATTAATGGCATACAGCTAGATGTCATTTATGGCATACAACTAGATGTCATTAATGGCATACAGCTAGAGGTCATTAATGGCATACAGCTAGAGGTCATTAATGGCATACAACTAGAGGTCATTAATGGCATACAGCTAGATGTCATTAATGGCATACATCTAGATGTCATTAATGGCATACAGCTAGATGTCATTTATGGCATACAGCTAGATGTCATTAATGGCATACAGCTAGAGGTCATTAATGGCATACAGCTAGAGGTCATTAATGGCATACAACTAGAGGTCATTAATGGCATACAGCTAGAGGTCATTTATGGCATACAGCTAGATGTCATTTATGGCATACAACTAGAGGTCATTAATGGCATACAGCTAGAGGTCATTAATGGCATACAACTAGAGGTCATTAATGGCATACAGCTAGAGGTCATTTATGGCATACAACTAGAGGTCATTAATGGCATACAGCTAGAGGTCATTTATGGCATACAACTAGAGGTCATTAATGGCATACAGCTAAAAGTCATTTAAGGCATACAGCTAGATGTCATTTAAGGCATACAACTAGAGGTCATTAATGGCATACAGCTAAAAGTCATTTAAGGCATACAGCTAGATGTCATTTAAGGCATACAACTAGAGGTCATTAATGGCATACAGCTAAAAGTCATTTAAGGCATACAGCTAGATGTCATTTAAGGCACACAACTAGAGGTCATTAATGGCGTACAACTAGAGGTCATTAATGGCATACATCTAGATGTCATTAATGGCATACATCTAGATGTCATTTAAGGCATACATCTAGATGTCATTAATGGCATACAGCTAGATGTCATTTATGGCATACAGCTAGATGTCATTAATGGCATACAGCTAGAGGTCATTAATGGCATACAGCTAGAGGTCATTAATGGCATACAACTAGAGGTCATTAATGGCATACAGCTAGATGTCATTAATGGCATACAGCTAGATGTCATTTATGGCATACAGCTAGATGTCATTAATGGCATACAGCTAGAGGTCATTAATGGCATACAGCTAGAGGTCATTAATGGCATACAACTAGAGGTCATTAATGGCATACAGCTAGAGGTCATTTATGGCATACAGCTAGATGTCATTTATGGCATACAACTAGAGGTCATTAATGGCATACAGCTAGAGGTCATTAATGGCATACAACTAGAGGTCATTAATGGCATACAGCTAGAGGTCATTTATGGCATACAACTAGAGGTCATTAATGGCATACAGCTAGAGGTCATTTATGGCATACAACTAGAGGTCATTAATGGCATACAGCTAAAAGTCATTTAAGGCATACAGCTAGATGTCATTTAAGGCATACAACTAGAGGTCATTAATGGCATACAGCTAGATGTCATTAATGGCATACCGCTAGATGTCATTAATGGCATACAGCTAGATGTCATTAATGGCATACAACTAGAGGTCATTAATGGCATACAACTAGAGGTCATTAATGGCATACAACTAGAGGTCATTTATGGCATACAACTAGAGGTCATTAATGGCATACAGCTAGAGGTCATTTATGGCATACAACTAGAGGTCATTAATGGCATACATCTAGATGTCATTTAAGGCATACATCTAGATGTCATTAATGGCATACAGCTAGATGTCATTAATGGCATACAACTAGAGGTCATTAATGGCATACAGCTAGATGTCATTTAAGGCATACAACTAGAGGTCATTAATGGCATACAGCTAGATGTCATTTAAGGCATACATCTAGATGTCATTAATGGCATACAGCTAGATGTCATTTAAGGCATACATCTAGATGTCATTAATGGCATACATCTAGATGTCATTAATGGCATACAGCTAGATGTCATTAATGGCATACAGCTAGATGTCATTAATGGCATACAGCTAGAGGTCATTTATGGCATACAACTAGAGGTCATTAATGGCATACAGCTAGATGTCATTAATGGCATACAGCTAGATGTCATTAATGGCATACAGCTAGATATCATTTATGGCATACAACTAGAGGTCATTAATGGCATACATCTAGATGTCATTTAAGGCATACATCTAGATGTCATTAATGGCATACAGATAGATGTCATTTAAGGCATACAACTAGAGGTCGTTAATGGCATACCGCTAGATGTCATTAATGGCATACAGCTAGATGTCATTAATGGCATACAGCTAGAGGTCATTAATGGCATACCGCTAGATGTCATTAATGGCATACAGCTAGATGTCATTAATGGCATACCGCTAGATGTCATTAATGGCATACAGCTAGAGGTCATTTATGGCATACAACTAGAGGTCATTAATGGCATACAGCTAGAGGTCATTTATGGCATACAACTAGATGTCATTAATGGCATACAGCTAGAGGTCATTTATGGCATACAACTAGATGTCATTAATGGCATACAGCTAGAGGTCATTAATGGCATACAGCTAGATGTCATTAATGGCATACAGCTAGATGTCATTAATGGCATACAGCTAGAGGTCATTTATGGCATACAACTAGAGGTCATTAATGGCATACAGCTAGAGGTCATTTATGGCATCCAACTAGATGTCATTAATGGCATACAGCTAGAGGTCATTTATGGCATACAACTAGATGTCATTAATGGCATACAGCTAGAGGTCATTAATGGCATACAGCTAGATGTCATTAATGGCATACCGCTAGATGTCATTAATGGCATACAGCTAGATGTCATTAATGGCATACAGCTAGAGGTCATTAATGGCATACAGCTAGATGTCATTAATGGCATACCGCTAGATGTCATTAATGGCATACAGCTAGAGGTCATTAATGGCATACAGCTAGATGTCATTAATGGCATACCGCTAGATGTCATTAATGGCATACAGCTAGATGTCATTAATGGCATACAGCTAGAGGTCATTTATGGCATACAACTAGAGGTCATTAATGGCATACATCTAGATGTCATTAATGGCATACAGCTAGAGGTCATTAATGGCATACAGCTAGATGTCATTAATGGCATACCGCTAGATGTCATTAATGGCATACAGCTAGATGTCATTAATGGCATACAGCTAGAGGTCATTTATGGCATACAACTAGAGGTCATTAATGGCATACATCTAGATGTCATTAATGGCATACAACTAGAGGTCATTAATGGCATACAGCTAGATGTCATTTAAGGCATACAACTAGAGGTCATTAATGGCATACAGCTAGATGTCATTTAAGGCATACATCTAGATGTCATTAATGGCATACAACTAGAGGTCATTAATGGCATACAGCTAGATGTCATTTAAGGCATACAACTAGAGGTCATTAATGGCATACAGCTAGATGTCATTTAAGGCATACATCTAGATGTCATTAATGGCATACAGCTAGATGTCATTTAAGGCATACAACTAGAGGTCATTAATGGCATACAGCTAGATGTCATTTAAGGCATACAACTAGAGGTCATTAATGGCATACAGCTAGATGTCATTTAAGGCATACAACTAGAGGTCATTAATGGCATACAGCTAGATGTCATTTAAGGCATACATCTAGATGTCATTAATGGCATACAGCTAGATGTCATTTAAGGCATACATCTAGATGTCATTAATGGCATACAGCTAGATGTCATTTATGGCATACAACTAGAGGTCATTAATGGCGTACAACTAGAGGTCATTAATGGCATACATCTAGATGTCATTTAAGGCATACATCTGGATGTCATTAATGGCATACAGCTAGATGTCATTTATGGCATACATCTAGATGTCATTAATGGCATACAACTAGAGGTCATTAATGGCATACAGCTAGATGTCATTAATGGCATACAGCTAGATGTCATTAATGGCATACAGCTAGATGTCATTAATGGCATACAGCTAGATGTCATTAATGTCATACATCTAGATGTCGTTTAAGGCATACATCTAGATGTCATTAATGGCATACAGCTAGATGTCATTTATGGCATACAACTAGAGGTCATTAATGGCATACAGCTAGATGTCATTTATGGCATACAACTAGAGGTCATTAATGGCATACAGCTAGAGGTCATTAATGGCATACAGCTAGATGTCATTAATGGCATACAGCTAGATGTCATTAATGGCATACAGCTAGAGGTCATTAATGGCATACAGCTAGAGGTCATTAATGGCATACATCTAGATGTCATTAATGGCATACATCTAGATGTCATTAATGGCATACAGCTAGATGTCATTAATGGCATACAGCTAGATGTCATTAATGGCATACATCTAGATGTCATTAATGGCATACAGCTAGATGTCATTAATGGCATACATCTAGATGTCATTAATGGCATACATCTAGAGGTCATTTATGGCATACAACTAGAGGTCATTAATGGCATACAGCTAGAGGTCATTAATGGCATACAGCTAGATGTCATTAATGGCATACATCTAGATGTCATTTAAGGCATACATCTAGAGGTCATTTATGGCATACAACTAGAGGTCATTAATGGCATAGAGCTAGATGTCATTTAAGGCATACAACTAGAGGTCATTAATGGCATACAGCTAGATGTCATTAATGGCATACAACTAGATGTCATTAATGGCATACAGCTAGATGTCATTAATGGCATACAGCTAGATGTCATTTATGGCATACAGCTAGATGTCATTAATGGCATACATCTAGATGTCATTTATGGCATACAACTAGATGTCATTAATGGCATACAACTAGAGGTCATTAATGGCATACAGCTAGATGTCATTAATGGCATACAGCTAGATGTCATTAATGGCATACATCTAGATGTCATTTAAGGCATACATCTAGAGGTCATTTATGGCATACAACTAGAGGTCATTAATGGCATACAGCTAGATGTCATTTATGGCATACAGCTAGAGGTCATTTATGGCATACAGCTAGATGTCATTTAAGGCATACAACTAGATGTCATTAATGGCATACAGCTAGATGTCATTTAAGGCATACAACTAGAGGTCATTAATGGCATACAGCTAGATGTCATTTAAGGCATACAACTAGAGGTCATTAATGGCATACAGCTAGATGTCATTTAAGGCATACAACTAGAGGTCATTTATGGCATACAGCTAGATGTCATTTAAGGCATACATCTAGATGTCATTAATGGCATACAACTAGAGGTCATTAATGGCATACAGCTAGATGTCATTTAAGGCATACAACTAGAGGTCATTAATGGCATACAGCTAGATGTCATTTAAGGCATACAACTAGAGGTCATTAATGGCATACAGCTAGATGTCATTTAAGGCATACATCTAGATGTCATTAATGGCATACAGCTAGATGTCATTTATGGCATACAACTAGAGGTCATTAATGGCATACAGCTAGATGTCATTTAAGGCATACATCTAGATGTCATTAATGGCATACAGCTAGATGTCATTTAAGGCATACAACTAGAGGTCATTAATGGCATACAGCTAGATGTCATTTAAGGCATACATCTAGATGTCATTAATGGCATACAGCTAGATGTCATTTAAGGCATACATCTAGATGTCATTAATGGCATACAGCTAGATGTCATTTATGGCATACATCTAGATATCATTAATGGCATACAGCTAGATGTCATTTATGGCATACAACTAGAGGTCATTAATGGCATACAGCTAGATGTCATTTAAGGCATACATCTAGATGTCATTAATGGCGTACAACTAGAGGTCATTAATGGCATACATCTAGATGTCATTAATGGCATACATCTAGATGTCATTTAAGGCATACATCTAGATGTCATTAATGGCATACAGCTAGATGTCATTTATGGCATACAACTAGATGTCATTAATGGCATACAGCTAGATGTCATTAATGGCATACATACATCTAGATGTCGTTTAAGGCATACATCTAGATGTCATTAATGGCATACAGCTAGATGTCATTTATGGCATACAGCTAGATGTCATTAATGTCATACATCTAGATGTCGTTTAAGGCATACATCTAGATGTCATTAATGGCATACAACTAGAGGTCATTAATGGCATACAGCTAGAGGTCATTAATGGCATACAGCTAGATGTCATTAATGGCATACAGCTAGATGTCATTTAAGGCATACAACTAGAGGTCATTAATGGCATACAGCTAGAGGTCATTAATGGCATACATCTAGATGTCATTAATGGCATACAACTAGATGTCATTAATGGCATACAGCTAGATGTCATTAATGGCATACAGCTAGATGTCATTTATGGCATACAACTAGAGGTCATTAATGGCATACAGCTAGATGTCATTAATGGCATACAGCTAGATGTCATTTAAGGCATACAACTAGAGGTCATTAATGGCATACAGCTAGAGGTCATTAATGGCATACATCTAGATGTCATTTAAGGCATACAACTAGAGGTCATTAATGGCATACAGCTAGATGTCATTAATGGCATACAACTAGATGTCATTAATGGCATACAGCTAGATGTCATTTATGGCATACAACTAGAGGTCATTAATGGCATACATCTAGATGTCATTTAAGGCATACAACTAGAGGTCATTAATGGCATACAGCTAGATGTCATTAATGGCATACAACTAGATGTCATTAATGGCATACAGCTAGATGTCATTAATGGCATACAGCTAGATGTCATTTATGGCATACAACTAGAGGTCATTAATGGCATACAGCTAGATGTCATTAATGGCATACAGCTAGATGTCATTTAAGGCATACAACTAGAGGTCATTAATGGCATACAGCTAGAGGTCATTAATGGCATACATCTAGATGTCATTTAAGGCATACAACTAGAGGTCATTAATGGCATACAGCTAGATGTCATTAATGGCATACAACTAGATGTCATTAATGGCATACAGCTAGATGTCATTTATGGCATACAACTAGAGGTCATTAATGGCATACATCTAGATGTCATTTAAGGCATACAACTAGAGGTCATTAATGGCATACAGCTAGATGTCATTAATGGCATACAGCTAGATGTCATTAATGGCATACAGCTAGATGTCATTTATGGCATACAACTAGAGGTCATTAATGGCATACATCTAGATGTCATTTATGGCATACAACTAGAGGTCATTAATGGCATACATCTAGATGTCATTTAAGGCATACATCTAGATGTCATTTATGGCATACAACTAGAGGTCATTAATGGCATACAGCTAGAGGTCATTTATGGCATACAACTAGAGGTCATTAATGGCATACAGCTAGATGTCATTTATGGCATATAGCTAGATATCATTTATGGCATACAACTAGAGGTCATTAATGGCATACAGCTAGAGGTCATTTAAGGCATACATCTAGATGTCATTAATGGCATACAGCTAGATGTCATTTAAGGCATACAACTAGAGGTCATTTATGGCATACAGCTTGAGGTCATTTAAGGCATACATCTAGATGTCATTAATGGCATACAGCTAGAGGTCATTTATGGCATACAACTAGAGGTCATTAATGGCATACATCTAGATGTCATTTAAGGCATACATCTAGATGTCATTAATGGCATACAGCTAGATGTCATTTAAGGCATACAACTAGAGGTCATTAATGGCATACAGCTAGAGGTCATTAATGGCATACAGCTAGATGTCATTAATGGCATACAGCTAGAGGTCATTTATGGCATACAACTAGAGGTCATTAATGGCATACAGCTAGATGTCATTTAAGGCATACATCTAGATGTCATTAATGGCATACAGCTAGATGTCATTTAAGGCATACAACTAGAGGTCATTAATGGCATACATCTAGATGTCATTTAAGGCATACATCTAGATGTCATTAATGGCATACAGCTAGATGTCATTTAAGGCATACAACTAGAGGTCATTAATGGCATACAGCTAGAGGTCATTTAAGGCATACATCTAGATGTCATTAATGGCATACAGCTAGAGGTCATTTATGGCATACAACTAGAGGTCATTAATGGCATACAGCTAGATGTCATTTAAGGCATACATCTAGATGTCATTAATGGCATACAGCTAGATGTCATTTAAGGCATACAACTAGAGGTCATTAATGGCATACAGCTAGATGTCATTTAAGGCATACATCTAGATGTCATTAATGGCATACAGCTAGATGTCATTTATGGCATACATCTAGATGTCATTAATGGCATACATCTAGATGTCATTTATGGCATACATCTAGATGTCATTAATGGCATACAGCTAGATGTCATTTATGGCATACATCTAGATGTCATTAATGGCATACATCTAGATGTCATTAATGGCATACAGCTAGATGTCATTTAAGGCATACATCTAGATGTCATTAATGGCATACAGCTAGATGTCATTTATGGCATACATCTAGATGTCATTAATGGCATACAGCTAGATGTCATTTAAGGCATACATCTAGATGTCATTAATGGCATACAGCTAGATGTCATTTAAGGCATACATCTAGATGTCATTAATGGCATACAGCTAGATGTCATTTAAGGCATACATCTAGATGTCATTAATGGCATACATCTAGATGTCATTTAAGGCATACATCTAGATGTCATTAATGGCATACAGCTAGAGGTCATTAATGGCATACAGCTAGATGTCATTAATGGCATACCGCTAGATGTCATTAATGGCATACAGCTAGATGTCATTAATGGCATAAAAGTAGAGGTCATTTATGGCATACAGCTAGATGTCATTAATGGCATAAAAGTAGAGGTCATTTATGGCATACATCTAGATGTCATTTAAGGCATACATCTAGATGTCATTAATGGCATACAGCTAGATGTCATTTAAGGCATACATCTAGATGTCATTAATGGCATACAGCTAGATGTCATTTAAGGCATACATCTAGATGTCATTAATGGCATACAGCTAGATGTCATTTAAGGCATACATCTAGATGTCATTAATGGCATACAGCTAGATGTCATTTAAGGCATACATCTAGATGTCATTAATGGCATACAGCTAGATGTCATTAATGGCATACAGCTAGAGGTCATTTATGGCATACAACTAGAGGTCATTAATGGCATACATCTAGATGTCATTTAAGGCATACAACTAGAGGTCATTAATGGCATACAGCTAGATGTCATTAATGGCATACCGCTAGATGTCATTAATGGCATACAGCTAGATGTCATTAATGGCATACAGCTAGAGGTCATTTATGGCATACAACTAGAGGTCATTAATGGCATACATCTAGATGTCATTTAAGGCATACAGCTAGATGTCATTAATGGCATACAGCTAGATGTCATTTAAGGCATACAACTAGATGTCATTAATGGCATACAGCTAGATGTCATTTAAGGCATACAACTAGAGGTCATTAATGGCATACAGCTAGATGTCATTTAAGGCATACATCTAGATGTCATTAATGGCATACAGCTAGATGTCATTTAAGGCATACATCTAGATGTCATTAATGGCATACAGCTAGATGTCATTTAAGGCATACAACTAGAGGTCATTAATGGCATACAGCTAGATGTCATTTATGGCATACAACTAGATGTCATTTAAGGCATACATCTAGATGTCATTAATGGCATACAGCTAGATGTCATTTATGGCATACAACTAGAGGTCATTAATGGCATACAGCTAGATGTCATTTAAGGCATACATCTAGATGTCATTAATGGCATACAGCTAGATGTCATTTATGGCATACATCTAGATGTCATTAATGACATACAGCTAGATGTCATTTATGGCATACAACTAGAGGTCATTAATGGCATACATCTAGATGTCATTTAAGGCATACAGCTAGATGTCATTTATGGCATACAGCTAGATGTCATTAATGGCATACAGCTAGATGTCATTTATGGCATACAGCTAGAGGTCATTAATGGCATACAGCTAGAGGTCATTAATGGCATACATCTAGATGTCATTAATGGCATACATCTAGATGTCATTTAAGGCATACATCTAGATGTCATTAATGGCATACAGCTAGATGTCATTTATGGCATACAGCTAGAGGTCATTAATGGCATACATCTAGATGTCATTAATGGCATACATCTAGATGTCATTTAAGGCATACATCTAGATGTCATTAATGGCATACAGCTAGATGTCATTTATGGCATACATCTAGATGTCATTTAAGGCATACATCTAGATGTCATTAATGGCATACAGCTAGATGTCATTTAAGGCATACATCTAGATGTCATTAATGGCATACATCTAGATGTCATTTAAGGCATACATCTAGATGTCATTAATGGCATACAGCTAGATGTCATTTATGGCATACATCTAGATGTCATTAATGGCATACAGCTAGATGTCATTTATGGCATACAACTAGAGGTCATTAATGGCATACATCTAGATGTCATTTAAGGCATACATCTAGATGTCATTAATGGCATACAGCTAGATGTCATTTATGGCATACAGCTAGAGGTCATTAATGGCATACAGCTAGATGTCATTAATGGCATACATCTAGATGTCATTTAAGGCATACAGCTAGATGTCATTTAAGGCATACAGCTAGATTTCATTTAAGGCATACAACTAGAGGTCATTAATGGCATACAGCTAGATGTCATTAATGGCATACAGCTAGATGTCATTAATGGCATACATCTAGATGTCATTTAAGGCATACATCTAGATATCATTTATGGCATACAACTAGAGGTCATTAATGGCATACAACTAGAGGTCATTAATGGCATACAGCTAGATGTCATTAATGGCATACAGCTAGAGGTCATTAATGGCATACAGCTAGATGTCATTAATGGCATACAGCTAGATGTCATTAATGGCATACATCTAGATGTCATTTAAGGCATACATCTAGATATCATTTATGGCATACAACTAGAGGTCATTAATGGCATACAACTAGAGGTCATTAATGGCATACAGCTAGATGTCATTAATGGCATACAACTAGAGGTCATTAATGGCATACAGCTAGATGTCATTAATGGCATACAGCTAGATGTCATTAATGGCATACATCTAGATGTCATTTAAGGCATACATCTAGATATCATTTATGGCATACAACTAGAGGTCATTAATGGCATACAGCTAGAGGTCATTTATGGCATACAACTAGAGGTCATTAATGGCATACAGCTAGATGTCATTTATGGCATACAACTAGAGGTCATTAATGGCATACAACTAGAGGTCATTTATGGCATACAACTAGATGTCATTAATGGCATACATCTAGAGGTCATTAATGGCATACAGCTAGAGGTCATTTATGGCATACAACTAGAGGTCATTAATGGCATACAGCTAGATGTCATTTATGGCATACAACTAGATGTCATTAATGGCATACAGCTAGAGGTCATTTATGGCATACAACTAGAGGTCATTAATGGCATACAGCTAGAGGTCATTAATGGCATACAGCTAGAGGTCATTTATGGCATACAACTAGAGGTCATTAATGGCATACAGCTAGAGGTCATTTATGGCATACAACTAGAGGTCATTAATGGCATACAGCTAGAGGTCATTAATGGCATACAGCTAGAGGTCATTTATGGCATACAACTAGAGGTCATTAATGGCATACAGCTAGATGTCATTTATGGCATACAACTAGATGTCATTAATGGCATACAGCTAGATGTCATTTATGGCATACAACTAGAGGTCATTAATGGCATACAGCTAGATGTCATTTATGGCATACAACTAGATGTCATTAATGGCATACAGCTAGATGTCATTAATGGCATACAGCTAGATGTCATTTATGGCATACAGCTAGATATCATTTATGGCATACAACTAGAGGTCATTAATGGCATACATCTAGATGTCATTAATGGCATACATCTAGATGTCATTTAAGGCATACGTCTAGATGTCATTAAAGCCATACAGCTAGATGTCATTTATGGCATACAGCTAGAGGTCATTAATGGCATACAGCTAGATGTCATTAATGGCATACATCTAGATGTCATTTAAGGCATACATCTAGATGTCATTTAAGGCATACAACTAGAGGTCATTAATGGCATACAGCTAGATGTCATTTAAGGCATACAGCTAGATGTCATTTAAGGCATACAACTAGAGGTCATTAATGGCATACAGCTAGAGGTCATTAATGGCATACAGCTAGAGGTCATTAATGGCATACAGCTAGAGGTCATTAATGGCATACAGCTAGAGGTCATTTATGGCATACAACTAGAGGTCATTAATGGCATACAGCTAGATGTCATTTATGGCATACAACTAGATGTCATTAATGGCATACAGCTAGATGTCATTTATGGCATACAACTAGAGGTCATTAATGGCATACAGCAAGAGGTCATTTATGGCATACAACTAGAGGTCATTAATGGCATACAGCTAGATGTCATTTATGGCATACAACTAGATGTCATTAATGGCATACATCTAGATGTCATTAATGGCATACAGCTAGATGTCATTTATGGCATACAGCTAGAGGTCATTAATGGCATACAGCTAGAGGTCATTAATGGCATACAGCTAGATGTCATTAATGGCATACATCTAGATGTCATTTATGGCATACAGCTAGAGGTCATTAATGGCATACAGCTAGAGGTCATTTATGGCATACAACTAGAGGTCATTAATGGCATACAGCTAGAGGTCATTTATGGCATACAGCTAGATGTCATTAATGGCATACAGCTAGAGGTCATTAATTGCATACATCTAGATGTCATTTAAGGCATACATCTAGATGTCATTAATGGCATACAGCTAGATGTCATTAATGGCATACAGCTAGATGTCATTAATGGCATACAGCTAGATGTCATTAATGGCATACATCTAGATGTCATTTAAGGCATACAGCTAGATGTCATTAATGGCATACATCTAGATCTCATTAATGGCATACAGCTAGATGTCATTAATGGCATACAGGTAGATGTCATTAATGGCATACATCTAGATCTCATTAATGGCATACAGCTAGATGTCATTAATGGCATACATCTAGATCTCATTAATGGCATACAGCTAGATGTCATTTAAGGCATACAGCTAGATGTCATTAATGGCATACAACTAGAGGTCATTAATGGCATACAGCTAGATGTCATTAATGGCATACAGGTAGATGTCATTAATGGCATACATCTAGATGTCATTTAAGGCATACATCTAGATGTCATTAATGGCATACAGCTAGATGTCATTTATGGCATACAACTAGATGTCATTAATGGCATACAGCTAGATGTCATTTATGGCATACAACTAGAGGTCATTAATGGCATACAGCTAGAGGTCATTAATGGCATACATCTAGATGTCATTTAAGGCATACATCTAGATGTCATTAATGGCATACAGCTAGATGTCATTTAAGGCATACAGCTAGATGTCATTAATGGCATACAGCTAGATGTCATTAATGGCATACAGCTAGATGTCATTAATGGCATACAGCTAGATGTCATTTAAGGCATACAGCTAGATGTCATTAATGGCATACAGCTAGATGTCATTAATGGCATACATCTAGATGTCATTTAAGGCATACAGCTAGATGTCATTAATGGCATACAGCTAGATGTCATTAATGGCATACATCTAGATGTCATTTAAGGCATACAGCTAGATGTCATTAATGGCATACAACTAGAGGTCATTAATGGCATACAGCTAGAGGTCATTTATGGCATACAACTAGAGGTCATTAATGGCATACAGCTAGATGTCATTTATGGCATACAGCTAGATATCATTTACGGCATACAACTAGAGGTCATTAATGGCATACAGCTAGAGGTCATTCATGGCATAGATCTAGATGTCATTCTTGGCATACAGCTAGATGTCATTTATGGCATACAGCTAGATATCATTTACGGCATACAACTAGAGGTCATTAATGGCATAGATCTAGATGTCATTAATGGCATACAGCTAGAGGTCATTAATGGCATAGATCTAGATGTCATTCTTGGCATACAGCTAGAGGTCATTAATGGCATAGATCTAGATGTCATTAATGGCATACAACTAGAGGTCATTAATGGCATAGATCTAGATGTCATTAATGGCATACAGCTAGAGGTCATTAATGGCATAGATCTAGATGTCATTAATGGCATACAGCTAGAGGTCATTAATGGCATACAGCTAGATGTCATTTATGGCATACAACTAGAGGTCATTTATGGCATACAGCTAGATGTCATTCATGGCATACAACTAGAGGTCATTAATGGCATACAACTAGAGGTCATTAATGGCATACAGCTAGATGTCATTAATGGCATACAGCTAGATATCATTTACGGCATACAACTAGAGGTCATTAATGGCATACAACTAGAGGTCATTAATGGCATAGATCTAGATGTCATTCTTGGCATACAGCTAGATGTCATTTATGGCATACAACTAGAGGTCATTAACGGCATACAACTAGATGTCATTTATGGCATACAGCTAGAGGTCATTTATGGCATACAGCTAGAGGTCATTTATGGCATACAACTAGAGGTCATTAATGGCAAAGATCTAGATGTCATTCTTGGCATACAGCTAGATGTCATTAATGGCATACAGGTAGAGGTCATTTATGGCATACAACTAGAGGTCATTAATGGCATACATCTAGATGTCATTTAAGGCATACATCTAGATGTCATTAATGGCATACAGCTAGATGTCATTTAAGGCATACAACTAGAGGTCATTAATGGCATACAGCTAGATGTCATTTAAGGCATACATCTAGATGTCATTAATGGCATACAGCTAGATGTCATTTAAGGCATACAACTAGAGGTCATTAATGGCATACAGCTAGATGTCATTTAAGGCATACAACTAGAGGTCATTAATGGCATACAGCTAGATGTCATTTAAGGCATACATCTAGATGTCATTAATGGCATACAGCTAGATGTCATTTAAGGCATACAACTAGAGGTCATTAATGGCATACAGCTAGATGTCATTTAAGGCATACAGCTAGATATCATTTATGGCATACAACTAGAGGTCATTAATGGCATACAGCTAGATGTCATTTAAGGCATACAGCTAGATGTCATTTATGGCATACAGCTAGATATCATTTATGGCATACAACTAGAGGTCATTAATGGCATACAGCTAGATGTCATTAATGGCATACATCTAGATGTCATTTATGGCATACAGCTAGATGTCATTAATGGCATACAGCTAGATGTCATTTATGGCATACAGCTAGATGTCATTTATGGCATACAACTAGATGTCATTAATGGCATACAGCTAGATGTCATTTATGGCATACAGCTAGATGTCATTAATGGCATACAGCTAGATGTCATTAATGGCATACAGCTAGATGTCATTTAAGGCATACAGCTAGATATCATTTATGCCATACAGCTAGATATCATTTATGGCATACAACTAGAGGTCATTAATGGCATACAGCTAGATATCATTTATGGCATACAACTAGAGGTCATTAATGGCATACAGCTAGATGTCATTTAAGGCATACAGCTAGATGTCATTTATGCCATACAGCTAGATATCATTTATGGCATACAACTAGAGGTCATTAATGGCATACATCTAGATGTCATTAATGGCATACAGCTAGATGTCATTTATGGCATACAGCTAGATATCATTTATGGCATACAACTAGAGGTCATTAATGGCATACAGCTAGATGTCATTAATGGCATACATCTAGATGTCATTTAAGGCATACATCTAGATGTCATTAATGGCATACAGCTAGATGTCATTTATGGCATACAGCTAGAGGTCATTAATGGCATACATCTAGATGTCATTAATGGCATACAGCTAGATGTCATTTATGGCATACAGCTAAAGGTCATTAATGGCATACAGCTAGATGTCATTAATGGCATACATCCAGATGTCATTTAAGGCATACAGCTAGATGTCATTTAAGGCATACAGCTAGATGTCATTTAAGGCATACAACTAGAGGTCATTAATGGCATACAGCTAGAGGTCATTTATGGCATACAACTAGAGGTCATTAATGGCATACAGCTAGATGTCATTAATGGCATACATCTAGATGTCATTTAAGGCATACAACTAGAGGTCATTAATGGCATACAGCTAGAGGTCATTTATGGCATACAACTAGAGGTCATTAATGGCATACATCTAGATGTCATTTAAGGCATACATCTAGATGTCATTAATGGCATACAGCTAGATGTCATTAATGGCATACAGCTAGATGTCATTAATGGCATACATCTAGATGTCATTAATGGCATACAGCTAGATGTCATTTATGGCATACAACTAGAGGTCATTAATGGCATACATCTAGATGTCATTTAAGGCATACATCTAGATGTCATTAATGGCATACAGCTAGATGTCATTTATGGCATACAGCTAGAGGTCATTAATGGCATACAGCTAGATGTCATTAATCGCATACATCTAGATGTCATTAATGGCATACAGCTAGATGTCATTTATGGCATACAGCTAGAGGTCATTAATGGCATACAACTAGATGTCATTAATCGCATACAGCTAGATGTCATTTATGGCATACAGCTAGATGTCATTAATGGCATACATCTAGATGTCATTAATGGCATACAGCTAGATGTCATTTATGGCATACAGCTAGATGTCATTAATGGCATACAGCTAGATGTCATTTAAGGCATACAGCTAGATGTCATTTAAGGCATACAACTAGAGGTCATTAATGGCATACAGCTAGATGTCATTAATGGCATACAGCTAGATGTCATTAATGGCATACATCTAGATGTCATTTAAGGCATACAGCTAGATGTCATTAATGGCATACAACTAGAGGTCATTAATGGCATACAGCTAGATGTCATTAATGGCATACAGCTAGATGTCATTAATGGCATACAGCTAGATGTCATTAATCGCATACAGCTAGATGTCATTTATGGCATACAGCTAGATGTCATTTAAGGCATACATCTAGATGTCATTAATGGCATACAGCTAGATGTCATTTATGGCATACAGCTAGATGTCATTAATGGCATACAGCTAGATGTCATTTAAGGCATACAGCTAGATGTCATTTAAGGCATACATCTAGATGTCATTAATGGCATACAGCTAGATGTCATTTATGGCATACAGCTAGATGTCATTAATGGCATACAGCTAGATGTCATTTAAGGCATACAGCTAGATGTCATTTAATGGCATACAACTAGAGGTCATTAATGGCATACAGCTAGATGTCATTAATGGCATACAGCTAGATGTCATTAATGGCATACAGCTAGATGTCATTTAAGGCATACAACTAGAGGTCATTAATGGCATACAGCTAGATGTCATTAATGGCATACAGCTAGATGTCATTAATGGCATACATCTAGATGTCATTTAAGGCATACAGCTAGATGTCATTAATGGCATACAGCTAGATGTCATTAATGGCATACAGCTAGATGTCATTAATGGCATACAGCTAGATGTCATTTAAGGCATACATCTAGATGTCATTAATGGCATACAGCTAGATGTCATTTATGGCATACAGCTAGATGTCATTAATGGCATACACCTAGATGTCATTTAAGGCATACAGCTAGATGTCATTAATGGCATACAACTAGAGGTCATTAATGGCATACAGCTAGATGTCATTAATGGCATACAGCTAGATGTCATTAATGGCATACAGCTAGATGTCATTTATGGCATACAGCTAGATGTCATTTAAGGCATACATCTAGATGTCATTAATGGCATACAGCTAGATGTCATTTATGGCATACAGCTAGATGTCATTAATGGCATACAGCTAGATGTCATTTAAGGCATACAGCTAGATGTCATTTAAGGCATACAACTAGAGGTCATTAATGGCATACAGCTAGATGTCATTAATGGCATACAGCTAGATGTCATTAATGGCATACATCTAGATGTCATTTAAGGCATACAGCTAGATGTCATTAATGGCATACAACTAGAGGTCATTAATGGCATACAGCTAGATGTCATTAATGGCATACAGCTAGATGTCATTAATGGCATACAGCTAGATGTCATTTAAGGCATACATCTAGATGTCATTAATGGCATACAGCTAGATGTCATTTATGGCATACAGCTAGATGTCATTAATGGCATACACCTAGATGTCATTTAAGGCATACAGCTAGATGTCATTAATGGCATACAACTAGAGGTCATTAATGGCATACAGCTAGATGTCATTAATGGCATACATCTAGATGTCATTTATGGCATACAGCTAGATGTCATTAATGGCATACAACTAGAGGTCATTAATGGCATACAGCTAGAGGTCATTTATGGCATACAACTAGAGGTCATTAATGGCATACAGCTAGATGTCATTAATGGCATACAGCTAGATGTCATTAATGGCATACATCTAGATGTCATTTATGGCATACAGCTAGATGTCATTAATGGCATACAACTAGAGGTCATTAATGGCATACAGCTAGAGGTCATTTATGGCATACAACTAGAGGTCATTAATGGCATACAGCTAGATGTCATTTATGGCATACAGCTAGATGTCATTAATGGCATACAGCTAGATGTCATTTACGGCATACAACTAGAGGTCATTAATGGCATAGATCTAGATGTCATTCTTGGCATACAGCTAGATGTCATTTATGGCATACAACTCATTAATGGCATACAACTAGAGGTCATTAATGGCATAGATCTAGATGTCATTCTTGGCATACAGCTAGATGTCATTTATGGCATACAGCTAGAGGTCATTCATGGCATACAACTAGAGGTCATTAATGGCATAGATCTAGATGTCAATAATGGCATACAGCTAGATGTCATTAATGGCATACAGCTAGATATCATTTACGGCAGACAACTAGAGGTCATTAATGGCATACAGCTAGAGGTCATTCATGGCATACAACTAGAGGTCATTAATGGCATACAGCTAGATGTCATTAATGGCATACAGCTAGATATCATTTACGGCAGACAACTAGAGGTCATTAATGGCATACAACTAGAGGTCATTAACGGCATACAACTAGATGTCATTAATGGCATACAACTAGATGTCGTTTATGGCATACAGCTAGAGGTCATTTATGGCATACAGCTAGAGGTCATTTATGGCATACAACTAGAGGTCATTAATGGCATAGATCTAGATGTCATTCTTGGCATACAGCTAGATGTCATTTATGGCATACAACTAGAGGTCATTAACGGCATACAACTAGATGTCATTAATGGCATACAACTAGATGTCATTAATGGCATACAGCTAGAGGTCATTTATGGCATACAGCTAGATGTCATTTATGGCATACAACTAGAGGTCATTAACGGCATACAACTAGATGTCATTAATGGCATACAGCTAGATGTCATTTATGGCATACAGCTAGAGGTCATTTATGGCATACAGCTAGAGGTCATTTATGGCATACAACTAGAGGTCATTAATGGCATAGATCTAGATGTCATTCTTGGCATACAGCTAGATGTCATTTATGGCATACAGCTAGATATCATTTACGGCATACAACTAGATGTCATTAATGGCATAGATCTAGATGTCATTCTTGGCATAGATCTAGATGTCATTCTTGGCATACAGCTAGAGGTCATTTATGGCATACAGCTAGAGGTCATTTATGGCATACAACTAGAGGTCATTAATGGCATAGATCTAGATGTCATTCTTGGCATAGATCTAGATGTCATTAATGGCATACAGCTAGATGTCATTTATGGCATACAACTAGAGGTCATTAATGGCATACAGCTAGATGTCATTTATGGCATACAACTAGAGGTCATTAATGGCATAGATCTAGATGTCATTCTTGGCATAGATCTAGATGTCATTAATGGCATACAGCTAGATGTCATTTATGGCATACAACTAGAGGTCATTAATGGCATACAGCTAGATGTCATTCTTGGCATAGATCTAGATGTCATTCTTGGCATAGATCTAGATGTCATTTATGGCATACAACTAGAGGTCATTTATGGCATACAACTAGAGGTCATTTATGGCATACAACTAGAGGTCATTAACGTCATACAACTAGATGTCATTAATGGCATACAGCTAGATGTCATTTATGGCATACAACTAGAGGTCATTAATGGCATACAGCTAGATGTCATTAATGGCATACAACTAGAGGTCATTAATGGCATACAGCTAGATGTCATTAATGGCATACAACTAGATGTCATTAATGGCATACAGCTAGAGGTCATTAACGTCATACAACTAGATGTCATTAATGGCATACAGTTAGATGTCATTTATGGCATACAACTAGAGGTCATTAATGGCATACAGCTAGATGTCATTTATGGCATACAACTAGAGGTCATTAATGGCATACAGCTAGATGTCATTAATGGCATACAACTAGAGGTCATTAATGGCATACAGCTAGATGTCATTAATGGCATACAACTAGATGTCATTAATGGCATACAGCTAGATGTCATTTATGGCATACAACTAGAGGTCATTAATGGCATACAGCTAGATGTCATTAATGGCATACAACTAGAGGTCATTAATGGCATACAGCTAGATGTCATTAATGGCATACAACTAGATGTCATTAATGGCATACAACTAGATGTCATTAATGGCATACAACTAGATGTCATTAATGGCATACAGCTAGATGTCATTTATGGCATACAACTAGAGGTCATTAACGGCATACAACTAGATGTCATTTATGGCATACAACTAGAGGTCATTAACGGCATACAGCTAGATGTCATTCTTGGCATACAATTAGATGTCATTAATGGCATACAACTAGAGGTCATTAACGGCATACAACTAGATGTCATTAATGGCATACAACTAGAGGTCATTAATGGCATACAACTAGAGGTCATTAATGGCATACAACTAGAGGTCATTAATGGCATAGATCTAGATGTCATTCTTGGCATACAGCTAGATGTCATTTATGGCATACAACTAGAGGTCATTAACGGCATACAACTAGATGTCATTAATGGCATACAACTAGATGTCATTAATGGCATACAGCTAGATGTCATTTATGGCATACAACTAGAGGTCATTAATGGCATACAGCTAGATGTCATTAATGGCATACAACTAGAGGTCATTAATGGCATACAGCTAGATATCATTTATGGCATACAACTAGAGGTCATTAATGGCATACAACTAGAGGTCATTAATGGCATACAACTAGAGGTCATTAATGGCATACAGCTAGATGTCATTAATGGCATACAAGTAGATATCATTTACGGCATACAACTAGAGGTCATTAATGGCATACAACTAGAGGTCATTAATGGCATACAGCTAGATGTCATTTATGGCATACAGCTAGATGTCATTTATGGCATACAACTAGATGTCATTTATGGCATACAACTAGATGTCATTTATGGCATACAACTAGAGGTCATTAATGGCATACAACTAGAGGTCATTAATGGCATACAGCTAGATGTCATTTATGGCATACAACTAGAGGTCATTAATGGCATACAGCTAGATGTCATTAATGGCATACAACTAGATGTCATTTATGGCATACAACTAGAGGTCATTAATGGCATACAACTAGAGGTCATTAATGGCATACAGCTAGATGTCATTTATGGCATACAGCTAGATGTCATTAATGGCATACAACTAGATGTCATTTATGGCATACAACTAGATGTCATTAATGGCATACAACTAGAGGTCATTTATGGCATACAACTAGATGTCATTTATGGCATACAACTAGATGTCATTTATGGCATACAACTAGATGTCATTTATGGCATACAACTAGAGGTCATTAATGGCATACAACTAGAGGTCATTAATGGCATACAGCTAGATGTCATTTATGGCATACAACTAGAGGTCATTAATGGCATACAGCTAGATGTCATTAATGGCATACAACTAGATGTCATTTATGGCATACAACTAGAGGTCATTAATGGCATACAGCTAGATGTCATTAATGGCATACAGCTAGATGTCATTAATGGCATACAGCTAGATGTCATTAATGGCATACAGCTAGATGTCATTTATGGCATACAACTAGAGGTCATTAATGGCATACAGCTAGATGTCATTAATGGCATACAACTAGAGGTCATTAATGGCATACAACTAGAGGTCATTAATGGCATACAGCTAGATGTCATTAATGGCATACAGCTAGATGTCATTTATGGCATACAACTAGAGGTCATTAATGGCATACAGCTAGATGTCATTAATGGCATACAACTAGAGGTCATTAATGGCATACAACTAGAGGTCATTAATGGCATACAGCTAGATGTCATTAATGGCATACAGCTAGATGTCATTAATGGCATACAACTAGATGTCATTTATGGCATACAACTAGATGTCATTAATGGCATACAACTAGAGGTCATTAATGGCATACAGCTAGATGTCATTAATGGCATACAACTAGATGTCATTTATGGCATACAACTAGAGGTCATTAATGGCATACAACTAGAGGTCATTAATGGCATACAGCTAGAGGTCATTTATGGCATACAACTAGAGGTCATTAATGGCATACAACTAGAGGTCATTAATGGCATACAGCTAGAGGTCATTAATGGCATACAGCTAGATGTCATTAATGGCATACAGCTAGAGGTCATTAATGGCATACAACTAGAGGTCATTAATGGCATACAACTAGAGGTCATTAATGGCATACAGCTAGAGGTCATTAATGGCATACAGCTAGATGTCATTAATGGCATACAACTAGATGTCATTAATGGCATACAACTAGAGGTCATTAATGGCATACAGCTAGATGTCATTAATGGCATACAGCTAGAGGTCATTAATGGCATACAGCTAGATGTCATTAATGGCATACAGCTAGAGGTCATTAATGGCATACAGCTAGATGTCATTAATGGCATACAGCTAGAGGTCATTAATGGCATACAGCTAGATGTCATTAATGGCATACAACTAGATGTCATTAATGGCATACAACTAGAGGTCATTAATGGCATACAACTAGAGGTCATTAATGGCATACAGCTAGATGTCATTAATGGCATACAGCTAGATGTCATTAATGGCATACAACTAGATGTCATTAATGGCATACAACTAGAGGTCATTAATGGCATACAGCTAGATGTCATTAATGGCATACAGCTAGAGGTCATTAATGGCATACAGCTAGATGTCATTAATGGCATACAGCTAGAGGTCATTTATGGCATACAACTAGAGGTCATTAATGGCATACAACTAGAGGTCATTAATGGCATACAGCTAGATGTCATTAATGGCATACAGCTAGAGGTCATTTATGGCATACAACTAGAGGTCATTAATGGCATACAACTAGAGGTCATTAATGGCATACAGCTAGATGTCATTAATGGCATACAACTAGAGGTCATTAATGGCATACAGCTAGATGTCATTAATGGCATACAGCTAGAGGTCATTTATGGCATACAACTAGAGGTCATTAATGGCATACAACTAGAGGTCATTAATGGCATACAGCTAGATGTCATTTATGGCATACAACTAGAGGTCATTTATGGCATACAACTAGAGGTCATTAATGGCATACAGCTAGAGGTCATTTATGGCATACAACTAGAGGTCATTAATGGCATACAACTAGATGTCATTTATGGTATACAACTAGAGGTCATTAATGGCATACAACTAGATGTCATTTATGGTATACAACTAGAGTTCATTAATGGCATACAACTAGATGTTATTTATGGTATACAACTAGAGGTCATTAATGGCATACAACTAGATGTCATTTATGGTATACAACTAGAGTTCATTAATGGCATACAACTAGATGTTATTTATGGTATACAACTAGAGGTCATTAATGGCATACAACTAGATGTCATTAATGGCATACAACTAGATGTCATTAATGGCATACAACTAGAGGTCATTAATGGCATACAACTAGAGGTCATTAATGGCATACAGCTAGATGTCATTAATGGCATACAGCTAGATGTCATTAATGGCATACAACTAGAGGTCATTTATGGCATACAACTAGAGGTCATTAATGGCATACAGCTAGATGTCATTTATGGCATACAACTAGAGGTCATTTATGGCATACAACTAGAGGTCATTAATGGCATACAGCTAGATGTCATTAATGGCATACAGCTAGATGTCATTAATGGCATACAGCTAGATGTCATTTATGGCATACAACTAGAGGTCATTTATGGCATACAACTAGATGTCATTAATGGCATACAGCTAGATGTCATTTATGGCATACAACTAGAGGTCATTTATGGCATACAACTAGATGTCATTAATGGCATACAGCTAGATGTCATTTATGGCATACAACTAGAGGTCATTTATGGCATACAACTAGAGGTCATTAATGGCATACAGCTAGATGTCATTAATGGCATACAACTAGAGGTCATTTATGGCATACAACTAGAGGTCATTAATGGCATACAACTAGATGTCATTAATGGCATACAGCTAGATGTCATTAATGGCATACAACTAGAGGTCATTTATGGCATACAACTAGAGGTCATTAATGGCATACAGCTAGATGTCATTAATGGCATACAGCTAGATGTCATTAATGGCATACAACTAGAGGTCATTAATGGCATACAACTAGATGTCATTAATGGCATACAGCTAGATGTCATTAATGGCATACAACTAGAGGTCATTTATGGCATACAACTAGAGGTCATTAATGGCATACAGCTAGATGTCATTAATGGCATACAGCTAGATGTCATTAATGGCATACAGCTAGAGGTCATTAATGGCATACAACTAGATGTCATTAATGGCATACAGCTAGATGTCATTTATGGCATACAACTAGAGGTCATTAATGGCATACAGCTAGATGTCATTAATGGCATACAGCTAGATGTCATTAATGGCATACAACTAGATGTCATTAATGGCATACAACTAGATGTCATTAATGGCATACAACTAGAGGTCATTAATGGCATACAACTAGAGGTCATTAATGGCATACAGCTAGAGGTCATTAATGGCATACAGCTAGATGTCATTAATGGCATACAACTAGATGTCATTAATGGCATACAACTAGAGGTCATTAATGGCATACAACTAGAGGTCATTAATGGCATACAGCTAGATGTCATTAATGGCATACAGCTAGATGTCATTAATGGCATACAACTAGATGTCATTAATGGCATACAACTAGAGGTCATTAATGGCATACAGCTAGATGTCATTAATGGCATACAGCTAGAGGTCATTAATGGCATACAGCTAGATGTCATTAATGGCATACAACTAGATGTCATTAATGGCATACAGCTAGATGTCATTAATGGCATACAACTAGAGGTCATTAATGGCATACAGCTAGATGTCATTAATGGCATACAGCTAGAGGTCATTTATGGCATACAACTAGAGGTCATTAATGGCATACAACTAGAGGTCATTAATGGCATACAGCTAGATGTCATTTATGGCATACAACTAGAGGTCATTTATGGCATACAACTAGAGGTCATTAATGGCATACAGCTAGAGGTCATTTATGGCATACAACTAGAGGTCATTAATGGCATACAACTAGAGGTCATTAATGGCATACAACTAGATGTCATTTATGGTATACAACTAGAGGTCATTAATGGCATACAACTAGATGTCATTTATGGTATACAACTAGAGGTCATTAATGGCATACAACTAGATGTCATTTATGGTATACAACTAGAGTTCATTAATGGCATACAACTAGATGTTATTTATGGTATACAACTAGAGGTCATTAATGGCATACAACTAGATGTCATTTATGGTATACAACTAGAGGTCATTAATGGCATACAACTAGATGTCATTTATGGTATACAACTAGAGGTCATTAATGGCATACAACTAGATGTCATTTATGGTATACAACTAGAGTTCATTAATGGCATACAACTAGATGTCATTTATGGTATACAACTAGAGGTCATTAATGGCATACAACTAGATGTCATTTATGGTATACAACTAGAGGTCATTAATGGCATACAACTAGAGGTCATTAATGGCATACAACTAGAGGTCATTAATGGCATACAACTAGAGGTCATTAATGGCATACAACTAGATGTCATTTATGGTATACAACTAGATGTCATTTATGGTATACAACTAGAGGTCATTTATGGCATACAACTAGAGGTCATTAATGGCATACAACTAGATGTCATTTATGGCATACAACTAGAGGTCATTAATGGCATACAACTAGAGGTCATTAATGGCATACAGCTAGATGTCATTAATGGCATACAGCTAGATGTCATTTATGGCATACAACTAGAGGTCATTTATGGCATACAACTAGAGGTCATTAATGGCATACAGCTAGAGGTCATTTATGGCATACAACTAGAGGTCATTAATGGCATACAACTAGATGTCATTTATGGCATACAACTAGAGGTCATTAATGGCATACAACTAGATGTCATTTATGGCATACAACTAGAGGTCATTTATGGCATACAACTAGAGGTCATTAATGACATACAGCTAGATGTCATTAATGGCATACAGCTAGATGTCATTTATGGCATACAACTAGAGGTCATTTATGGCATACAACTAGAGGTCATTAATGGCATACAACTAGAGGTCATTAATGGCATACAGCTAGATGTCATTAATGGCATACAACTAGATGTCATTTAAGGTATACAACTAGAGGTCATTAATGGCATACAGCTAGATGTCATTAATGGCATACAACTAGATGTCATTAATGGCATACAACTAGATGTCATTTATGGCATACAACTAGAGGTCATTAATGGCATACAGCTAGATGTCATTAATGGCATACAACTAGATGTCATTTATGGCATACAACTAGAGGTCATTAATGGCATACAGCTAGATGTCATTTATGGTATACAACTAGAGGTCATTAATGGCATACAACTAGATGTCATTAATGGCATACAACTAGAGGTCATTAATGGCATACATCTAGATGTCATTTAAGGTATACAACTAGACGTCATTAATGGCATACAACTAGAGGTCATTAATGGCATACATCTAGATGTCATTTAAGGTATACAACTAGAGGTCATTTATGGCATACAACTAGAGGTCATTAATGGCATACAACTAGATGTCATTTATGGTATACAACTAGAGGTCATTAATGGCATACAACTAGAGGTCATTAATGGCATACAACTAGAGGTCATTAATGGCATACAACTAGATGTCATTTATGGCATACAACTAGAGGTCATTAATGGCATACAACTAGATGTCATTTATGGCATACAACTAGAGGTCATTTATGGCATACAACTAGAGGTCATTAATGGCATACAGCTAGATGTCATTTATGGCATACAACTAGAGGTCATTTATGGCATACAACTAGAGGTCATTAATGGCATACAGCTAGAGGTCATTTATGGCATACATCTAGATGTCATTTAAGGTATACAACTAGAGGTCATTAATGGCATACAGCTAGATGTCATTTATGGTATACAACTAGAGGTCATTAATGGCATACAGCTAGATGTCATTTATGGTATACAACTAGAGGTCATTAATGGCATACAACTAGAGGTCATTAATGGCATACAACTAGATGTCATTAATGGCATACAACTAGAGGTCATTAATGGTATACAACTAGAGGTCATTAATGGCATACAACTAGAGGTCATTTATGGCATACAACTAGAGGTCATTAATGGCATACAACTAGATGTCATTTATGGCATACAACTAGAGGTCATTAATGGCATACAACTAGATGTCATTTATGGCATACAACTAGATGTCATTTATGGCATACAACTAGAGGTCATTAATGGCATACAACTAGATGTCATTTATGGTATACAACTAGAGGTCATTAATGGCATACAACTAGAGGTCATTTATGGCATACAACTAGAGGTCATTAATGGCATACAACTAGATGTCATTTATGGCATACAACTAGAGGTCATTAATGGCATACAACTAGATGTCATTTATGGCATACAACTAGAGGTCATTTATGGCATACAACTAGAGGTCATTAATGGCATACAGCTAGATGTCATTTATGGCATACAACTAGAGGTCATTTATGGCATACAACTAGAGGTCATTAATGGCATACAGCTAGAGGTCATTTATGGCATACATCTAGATGTCATTAATGGCATACATCTAGATGTCATTTAAGGTATACAACTAGAGGTCATTAATGGCATACAGCTAGATGTCATTTATGGTATACAACTAGAGGTCATTAATGGCATACAGCTAGATGTCATTTATGGTATACAACTAGAGGTCATTAATGGCATACAACTAGATGTCATTAATGGCATACAACTAGAGGTCATTAATGGCATACAGCTAGATGTCATTTATGGCATACAACTAGAGGTCATTAATGGCATACAGCTAGATGTCATTTATGGTATACAACTAGAGGTCATTAATGGCATACAACTAGAGGTCATTAATGGCATACAACTAGATGTCATTAATGGCATACAACTAGAGGTCATTAATGGCATACATCTAGATGTCATTTAAGGTATACAACTAGAGGTCATTAATGGCATACAACTAGAGGTCATTAATGGCATACATCTAGATGTCATTTAAGGTATACAACTAGAGGTCATTTATGGCATACAACTAGAGGTCATTAATGGCATACATCTAGATGTCATTTAAGGTATACAACTAGAGGTCATTAATGGCATACAACTAGAGGTCATTAATGGCATACAACTAGAGGTCATTAATGGCATACATCTAGATGTCATTTAAGGTATACAACTAGAGGTCATTAATGGCATACAGCTAGATGTCATTTAAGGTATACAACTAGAGGTCATTAATGGCATACATCTAGATGTCATTTAAGGTATACAACTAGAGGTCATTAATGGCATACAACTAGAGGTCATTAATGGCATACAACTAGAGGTCATTAATGGCATACATCTAGATGTCATTTAAGGTATACAACTAGAGGTCATTAATGGCATACAACTAGAGGTCATTAATGGCATACAACTAGAGGTCATTAATGGCATACATCTAGATGTCATTTAAGGTATACAACTAGAGGTCATTAATGGCATACAACTAGAGGTCATTAATGGCATACAACTAGAGGTCATTAATGGCATACATCTAGATGTCATTTAAGGTATACAACTAGAGGTCATTAATGGCATACAGCTAGATGTCATTTATGGCATACAACTAGAGGTCATTAATGGCATACAGCTAGATGTCATTTATGGTATACAACTAGAGGTCATTAATGGCATACAACTAGGGGTCATTAATGGCATACAACTAGATGTCATTAATGGCATACAACTAGAGGTCATTAATGGCATACATCTAGATGTCATTTAAGGTATACAACTAGAGGTCATTAATGGCATACAACTAGAGGTCATTAATGGCATACAGCTAGATGTCATTTAAGGTATACAACTAGAGGTCATTAATGGCATACAACTAGAGGTCATTAATGGCATACATCTAGATGTCATTTAAGGTATACAACTAGAGGTCATTTATGGCATACAACTAGAGGTCATTAATGGCATACAACTAGATGTCATTTATGGTATACAACTAGAGGTCATTAATGGCATACAACTAGAGGTCATTAATGGCATACAACTAGAGGTCATTTATGGCATACAACTAGAGGTCATTAATGGCATTCAACTAGATGTCATTTATGGCATACAACTAGAGGTCATTTATGGCATACAACTAGAGGTCATTAATGGCATACAGCTAGATGTCATTTATGGCATACAACTAGAGGTCATTTATGGCATACAACTAGATGTCATTTATGGCATACAACTAGAGGTCATTAATGGCATACAACTAGATGTCATTTATGGCATACAACTAGAGGTCATTTATGGCATACAACTAGAGGTCATTAATGGCATACAGCTAGAGGTCATTTATGGCATACAACTAGAGGTCATTAATGGCATACAACTAGAGGTCATTAATGGCATACAGCTAGATGTCATTAATGGCATACAACTAGATGTCATTTATGGCATACAACTAGAGGTCATTAATGGCATACAACTAGAGGTCATTAATGGCATACAACTAGAGGTCATTAATGGCATACAACTAGATGTCATTAATGGCATACAACTAGAGGTCATTAATGGCATACATCTAGATGTCATTTAAGGTATACAACTAGAGGTCATTAATGGCATACATCTAGATGTCATTTAAGGTATACAACTAGAGGTCATTAATGGCATACAACTAGAGGTCATTAATGGCATACAACTAGAGGTCATTTAAGGTATACAACTAGAGGTCATTTATGGCATACAACTAGAGGTCATTAATGGCATACAGCTAGATGTCATTTAAGGTATACAACTAGAGGTCATTAATGGCATACAGCTAGATGTCATTTAAGGTATACAACTAGATGTCATTTATGGCATACAACTAGATGTCATTTAAGGTATACAACTAGAGGTCATTAATGGCATACAGCTAGATGTCATTTAAGGTATACAACTAGAGGTCATTAATGGCATACAGCTAGATGTCATTAATGGCATACAACTAGAGGTCATTTATGGCATACAACTAGAGGTCATTAATGGCATACATCTAGATGTCATTTAAGGTATACAACTAGAGGTCATTAATGGCATACAACTAGAGGTCATTAATGGCATACAACTAGAGGTCATTTAAGGTATACAACTAGAGGTCATTTATGGCATACAACTAGAGGTCATTAATGGCATACAGCTAGATGTCATTAATGGCATACAACTAGATGTCATTAATGGCATACAGCTAGATGTCATTAATGGCATACAACTAGATGTCATTTATGGCATACAACTAGATGTCATTTAAGGTATACAACTAGAGGTCATTAATGGCATACAGCTAGATGTCATTTAAGGTATACAACTAGAGGTCATTAATGGCATACAGCTAGATGTCATTAATGGCATACAACTAGATGTCATTTATGGCATACAACTAGAGGTCATTAATGGCATACAGCTAGATGTCATTTATGGCATACAACTAGATGTCATTAATGGCATACAGCTAGATGTCATTAATGGCATACAACTAGATGTCATTTATGGCATACAACTAGATGTCATTTAAGGTATACAACTAGATGTCATTTATGGCATACAACTAGAGGTCATTAATGGCATACATCTAGATGTCATTTAAGGTATACAACTAGAGGTCATTAATGGCATACAGCTAGAGGTCATTTATGGCATACAGCTAGAGGTCGTTAATGGCATACAGCTAGATGTCATTAATGGCATACAGCTAGATATCATTTACGGCATACAACTAGAGGTCATTAATGGCATACAGCTAGATATCATTTACGGCATACAACTAGAGGTCATTAATGGCATACAGCTAGATGTCATTAATGGCATACAACTAGAGGTCATTAATGGCATACAGCTAGATGTCATTAATGGCATACAGCTAGATATCATTTACGGCATACAACTAGAGGTCATTAATGGCATACAGCTAGAGGTCATTTATGGCATACAACTAGAGGTCATTAATGGCATACATCTAGATGTCATTAATGGCATACAGCTAGATGTCATTTATGGCATACAACTAGAGGTCATTAAATATTTTAATTCCATTATCACTGCTTTTTACTGAACAACCCAGGTCACAGTGAACAGAAATCAGTCAATGTGAAACAAACTCCGGAGGCAGTGTCAGTCCACCCAGGCAGCTCCGTGACTCTCCAGTGTTCACTTTTCTCCAATAACAAAGAGAACAGAAGCGAGTGCCCAGATGAACACAGAGTGTACTGGTTCAGAGCGGGATCAGGACAATCCCATGCTACCATTATTTACACTCACAGAAGCTGCAGTCAAAAGCAAGAGGGAAGGCGTTGTGTCCACAGTCTGTCCAAAACTGTTCAGAGCTCCTCTGATGCTGCGATCTACTACTGTGCAGTGGTCTCATGTGGAGAGATCGTGTTTGGTGAAGGAACTCAAGTGGAGACAAGTATGTAGTCACCAATTTATCACTATAATTTATTCATAATTTATTTTTTTAAAACGTTGTTTACATTTATTTAAACATGTAAGGTAATTTAACCTCCTAGGACTTGGCATCCACAAAGGTGGACATCACATTTTGGGTTGTCTAGATCAAAATACTAAATTTTGCTCTACAAGGGCCTGGTATCCACTTACGAGGACATTATGCTGCCACTGTCCTATCGAAATTTAAAGCGAATGTCCTCATGTGTGGATCTCGTTTTTTTCAGAAACACAAATCAGGTAAAAAAAAAAAAAAAATCACGTAACTCTTTGTTTTTACATTCATCAGGTTCATAACTCCCAGCCCAAATAGCAAAGAGAAATTAAAAAAGCATGCCATGAAAGAGCACGGGTCTTAGGAGGTTAAGCTTGATTTTTTTTTACGACTAAACCAGAAAAACAAAAGATCTAATTTGATCTTTGCAGCAATAATTACTTGATGTTGTTTATTATGAACTATTTAATGAGTCTTTAAAATTCACTCCTTCGGTGAATTTACTTTTTCTTGGTAAATTTACATAAAATATGTTAAGTAAATAGTTTGCTTTCTACTTTTGCGTTTGCAGAAATACAATATAATATCATATCTGTGCTTTTTGATTCCAGGACAAAAATGGGACCCTGTTATCATTGTACTTGGGACGCTGTTGGCTCTCTGTGTAATTGTTATTGCAGTCCTTATTCTATCAAGAGATTGAAGGTTTATTTCCCTTTTCTCTTCAGTTAAGCACCCAGAATATCTTTATCTAGAACACAGAAATCATTGTAACAGACCAAAGGTAGAATTTACTAACAGCACTGCCATTAATATGTATTATTACATTTTAATATCTGCAAAAAATAAAAAACAAAAAGACCTAAATGCATGTATTTAAGCATCCTGAACAATTTCACAGCATGGGTTTTGTGTTCTTCTTCACATTGAACAGGTCAGTTATTATGTATCACTTGGCTGTGAATATCTGAATCAATGACAGTTCCATAAGAGTAGAAACATGTTTTATAACCGCAGCAAACTCTATCGCTTACCATTATTTTTATTAGATTACAATGTTTCAGTCAAGGGGACCTTAATCACTAAGGTGAAACAATGTTTACACAGCTACTTAATTAAATAACTCCTATTTACCAATGCAAATTTACAATCAACCAACTGGGAAATAGCAACTCTTAGGCACATCAGGTGCCTAAGAGTTGCACCTGATGTGTAGTATTGGTCAAATAATTTAACTCAATAACAACATTAGTTTTGTAATCGACCCTCCAGAAACAAAAGAAAGAAAATGAGAACACACCTATTTTTAACATTTCATTTGTCAATAACATACAGATCCAAAGAAGGACCAAAAATATATATCACAAATTCTAAAAAAAACTTAATTAGTTAAAATTAGTTTGTATCTATGCTAAAAACTTTCTTTTATCTACTCGGTGATGTGTATGACTAAAAAGAATGCAGTTCTTTGGGTGACAACGTCTACAAAGTAAATAATGTTCAATCATAGTCTCCTTTCCTAGATGGTGCTGGACTGTGTTCAATGCCACAAAATCGTAAGGATGTTGTATCATGTTTTATGTCATTAAAGTGGGCTGCTAATGGAAAATTTCAAGCCAGTAAAGCGCACTTGTATGTTCAGTTTTTGTTTCAATTTTTTGACAGTTTTACCTATATATTCTAGACCACAAGGACAAATATGTTGTTTTGCTAGTGTTGTGATTCTAGGCCCAATTTGCACATCTGTAATTTCCATTAAAAAGAGGACATAGAAGGGTCTGACTCAGGGATGTGTCGAGTTATCATAGGGCTTCCATGTAGCCATGTCACGTTTTGTTATAGATAAAATCAGCATGGACCAAACAGTCTCTTAAATTTTGAGGTGGGTCATCAAAAAATCTGAGACAATTCAGCATGTAATTTCAATATATAATTTTAATGTTTCATTTATGAGGTACATATTTATTGTTATGAACAGTAGTAAAAAAAAAAATAATAATTCAAATAGTCCATTCAAGTTCTAAGTGTCTCAGGAAGTTATAGTGAAACTCACATACTCAAACATTACTTTTCAATCACACCAATTAGAACATTGGAGAAAAAAATGCATATATAATTCAACTTCCTGTTGTCGCAGTTAGTGTGTACATTAAAACTACATGACAGTTTATGCTGACAGCATGATGATGTACATTCCAGTGTATGAAGTGCTGTGAACAGTTGATCAGATCGATAAAGCTGGATTATCATGTTTTTGCTGTTGCATGCATTTTTACATGATTTCTAAAAACCATTTAGTGGAAGGAAGCTCCTTCACTCTCTCATTTGGTGTAGTCAGTCTTGACCCATTAATTTGCACTGCTCTGGGTAGATCAGGTCAGTCATTAATGGAGTGGACGAGTTACTTATTTAGAAAAGTAAATCTGGATCCAGATTTAACATTCCAGGGGTCTGTTTTACAGACTTCACATCAGTCAGTGTGAGCTCAGTCCCCCAAGTTAAGCATATAAATTTAAAAAACAATAGTGCAGGTCCATGCTTATAGACAGATCTGGTGCACAAATTTTTTCAGTCTTTGTAAACTGTGTTGTGGAACTGACACCAGGATCTTTCAATCTACTTCTGTAATATACATAATGTAGTCATATATCACCATTGGGCATGTTGCAGCTGATGATGCTGTTCTATGCAATATTGTGTATTGTATGAATACCTGCTTTGCTTTTAGTTTTGATAAAATTCTCACGAGTGCTAATGTTGCTTTAAACTAATAATTATTAAAATATCTATCCATATAAAATAAGGCTATATGTTTACAGCCCACAAACTTAATGTAATTGCTATTCTTTTATTATTGTACCTCTGCAGCAGTGTCCATCTTTACTGTTTCTATTATCAAAGATATTGCAAGAAAACAACCTCACTAGGTCATTTTTGACCCACTTATGCATATAAGGGTGTTAAGACCCAGGTCATGATGCTGTGTGTTGTTGGTGCTCCTCACACCTGAAGGTGGCGTTGTTCGTTCTCTCTGTTGTTTGTGCTCATGTAAATTCCAGGTGGCGGTGGACCATTGGCTGAGAATGGAATGAGGCTGGATATAAAGTGGGACCTGTCAAGACCAGCTGCCCTGCCTACTTCCTACTTCCAAACAAGCTGTGCATTTAGCCCTTTGTCTTGTGTTTAGTGATGTGCTTTGTATAGTGATGGGCAGTAACATGTTACAAGTAACGCATTACTGTAATCTGATTGCTTTTTTCAAGTAACAAGTAAAGTAAGGGATTACTGTTGCAAAAAAGATAATTAGATTACTGTTACTTTCCCGTACGCATGCTGCGTTACTGCACTACTAAACCGTGATTTTGTTTGCAAGAATGTCTCATGACAATGCCATAAGCACGTGTGACATTCGTTGTAACAGACGTGTGCAGATCAACAATAGATAATATATCGAGTGCGGGGGAGAGTATGACCATGCAGCGTTTAAAGCGTGGAAGTACTGACCTTACTTTCAGTTTGATTCCGTAAAAACTGACAAACCTCCGCCTGCTCCACTCCTATGGGCTCAAATTGTGGTCATAAATATTTTGTACCTGTAAAACAAATGCGTATTGGTGTACTGAGTTTTGTAACCTTGTAAACCAAAATATCTGAAAGTTTTACATTTGTGCATCTACAGATGAGAGTTTGTGTTTGTGTAAAAAAGATTTTTGTTTGTAAAAAGCATTTACAAGAGTTACAAATTTTTGATTTTATTTATTGTCTGCTGTGTTTTACTTGCATCTATTTGAAAGAGTGAGTCTAATCACAAAAAATATTTTATATGCTGGAATATGCAGAAAAAATGTTTAAATGTTCAACATTTTCTTCAAGTCAAAGATTGTTGTATATAATTTAATTTTTGCTTGATGCAATGTGCATAAAGTTAAAAGATTAAAACTAATAAAACAATTTTTAATTTTGTTTTAATCTTGTTATAGGTAAGTCAGTTCTGTTTCATTTATAGAGTATTTTGTTTGTTGTTTTGGCCATGCCCTTAGGCTTGCTAGCTTTCGAGATTAATAAAATATCTGGTTGTTGTGAAACTGCAGTCCTTGGCAGCGTTGGTCTTTCCTTGGGAGCAGAGAGCGAGGGCGTTATCTTTCTTTTTTTTTGCTTTGTTTTTTTTTTTGTGTTGCACTCCAGTTTCTTCTAGACCAGGGTGTAATAAAGGGTCACAGAAGACATTTACATCTAGTAATAAACCCCTAGTGGGGGCTGTCTTCTTGCAGGTGATCCTGAGGCGTG
Source organism: Pelmatolapia mariae (assembly GCF_036321145.2). NCBI lineage: Eukaryota > Metazoa > Chordata > Actinopteri > Cichliformes > Cichlidae > Pelmatolapia > Pelmatolapia mariae. The sequence continues at coordinate 18,283,753 of NC_086228.1, read as the reverse complement.
GTCCTCAAAGTTCTTCTAAGAGGCTTCCTGAATGAGAGAAATGTTTTTAAAAACCTGAAGTCCAGCTTCTTCTTTTTTAAGCTCTCAAAACCATGACCTGGATGACTGAGAACCTGTACGGAAAATAACCACATGCATAGACAAGGGTGAAAGAAGCTGTAGTTAGGTTTATCATAAAGTGATACAAAGTCATGGACGTTAAGTTTTTGTATAGCACTTGTCTGAGGCTTACTGCTTTTTATTTTCCTTTTATTTCTTTTTGTCGTTAGCTGTTTCCTCCTTCACTCATTTCATTCAGATATCTGAGGCTGTTTATGGGTTGTATACATTCATGAATAAATAAATAGTTTAGAGTTCATATAAGCAATACATATAGATAAAATTTCAAGACACCCTGCAATAGGCATAGTGGGTGTTATGTTATGAGCATAGCCTATCACACAGACTGAAAATGATAGAAAGCACCAGGTCTACATTTCTCCAGCATTCCAAAAACCCAGAATAAAAATGAACATTAATGAACACGTTCAAGTCTATACATTAAAACAATTGCAAATATGACTTAATAAAACTATGTTACTCACAGGAGACACCTGAAACCTGTCCCATGCAAGTGCTGACTGAGAGTAAGTAGTATTGTGTGCACTTCCTTCCATTTCACTTCCTTATTCTTTGGTTTTTTTGTGTGTGTTATTGTTGTCACCCCACGTGAGAACAAAGAGTGCTCACTAGGGAATAAAGTTGTGAACAAAATAATAAATTAGCCCTTTAAAGAAAAAACAAATTAATTTAGTTTAGTAATTTTTTGGTTAGTACAAATAAGCACATAGATTTAAGTGAAATCCAACTAAAATTAAGCTGTTGTAGCTCTTTCTTCCTCTACACCTAACCTCACTGCATATCCTGTTAAAGCCCAAAGTGTTCAGTGTCCGTAAACCAGTTCTAAAGAATAGAAAGGGGAAAAAAAGCAGTAGAAGACACAGTACATCACAGAACAATGAAATGTTTCTGCAAAAACTGACATAGATGTAACACTGTTTTTAAAACATGTTTAGCACCTTCTGTCAGTGTGGAACATGATGCCATGTGATTGCTTAGTTGCGGATAATAGACTTACATTAGTTTGTGTAACTAGTGACAGAATCAATAACTCAAAGAAAAATAAGGACACAAAATCAATTTAAGGAAATCACTTTTATGTTGTCTTTGGCTGCAACAATAAGTTTTATGTTAAAACCAGGGATACACTGTCCACTTTCACTCTCTGTCTCTTTAGCAGTAATTGGCTTTTCACAGTTTGATCGTTAGGATCAATATTTTGTTTCTATCCTTCAGTATGCAGTCCACTGAATTGTGTTAAATTATGATCTTTTTGGAATAAGAAAAATGCTTTAAGCTATGGAAAGTGTCTGAACTCTTTTGTGTTGACTGCCACATCTATTTTATTTATTTGTGTTAACAAATTATTGTGGAAAATCACTGTTATTTAGTGGTCATTAAAATCTGTTCAGAATTTGATGATAATTAAACTCATAAATCATGACACACTGCTCTCCCCTTCATAAACTGCCTTTATAGGTTTAAAGTATTGGCACCAGCATTTGTATCAAAAATACTGGCCTTATGTTTACTTGGTATCAGATCAATACCAAAATATGCAGCATTGTACAGCACTACTGAAAATGTTGCAGTCAGGGTTAAACAACATTATGATGATCACTGTCACATTAAAACAAAATCTAAGTTGCTACCTTATCAAGTCGCAACTTATGTTTTAAACTGACAAAATAAAAGAAAACACTAGCTAATGATACATATGCGTCTAAGAGTAACTCAAAATGGATCATGGATTTGCTGAACATTGGAGGAGTGCATTTTCTGTGTTTCAGCCAATCAGGATGATTTCTACTTTGTACACTTTGATGATCTTGTGACTAAACCTTCATTTAGGTAGGAAGGCACCAACCGTGCAGCAAGCGTGTTTCACCACAATGATTGGAGTACAGACTGCTTTGATTCTTTTTACTACAATAGGTAAGTGAAAGATGATGTGGTGTTGTTACACAGATTTTAACAGATACCGTATAATGTGAAAACAATACTGTTTAAAAAGGAGGATTTTTAACCTTTACTGGTTTTGTCTCTTTTTGTCCTGCGTCTTTAGCTCTGATTCAAAGCGCAGATCCTGCCAGCCAGATCCTTTTGAAAGAAGTTGAAGTTGGTGGAAATGTTACTTTGCAGTGCTCGGTTACAGAGAAGGAAGGAAAATTTGTTCATTGGTTTAAGCAATCTCCAGGATATATGATCCAGACAGTTGCTACGGGATCTTACACAAAACAAACAGTGAGCGAAGAATTTAACAACGGTCGTTTCACAGTATCAGAGGGGCAGGCTCTGTATTTTCTTACAATAAGAAACATCCATCAAGAAGATGAAGCAACATATTTCTGTCAGTATGGATCAGCTTATTCACAGACCTTTGACACAAGCGTCTACTTGGCTGTAAATGGTAAACTATGTTATATATTAATTTTTTCTACCTCACTTAGTAATCACCAATGTTTTCAGCAAGTGTGGTATTATATATTTTTTTATATTTTAATTCTGTTAACACTGCTTTTTACTGAACAACCCAGGTCACAGTGAACAGAAATCAGTCAATGTGAAACAAACTCCGGAGGCAGTGTCAGTCCACCCAGGCAGCTCCGTGACTGTCCAGTGTTCACTTTTCTCCAATAACAAAGAGAACAGAAGCGAGTGCCCAGATGAACACAGAATGTACTGGTTCAGAGCGGGATCAGGACAATCCCATGCTACTATTATTTACACTCACAGTAACTACAGTCAAAAGCAAGAGGGAAGTCGTTGTGTCCACAGTCTGTCCAAAACTATTCAGAGCTCCTCTGATGCTGCGATCTACTACTGTGCAGTGGTCACATGTGGAGAGATCGTGTTTGGTGAAGGAACTCAAGTGGAGATAAGTATGTTTTAAAGTCAGATCTTAAAATCTCATAAGTAAGTCTTAAATCGCTTAACCCTCCTGTTATATTGCGGGTCAGATTGACCCAGAACAGAAGAGATGTCACATGTCATCTGCATCACTACAGAAAACGAAAAAATCAAAATTACAAAAGAAAATTGTAAAAGAATCAATGCCAGTGTTTCTAACACTTTTGGATGAGTAAACCTGCCCCGGGTCAAATTGACCCAGGAACATAATCGGTGTTCATGACATTTCAGGTAATAAGAGGGTAGATCTTAAATGTTTGCAAAGGAAATATAAATGCATTAAACTTCTTATACATCAGTAATATGGTTATATACCAGGCCAACTCTAGTGTGATAAATTATACCATCATTGGCTGCATTTTTATTAGCTGTTCCATTCTCTTGAGCTGGTAAATAACTACTGCATTATGCATTTAAGCATTTTATAAAGAATAAATAATGTCCTATTTGTAATACTCATTGTAGTATGAGTATTACACATATTACACATTATAATACATTGTAATGTATTATTCACTGATGAATAGCAGTCACAAAAAGTCTGTACATTTGTACTATATTTAATAAAATGTTCTCAAGAAATTGTTTTGCAGCCAAAAATATCTATTTTCTATCTATATATTTTTTTCATGTTTTTACCTTTACGTCAGTCTTAAAGCATATATTTCATTTCCATTCAGTGGAAAGGACATTTATTGCTGTCCTTTACACTGAATGGAACTGGAGCCTCGTCGTCTCATCTCTCTTTATACTGTACTGTATATAGCAGAGATGAAAATAAAGTTAACTTTGACTTTCAGCAAATTTGATGTTGTGATTTCTCCATACCTAACGTGAATAATTGTGAATATCATGTGTGTCTTTTTCCAGAAGCAAAACTTAATCCAGTTGTCCTTGCACTAGGCTTGTTGTTGGCCTGTAGTGTGACTGTGAAAAAAGTCAGAGAGTGTTTAAAAATGGCAAAGGTACGTGCATTTCATTACATTACTTACATGGTGTTATTTTTGTGCCTCTATTCTGAGCGCACATAAAAAGATTTTGCAAGCGCAAATGTTGCATTTTAAGGAGAAAGTTATTTTGAGCAAAGAAAAGTTTAATTTGAGCAAACAAAATCCATTGCTGCATGAAAGAAATGTATTTCTGTGTTTGCTATTATCCATATACACACACAATAACAGCCCTCGCTCAGTTCTTGGCATTTGCTCTTGCTCAGATCTCTGCTCTGTGTGCTCACAGACATCTGCGGACCTGCTCTCAGTGTGTCGTTCGTGCTCACAACATCTCTGCTCCCTGTGCGCTCAACTCTCTGTACATCATTGTAATTGTGCCACAAAACCAACCAATCACAGATTTGGATGCAAAAATTCTGATTGACTGTTACAATCAGCTCACTAGCTACTGCATTCGGAAACACAGTCCAGAATGCAGCTAAAGCCAGTGGAGTGGTTTGGTTTAAACTAGATTAAAACCAACAATGGTCTTAAAAATTATATATTTTAAAATAAAATATTAAACGTACTAACCGAAAATGGATTTAGCTGCATTCTGGACTGTGTTTCCGGAATAGTGTAGCTAGCGAGCTAGACTATTCCTCATGTTTGCCATGGACTAAATACAGAGAACTGGTTTCTCAAATGGGGACCAGTTAAGATATCCTCAACATTTTTCTTTTCTTTTGAATAAAATAAAATAGCAATGCATCAGTTTGAGCTTGAAAGAAAGAAACCATTACATGACTGAGACTTTGTCTTCTTGAGATGAACACATAGTTTATTTAAAATTTACAGACAGAAGTACTGAGATACTTCAGTATGAAAAAATAAAGTGATAGAACCGCATACTGATGGAAAGGTTTACGCTCATGGATGTACAATAAATCAAGTTTACTTGGTCAGTGAAGTATGTTGAACCTTAAGCCAGAGTTTTTCAAAGTCACTCATTATATTACTTATGCTAGTCACACAACTTGTCCTGGAGCGGTTATCTTCAAAAGAAATATATTATATATGCAACCTACTGAGCTGTAAGATTACTGACTGTAGCCATGCGGTAAAGCAGAAGAAAACTTGCATGCATCGTGTTGTAACAAACATTTACAGTTCAGCTAGTGATACAGAAAATGGATAAATATATTGTTATATGTGGTTTGCTGCCAGTGAATGTTGATTAGAAAACAGTCTACTGTATTTATAGCAATAGTATTAATATATTCAATTGACAATTGTGATCACATTGTGATTACTTCCACTTCATTATATATAACAGCATCAAACCTGAAGACACTTGTTAAGGTAATTCTTGGTATCTTGAGTATCTGAAATTAATCTGCTTTTAGGTTTCATAACTCTAATCTGCCCACGCTGAATAATCTATGTCTCCATGTGCACACATCTTAGATGTTATGCACATTTAAATTAATATTTATTAAAAACTAATTTATTCTCCTTTGCATTGTGACATCTTTTTAGATTACTGGATTTTAAGGTCTGCTTTTATTCTATGGCTATTTTCACCTTATTTTCACCTAATTTTATCTGATCTTATATATTGTCTTTTAATGCTGTGCATACAATGTGCTTTATGTTATTGGATTTTAGTTTCATTTTCAGTTTGGCTATATATTTTAATGTGTAGCACTTTGGTTGTCTGCCTTGTATGAAATGTAATTTATAAAAAATTTTGACCATTTTTTTTTACTGAACACACAATAAGTATAACTTTTATTCCAGGTCCCATTTTAACTAGATACTTCACCTCTAAATGCTAGCAAGTTCAGGTGTCTGTACTTGAAATGAGTTTTATTGTTAATATAAGGATGACATATTACAAAAGGAACACAAATCATATAGCCAGTTTTGACTTTCTGAATCTCTTTGGTTTTCTCAGCAGGGACAAAGAATCCTTCTCACATTTCAGAAAATAACTTGTCAACTTTGGACCATTTAAATGACATGGTAAATGTTCCGCTTTTTCACATATCACAATTCAACATTTTGTCTCTGAACTTTGAGTTGACTTGAGCCCCAGATACATAGGCCTAAAGACCAGTTGGTGACCTGGTGGCAAACCACTGGTTGCTAGGGAAAATGTATATTCCCTGTCGGATTTGTGAGTGGTTGCCGGAGGTTGCTGCCAAACACGAGGTGAAACTGGTCACAAAAAACCTTCTTGCAATTGCTTTGGTCTCTAGCGGGTAGTCATGCTAGTGCACAATTTGCATGAAAGTTGCACTTTGTAAAACATGTTGACTGCAACAATAAGGCAGTAATTTAGTAAGTAACCAAAGATGGCAATCAAAGCAATCACAAGGAGGTTTGTGGTGAGGTACTATCTATGACACGACTTTTACCTCGCTGACCAGTCGGGGAAATACCCTAGTGATCGAAGATTGCCTTAGGGTCGCTGAGTGATGGGGGCCTTAGCTAAAGCGCAATAATTGTTTTCTCCTTTATTCAATCATATGTTGTCTCATAATAATCATTGCATCATATTTAGTTAATTTTATCTCCCATAGTTAATTTAAAGGTTTTCTTCAGCCAGGCTGACAAATATGTTGACAGAAGCCTTGTTTTTGTTTTGTTTTACTGAAATAATAACTAAATAATTGTTATTCACAGGATGGTGATTCAGACGCAGTAAACTATGTAGCACTGAATTTCTCCTCAAGAAATCGAGTGAAGAAGAACAAGATAAAAGAGTCACCACAGGAGTGTGTGTACTCTGCTGTGAGACCATATAATCATGCATTGTCTCAAACATCTTAGTAGGCAGAGCAGGATTTGCAAATAAAAGACAGCCTAGTATTTCTTTATGGTGGTTATTTTTAATCAAATATTTGGTTATTATATTATGTTATATTATATTTGAAGTTAATCCTATGACAAATTTCAGCATGTGAGTTGTTTAAAACATTACATTACGCATGTTTAAGGGGGGAAATATGCTGTGTTCAATCTGGGTTAAACAAATGTTAATGCTGTGTTAGCTTATAATAAAGTGGCTTTTGTACAATTAATTGCAGAACCTAAAACGCATTCCTATAAATGACTAAATACAACTTGACGTTACACTACAGCAGTAGTAATAACATCGTTTCACTCAGCAACTCAGTACTATATCAGTATTGCATTTTTTTGTGTAACTGTGGAGGATCAATGAAGTGATTGAGGTCTGTCATGTAGCAAGCATCAATGTGCATATCAGCGACTGATAGCTGCTGCTGCTTCGTCATATTTTGGGTGAGATGTTTTTGTGTTTTATGATGTTACATGGTTATAGTCCTTTTAGTGCCATCTACAGTCTGTAATGCTCCTGACCCGTAATGTACTATATTGGAGTTAATTAAAATTCACACCCCACACTTCCGGCCAAATATAACACTAGTACAACCTTATCAAAAACAATTTGAAAAAAGTGACATTAACTTTTAACCTTTATTTTACCTACACACATACTATTGAAGCTTCCTATGTGTGGTTTAACTTTCTTATAGCAGCGAGATGATGCAACAGACCAGTAAGTTTCGTTTCATTTGGTACGTTTTCCTGTTCAGCCTGACGAATCAGCAACATAACTTGGTTTTGTACAATTCACAATAAAAACAACCAAAATACCCAACTGGGACTTTAATCACATGTTAAATTTGCCACTTGTAAGTCAGATGATTTCTAGGCAAAATAAATGTGACAAAAAGTATCAGAATAAGAACAGATGAAGAAAGACAATCAAAGTGCGGCAACAAAAAACCTCGTTATGATTGCTTTGGTTCCTAGCACAGTTGTCTCTAGTTTTTTCCATTTATCTGCAAACACTTGCTAGCTACTAGCCAAGTGACAGAAAAACTTGAAAAGGTGTGATACATACTGTAAATGGAGAAGTTTCACCTCTCAATGTAAAGATTTTGCCTCAGAGCTGCAGCCAACATGTTGCAAAAGCTCAATTTTTACTGTGAGCGCAAATGGAAATTATTTTACCACCAACTGCCATCAACCCTCAGAAGGCACTTGCAATCGGTCTGTTACAACGGGTGGATTGTTCATCGTCAGCTATGACTGTCATTCATCCTAAATGAATGTCTTGTGGTTAGTGGTCACAAACCTCAATTACAAGTTTCAAAAATACCATCAAAATAATGAATCAAGATTTATAAGTGGGCTCACATTTACATTATTTTCTGGATGCAGTGACTTTGTATATTACAAAACACAAACATGGAGTGATGGATGCATCAAGGGCAAAGGTTTGCCATCGATGAGTCGAGCCACATTCATAAGAACATTTACCTAAAACATAAATAATTAGCTGATGGCAAGTATTTCCAGTGTCTGTTAATCCATTCCAAAAGCCTTGACGGCTGCATAGATCCTTTCTCGCGCCAATGCTTTTGTATTTCTTTTTCTAGCACTGTCAGTTTTTATCGTTGTAAATATGACAGCAGAGTAAATGCATGTGTCCTTTTCTCTCTGGAGAAATGTGAGGGGAAAAAATGAAATGGTCAGTGTTAATAACAAAGAATAATTACTTCTTTTGATAAGTTAATCTTACCTTCAAGTTCCTTTTTTCAATATTTTCTTGCAGGGAAATAGAAGCTAGAAAAGAATAAAAATAAATTTACCAAAATTAATATTAAATTAGTATTTGTGACAGTAATTGTGACAGATATGTGGTATAAGTAATATTACCATTGCAGTCACACTTGTTATGCTTGATGATATAAATAAGAATGCCAATTGCCATCACACTTATGACCAAGACAGCACACAACAGCAGAAGAATTATATTGCCTGTCAGTAAACCACCAAAGGTCCCCAAGCTGGTTTCTGATAGAAGAAAAAAAAATTAATTAATCACATTTTTTTTACTTCTAATTAAGAGCAACAGTATCATGAGTGTGTGCCAAACTCACCTTTAATATTGAGTTTTGTTCCATTTCCAAAAATAACCTCCCCACAAGTGACCAGAGCACAATAATAAGTCTCAATATCTGAGGAGGTGATGTTCTTAGAGAGTCGATACACACAGCTTTTTGAAGACGAGGTTGACTCAGGTTTCTTGTTACATTCATTGGACCCTTTTCCATCAATGTAAATGATGCTCGCAAAAGATTTATCTGCTCCAGCACCAAACCAGTGGACACTGTGTTCATCAGGACAAGAACTGTTGCCAGAGCTAGAGATGACCGAACACTGGAGAGTCACTGAGTCTCCTGGCTGAACTGGATCAGTTCCTGCCGGCAACTGAACAACAGTGTAGTTTGACTGAGTGTTTTCTATAAAAAATGATAATAATATGGAACTTGAAAAAGGGCTGCAAAGGGTTAAAGTGTATAAAGAATGTACTGAAGGTTAAAAAAACAAAAACAATGAAAAGGCATCATTACCATTCAGAGACAAGTAGGTTGCATTCCAATGATCTTTACTCCAGGTAGAGGCTGCACAATGATAGAGTGCTTCATCTTCTCGGACAGTTGAAAAAATGGTCAGCATGCTCATTACTTGTGTGCTGTTTGCATCAAATCGTGACTGAGAAAAGCCTCGTTCAAATGTTGGCTTTTCAGTAGCTTTCATCAGTGTTGTAATTAGTTTAAGGCTACCACCAATGTTCTGTTTGTACCACTTGACTCGTGTGTTACTATACTCCAAATCAGGGAACCAACATGTGAAGGTCACTGAGTTACCAAGTTGACATTTGGTCACTGAGAGTAGAGCAGCTGTAGGAAAGCACAACAGATATGTAGATTATATAAATGCAGTTAGATAAGAATCATAATATTGTAGATTTGGGAAAGAAAAATAGAAGAAAGAAATCTGTACATGCATACACATCATCAATCTTATGAAACAGCATATCCAGAGGCAAAGCGTAAGTGCATTACTTGCAATTGGAAGGCAAATTGAATTATTTTGCTACAAAAATGACAACTGGGTAAAACCTCTACAAAACGCTAAAATGGGACATAGGTAGATTGCACTTACATCCTTGACGAAGCAGAAACAGTATAATCCATAAATGCAACATCTTGATGCTTTTTGTGATGTGGGCTTTGGTTTTTAAATGAGTGATGCAAGATTGATGTGATAGTCCCAACTGTCAAAAGAAGCCACTTGGTAGCTGCTTTCAGAAGTTCATTTCCTGCATTGTGCAACATGCCTTTGGAGGTTTTTGTGGTTTGCTCAAACAGGTCAAACTTCAGCATAAATATTTTAATAATCTAATATGTTCATAAACATATATGGCATAATAATAATTATGTAAACAGAGAATATAGCTGAAGTGAAAAAGCTGAGGTGACAGCTAAAATATTCAGTCAACAGTTCTGAGGAGTTGTGATCCTGCAGAAATTTACAGATAAATAAAGTAATGAATTTGTTGCCTTTATAAGGCTATAGGCTCAGTATGCTCACATTCACAATTTAAATAATGCTTCTGTTCAAAAGGTAGAGGTCATTTGCTGTATTAACTGTTTTCAAATATCAACACTAAAATGACTTGCTTGTTGCATTTGATGAAAATCAATAAAAGGTATTAAGGTATTTATTTACTTTTTATACACATATACATTATTTGTAACTGTAAATCAGTGCATCATTTTTTTTTGCTTGAGCAATGGGTTTTGCACAATTGTTCTGTAAAGTTTGGTTACTCTTTTTAACTTGTATCACATTTGATTTTCATTTTTGATTTCCTGAGAAATAGGGAAATACCCACCCATGTACTGATCATAGTAGCCTTTTATGAAAAAAAATTGTATGCGTTCTCTACTGTTAGTCCTGTGGTTGAACCTGTCAGGGCTCTGTGTGCGGGCAGGCGGAGGTGAGGATCCAAATGCAGGACTCGGAGACTGAATTGCAACTGAAAACCTCAACTTTATTGCTGGCGGAAAAAACAAAACATGAACTGACAATGAACACTGAGAACAGAAACACACAGGCACAATCTAAGGGTACGACGCAACACTGACACGAAGACACACGGGGCTTAAATACACCGAGGAAGTCATCAAGGAACAGGAAACAGGAGGGAGACACAGCTGGAAGAGATTAGGGCTAACGAGACAGGGGGAGCAAAGCTAGAAACACTGACATAAGACACAACCTTTCAAAATAAAACAGGATACAATTCACGAAGACGCAGACTAGACGCAGAACTAAACCTACACTAAATATGAGGGCACAAGACACAAAACCTAAGAACAAAACCTTAAACCCAAATAAACTGGAACATAGAATTATACTAATAAACAACAAAGCATAACAAAAGCATAAGAATACAAACCATAATACAAAGGAATATAAGAAACTGAAAATGCTGGGTCAAAATGACCCAGAACCATAACAGAACTAAATGTGCATTCTTAACACATACAGCATCTGTAAGTAAACCGAAACTTTACAGTCTCTGTATCACTTGTTTAGAGGACTATAGTTTAACAGCTTTCTCCAATCCACAAGTGTTAACGCTGTAGAATACTTTTTTTTTTCTTACGGTTTTCTTACTGAAGGAAGTCTGCCTCACAGCAATTCAATTTCTATTCAGTTCTATTAACATAGTGTCAAATCACAACAGTTGCCTCAAGTTGCTTTACATTAAAGACCCGACAGTAATACAGAGAAAACACCAAAGATCAGACAATCACCTATGAGCAAGCACTTGGTGGCAATGCTAGAGAAAATCTCCCTTTTAACAAGATGAAACTTTCAGTGGAACCATGCTTAGGGTTGGGCATCCATCTTCCATGACTGGTTGGATGTGAGGGGAGGAATGGAGAAAAAAAAGGAGTAGGAATGTCTATATAGGTGTATGACAAACCGAACAGCCTGTTTGTCATTTATTTTAAATTATGTTCCACTTCAGAATAATGTTGAACAGTAAGTCATTTTGCTTTAGAGCAGGGCTGTCTTTTGATTGACACGTTGCTTATTATAGTTTATTGTGTAGTGTCCCTCACTTTCTCAGTCAGATGAACAACTGGAAATCAAAAAAAAGAAAATACTAACTGTCAAAATTGAAGTTAAAGCTTCAGAACAAGATTTGATAAACCAGTGAGTGATTTCATAATGGTTATGTCCATCTTCTGAATGCAGATACTTCTGAATACAACAGCTAATCCCATCTTATTGCTATTTTATCTCTATCTTGATACAACAAATCCCTTTGAAGATAGTTGCTGACTACACATGCTGGCAGACCTGGAACCCATCTTTGAAGCAACCATTGCAAAGGCAATTAGACTTCAAGTTAATTGCACATGGCGGTCACAGTAATTTTGGTCATTCCACAGTTTTGTAGTGTGACTGTAGCATAACTAGCAAATTGAAAAGAGATGTTAATAAGGAGTCATACAGACAAAACTAGTGAACTAAAGAAAGTATTTATTAAAATATTCTCAAAAGCTTAACAAAAAAAAACACAGGTTAAACACAATGCCCTTAGGTAATTCATTACATAATATTTTTTTTTTATGCCAGGTTTAAGGTAACAATAAAAACGTATTTTGACAAATGCAAACAACAGCAACGAAAGATTATTTCATTATTATTGCTTTGAAAAAATCACCAAATTAAGAAAAAAACCACTTGCCAACTAAGCTCAAGCGTAAATAAAATTGTTCTATTGTTAATAACATAAATAATCAGTTCCATAAATCTAAATAAACAGTTTTTTTCATGTCCAAAATAAAATTTACTGTTAACAACAACAAAAAAAGCTTAATTAGTTTCAACTGTTTGCAGGTTTCCCCAACCATATAGGAGTATTCAGTACAGCTGAATAATGATCTGTACTAGAAATAACCATTGCCTATCCCAGAGATCAGCAACCGCTTTGGAAAACAAAAAACGATTAAAAAATTATTTATGTACTAATTTATTCTCCCTCAGTTACATCTGTCATCTATCCTTGTGTGTCAGAAGTATTGTATAGCTGAAATACATTTTATTGTTTTAAAAATACCACATCTTGGTGACTCTCAAACCCCAAAACACACCATGCCAAATACTGGTTGATCCCAAGGATTGGGTTCTATAGCACAAATAAAGCGATGTAGTGTACGAGGTTAAGTGCCCAAAAAAGTGATGGAAATTATAATGCCTGCTAGTTAGCATCTCAGTAAGAAAAACCCTAGTTAGTCAAAGAGGCCATTTATTTTAGAAAGGAATGACTATTGATGAGTCGAGCGCTTTCACCACCTTACACTGCTGCGTTTGCAGCCAATCCAAAACTCTCATGGTCACTGATTGCAATGATACTTGTATCAGTCATTATGCAACTGTTGATAAAGTTGGGAAACTTAAAGTCAGCTGAGACTGAACAAGTGACAAAACATTTCCCTTACTGAGAATACTTTTCAGATGAACAGAATAAACTTTCTGGGATTGTATGTATTAATTATTGTATTTTATACTTGGTTATAGAAAAAGGTTAACCATTTTAAAAAGTGGTTTTTATACTAAAAAGACATTTCAACTCCAATAAACTACAAACAAACAAAATCCCAAAAAGAAGGCCCAAATATAGGATGTAGCTAATAGGTTAATATAAATATTAGGCCTACATGAATACTTGACTGCTTCATGTCTCTTGGGAAAACACGCTCTATTACAAAATTTCTTTCACATTAAAGGCCATCAATACATAAAATGTATTGATTAGGACCTTAACTGTAAATGTATCTACTCATACCCTAAAACTCTGACATCTGCGTAGATGCTCTGTCCATCGACAGATTTTTCACCCTTCCTTGGATTTCGTCTGACTTTCTTCTGTGTAAAATTAGGCACAGAATAAACTAAGGGCTCTTCAATTACCTGTTGAAATAATGTGAAAACTTAATTAAATGTAAAAAACATAAATGTTGCAGTGCAACAATTAAGTTTTAAAACAGCCTACCTGCTGATGTTGTTGGTTGCCTGTGGTCATGGTAGAATGTGTTTCCACTGCAGCAGCAGCTGGAATAAATTACCCAAAAAATAATAAGTACAGATGCAATGAATTTCATAATATACTGAAAATTAAATATAGATAAATATAACAGAAAATTCATTACCATTCGAACAATTATATTTCTTGTTCTTGAGTACATAGCTCAGTAAGGCTATAACCATCAAACTTATTGCCAAAGCAGCACACAAAAGAAACACAACTGTTTTGACCACCTGAGAATCACCAAATGACCAAATGTTGTCTGAAAAACAAAAGGATCAAACAGGAAAGGTTAATCGCTATGAAAACATTTCCTTAAATGTGCCTCCTGAAAACTAGAAATATTTTGTAGATCTGAAGATTTATATATTACATAAAGGTTGTTACCTTCAATATTCAATTTTGCTCCATTACCAAAAATGATATGTCCACATGTTGCCACAGCACAATAGTAGTTTCCAGAATCAGAAGAGCTGATCTTGTTCTTTGAGAAGTTGTAGACACATTTTCGAAGAGAATGAACATCAGACTGCCTCTCACACTCATCACCACTGCTTCTATAAACGTAAATCACACTGGGATATGTTTCATCCATTCCTGCTCTGAACCAGTACACATCCTCTGGACATGTATTCTTCTGCAGGTCAGAGAGGACTGAACACCGTAGAGTTACTGAGTCTCCTGGATATATGGGAGCTGATGGCAACTCTTGAATGACAATGGGGATGTCAGGTTCTGGTCCTGGAAAATAATAACAACAAAAAAAATTTGCAGGTAATTAAAACCACTGCAAGAATTGTTATTTTTCACAGTCATGAATTAAGCTAAACTTATGCCACCAACTGTCCCTCAAACTTATGTATGATTCTTAACAAAAGTATTTTACCACCCATCATAAAAACAAGAAAACAGAAAAATTTATTAATCTGCCACAAACTTGTTTAAAAGCAAAAGTTATATTGTTATATTTATTAGAGAAACAGCAAACTGAATTCATGTTGTTATACCCTGATTTAAGCCGACTTCTGTTCAGGAATGCAAGTAAATAAGATTGGGTATCTTAATCAAAATATAGTAAAGTACTTTACTATATTTTCAGCTTTTTTGTAAAACAGTACATTTAAAAATGCATGTATAATATTGATATGTTATTATAAACATATGCTTCTGCATGCTGGGGCATTATTCAACAGAGAAACATGAAAAATCATTTTGGTAATAACTAGTAATAATTAGTAAGTACTGTTAATTAAGGGCAGCTGTGGCATAAACCGTACAATGAGTGGTAGTTTAATAAATGTGTTAATCAAAATAAATTAAAAGTTGAGCATCAATAAGGAGAATATTGTGTCATTTACCTTTGACTCTTAGGAAAGTAATATTCCACAGTGTTGCTTTGAGTTCAATCACTTCTTTACAGTAATAGAAGGCAGTGTCATTGAGCTGCGTTTGAATTATATGGAGAACAAATGTTCCTGTTTCCTGCTTTGTTGTAATACGAGGAGTTTTGTTAACAGTGCCATGATCAAAAGTGTAGGTCGCCCCTAAGACTTCAGGCAGATTTCCAGCAACAACTCGGATCCAAAAAAGTAATCCTGACAAGTTAGACCGGCGACTACACGTCAGAGTCACATCTTCTCCAAGATGAACATTTTTTGTTACAAAGCTTTGGTCATCCATGCATCCTGAAAAATAAAGACAATCTTTTACATTTATCCTAGCGTAAAAGGTAACAATTACTGAAACACAGGGAAAACTGAACACATATGCATACTTACGCCCAGTTGTGAGAAAAAGTGCTATGCACAATATGATCAACATTTTCTTCTTCAGACCTCAGTTAAAATTAGATTTCACTGCAAGATGATTAATCTTAATGTGGCTCTATCAAATGGGAGGGGACAATGCAATGGGAGGTAACCATTTTAAAACAATCTGATTGGTCTGTAATAATGTTAGCTTTTAAATGTCTTTCCAAAGTTAAAATGATCTCATTGTCTCCAATGAACATACATGACACGAGCAGTCATCACAAGACTCATAAGTAACACTCTAGAATACATTTCCTGTCCAAAATTTCCAGCCATGTTACAAAGAGAAAAGTTCCAAGACATCATTTTTTGCTTAGTTGCTCTATTGGGCCAAAAAAGTGGCTAAATATTACGAGAAAAAGGCAATTCTGAAAAATTGTATCCAAGATTTTACATTATAATTCATGATATATTTTTTATTATTGATAAACACAACATCATCAATACAAGAAGACGAAAAATCTTCACCAAAACACAAAATATGGCTGACAATACAGGTTCCGTGTCAAACGTATGTCAAGAGAAAAAGTACTATTTTGTGATTTTGCAGCAATATTAAGATCAAAATGTCCAAACTGTAAAGAGGTTATATTAAAAGAAAATGTTGCTTCGTTTATTTTGGGCTAAACTAAAACCATGAGAATTTATATGATGTCAGAGCTTTCTTTTGGTAACATCTTACACACGAGTCATTTATTCTCTTTGCACTGCTGCCACCATTTGGTGGAAGCTGGTTTATTAATTCATTAAGAAAATTTAATTCAAGTAGCAGGTTTTTTCTTACTGAGATGCTTTTCTGACTGGTGTTAGCTGATATTAGTAGATTTAGATTTTATATCTACATTATTTTGGATAATCTTTGAACCCACTGGACCAAAAGTAATCTGTCTTTAATATCCCTACAGATTACTTTTAATTTTTTGCTTGTTTACATGCGTTTTCCTGGTCTCTCGCTGCATCTATACTAGACAATTCATAAAAAGTGACCCTTGATTACTTTAAAGTTAAGTTAAAAAAAACAACTACTATTACAGTTACCAGCCATAGTTTGAGTCATTTTTAGTCTACCCATTTGTACTTCTAAGTAGTTAATAATTTTTTTTATCAAACACCAGAAAATAGAAATAGCTATGAGGCATAATAGTCACCAAATGTCACAAAAAAAATCATTAAAAACCCTGATATCTCCCTGGGATGGGGCCACTTAAAAAATGAAGTGATGAATCCCAATTTGTTTTAAAGTGTCCTCAATATGTACAGAAGGAGGAAATGTCAGGAAAGAGATACGCGCTGCCCCATCCGTCGACCCTAGAACTTCACATGCAGGCTTCACATGTAACACTTAAGGTCAGAGCTCATGATTCAACAATAAAAAAGGACTCTGGGAAAAACGACATCCATGTGAAAAGTCAAGGAGAAAACCGCTTCTGACCAAAAAGAGCTTGCATTTGCCAAAAAAAAACATGCTGAAAATCCCCAAGACTTTTGGGAAAATATTCTGTGGATTGATGAGAGAAAAGCTGAACTTTTGGGAATGTTTGAGTACCTTTACATCTGACATAAAGCTAACACAGCATTTTAGAAAAGGAACATCATACCAACGGTAGTGTGATGATCTGTTTTGCTACCTCAGTACCTGAATGACTTGCAGTGGTAAATGGAACCATGAATTCTGCTGTCTACCAAAACATCCTGACCTCAAGCTGAAACACACTTGATTTCTGCAGTAGGACAATGATCCAAAACACACCAGCAAGTCCAACTCTGAATGGATTAAGAAAAAAAATGAAAACCTAGTCAAAATCCTTACCTGAAACCGATTGTGATACTGTGGCATCACCTTAAAAAGGTAGCTGATCCTCAAAAACCCTTCAGTGTTACTGAATTACAACAATTCTGTGTTTCCCTGCCCGGCTCGAACAGGCTATAGGTATTTGTTGATGTTTTTCCTCCCTCACTCTTCCTCTCTCTTCTGTCCCTTTCGCCTTGGCGAAGTTCACTGTGGGCTCCACTCTTGGCCAACACACCTGCAAGCAATTGCTCACCAGTGGCTCATTATTCCTGCCTCTCCCGGCCGCCATTTAAGACGTTGGCTCAGTGTTTGTCGTCGCCGGATTATTAACCCTTTAAGACCTACCATAGAACCAAGTCCGCCAGAGCTTATCTTTATATTTTTACATGCTGTATTGCCATTTTTGGGAGCATTTCAAGTTGCTATACATCAATACAACCGTTATAGCCCAAATTTTAATAATATGTATGCATTAAGTCCATAGTAACTACATAAAAAGTGCAAAAAAGTGCAATAAAGTACAAAAAAAATGGAAAATTGTTTTTGTTTGTTTTTTCATATATTTCTAGTTAGACAAATATAAGAGGTTTATCCCTCAAAGCTGTAAATACAAAAAAGTTGTACAAAATAGTTTCCAGCAACAGGAAATTTATTTTGAGTGTCTTCATAGTTTTATTTTTGAGATACACCAATTTTTATATACTGCAGGAAAAACGAAAATAAATATTACAATCCAAATTTGCAAAAAAACAGCATGTGCATCAAAATAAACTATTTCCAGCAGTGCAATTTGAGTTCTAACTATTCAGAAAAACATAAAGTCAAACATAACAAACACCAGTATAGGCTTATAAGGCCCTGAAGGTAAAAAAAAAAACTAAACTAAATTTTCCGCAAAATGACATCACTTCCGGTTCCAGGCAAGTAATGGCGGACATGCGATATTTCGCGCTTGTCACTACCCGATCCGTACCAGAAACCCGATCGGTACCACATATGCGCAAATCTTACGTCACTTCCTCTCTTTGCCAAAATTGCGACAGTTAATGTATTTGAATGACACGGTTAGCACCCAGTTAGCTCCTAGCATTTCTCAACAGCTCTGCCTATATGTGGAAGGAAACCGTGACCTAGGGCAAGCTGATGGCATAACATGTAAGTACAACTCCTCCGGTTTCATATGCAAAAAAAAAATCATTGCGCTAGCTTACGTGGTTCCGGTTCTACAGGGATTTAAAAATAGTTACGCAAAACGGAGCGTGCCCGCTCCGACCGGTTTTAAAGGGTTAAACAACATTAAACGCCTGGGTGTAAAATTATCTCCAGTGTTTCCTTCATGGCTTTTCTAGTGTTGATTCTCTTGTCTGTCTCTGTACCTAGATTCCCTGGTTCTGCCCATGTTTCCAGTCCCTGGGCTACCTGAGCATGAGTGTGAATTACAAGAGTGAAAGTAGCTGGAGGGTAGAGGGTCTACCCTGGGTTTACTCTGGGTTACTGCCCCAAGCGGAGGATCTTAAGTATCTCCGGGTCTTGTTCGGAAGTGAAAGCAGAAAGGAGCAGGAGGTTGACAGACAAACTGGGGCCGTGGCTTCAGGGATGCAGATACTACATTGGTAAAGCTAGAGCTTAGCATTAAAATGTAGCTCTTGATTTACTGCTCAATCTACGTCCCCATCCTCACCTATGGTCACAAACTCAGTGACTAAAAGAATGAGTTTGCGAATACAAGTAACTGTAATTCATTATTATCAGGATGTCCTAAAAACTCCCTGAAAAGCCTTCAGTTAGTTAAAAATGCTGCAGCAAGAGTACTGACAGGGACTAGAAAGAGAGCATATTTCTCCTATATTGACTTTAGGGCTGTGCGATATGACTAAACTCTCATATCCCGATATAAGACATCTATCGTCCGATAACAATATAAATCACAAAAATTTAACATTTTCTGTAAATTCTGTGAATCTCGGGCAGCTCGACTTGCGTGAAGTGTTTAAAGCTGGGCGTCGTGTACCTATAGTCGAGTGTTTTAACCGATGCATGAAACGATACATTTTTAGACATAAGTTGTAACGGCCGCCGTTTTCTTTGTGAGTATTTATTACACAGCGTGCTGCGGGGAAAAGCCTGTTCTAACGTTTGAGTCTAAGGTTTATTGTTTAGCACCTGACGGCTCTTTTTTGCTTCTCATCCGTAAATACTCTGCATACTCTTTCACGTGATTCAGTTTATTTTGGAAAGTCTCAACAGGATCTTGAGCTTTATTGTGAAAGGTTTATGTAGAAAATAAACTGTCGTTGTTGCTAACCACAACGCATAAAAACAGGCGCTTGTCTGTCCATAGTGTGGTTATATTAAATATAAGAGAAAGAGAGAACTTTAAGAAATTAATATAGCCACTACACTGACCATCAAAACAAAAAAATATTGCCGTAAACGGTTTATTTTGCGACACCACGAAACAAACGACAGCATAAAATGAAACGATAGATGTTTTTATATCGTCATCCGATATATATCGTTATATCGAACAGCCCTAATTGACTTTCCTTCATTGTCTCAGAAATGAAGGAATTGAATTCAAAATCCTGCTCCTCACATGCAAGGTCTTAAATAATCAGGCCCCATCTTATCTTAATGACCTTGTAGTACCATATCACCCCATTAGAGCACTTTGCTCTCGCACTGCAGGCCTACTTGTTGTTCCTAGAGTATTTAAAAGTAGAATGGGAGGCAGAGCCTTCAGTTTTCAGGCCCCTCTTCTGTGGAACCAGCTTCCAGTTTGGATTCAGGAGACAGACACTATCTCTACTTTTGAGATTAGACTTAAATCTTTTCTTTTTGTTAAAGCATGTAGATAGGGCTGGATCAGATGACCCTGAATCCTCCGTTAGTTATGCTGCAATAGGTCTAGACTGCTGGAGGATTCCCATGATGCATTAAGTATTTCTTCAGTCAGTCTTTCTCACTCACTATGTGTTAATAGACCTCTCTGCACTAAATCATACTTGTTATTAATCTCTGGCTCTCTTCCACAGCATGTCTTTCATCCTGTCTTCCTTCTCTCTCACCAACCGGTCGTGGCAGATGGCCGCCCCTCCCCAAGTCTGGTTCTGCCGGAGGTTTTTTCCTATTAAAAGGGAGTTTTTCCTTCCCACTGTTGCCAAAGTGCTTGCTCATAGGGGGTCATATGTGTTGGGTCTGCGCTTCCACAGGCCCCACTAGTTTAGAGACTTCTTCTCGTTAACGACAAAAACAAGACGGAACCGGGTTTTACTTGCTAGCAAGGGAAGGCTGGTCGGAACCAGGCTCTGGGAGCTCAACGCTCCTCACCCGTCTCCAACCCAACTTCTTCAACAAGCAGCCCTCCTCGCAGCTATTTATTTCCATGACAGTTACAGTTTACAGTTTACACAAGCAACTCCCCTCGTAAACCCCCCCCCATGGTTCTAAAAGACAAGGCACTATGTGTGTATGTGTGTGCACGTGTAAGCACCTGTGTGTATGTGTATGCATATGCAAGAACGTGTGTGTGTGCGCATGTTTGTGTCATGGGAGTGCGTTTGTGTGACCTCCTGCTGATCACAGAAGGGTCATAAAAGCAGGAAGCTTACCACACAAGAAACAGATCTTTCAGATAGGATGTGCCAAATAAAAACACTTCAGCCTCCCCCAGCACCAGAGTGGCTGGAGAGGTGGTCAGAGACAAAGGAATGTCTTTGATCCTGCTGCTTGAACTAAGACTTTGCAAATTTAAGAAACACAATGACAACATTTATCAATTTGACTCCAACAATATGATGTTATGTGCAGGCAGGAATAGGACCCAAAGTGCAGACTCATGGAAACGAAACGTGAACTCAAAACAGCTTTAATGCTGAACTCAAAGTAACTAACTTCCAAAGTACAAACATTAACGCAGGTAGGAAAACAAAACACACAGCATGAGTGAGGGTAGATAAGAGTAGATCGCGACACGGACACAGAGAAACACAGGGCTTAAATACACAGAGGGAGCAATCAGGGAATGGGTAACAGGAGGGAAACACAGCTGGGGCAAATCAGGCCTAACGAGATAAAAGAAGCACAACCAGACGCATTTACATGAGACAAGGACTTTCAAAGTAAAACAGGAAACATAACACAGACTGAACTTACAGACACAGACTCACAGGCAGGCACTACAACAGAGGGAACAGAGACGTGGGACCAGGGCAGACACAGAGACATAAACCATAAGAGAACTCTAACAAAGAAACCAAAGACTAGAAATGATAAATAATATAATAAACTCAAAACCCTGGGTCAATGACCCAGGCATCCTAACATATGATTGTTGGGTTTTTCGCTGTATGCATTATGGTAGGGTCTACCTTGCAATACAAAGCGCCTTGAGGCAACTGCCTATGACTGTCTGCACAGACTACGTCCCCTGTATGACAGTTTACGTGTAGCCTGCAAAGTTGTATAGCACCCACAGCAAAACCTCTCTGTGGTCTCCACCAAAGCCATAGTTGCCCTGAAGCAATGCATAAAAAGCAAGCCAACAAAGTGGGGGATAAAACTTTTTGTGCTGTCTGACAACACAGGCTACACAGTGGACTTATACAGGGAGGTCAACTCTGGTAACGGGGAAGGGGCTGTCATTTGATGCTGTAATGCCGATCATAAACAAAAACTACCTGGTAACTGGATATCGCATTTACTGTGATAACTTTTATACCACCCCAGCACTTTTTCACCACCTTCATGACCTGGGGTTTGGAGCATTTCGGAACACAAGAGTTGGAGTCCCAAAACCAAAGTTAATGCCCTGACAAAAAAATCTCCACGAGGGACAATCAGATGGATCAGAGAGGGCCCTCTCATTTTTATCAAGTGGATGGACCCAAGGTAGGTGAGTGTGTGCTCAGCTCAGCAGAGTGCCTTTTCGGGGGACACTGTGAAAAGGATGTGCAAGGTTGAAGGGTTAAGGTGCCAGTGCCACCAGCTGTAAAGGACTACAACCGCTTTATAGAAGGAGTTAACCTGTCAGACCAGCTGATTGGCTCCTATTCTTCATGTAGAAACAGCAGGAAGTGGTACGTGCTGCATCGCTTTATAGACATTGCTGTCACAAACAGCTATCTGGTCAGCAAGGAGCTCTGTGGCAGACTGGAGCAGCAGTCAATGACACACAACGATTTCCAGAAGCAGTTGATCGTTGAGCTCTGTCTGGGCTGTCCCCACAACCAGCCCACAGGAGCTACCAACAAGTCCCAGTTGCCATTGTTGAAGTGGTACCTGGTCAAAACAAAGCCACAAAGGGGCACAGGAAGTGAAAGCTGTGTGGGAAGTGCACACCCTTCAAGTATGAGGCATGCAAAGTGGCTTGGTGCATTACTGTGGACAGGAACTGTCACAGGGCCTATCACACCTCCACCACTGCTACTGAAAAATAATATTTGACTGTCTAAAATTTACTGTGACACTTAGAAGTTTGACTGCACTATTGTAAATGATCTTTTTAATGCTTTTTATTGTCATGTTGCCAAATTGTGCAAAATATGAATGTATTTATTTTTGTTTTTGCTCCACCGGGGCTACTGAACAGTTATATTTGACTGTGCCTTTCTGTATATAAGTTCCTGTGACACTTAGAAGTGTGATTGCACTGTTGAGAATAGCTTATTTTGATGTTGTTTTGTTGTCATGTTGTCAAATTGTTCCCGATATGCATTTTATTGATTTTTGTTTTTTGCTACAGTTTATAAAAATGATTGTATCTCAAAACTGATTTTTTGTAAACACTCAAAATAGATTTCATGTGGTTTGAAAGGACTTTGCGCAGCTTTTTTCATTTAAAATTCTGAGCTATGTCACTTTGCCATGCATCTTGATACAAAAATATCAATGACCATGTGGCAAAAGAGGGTTTTCTGGGGTAGTTTTCAATTTTAAATTGCAGGTACAGTAATGTGAGTATGGAAGGAGAGACTGAGGTGCAGGTGCAGACTGAGACCAGGAGAGAAGGCTTCAAGAGGACCAGTGAGAAGCAGTGACCATTTCCAGCACAGCTGACAACCCAGAGAGGAGTTAAGGCAGAGGGCTGTACCACTTGGCTTCCTAGAGATCATAATGAGGAGATTTTGAGCAACAGTGAAATCCAAAAAAGGTGGAAAGTGATCCTATGGTGATGTTGAGGAAGACTACAGGGGTGTACGATGTGCTCTGCCCTTTCAACCTACAGCTGGGTTGGAACAAAAACTGATGGGTGAAGAGAGTGTGCCAAGCTCCAAGAGTGACAGCGCAGAGAGAGATCAGCGATGGAATTGTGATTCTGTAAACAGCACAGACACAAGGAGCCATGACCGTAACCAGAAATGACTGACAACAATTACACTGTTTGTCTGCAGGCTTTATTAAATGGAAACTTCCATGACAAAAACAAAAAACATTTTTCAACTTTTTATGGTATATTGCATTTTTTTTTTTTTAGCAATTTCTATAGTTACTATGGATTTGTTACACACATGTTATTAAAATTTGGGACATAAGGGTTGTATTGATGTATAATAAGTTGAAATACTCCAAAAGAAATGGCACTACAGTATGTAAAAATGTAAAGATAAAGTCTGGACTTGTACTATGGTGGGACTTCAAGGGTTTTAAGGATATCAGACACTGGCCATGTAACTTGGACTTCAACACTGAATATGATCAAAATGAATGCAATACCAACATTACTCTGTTCATTTTTCTGTTCATTTCTATTCCCCTTATGATCCCAGACATATATTTTAGGTCCTGGAATAAGATTTACATGGGCTGGCAAAAGCCTGAAGGTCCAGTATAAAACCCTTCAGTTAAATAAGGAGTAGAGAGAATTGGGTTTTCCAGAACTGAGGCATTATTTCCATGTTGCACAAGTCAATTTGTTAGCATGTGTTTGCTGTCCTCACTACCAAACAAGATGCAAGGACAGAGAAGCCTATATTAAAACTACCACAGTTCAAACATCATTAGGAGATGGTGGCTCATTTTCATCATATAAAACAGCTAGTTGAGGTGGTTTGAGCATCTGGTTAGGATGCACTTTTCCTTTTGGAGATGTTGCAGGCATGCTCAACTGGAAAGAGAACCCAGAGTATACATCGAAGCAGTGGGTTCTGGGTATATTTCTTTTATATTTCTCATTTTGCCTAGGAACACTCCAGGATCCCCTAGAAGGAACTGGAAATTGTGGCTGGGGAGAATGATGTCTGAGGTACTCTGCTTAGATTATAACCCAATGGCCCAACTTTGGATAAGAGAAAGATAATTGATTATTTCGCTGTCATTTTCCTCAATCCAACATTTACTGTACATATGGAGCAAGATTACAAGAAAGCATAATTCAAAGAGAGATATTGAAATACGGGTCTGGAAAACTCTCATTGGAAAACTGCTACTAACTATTAACGGCTAGTATCTTGATATAGTAATACACCTCACTCTCACTGAGGACTACAAATAAATAATCTCTAAAATATTCAGGAGTCTGAGGGTAGAAATGAAATGAATAGAGGATACATTAAGGATAAATAGGAAAAGGAATCAGTGAAAAGTGCACAACACTTATCCACAAGCTCAATGAAGTAGAGAGTAGGGCTGCCACGATTAGTAGACTAGCCACGATTTGTAAGATCCCAAAAGATGCAGGAATAAGTAATAGGATTTAAGATTGTAATAACGGACTGAAACAGAAGATGGCAGCACTGCATGTACAAGGATGCCAGCTGCCATTAAACCCCGAAGAAGAAGAAGCTGTGTCCCAGAATTCATAGCGCGGCCCATCGCAGCCCTGCTCAGTTTCCAACAATGGCGGCAGCTAGTTAGTTTTAATATTACTCTTATTATTCTTTCTGGGTCACAAAATAAACGTTTAACATATTTTCAGGCGAGAATGTTGCTGTGTAAACTTCAAATATCTGCTCAGTTTATCGAGACACCACATATTTTCAAAAGCGCCCCGACGTTTTCGGAGATGTCTGTTACCCACCAGCTCGATAGCTAGCCGGGGTTCAAGGCTCACTAGAGCCCGTGAGAACACCGGACTCCCGGCAAATCGTTTTCAAACCCACCGCCGTCTTTCGCTACTCAGGTTAAACATGATATATAAGTCACTTAGATAACTTAAAAATGTTATTGTTTGGCTTTTTTCAGTATTTTATTTGTTCCTGTGTAAATCGGTTTGGCTGAGATTAAAGTTATAGTTTTTACACAGCTGAATAAACGTCAAGCAGGCAACTGATTATCAGAAGTGTGAGATGCTCGAGAATATACTCCAGTGTCCTGTTATATTTTAGATAGCAAGAAGCAGACGGCTGAGTTTATTAAACTCCACCGAAACAATCTGCAAATTTCATTTAAATTCAATAAACTATCATCTTGTCTTTATTTTTAGTTAGCACATACCTTAAACACTTAAAGCTGTAAGCTAATGATAGTTATATAAGAGCAGATGCATGCTGGTGCAATAAGCTGTACGTTGTACGTCCAATGGATGCATGATCTGATTAGTCGACTAATCGCAAAAATAATCGGTGACTAGTCGACTATCAAAAATTTGTGGCAGCCCTAGTAGAGAGTATTTGGTTGGGAAAACCTGATACATTTTTTTTCACCCTCCATATTGGTTGGAAGCAGAAAGGGACTTGGACACCAATCACATTCCCCTCCTCTCACCCCCAAATGGTTTAAATCAATTCACTTCAGTTTCACTGTACTCAATATTCTCTCTCAATATTATACTCAATGACAGGGTAACAGTGCAGATGTTTGGCGCTCAGCATACAGAAAAGACAGGCCAGCATACTATCCGGCTCACTAATGTTATTCACTGTCACTGCCATCACTGGAATCGCAGTGCCTGCAACTTCCATTCCTGCTTTGAGCATGAATCTCTGAATCTCTGTTGCTGTGTGCTGGGGAGGCCCTGCGACTCCGGCTGTCTTTTCTGTTCCCTCCTTCAAACCTCACTGTCACTGCCCTCTTCCTGCTGCTCCTGGCAAAATTCTTGGGCTCATTGTTGTCACTGCCATCATCACTACCAAAGATCTCACATTTCTCTGGTCCTCCCCTCACTGCTCTTGCTACTTTGGCTACTTGCCTTACTCCTCCTCCTCCCCCCTCTGCTGCAGGGGGGTGTATTGAACAGATGACAGCCCCTCGCTATGCCTGGTCCATTTGGAGATTTCTGCCTCTTAAAAAGTTTTTCTTTGCTACTGTTACCAAGTGCCTGCTTATAGGGGTTGTTTGATTGTTGCTTTTTTCTTTACTATTGTAGGATTTTTCCTTACAATATAAAACACCTAAAAATGGCTGTCTTGTGTGGCACTATATAAAGAAAACTGAATTTAACTGAAAATTAAATGTATTTTTGTTACTTATTGTTATTCTTAGTAACCTGCTAAATAAATAAATGATTTTTAAAAATGTATTGCTTTCACTTTCACTCTCCCAGTGAGTGGTTCCTCATTGTTTGGCTAGGTGCACTGAAATGAGGAAAATCTGACTGGTAACTGAAATGTTTGGGTTTGTAAAGCAATGTTAAAGCACAATTCTAATTCATTCTGACAAAATGATCTTTTTTAACTTGGGGCAGCTTTCAACATACTGGATGACAAGCAACTTCTGTCATTTCCAGACAGTTCAGCTAAAATGATCAGTTACGGGAGTCTTTGGTTGATGTTGTAGTTTCTCACCATGCATCTGACAGACACTTGAGGATAGCCGTTATCAGTTCTGAAAGTCAGCATTACAATTAACTTTGCAGTCTTTATTGAGTTGTATAATTAGAAAAGTAGCTTTGAAAGTAAGGCTCCCCAGTAAATGTAATGTTATTTTTACAGTGAGCTAACAAGCTACAGATACTCAACAATAATGAAAAATATTATTTATTTTATTTGAATACAATAAATCAGAAAATTAAACATTTGTAACTTAAGTTGACTGCTTCCAGCATATTGTATTTTTTAAAAACCCATCACCAATTTTTCACACAAACCTTTGTACATTAACATAACCAACAGTCACAAAAACATTTATGTGGCAGAGAGCTGTTTCAAACATTGAGACCTGGCCATTATGTTTTTTATTATATTGTGAATGCTTTGCCATGGATAACACTTCCACTAAGATACCTCTGACAGGGGGCATAATTATCTTTTCACACTGCTCCTATGGTGTTAAAAATCATATGAGTTCCTGTTCTGTCATTATACCAGCTGAATCCCAGATAATACAGAACAGAGTGGTAATCGATAGTAGGAGAACCAGGCTCTGGGTAAAATACGATGAAGCTGCCCTGGTTTTTCTGCCTGTACTTGCAACAGCCTACATATGCAATGTAGCTAAGTGGGAGATCCTATGTCAAAGATTTGCATAAGATTTGAAAGCAAACACTTGCAAGTTGTCAAGAGTTTTGACTGACAACAGAATGCACAGCAAACACACAAACATGGTTAAACCTGAGACTGCAGGGGCCTCTTGTGGTTCTTGCACTTCTAACCTTAAATCCTAATAACATAACGTTCTTGATGGTTAGTCACAGTGAAGCTGCTGCATGTGGTTTTGCTAATTGTCACACAAACTATTCATTATTGGCAAGACTATAAAGAACTTTGTTATCAGCTTTAAAATTTACTTTTTACATTTACAAACAACTATTACAATGAAGCAAAAAATGATTCTACAACTGATTAATGTCCACATTTTTCATTTACACATAGATATGGAAATCGCAGTTGAGGATCATCAGGCACTAGACACACTGATGCTACCCCACATAGCAGACAGGTCTGGCCCGGATCTGGTGTCAAGCCGGCACTGCTGGCTGACTTCTGGCATAGTAAGTGGTATGTCATCCAGATATGGGCCAGGCCTGGCGTAGGTGCCACTGTTTATGTGATAGCATGCCACATCTAGCCCGATTATGGTTTGGTTTATGTGGCCCAGGCTCATGGAAAACAGGTCTGGCCCGGATCTGGCATCAAGCTGGCACTTGTGACTGACTGGTGTCACGGCAGGGTGTATGCCAACCAGATGTTGGCCAGGTCTGGCAATGGCAATTTTAGTTAGAAGACCCAAATGTCATGTTGCAATACTATACTGCTATGGTAGCCAACATTTCAAATGCAGGTTTGACAAGTTTGCGAGTGTACACTTTATCCAAAACTCATGTTTACCACCGGGTGACTGTAGCTCAGGAGGTAGAGCAGGTCACCTGCTGAAGGTAAGATTAGTGGTTCGATCCCTGGACCCTTTAGTCTGCATGTCAAGAGTGTGAATTTGTATGAATGTAGTTAGGAAGCACTCAGTTTAGAGAAAGTGTGTGTGATTGGGTGAATGTGGCATGTTGTATAGAGCACTTTGAATAATACGGGAGAATAGAAAAGTGCTGTCTGAACAGAGTTCATCATCTTACTTTTGCACTATTATTATCCGGCACAGGTTGTTATTACATGGCTTGATTAAGGTACACATTAGGCTTGATTAAGGTACACATTAGGCTGACATCTGGGGCCAGAGCTGAAACTGTTCTGGGCCAGCACAGGACCACCAGTGTGTCTGCAACTGGCGTTGTGCTGGCCCATGTGTGGGCCACCTCTGGCAAACCAGATCTGGGCCACCAAAGGGCCGTCATTCTTTGCGGTATGTGGTCCATGTGTAAGCACATTGTGTGGGCCAGATGGGGGCCATACCAATTTTGCTATGTGGGACAGACATAAAATTTCTAAGGTTCACCCAAATCCACCATAGGTCCGAAGCACCATACGGGTTTAGTCATTACGCTGTACTTGTATATCTCTTTCCATCATCATAGTTGTCTTAGTCAACCTGAACACAACCACAGTATGAAGCCCTGTATCCTGTGAGATCTGAAAAAAAATATATATTTCACAAAAACTGTGAGATAACAAATATATAATATTTTTGTTTCTGCTGAAATATATGTGACGGTGTTATTAGATGAAAATAATAACAGTAGTGTTACAATGTATGCATGTATGTTTAAAATAACTTACCTTGTGATTTAGTTGATTACTAGTGGTCATGGTATAATTAGATTGCACTGCTACAGCACCTGAATTAATGGAACCTAAAATAACAATAAGATTTACTGAAATTCAGAATATACTGCAAATTAAGTATAGATAAGTATAAAGGAAAACTGATTACCATTTGAAAAATTATATGCCTTTTTGTTGATCATATAGCTCAGTAAGGCTATAACCATCAAACTTATTGCCAAAACAGCACACAAAAGAAACACAACTGTGTTGACCACCTGAGAATCACCAAATGACCAAATGTTGTCTGAAAAACAAAAGGATCAAACAGGAAAGGGTAATTGCTATGAAGTGTGCCTCCTGAAAACTAGAAATACTCTGAAGATCTGAACATGTATATATGGCAAAAAAGCTGTTACCTTCAATATTCAATTTTGCTCCATTACCAAAAATGATATGTCCACATGTTGCCACAGCACAATAGTAGTTTCCAGAATCAGAAGAGCTGATATTGTTCTTTGAGAAGTTGTAGACACATTTTCGAGGTGAATGAACATCAGATGGCCTCTCACATTCATCACCACTGTTTCTATTAACATAAATCACACTGGGATATGTTTCATTCATTCCTGCTCTGAACCAGTACACATCCTCTGAACATGTATTCTTCTGCAGGTCAGAGAGGACTGAACACTGTAGAGTTACTGAGTCTCCTGGATATATGGGAGCTGATGGTAACTCTTGAATGACAATGGGGATGTCATTTTCTGGTCCTGGAAAATTAAAAAAAAAGTATGTACAGTTCATTTAAAACCACTGCAAGAATTGTTATTTTTCACAGTCATGAATTAAGCTAAACTTATGCCACCAACTGTCCCTCAAACTTATGTATGATTCTTAAAAAATGCATTTTACCACCCATCATGAAAACAAGAAAACAGAAAAATTCATCAGTCAGCCACAAACTTGTTTAAAGGCAAAAGTTAACTTATCTTTTGATTATTATGAATTCATGTTGTTATACACTCATTTAAGCTGACACACTTGACTTAATCAAGCATAATGTTCAACACCTAAAACATTTTTTTTAATTATTTCTGTTCAGGAATGCAAGTAAATAAGATTGGCCATCTTAATCAAAATATAGTAAAGTATTTTACTATTTTTTTCAGCTTTTTTGTAAAACAGTACATTTAAGAATTCATGTATAATATTGATATTTTATTGATATTTTATTATAAGCATATGCATCAATACGGAGAATATTGTGTCATTTACCTTTGACTCTTAGGAAAGTAATATTCCACTTTGTTGTTTTGAGTTCAATCACTTCTTTACAGTAATAGAAGGCAGTGTCATTGAGCTGTGTTTGAATTATATGGAGAACAAATGTTCCTGTTTCCTGCTTTGTTGTAATACGAGGAGTTTTGTTAACAGTGCCATGATCAAAAGTGTAGGTCGCCCCTAAGACTTCAGGCAGATTTCCAGCAACAATTCGGATCCAAAAAAGTAATCCTGACAAGTTAGACCGGCGACTACATGTCAGAGTCACATCTTCTCCAAGATGAACATTTTTTGTTACAAAGCTTTGGTCATCCATGCATCCTGAAAAATAAAGACAATCCTTTACATTTATCCTAGCGTAAAAAGGTAACAATTACTGAAACACAGTGAAAACTGAACACATATGCATACTTACGCCCAGTTGTGAGTAAAAGAGCTATGCACAATATGATCAACATTTTCTTCTTCAGACCTCAGTTAAAATTAGATTTCACTGCATGACGATTAATCTTAATGTGGCTCTATCAAATGGGAGGGGACAATGAGATGGGAGGTAACCATTTTAAAACAATCTGATTGGTCTGTAATAATGTTAGACGTAAAGTTAAATGTTAAGTTAAAATTATCTCATTGTCTCCAATGAACATACATGACACTAGCAGTCATCACAAGAGTCACAACTAAAATTCTAGAATAGATTTCCTGTTCAGAATTTCCAGCCATGTTATAAAGAGAAAAGTTCCAAGACATCAGTTTTTGCTTAGATGCTCTATTGGGCCAGAAAAAGGTTACCAGAAAAAGGCAATTATGGAAAACTGCATCTAAGATTTTACATTATAATTCATGATATAATTTTTGATCATTGATAAATGACGTATTTGAGAGTAAACACAACATGACCAACACACCAAAACACAAAATATGGTTGACAAAACAGGTTCTGTGACAATCATATGTCCAGAGTAAAAATAGTATTTTGTGATTGTGCCGCAATATTGTTTCAGTCAAATTCTCCAAACTGCAAAAAGCCTAGAGAAAATACTATTAGTGATATATTAGTGTGATACATCAAAAAACAATGTTGTTCCACTTATTTTGGGCTAAACCAAACGCGTGAGGATTTATATGAAGTCAGACCTTTCTCTTTCTAAATTATTGTCATGTTTTGCTGTGCGGCAGGCAGGATGTAGGACCCAAATGCAGGATTTGGAGACTGAATGATAAACTAAAGGTGGCAGCTTTATTGCCGAGGAAAAACTTTTACATGAAATACAAGAAAGGTAAATTAGAAACGCAAACAGAAAAATCAAACTAGGAAACTAGAAAACAAAACCTGAGAGAGCCTGAACATTACCATAAACACAGAGGAAAAACACACCATGGTGAGGGTACGACACCACAATGAGCAGGGGAACACTGAGGACTAAAATACACCAGTAGGATAACGAGAGGATGGGGAACAGATGGAAATACAGCTGGGACTAATCAGACAAAACGAGACACGGGAAAAGCAAAACTCAAAACACTGAACACAGGACAGGATCTATCAAAATAAAACAGGAAACACACAACAGGCACAGAGGCACGGACTTGATGCTGAACAGAGGGAACATGGCTGTGTCCCAATTCAGGGTATGCACGCTTGAAGTACGCATTTCAAGTGCGAATACGTCACCGCCACGCGACGACGGCTGTCCCAATTCAAAGTGTACTTCAAATGCGTACTCCAAATGCGCCGTCGATTTCCCCAAATATCAAGCGTGGTCCGGTGCACGCTTCGTGGTCCCGTATATCCCACAATTCATAGCGCGGCGGTGGGTGTGGATAATTTTGCCGCAAAATACGGCAGACGGCAGAAGGGAGCGGCCGAAGAATGAACTGGCAAAAGTAAGTACTGAATATGATGTCACTTATTTATGTGCGAATGTTTAATAATGAAGAACATTAAAACATTACTGTTGGCCACATGTCGGCAAAGTTATGTGACACTAGTGATGTTTGCACTTTCAGCGTTAACTTGGTTTTAAAGCCTTTACTTCTAAACATATATATATATATAGTCGACCTTAATCGTACAGAGAATGTGATGATTTCATGGATAATTAAAGTCAGTCATATATCCACAAACACAACAAGCTGAAAGTCAGTGATGCTGCTCGGTTTGCAGTCCTGAATATCACGGCACAAGCAGGATTCACTGCACTGTTAATGTTAGCTATGTTATATTGCTGCCTCTGTTCGGTGGTGTCGAGCCAAACGGACTTTAACGTGTGTTTGAACGAGCTGACGGTTCACTCGTTAAGCTGAAAGAAAGATGCTTTAATCACAGGAGTCACACATGTGTCCACTGTACCATCTGGGAACTCTTCTTGTTTAGCACTCGTAATAACACAAACACTAAATCCTCCTTCTCTTGTGCTGTTTTGTAGCAGTGTATACACCTGAGACTGTCACCTGTCTGTCTGTCCTGCACTCTCTCTCTCTTTCTTTCTCTCTGATTGTGGAATAAAAGTATGAACATGTATTTATAAGTTACACTTGTGTTTGAATCCTGCAGCTTATCACACATTTGATTTCCATGTGTGACAACTGCAAGTGTCCAGAGTGAGGACAGACTGAGGGACCCACTGCTGCACATCATCTGTGAGGCTTTGCACCCCTGATGATCCACCAGGACAAAC
Organism: Pelmatolapia mariae; assembly: GCF_036321145.2. NCBI lineage: Eukaryota > Metazoa > Chordata > Actinopteri > Cichliformes > Cichlidae > Pelmatolapia > Pelmatolapia mariae. The sequence continues at coordinate 18,250,227 of NC_086228.1, read as the reverse complement.
TCGGCAGTGTGTGAGGAAGAGGAGGAGGAAGAGCCAGCAGCAGCTGACAGATGGAGAGAATAGACAGACTGTTCCCTTTTTGTGAAGGACTTCTATGAAAGTTTAAAATAACGAATTGTCTGTCCTGAATCAGTCTTATTAGGTAATGTTCAAATAATTTTATCATTCCAGTGTTTTCAGTGTGGGAGAAAGTACTCAGGGCCTTCAGGTTACACACTATGAAAGGCAGCAACAAGTTTAATATTCAGAAACCTAAAGTATGTATCAGCAGCAGAATGGAGCTAAAAATAAATGTTTGTTTCAGTTCTATGAAGCTTTGAGTATTTTGGATTAGTAGTACTGCTGTGTTTGTTGCATCATATTGCTGTAATTGTTTATATGCTTTATATATTCTGAGGTAAATTGATCTATAGTGTTACATCATATTCTATAAGGATGTTATGTGTTTGTATACTTTCTGCCCAGTTTGACCCATTTAGCAGAAGTCAGCCTGTTTAAGGCTCTGATATCTATTCTGTATGACTTAAAGCAGTTATGACATGGTCTGATTTTCTCACCCAATAAAGGAATATTTAATATATCAGTCTACTCTTCATTCTATCAGAAACAGTTTTCACAGCTCGTACATTTTCCTTTTTACACATATATGTAAGCATTGAGCCAAATGTAATAATGCCAACATATTAGACCAACAATATTTGTCTCTTATGTATAATACATCTATATATACACTGTCAAAGGTACTTGTCTTTGAGTGAAGATTTAAGGTGATAGGACATATAAATAACTGCAACTTAAATCTTTGACCCAGAGTTCAAGCTCACTGCTGTAATATATCCTGTAATAAATAAATATATATATATATATATATATACCATAATAATCTGACAATACATATAATATTGGCCATATTATATTTACATTACCACAGTGAGATGATTTTAGTCTCATGAACAACATTAGCTGATTGTTATTTACTAACTAATCTTGAAATGACTGTTCAGTACAGAAATGAAGCCCAACTATCATGTTTTACAGTCCCGTGGTCTCAGCCTCAGATACTCAACTAATCAAAGTGATATCATGACAAAAATGAAGGACCAACAAAACATTTTTCTCCTTCATTTCTGTCACACACTGCTGTATGACACGTTTCTCGCGGTTAGTATCATGGTTGCTAGGCAACCTGAACAGCGCGACGAAGGCTAGATCGTCCCATTTCACAAGCCTCTCACTTCCGCACTTCCCGTACTTATAGGTCGTGTCCAAATTCATGGGCTGCCTCCTCCTGAGGCCGCATTTGTAGACCGATTATGTCACAGCGACGCGCCGAAGGCTGTCCAAATTCATAGGCTGCTCCGAATGCAGCCGACAAATGGGTCCTCATTTTCTCCGAATTTGAGGATGGGTCTGATGTATCCTTCTTTGCCCACCATATCCCAGAATTCATAGCGCGGCCCAGCCAAACTCTAGTTTCCGGTAATGGCGGCCGGTACTACGTTTTAAAATCACTCTTATTAATTTTTCTGGGTCACAAAATAAACTTTTAACATATTTTCAGGCGAGAAAGTAGCTGTGTAAACATCAAATATCTGCTCGGTTTATCAAGATATCGCATATTTGGAAAAGTGCTTCGACGTTTTCGGAGACGTCTGTTACCCACTAGCTCGATAGCGAGCCGGGAGCTCGACGGTCACTGAAGCCGCCGAGAACGGCACAACTCCCGGCACATCATTTTCAGATCACCGCGGACTTTCGCTACTCGGGTTAAACATAGTATATAAGTACCTGAGACAACCTAAAAATGCTATTGTTGGGCTTTTTCAGTGTTTTGTTTGTTCGTGAGTAAATCGGTTTGGCTGAGATTAAAGTTATTAGATTAGATAAAATAAAACTTTATTAATCCCCCGAGTGGGTTCCTCCTTGGTTTTTATACAGCTGACTAAACGTCAAACAGAAAACTGATTAAACAGAAGTGTGAGATGGTCGAGAATTTACGCCAGTGTACTGTTATATTTTACATAGCAAGGAGCAGACGGCCGAGTTTATTAAACTCCACCGAGACAGCGGTGACGTTAATCAGAAGGCTAGACCGTCCAATTTCACTGCCGTTTACTTCCGGCCTACCCGACCGTCTGAGGACCCGGCCCACTTAGATTGCGAAGGCCCGGTCCTCAGGAGGATGCAGCCCATGAATTTGGACACGACTATAGTACGCACCGTCTGTAGTACGCGTAGTGTGCGTACTTCAAGCATGCATACCCTGAATTGGGACACAGCCCACGAAGCACAGGGACAGGAGTGACATGAGACATGGCTGACTGGGGAACAAGAAAATAAACATAAAGACAGAACTTAACCTACACAAAACACGAGGAGCACAGGAACAAAACCCAAGAACTAGAAATCAAGAAATACAAGAGAACTTAGGAAGCTAGAAATACAAAACAGAAACCCAAAAACACTAACGGTGATAAACAATGGTGAAGTCAAAAACTAATAATGACACAAAAGACTGGGTCACTGACACAGGACCGTGACAGTTATCATTTAGCAATAAACTGTTTGCATTATTATCCTTTGCTGTACCACACTCTTTGGGATTATCATAAATTAATTTTTACTTCCAGTGATGGATGGAGGAAATTTTTACTGCAGACAAAGACATTTTAAACAGCTTATTTTCTAACCAGACATAGCAGTGGTGGACAAGTAGAGAAAGAAGGCCATAGTGATAGATGTAGTTGTTCCAACCGATAGCAATATCAGGAAGAAGGATGGTTGAGATATACCAAAAAGACTGAGAGAGGAGCCAGAGCAAATGTGGAGAGTGAAGGCAACGGTTGTCCCCATGGTAATCGAAGCACCCAAGTTAGTGATCCCCAAAGTGGGAGAGTGGCTGTGACAGATCCCAGGAACGACATCCAAGATCTCTGTCCAGAGAAGTGAAGTCCTAGGTGCATCATATTGTAACTATACATTAATATTCAGAAAATCCCAACAATCAGACAACCCAGACTCTATATAGTTTGATGCCTGGTGCACCCCTAAATTTTATGCAGTGTTGTGTCAAAGTCCACATTAGGACATTGGAGGGCTAGCTGTTTGCATCCCATTGGCTCCTTGCAGGGCTGGACTGGGACAAAAAATTGACCAGGGCATTTTGACTAGAGACCGGCCCACCAGGTATTAAAGCCATAAAGCCTTTGAATGAAAACAAACGCTGTTGTGACAGTGATGTACACTGTCTTGTTGGTATATGTATGATTTCTATACATTTTACGTCAGATAAAAACTTTGGTTGTAAGATTCAGATAATTATTTATTCAAAGTTAGACAAATGAGAATAAGAAAGAAAAGTATTTCTTTGTCCCCCCCTTTCCCTGTTAATGCCCTACCTGGCCCCCTGGCAAAACTTTGCTAGACCCGCCCCTGCACAGTTACTAGTTGTCAGCTACAAAGGATGCTGGTGTTATTTGTCTCTCAGAAACAGTTCATAACTTCCCTTCAACTAATTCATGTCACCTAAAAGGTAAACCTGTTTCTCCATCACCTGTTCAGCTCTGATGATTCAGTAAGGACATCTCCTGGTTTCATCTTCATGTTTCCCTCTCACCACATATCCAAACCGATATGATGACCAGCAGCTTTACGGCTGTGGCTCCAGCAAACATCAGCTGATATTAGAAATTAATATTAAATAAATTTCCTCTTTCTGGCGCAAAGTGGGCGATAAATAAACAAGAGAGACGGGACTTGCGTCAGAAAAGCCGATCAGCTGATCATTGATCAGTTTCCTGACTGAAGTAGAAACAGGAGAGGGAGGGGGAGAGAATGAGAGAAGAAGAGGCAGTTGTGCAGCGTAAAGACAGAATAACTCCAGCTTTGTGTTTTTTTTCTAATTTAGCTGAAGTACGGGACAAACTGTGTTCCTTTTCAGCTCAATACGAAACGCGTAATATTTTCTCGGAATACGAGATGATTCCGTTTTTTACGGGACGGTTGGCAACTCTACTAACTAACCTTTTATTGTTTATACCGTTACAAAAACAAGAAAAAACAAAACAAAAAACATCGGCCCATAAAAACGGGCAAATGCCCGGTATGCCCGATGGCCAGTCCAGCTATGGCTCCTTATATTTTTTTTTAATTTGGTGATTTATTTATTTTTGAAATCACTTTTTAACTTTTGTTTTCAGGCCTGGTAAGGTTTAGGAGATTAAAAAGATTTTGTTTTAGGTTAAAACATGGCCCTTCTTCCCAGTACTCCTCTTTGTTGACATATGATAAAAGATAAAAGTGAAAGATCAGTCGCAATAATCCCATAACGCTGTGTCAGGATACGTTAGATTACAGTCACAATTTAGCAGCTTTAATGCAACACACCATACAGCTTTATTGTTTATTAGGTTATGAATCTACTTTTATTAAGCACCAAAGTGCAGAGCAAATATTTATTCAAAGTTTACAATGTCTCTGTCAAAGTGCACAGGTAAGCCTTGTTCACATTTAATAGCAATTTTTCTGGTGTAAGAGTTCCCACGGTACTCACAGTGGCCTGGCCTTCCCCCTTTTAGTTTACAGACAACAATGTCAAAAGGTTTTGTGCTTTTGGTCATCTCACCATATGGCTCTCCTGCACGGTCACAAATGGGTTTCACTAGACCCGTGGTAGCTCTGATAAAGGTATTGGTCTCCTTACACTCATTGTTCATGGTTTTAATGCCTCTACTAGCTATCACGCTGGTACACCTGTCAACACTCATCCGCTGAAAAATATGCTGATTTATAAACTTCTGGTAACGGTGCGAGATGTCAACATTCTGACAGAGCACAGTGGCAGAAAGCAGCAGCACAAATGCAAACTGGGTCCTCATGGCTCCCTGCTGAAGAAAATGTGAAAAAAAATATTTTAGACAATCTGTCGCATCTGAGATGAGGACTGAGTAAATGCAAATATTTCCTCAATTTAGTTGTAAATTGACTGGCTATTGTTCATATTTTTGTTATTTTATTAAAATGTACAGTGCTCATATTAAACCATATCAACAAATAAACCTCTTGGAGATTTTAGCTATCATAGACTCTATATATACTCCCTAGGGAAAAGTACAATTTTAAATAAAGTCATATTTAACTTGTGTTGCATAATGGCAGAGCAAAATTAAATAGAAAAAAATGAAGAAACAAACCTTCCGAGTTTTAATCAGAAACTTTGTCTGGTCTCTCAGTTCTCCCTTTCCGTTGTGAAGCTTGTGAAGCTTAAATGGAAAACAATAAAAAATAGATGTAAAAATGTTACAATATCAATACCACATTACAGAATATAACTTACCCGTAACAAGAGCACAGTGGCAGTGATCAGTGTCAAGTCTCTTCCCTGCTGAATCATTTATAGAACTCATTTTGAATACATGGGGAGGGAATTCTAGATAAAATAGTTCAGTTGGTCAAAGGGAAAAGAAGATAACGATGTACTTTTTTTTCACTTTTTTGGGGTGTTCTACAATTACACCAAGCCCCCTCAAGACTGGTACTTACAATATAAGTTTCTCCTGATTTCAGTCACCAGATAAAAAGGCAGTACTAATCAACTTTTATTATATATCAGACTATTGTTTTCAAAGAATAAAATTAGATAAAAATTAAAGTGTGAATGAAAGAAGAATGGAGGATGAAGGGTGTGTAGTCAGGTACTATTAAACAGTACAGCCAAACATAAGTCATGTTCAGATGTGTATTTTAATTTCAAATGGTTGAGCAAATTTGGTTTCTTATGCAATTAAACATACATTTGAAAGGACATTATTAGACAATAACAAAGCATTTAAATGTATTTAATATATTTTACCTGAAAGAAAACGTGTAAGAAAAACATTTTGAGCATCGGTTACTTCCCAAAATATCAGTCAGGCCGTTTCTGTGGGATGGAATCTGATATACTTAACGTAAAAGAACAAAGCACAAATTGACAACATTTACAATAATTTTAATAAAGCCATTAAAAACCAACATGGCCTGACCACAAAAACATCTGTGGGGAAGAACAAACATACACCTCCTTCTGCTTATATAAAGGTTTGCAATGTTTGGTGTTAAGGGTTATATTAACAGGAAAGAAGGTCGTAGGTACATTAGAACTGATCCAAATATTTGCTGATCATAGTTCAGTTTCAGTTTGAGTAAATGATAAAATGTTTAAACTCCCAGTGGACTGTAAACATTTCTGACCTAAATCAAGAATAACAGCTTACGCAGTACTGTACTTTATGCTGAGTATTTCTGACAGCAAACGTTCTCCACTCCATTTTAGTACATTTTCCACATGTATATCTATTAACAGTGGTTCATTCAAATTTGTTTAAGTACAGGTTGTGAATGAAGGGAAGAAGAAAAAATACCTCCAAGAAGCAGGTTATGAGCACAATAATAACAACATCTTGGTGCTATTTATTTATGTTTACGTTGATTTCCATGCTCCACTTCTTTATAGATTCAGATTCAAGCTTCAAAGGAGAGGGCTTTTAGATTCCCTGTGTCTTTAGGTCCCCTAAGAAACAGGAAGTAAGTTTATGCTGATTAGAAAATGTATACAGTAAGAACAAATGTATCACTATTGTGTAACATGATCGTGTTAGCATGCTGACTAAGTTTCACACATCTGCGGTCTAGTCAGTACATAATGGAGCACCCAGTGCCCACACATGCACACACACAAAAGTTATGTGCAAATAATTAAAACAATCTATAAAGAGTAGGTCTCTTTAAAAGTATACATAACCATGGCTGTTTTCTTCAAGGTGTTTTTGAACTAAGGAAACAGTATTTGTTATTGCCCAGACTATGACAACACACACACACACACACACGCGCACACACACGCACGCACGCACGCGCACACACACACACACACACACACACACACACACACACACACACAGACTGCTAAAGCCCTCACACAGGTCCCTACTTGTGTCTTGTGTGAATCCCCCTCCCTCTCTCAAGACGTAACACCCTCTGAAGATAAGCAACACCTCAACAGAGACTCATTTTGACTGCATGAAAATAAGGTTGTAAGAATGATGGAAAGATTAACAGTTGTCTATATTATTTTTTATTTCTTTCACCTTATTTGGCCAGTTTGCTGATGTTGTTTGCCATTCTTTTTACAGCAAACAATATCCATGATATGTGGGACCCTCAGCTTTGACTTTAGTGGCACTATTAATCTCATTGTTTATTAATTCTAAACCAAATTGATTTTTATGCTATTATATAACTACTTAGATGTCATGCTTATTAAAAATATAAATAATGGTTAAAATGGATATCCTCTCATTCCACTTTTTGCACATATGCATTCCACATGTCTGATGATGCTTCTACCACCAGAGGGCACCCTAATACTTTTTATATCACATATAAACTCGTTTCATTCATTTTACAGTCATTTTTCACCACCTCTACTCTTTAACTGACATTACTCTTAAAATATGAGGTCACAAATTTTTGATTGTTAACTTAAGACACAAAAGCAACCACAGGTGTGGCCAGCACTGCAGCTGCATGTGACTTCATTATTTCCAAGTTACTGTCCAAATCAAGACATGCATAACATTCAAAATAGTTTACTTTTAATGTTTTCTAAACAATTAATTTGTATGCTCATTATACATGTTTGTATTTGCAAAGATCACCAAAAAGTGACAGTAAAATCGGTTTGTGGCTATGTTAACAGCAAGTATCACAGAATAAGTTCTAATCCATTTGATACAGAGGCAAAAAATAGACCATGCTAGAATCATTTGTTTGATGTATTTGTGAGACTCTGGAGTTTCTTGAAGACCGCTGAGAGTTAGCTTCATGAATCACAATTTCTAACCACCTGACCCACAATCTCAAGTAGAGAACATAAAGTACATCATCTTCTTTGCGCTTTTGAAACTTGAGCATTCTCTGGTACAGGTCACAGTTGTTCTGAGTAATTACACTCAGTGTTTGCTCGGAAGCTGAGGAATGGTCAACCACAACTTTGTTTACTAGGTTAGCTGCACACTCTGGCTTTCTGTTTCCTGTGCTGTTGTGCACTTTTACACAGTGCTTTGAGGCTACTCTTTTCTGAAGAATAGAAACAGATCGCTGTTGCTTTATAAAAAAAAATAAAAAGATTGATGCTGACAGTATATGGATAGACAATATTATGGCTTACATATTTAAAATCCCTGAGCTTTTAATGATAACGCAGATTCATTTTTTTAATCATTAATATAATGGGTATTAATAATAAATTGGTTATGTAATAGAGCATATAATACATTGTTTAGATTTTCTTTCTATGAGATTTTATAAACCAAATATAAGCTGTGTAGGAGGTTATTTACCAAGTCGGTTTTTGCACGTATAAGCTGGTCATTCATTTCTAACATGGATCAGTGTCTGTTTCATAGCACCTAGGATAGATTTCTTCATATTTGATTTGCATTTGATGTATGGGTTTCTTGTAGGTTTACAGATGGATTTCATGGTGTCACTGACGGTAAGGATGACGAATTATTTCCCGTGCACGTCTTTTTCCTGAATTGATTACCATTAATAATGGTTTAGGTACAGTTGCCATTGTGCTTAGAGGAAGTGTCTTGCTGATGTTGGTAATCCAAGCATCACCTAGACCACCAGGAAGTCAAAATTTTGCTTTGACATCTTAATGTAAACACTTACTAAACCCTATAATCTAGATTTTTACTCTTAAATAATTTCCTATGTTCAGTTATACATAGGAAATGATTTAGGCTCAAAGGACAGTTATGCAGATGAGAAAATGAGACAGGAAAGAAGAGAGAGAAAGGGAGAGAGAGAGGATGACGATATGGACATATTCTTATGTAGCACTTTTCTGCTGGAGCACTCCAAGAGCTTTATTAAACATGCCTCTTTCAAGGACTTTTTTCTATACTTAAGCACTTTGTATCTAACAAGGGACCTCAGGTTGCATTTTACCTTGTTGCATATGGTTACCTGCTCAAGCTGTAAGCTAAACATGTGACCCTAAATCACATTTTTTCAAATAGTAAAACTAACAGATAAAATTACTTTAAGGTTTAACAATGTTAACCAAGACTAGAGGCTAGCGCTAACACAGACATGTAGCACAAACATGTTGAAGCGAAGTGTTCACCAACAGCAAGGTGCATGCATGCAGTGAAAGCTGAAAGACAAAAACACAAGCTCAAAAACGGAAACCACAAAAAAGACTGGTGTGAATTCTTTACTTGAGATGTACTTGAGTCAACTCTTCTCTTCTTTTGTTTTCCTCTTGTTTGACTTGTGTTTTTCTGTATTTTCCTGCTCTGTCTTATTCCTTTTAGTTGTACAGCACGTTGGTTAATGCTTGTTATTTCAAAATGTGAATAAATTTACTTGACATGATTTCCTAGGTAACTCCATTCTAAGTCATTATTTTATTTATATAGCATCAAATTACTGCAATAGTCACTTCAAGGTGCTTTATAGTGTAAGGTAAAGACCCTACTATACTTCAGAGAAAGCCACAACAATCAGACAACCCACTATGAGCAAGCACTCGGTGACAGTGGGAAGGAAAAACTCACTTTTAACAGGAAGAAACGTCCAGCAGAACCAGCTGACGTGACCAGTTGGTGAAGGGAGGGAAAGAGGACAAATGCTTCGGCTGGTCAGACAAAAACGAGCAAAAAACATTACCTTGCATTTTTTAAAATATATTTTTACCTTTTGCATTTAGTGCTCTGAAAAATCTATATGAAACTTATATAATGTATTACCACATAATACACTTTTTTTCTCACACTGCACAGAAACATCAAACAGCCACCAAGTGAAGCTCACACTGAAGCAAATTCCTGAATTAACAACACTTCTACCCTTCAAACAGATGAGCTAAAACAAAGGAGGACACCAGGTGTCTGTCCTGTCAGCTAAGAACAGGAAACGGATCCAGTAATTTGCACGAGCTAAACAAAACTTGACAATAGAAGTTTAGGCACTGCCTGGTCTGCTGCTGTGACATTTGGATTGTAAGGTTACATCCATGTACGTAATTTGCATTGCAATAGCAAATTAGCCTGATTTTGGTGTAATGGTGTGGGCAACATTGTGTACCAAGAAGTACACAAGCTACTGAGCACACAAAGTGTTGAAAACATGACTTCACTGTGCTCGAATGGCATCCAAATTCTCCAAATCTAAATCCAGCACAGTACCTTTGTGATATTGTGGAATACGAAATGTGAAACATCAATGTACAGCCAAGAAATCTGGAGCAACTGTGTGAGCACACAATCGTGGAATGTCCCAAACTATGAGTTTTGTTTGCTCTCAGACTGTGCTGCTGCGGGTTGGCTTGTGGTCCCACCTCTACCTCTCTTATAATAGCATCAAAAACATGTGAAAATCACACCTAAAATAAAGAGCTGGTCAACTGATCCAGGACAAACTCATTTTAGTTTATTTTCTTTGCTTGACTTGTGTTAAGCACTGTCTAAATGTATAAATTTAGTTGACACTCTTAGGGAAACATAAAATATAACTGTTCAGTAGGCTCTAATCACTGAATTATCAACATGCAATGTCCTCTCTGTCTGTACAATGCTGCCATCTTCTGGTGAGAAACATTCTGGTCAATTAACATTAGTCAGGATGTTTTGACTTTCTCAGCTGCCTGCTTGCTAATTAGTATAAAGGGATGGATTCCATGCAAACCAGATAACATTAGGGAATTGTTAAGGCTCTCTTATAACATACAATGTGATCTGTAAAAAATAGCAAAACACTCTGTGGATTTCATGTTATCAGAGTTAAACACTTTTATATTTCTCTGAAAGTAAGACATTTCTCAGTGTCTAAAATGAAAGGTTTTTACCTGCAGACCTGTCCTTTTGGACCAGTTCAAAGATAAGTATTCTTCTGGATTGATGTTAATAGTATGCACTAAAAACATTTAACACATTTTTTTTGTGAGTTTCTGAGTTTAAGACCGCTAAAGCATATCTCTGTGCAGATGCATGTTGCACCTTTTGCAACCACTAAGGACAACTGTCACATACTCCTACCTTTAGTGTATAACAAATACCCAGTTTTCTATGTAACCATCTTATCTCCAATCAGGTAGGGTGAGGTGTTCATTTACAACCTAAACCTATTAGAAATACTTAGAATCATAAAATGAAACAAACGCTAAATGTAATTTTATTCAAATAAAATGAATGGCACATGTCCTTTTTTTCATGTACTTTTAGAATTCAGAAGTTACAATTCAAATCAATATCAAGCAACCAACACCTTTGAAAAATGTGAACTTTAAATACAAATGGAGTAGCATTTTCGAGGAGAGGCAATCAGTCTTAACTGCAGCAGTCAACTGTCCATCAGCATCAACACACCATCAGAAAGCAACAACCCAAGGGTAATGGCAGACCAGCCCAGGAGCAGCAATATGTTTAATGCCATAACTGGTGAGCTATAAGTGAGGAGGAGCCATCATGGAAGGCTGGCGGATAGAGGAAGTTGTTGACATTCAGAAATCCTACCAATGGCTGGACAAAACTGGACTGAAAGAAAGCACAGAGGCACAAATTATGGAAGAAACTCAGTGCAAGATCCATAGAGGCAGGGGTCTATCTCACCAGGTAAGACCCCAGGTGCAGGCCCTGTAAAGATAGCCCCTCAGACAATCCAGCACATAACAGCAGGGTGCACGACGCTAGCAGGCAGGGCATACATGTAACACCATAAAAAAGTGGTATGTATAGTATACAGGAAGATCTGTGCCAAGTATGGCATGGAAGTCCCGAGGTCAAAATGGGAGTCGCCCCCTAGGGTGGTCGAGAATGACTGAGCTAAGATCCTGTGGGACTTCCAGATACAGATGATGACTAACCAGTCGGACATAGTCGTAGTGGACAAGTAGAGGAAGACTGGTATATTGATAGATGTACCAAACGACAGCAACATCAGGAAGAAGTAACATGAGAAGGTGGAGAAGTACCAAGAGTTGAAGAAGAACTCGAGAAGATGTGGAGTTTGAAGGTAACAGTGGTCCCAGTGTTAATCGGAGCACTCGGTGCAGTGACCCCTGGAGTGGCTCCAGCAGATCCCAGGAACAAAATCCGAGATCTCTGTCCAGAGGAGTAAAGTCAGAGCAGCAAAGATACTGTGCAGGACTCTCAAGCTCCCAGGCCTCTGGTACAGGACCCAAGATTGAACCTGGATGGACCCCCTTTGACTTCTTGACTTAATTCTTTATGGCATTGATTAAACAAGGTGCTGGAAACATTCCATACTGACATACTGCATGGTGACATACCATAATGACAGCATCATACTGCAAGTAAGACAGCTGTGAATCTCCCATTTCACCCCATCCCAAAGGTGCTCTACTGGATTGAGCTCTAGTGACTGAAGACTGGGTACAGTAAGCACACTTTCCACTGGCACACTGTGGACGTAAAGAGATGGATAATATAAATGTATTAAAAACTCACACATGAAAGATTATTATAGTTTCAATGGTAGTTTAATTTTAACATTCAACATAAGTATCAATTATCACTCACATAATCATGTTTTTTAAACCTAGGACATATACAAGTGTTTGATTTTACAGTTATTTTCATCTTCAATAACTAATAACTGAGGTGCTTTATTTTGTTCAGAATGAAAAGCTAAGCAATCAGTATCAGGATACGAAGATGTGCAATGGGTAAAAGGAAAAGAGGGGACAGTTAAAGGCTGGAACTGCAGTAAAAATGAGGGCAGAAGCTAACAAGTAGGAAAATGAAAGGGAATAGGTTGTAAATGAAGGAGACACTGTGGGGAAAAGATAATATCCTCTTGAACACTGGAAGAAAAGTAGGGAATGAAAGGAAAATGTTCATAGTGAAGAAACAAGAAGAACAAAAGTGTAGAAAATCATAATTTTAACACTGTTGCAAACCTTTAATAGCAGAGCTGTAAATTTACTGCAAAAGTGTGACGATACTTTGCCTCTGTGTAAACAAAGCAACATTGTATAAAGTAAACAGTACAGTAGTAGTTACATCATATTAATACTTTTAATTGTGTTAGTCAACTATGGGCAATAAGAAACTGCACAGGTGATGTATTTTTGTTCAGTCGTGTTGTTGTTCCTTGCGTGTAATCAGATTCTCTCATGTGACAAACTTACAGAAGCTATTTTTAGTTGTGATGGTGGAGGTTTGCTGTGATCACACCGGAGCAAATTACATTTTGGTCAAAAACAGCACAGAATTGTTTTTAACCTCCACCTACAATGTCAACACTCAAATTAAAACCATTATTGAATTTCCAAAATCTTCACCTTTACAATAAAATGATTCCTTCCATGTAATTTTTAAAGCAAATATTGGTTCTTGCATTATATATTGTTATTGTAACACAACAAATGCTCTATTTTTATAAAAGAGGGTAAAACACAGAAATTGGTACTTGGTACTGCAGTTTCACATTCATCACAAAGCTATGAGGCACTTTCTACAGAGAATCTTTCAAACTGAAAGAACTGCCACATGGTTAAGGCTTTATATTACTTAATTTGAGGTTTTTATATTTCCTAGGACCTTAAAATACAATCTAATTAAGAGATTAGGGAGAGGTATACCACGTAAGGCCACACATTTATTTTGATTGTTGTTATGGACTGGTGTGAATTGCTACATGTGACACTATGATGCTTATTTATCCAAAAACAATTCAGTAGCAGCTGTTGAAAATATTGCAGCAAACCTTTTGGATTTCAACACAGGCACATCAAAAGTAGTGAACTTGCATAAATCAGCAACATTTTTCAATAATTTCTGACATCCTTATCTGTTAAGGCAAAAACATGTGACTTTGGTGTATTGTTGTTATTGAAACAGCTTGTCCTGGTTAAGCATTAATTGAATAGCAAACAGTGAGAAGTGGCGTATTTGCTATTTATACCAAGTTTGACATCTCACATTGCAGCATTGACGTGTAGGTATGATGCAGGTGTGACATCACTCCATTTGTTATGGGTGTAAAAAAATACCTTGGAGCACAACCAGCCACACTCAGTAAGTGACTCTTGAGAGAAAGCTCCTTGTTATTTAAAAGGATAACTCAAAAAAAGATGTCTTCCCGTCTCCACTCGTGTATGTTTTAAATCTCAGCAGTCTAACAAGTTCAGAGTGAGCATAATGCTGAATTTACAGCATGTTTTTCATTATTATTGATTTCTATGGGAATTTCTGATTCATAACATTTTCCAATGAATAGCAGATGCCTTTCCAATTTAATGTCAAACCTTATGTGGCTCCAAGTGTGGCGTGCAACAGCAAACAAGAATGACACAATATTAGAGCAAACTGTTAAATCATCTCTGTGAAAAGAGTCTTTTATGGGAACTCACATGTGAGGATAATGTCCATTATATAGAGAAGCAGGTTAGCTAGGCACATACAGTTCGCTTTTAGCCTCCAAGAAGGAGGACTTCAAAAGCCTGCCACCTTTTCCTTTGTGTGGAATCAACAGAGCTCTTCTTCTTCTCTGCTCTTCTCTCCCAGTGTCCCACACATTGGCACTCACATTAACATCATGCAAATACACTTAGAAGATATAAAATTCATTGGGTTAGGGTAAATATTTATATAGATTTACACATATATAAATTCATATACTTTTAAGGAATGTTAATCTATTTTGCTGTGTACTTCTTACAAGGTAAAAATAACATTTTTATACTATGCAACACATTATATAATCAACATATTACAAAAATCAGTCCTTTTATCATCTTTTAGAAAAAAAATTCCATAATAAAAATAACTTCTATGTTTTTTCTCACTTATATCTTACAATATATTTTCTCTCTGTCAAAACGCACACACGTGTCCCATTTTTGTTTTTGTTTGTCGTTTCTCTTGGCAGCAAATTGGCAGCGGTCAAACAAAATGTGGAAATTAAAAATCGCGTCATGCTGGTGCTCATCAATGTGGAAAATTCTCAGAGCGACAACTTCGTTGATGTGTGGAATTCACAAAATGGCGGCGGTGAGTGCTGCAAAACAAACTGCTGTGCCGTTACAATGGACATTTGGAGCAGCCGCATTCCAGAGCGGTTTCCATCTCCTCTGAGTACGAGGTGCCGTCTGTGCAGCGGAAAACCACCTTTCTCCGTCTGGTCTTGGTGACGCTACAGCAAACACCAGGTGAAGCCTGGCAGGATCTGGAACAGTCCATGCGGGGAATCTTGCTGGTGGATGTGCATGTTCTTAAGGGTTGGTGGCGCTTCAGCTGTTCTCTTACCATTTCTCCTTGACATGTGATTTCTGCATGTTGGTGGAGTTAAAAAAAGCACATATTTTAAATCATAATATGCTCTCATTCTCTGCTCATTTCCATTTCTTCTTTTTATAATCCTTTAGTGTTACCTGTGTCACAAGTAGGACCCGTAAACCCTGGCTGACAGTGACAGAACGGCTCTCCCCTTTCTGACACCCGACACTCCCCACGCCCACAGCGAACCCCCCTGCATGCTGGAGGCTCCTGTCGTCTGTTACAGAACTGACCCTGATAGCCTTCATTACACAGGCAACTGTAAGACTGACCCTTGGGAACACACTGGCCATGAGAACATCTGGAGAAAGAACAGAACAGAAGGAAAACATGTTACAGGAGAGAATTATACTGGGGTTGGTATGTGGTTTCATCCATGGTTGCTTTAAAACCACTAAACCCACATGATTTCAAAATCTATACTAAACAAAGACCTGGCTTGTATGACAAAATGGCATTAGAAACATCACAAACAGGTGGCAATTATTCATTTTATACAACAAACAGAAAATAAAGCTTGACCAGGGAAATTTTGCTTCTGTGTGTGGTCAAAGGGTCTGACACGAGGGTTTCTTTCATCCTCCTTTGCCCCTATCAGTATAACTTAGCAAAACTAATCAGAAATGTCTTTTTCTAAAACTGTTACAAGATGCACGCTTTACAGAATGTGCTTAAGTGTGCCCCTATCCATGAGTTAGTAATTGCAAGTTAAATTCACACCTCACATACAATGCCTCTGCCATTTTGGCTTACCTGTTGTTCTGACAGGGGTTTGTGCCTGTCGTCTGGTCACACAGAGCCCCACTGCGTCCATGAGGACAATCGCAAGTTACTCCCGTCTCTCCTCCTTCTCTGCATGCACCCTGTGCACAAACACTGCACGAATGACACCCCGCAAGAATGCCATCACCCTAGTGACAGAACATAAAATGAAGAAATCACTGTAAGAAACGACAAGCATGGAGGTAGGTGGCACAACCACAGAAATGTTTTGATATTGCCTTAATGCTGTAGCCCTTCAAGGGTTCAGATTAAATATGTTTCCAAATTGGAAAGACAACGTGTATACTTTTCCATAGCAGCTACTGACTTTGTTGAAGTGCCTTAAAACTCATCAGACTGAAAAAATATGTTCTACAGTGGCTTATATTATGAAAGTGAATGCTTGCTTGGATTGGATCCTCGCTCTGAACCCAAAACAGAACACTGCTGTCATAAGGTTTTTCACTATGATTTTTTTACATGGTATTTCAGCCAGATGTCCTCTTACTATTGCCAAACATAACTTTCTTTGATGATATGTTGATAGGCGAACTTACAGGACAGAGTTACGGGATTATGAGTTACAAAACCAATGTAGGCCATAGAGTTCTCAATAAAACCTTCAAGGCTTCTTAACAGCACTAAATGAACTTATAATACTTTAATTCTAACATTACTGTGTGTTCTAGTAAATGCTGTGAAATCTGTGCTATCCATTGTGTAATTACCTTGCCCTCAATTCTTTGTAGCTGTCCTGCACCTCTGGATCTATAACTCAGGTCTTGAGGCTCCCCATTGATCTGGACATTGTGGACGCAGCCACTAAAACCCTGAGGGGATCGTTCAGGCCCTGGACGCAGACCTGAGGCCACGACCTGGGATGGCACTCCTGGGAATTGGTGAAAATAAAACCAGAAACAGACATAGAAATGAGTATTAATAACAATGGAAAGTATAGTATAATGTTTTATTAAGATATTTCCTTTATTGGTTTCATTCTGGCTTGGCTTACACTAAAATACAACAAGAATACGGCATTGCAGCTCTCACTATTGCACAATAACAGTATGTCTCTCTTACTCGAGAAAAAAGGAGTTACTGTTCTCAGAGGCGTGTCTACCCTCCTTCTTGAAGAAAAGTTGAATAAAAACAGTTTTCCACTTCCTTACCACAACCCTTGCTGTGATTTAGTGTGCGTTAGTCTGCGTGCGCGTTTGCATGTTGTGTGTGCCTATACGCGTATGTACCCATGCGCTGCATAGCAAACAAAAAGTAGGGTAGGCAAAAGTAACATCTGTGTACGGCAAATGCATCGTGTCTATAAAAAAATGTGTGTGCGTACCTCCTATGTAAAGCTGTGTGTTGTGGTCGACGGAGGGCTGGCGTGCCAGCTTTCCCAGGCTCTTGTTGGTGCTGTTATCCACCACTAGGCTCAGTGAGTGGTTCTGAATAAGCAGCTCAACTGTGTGGAAAAGCCCATCATTCACAGACTCAACGCTGTAACGAACGCACAAATGCACACAAACAGAAAAAAAAAGGACATAATTTCAGTACGTGCATGATTATGATAGATTACTGTTGCTTTCTAGACCAGACAGGAGAATTAAGGAGGGAAAAACTGTTAGAGCAAATTGGAAATGCCAGACACAAAACAGACTCCAAACATTTTCGAGTCAAACAATTTTTTTCTTTGTTTTGTTGCGTTTGCAAATCGACCAACCTAAATGAAAAAGAAATTAGGGAAATCTGTGTCGAAATGCTATCCTGAGACATAAAAAAGACTGATTACATCCTCAATACTGTGTTACTGTGGAAGGGATTATAATGTGCCCTTGATCTATTTCATGATTTCCTAACATGGGGGTTGAGGCCCAGTACTTTCTAGCAGCACATGGGGTTGTTTGTTCTGATGAGCTCAAGACTTGGGGCAAAACCGGATTCTTACAATTTAATAGCCGGACTCAACCAGTTTGGACCATTGTGGTAAAGATCTGATATTTTTTGGAAGAATAAATGTTTCCATTGAAGAGAAGTCTGCAAAAAACTAACATTATGACCTTTTGCACCATGTTTGACCCTGGGAGGAAAGTGTATGTGTTCATGTGTGAATGCGTGTGTCTGAGATTCTCTGCTAAGTGGTTTTTGCTGGAGGGGAGACAGACAGCTATAGAGACAGTGGTTTGGCAAAGCTGAGAGAAGGAGAGAGAGAGCGAGAATGAGAGACAGAGAGGGAAAGAGAGGTAAATCGCGGGGTGGTAAAGTTGACCGTGCCTCCGCTCAACCAAGTTCTTGCAGAACATCAAAAACAGAAATGAACAAGTGAAGCTACTCTTTCTGCTGGTGGTCTGCTCCAGACTCCCACAGCGAAACATCAGGACAATACTTCCCTTTGTCTGCAACCACTTATTTGCTAACTAGCTAAGGAGCCTTAAATCAGCTGTGATTGACAGCTGTTTATAGAGCGTTCAGATTACAGCGATGTTACATTAACAGCAAATGGAGCAAGGTTTGTGAGTTCTGGATATGGGCCAGTGTGACTTTCATAAAAATCCTGACCATTCAGAAGGACAAAAGAACCGTATGCATTACAACATACACTATAACACATTAACAGGCCTTAAAAAGAATCAAGAATTTATTATCGACTCATTTGCTTTGTCTACTCTCGTGTCACTGTCCTCGACAACTGGATAAAAATTAGGAATCTATTTTTTTAACCAGTTTTTATTAATTGAAAGTGCTAATCTGAGATTTGAATGGAGGTTTTACAAGGACGTGTAACTGTCCATCAACAAATGTGAAAACCATTTGATTGTCATGATATCTGTCGTGTTTAGCACGCAGCTAAAAGCTTGTAAAATAACAACTGTAGACTCAGTACAGACACATACATGGTTTCCATTAGGAACCATGTAATTTAATAAAGGCTGAGAACAGGCCTAGTAAACATAGCAAAATGATGGTCTGCTAGCCAGAAAAATCAGTTATGTACCTCAGCAGCCTCCTCCTCAAACCTAACTTTGTATTACTTTAGTTCTTTCATTTTTTGCATTACATATCATTCTCTTCTTTCCTCTTTATTCATCACTTCCTTTTCATTATCTTCTTCCCCATCCACTTCCTCTT
This sequence comes from Pelmatolapia mariae, assembly GCF_036321145.2. Taxonomy (NCBI): domain Eukaryota; kingdom Metazoa; phylum Chordata; class Actinopteri; order Cichliformes; family Cichlidae; genus Pelmatolapia; species Pelmatolapia mariae. The sequence continues at coordinate 18,230,989 of NC_086228.1, read as the reverse complement.
CTCTTTTTCTCCTTTTGCTCTGCTTAAATCACCTTTCTAGCCCGAATGTCATTTAACAGTCATTTTTACCCTATTCCTCTTCTAAAGCTTCTTTGCTTTCATTCCAAAAGCTCTTCATCTCATTTTCCCCTCATTTGCTCAACTGAATGCCTTGTTAAATTAAATGGAGCTGTTCACAAAGCTGAAAACTCTCAGATTGATTTGTTGTGCAGGAACCCTATTAACACATTTTTTAACCCATCATACATGGACATGGGAAACTCAGCACTGGACTTGTTGTGAAACCAAAAATCCACCAGATGGAAGTAGCTGACTAAAGACTAGCGTGTCTGAGTCTGAGCAGCTGGCAGCGCTGCGGGTGGGTGTATGAGTTTGAATGTTACCGACATAAAACGTCCTTATTTTTTAAAGTGGATATTTTCAATAGCTTGTCCATGATTTGTGTGCCTGCATGTTTATGAATTATTTTGCAGATTTAAAGTATATAACAGCAAAAAGGTCCTGGGTTTAAATACACTGACCAGCTCGAGCCTTTCTGTGTGGATTTTGCATCTTATGCCTTTGCTTAGGTGGGTTTTCAACAGGTACTCTGGCTTCCTCCAACAGTTAGAAGACATGCATATTAGGTTAACTGATTAATCTAAATTGTAAGTAAACTGTAAGTATGAATGTGAGCAGGAATGGGTGCTTGTACCTTGGTATTAGCTCTGAGATACATATACATATTGTCCAGTGTGCGCCCCACCTTTTGCCCTATGACAGCTCGGATAGGCTCCAGCCTGACCATTAATTAAACAGGCAGTTATGAAAATGGATGGATGGATACAGTATATGCTTGCAAATGTGTGCACAATTATGTATGTTTTAGATACTTCTAAAGATGACTCTGTTAGCCCGAGAAACTGTCCATTATAGAATTCAATAAAAACAAACACACAGCCATAGCAGATTGAAACTGCCTCTCTCTCTAACTTTCACTGTATTCATCCAAAGCCACAAGGGACGCCAATTTCCTGTCAGTCCAAAATCCTGAATGAGCACATACACACACAAATAAACTTCACCAAAAAGAACTTCCCAAACCCCAAAACTGGCTTTCTGTCATATAACAGAGTCTAATACAAACCCAGAAGTAATTACAGGTCATCGACTTTATCTCAAACTGAAAAAAACATATTTGGAATAGAAATAACCATGGAGATCCACTTACACTGTTAAATCAAATTAGCCACTCCTATCATTTATTACGGTGTTTCTGAAGCACATTTGCTGCGTCTGTATGTGAGCTTGCAAACATGCATGTGTGAATGTTTTTAACAACTATACATCTACAAGTTTATCCAGCTACAGTAGTATGTAGTCTTTTGTGCAAAATCGAAGTATGTTCGAGTGAGCTAACTTGTTTGTGAGACTGTATGTATGTGTGTGTTAAACAGCCCAGTCTGATTAAAATGATGCTCAGCAGACACACATCCCAGTTCCATATTGCTGTGGTAACCTCAATTAGTCATTACTGAGACGGCAGCTGGAGAATGGAGCACTCCTTCACTGTTTTCCTTCCTTATTTTTTCAGCTTTCACTAAACCAGGCTGGCCAGTTCAGATGAAATTTGTACTTTTCAGGAGTGGATTCACTGCGTTTTGATGTCGAGTCTCAGGAACGAGGACTTGTTGTTTCAGGCCTCTAAGAACTCAGTATTTGAATGTCTCAATAGCCTCTGAGAATTTTAAACCTATAATGTTCAAGGATTGTCTGTCTGTTTTAACCACAGCCTTGTGGCTTTAAAGAGCCAGATTCAGGTCAGACATTGAGTCACTTTATTCACCCAAATGAAGGTCCAAAATCTTGAGGAAGCCCTGTATCTGAATAGAAACTGCTTGCTATGGTCACTCGTTTGTATGTATGCTTCCATACTGGGTGTATGTGATACACTGCATATTTAAGTGAGTTACAATTAAGGAACACCTGCACAATGTTATAAAGTCCAACTGTTATGTTACGTAATGCCCTCCAGAAATGATTATGTTTGACATAAGCTCAAATCTATGGCCATTTATAATGCTTCTTCCATTCTTTGCATCACTTTCCCTTTTCTCTTGTTCAACCATCCGTCATCATCATCCTTCAACATTTTACCTGTCTTTCTTCTGTCTCCTTTCTGCCCACTCATCCATTCCCCTATCCCTTTTTTTCTGTGCTGCGTTTACTGCTCGATCCCTTTCTCCTTTCAAGTACCCATCCATCCCTGCATCACTCCCTCTGTCACTTGCTGATGAATAATAGTAGATGTGCTCTCTTTGACCTGATGGGAGATTAGTGTGACATTTAGTAAAGGGCACCACATGAATACACAACAAACACATGCGTTGTGCCCCCTCCCCTGCACACTGGCATGCACACACAAAGGCACACATTTTCATTTAACACTTTCATCTGGTGCTAATGAGGGCACAGTGAAAGACTTGTACACCTTCCCCTGCCTCTCCTTCTGTTGCTGCCTTCCATCTCGATTCTTTTTAAACTACAAAAAGAGACATTCCCCTCTTCGACACATCCCTTGTATTCATTTCATTTTAATTATTCCCTCTGGTTTCTGCCTCTGCATTTTTTTAGTGAGGCCTGTTGAAATTCTCCTCCTTTTTGGAATCCTTTATTTCTTTTTATTCCTTTTTTTTGCTGTTGATATTTTTGTTGTTAGCTCCATTATTGTTATGGCAAATAACACTGAACAGCTGTTATCAGTTGTGATCACTCATAAGTATGGCTAGTCTTCAACTTCTTGTACCTATAGTGACCCATATTATGTAGGAGATATATAATGGTGGTGAATAAGTGTATATAAATTATTTGATTGTATTCTACCAGGTTATCAGGGTGATACAAGTCACTTGTCACCCATCACATGGTAACCTGTGTTCAGCATTGTGAAAGTGTATATTTTAACGCTACACTTTAACAAAACTGAAATATAACCCAAATGGTGAGTATCAAACTCAAGTCTTGAAGGTCAATGTTGTGTGACTTATTCCACGGCCGACTCTCTTCTCTCCTTCAGCATATTTCTTGAGCTGTGGAAACATCATTTATGATCAGTGAGATGTCACAGCCATCATTAAACGAGGTGGTAACTGCATACTGAGCTTGGCACTTGGTGAAGCAGGCTGTCAGTGGGTGATATCTATGTGTGATAGCAACGCATGCATGGCCTCTTAACTAAATTACATGTATGGAGAATGCAGAATGTATAGAAAGTGATTGTGCATGTTTTATGAGGAAAGAGAAATGAAATTATTACATTTGCTATCATTTAGGTTGCACACAATGTGCCTTAATGGCTCTTAGCTTAGTAATGGTTATTTTAATAGCTATTACTGTAAACTGTAAAATTTGTTGACAAATGAACTCCACAGGGGACCTTACACGTAATCTGTAAGAATCCACAGACTGACTGGTTTCTCATTTAACACTGGCCTGTGTTATCTGGCCATGACTGCTTCATTTCAGCACACTGTGCCAAACTGGCTTGAACATATCGCCCAGGCTCTCTAGTTTCTTCACAAGATAACTAACCCAGGGATCACTCAGAAACATCCCAGGGACTGGCACTGGTTTCTGGCCCTGGCTGTACAACCGCTGTATAGACAGTGCCATATTTGGAATCTGCCAGAATTGCTGTGCTAAGATTGTGGTGGTTAAACAGTTACGCCATTCTGGACACTATCAGTTCAGTGGTGGCAGGGTGTTTTGCGGTGCCTGCCCAGCCATGTGGTTTGAGTCAGTTTACAATGTATTTCTAAATTAGGGGAGATAAGATAGACCATTTGCAATAGTCAGAGTCATGTAATCAAAAAATGGCAATGCATAGCAGCTTGTGGTAAAATAAGCCTCAGTACTGGAGTTCTGCCTTGTCTCCTTTCAGAGACAGTGTTTACTGAGAGCTATAGCATTGTAGGCTTAGACATGACTTCATTGTATGGATCTTTGTTTCATACTCTGTCACTCCCATATCCGGATTTGTTTCTTCCCATTTGACACTTAATTTTTTTTTCTGTTTTTTATGTTCTTAAAGTACCGGTATACGTTCTCCCTCTACCCTGTCTTCATCTGTCTCTCTCCACTTTTCTCAGTTGTTCTTGCACTGTGTCTGTCTGTCTCCCTTCCAGGCGTGGCCCATGTCAAGTTAACAAGACCAGACAAGGATAATTCCCTGACTCAGTCTGTGGTTTGCTTTTTCCCTCTGTTCTTCGCCCGCTTTCACTCCATCCCTCGGTCATCCCTCAGTCCTCTCTCATCCATCCTGCAGTTCAGCTGCATTACATGGTCTTTTCATTTCGACGGCTTCTATCCATCTGTTTTACCCCTTCCCTTTTCCTCCTTTGGCGGGCAATGTATTCTACTCAGTTATCTGTTTATTGTGTCGTCTGGTCTTTCATTCATGCCTTCCATCCAGCATCAGTCCATCCATCTGGCTTTCTGGGTCTCTTTCTATCTTTATCAGACTGTTAGCTGATCAATCTGTCTTTCTATGCATCTGTGTGTCTCTCTTGCTGTCCCCTCTCCTAGTCAACCCTTTCAGCCCTGCCTCCATCCCACCCCATCTGTGCCAATACCTAATTAGATTCATCCCATCATTTTCAGTCTTTCATTTGATCCTTCCTTCCTCTCTAATGATCCATTCCTCTTGTATTCTCCTTGTTTTTACCAATATGTCATATATTGTTAAACACAAGCACATATTCTTTTTAAGGTCATATTTGAAATATGTGGCTTCCACATGTCACCCTACCCAAAAGTAACAGAATAGCACCACAGAAATCAAAAGATTACACAAATGTCAACAAACAAGTCAAACATGATAGGTTAGTAGGTTTTTCTTTCCAACCAAGAAAGAACATCTTTAAATAAAGGGCTGCAGCTCTGAAGCTGAGCTGAATGACTGACTGTACTGGTGGAGGTGTGGAACAAAGTTGATTACTATCAATACATGAGTCTTCTGAGCAACTGCTAAATATATAACACTGACAGCATCTCTACTGAGCTATGGCCCTCTGTGTTTTGAATCCTGACACAGTGGTAAAGGCTCAGCATGGAAAAAAAACAAAAACTGACAGATATTGTCCTAAAGGCAATTCTTATTTTCTACCCAAATGGCGCAGATTGTATACAAGGTTTAAATAGATCCAATGTTTATCACATTGCCTAACCCATATGGAAATCGCATCTGATGAAAAACATGCCATCATGTCAGTAGATACAAACACCAAATGTCATATAAATAAAGCAGCATATATTGTCTTTAACAATTTAACTCTACTACATGCAAAGACTTTCTTGCCTTATTTTGAGAATTAAAATAAATGTAATTAACATCTATCAATTTTAATTTATATAGAACCCGAGTTTCTGTTTTTCAGAGAAAGGCAAATCTAAGTTTGTCTAATGACAGAAGCAAATCAGGCAACAACAATAACAACAATAATAATAATAATGATAATAATAATAATACATTTTATTTATAGGCACCTTTAAAGATCCTCAAGGTAAATTTACATTAGTACAACAAAATAAAAACACGAGGTTAAATTAGAACTAATAAACAAGTATGAAAGTATAAAAGCTAAACAATAAGCTAAAGTCAAATAGAGAAAATTCAAATGGATGCAGATTTTACTGTAGGTAGATTATTCTGAACAATTCCTACAAAAATGTGACGATGTAAATGATTCAAATTTGAAATATCTGATGCAGAGCCAGTCTTGCCCTTGACCTAGTAAACTGTGGCTTAAATTTTCTTCTCCTTAAGTTACTTAAGGGATTTGTAGTATGATGTAATATCTTAATCCTAAACTCAAATTCATTATGAGCGGGCTGCATATTATCAAAAGACCACCGTCTCCTTTTCTTATGACCTTGTTTTTATCCAGAGAAAGTGTGAAAAAGAAAAACCCACAAAGGAAAATGTTAAGAAAATCACTCAGAAATATACAGCAAGGAGAATGAAGAGTGAATAAGAAAAACACCGCCCCCCCCACATACTGCCACACTTTTATACACTGTAAAAAGAAAAAAAAGTCTAACAGTATTGTATTTGGATTAGCAGAGTGGTGCACTCACCCTACCCTGTGCAGTAAACACTGCCTATGTACAGTAAATATCTGGTCTGATATATGGCATTTCATTACAAACACCCACTAGCTGTTTTAACATAAATACACATATTTTTGTGCTGATGAGCCCACGTTACCACTTGTATACGGTTCTCTGTGTGTTATAAATCCAAAAACCACTTGAGGTAATATCGTATGCAGTTTTTCATATTGTAATTTTGACATTGTAGTAGCCCTTTCTCCTCTTCTTATATGTGTATGAAATAAAACTATGGATGACATCACCCTCAGTTTATTTTACAGTGCACCCTGTAGCCTTCAGACGAGAAGTTGAAAAAACTTAATTGGCACTTAGTGAATTGTGTAACAACAGCTTACATCACTAGCTACTGCTTGAAACAGGATACATTATTTGGCATTGCTTACTTCAGGGTTGCATTAAGTGACTGCTTATTGTATCAAGTGACTTATTATTTAAACATTTGAATTTAAGTTTATGACTTGTGTTACAAAACAATACATATCTTATTTCAGTTGGATAAAGCGGCCAAATATAAGTATAATAACACTAAAAGGCCTCACAAAAGTGTTCTATTACTGCTAAAAAAATGTTATCATGTTCTTTTCCTTGATTATCTTTGTTGTTTCTTATGGACATGACTGTCCTGTCAGTACTATAAGGGAATTTTTCTAGAAACTATGACGCACTTGCTGTTTTTGTAAAAATATGTAGGCAGATTTGTGTGTGGATGACTAAACCACTAAAATCCATTTTCTTGGTGACCTTAGTTTTTAGCACGTGTATGTGTATATATGCATATTTTCTGTTATTTAAGTTTTTTTAATCACTTTGAATCCTTGTGATGTTTATCGAGTGGCTGTAAACTCAAAAATATATGTCTATGTGAGTGAATGCTTTTTGTAATCTTTAACCTACTGTTTACTCTTTGAACCTTAGTAACTGAATTTTGTTTTCTTCATGGTTTTCCGGGAAGGTATGCATCTATGTGCTTTTTATTTTTCAGAGTGTGCTTAACGTAATTTGAATCTATGTAACAACACAATGCTTGTTTTAACTTTAATGGAATGTAAAACCAAAATTATTTTAATTGATGCATTTCCACATCTGAGTAAATTCAATAATAAGTCTGCTTACATTAGCGAGATAAAAGTGATAAAATAGTGGATGGACCTTTATTCTCTCATAGGTACTTAAGGCATGCTTAAACTTGACCTTCATAATAATTCAAATAAGTGAATGTGAATTCCAGGAATGTGAGGGATAGCTTTTCTGTTTTATGTGGCCTACCTGTACACAGTGGTTGGTGGGTAGTTGGCGATGTCGTAAATAAGACGTATGTGTCCCTGATAAAGCTCAATTGCCAGAGGATCATGGTCCTCCTTGTACAACAAAATGCCGTTGTCTTTGTCTGTAGCCACCTGGAGAGAGAAAAACGTTGGACACAAAAACAGCCGTCAAAAATTACAGAATTTGATACACAGTCCACAGTTTGTCATATTTTTCATTTTTCATTTAATTCAGTTAATCATCTGGTAAAAAGTCATAGTGGCATATATAGAAGCAAATAGACCTGGATTGTTCATTTTTATTTCGATAAAAACAGGGCTTGTGTGCATATGACGCTATTATATCTGTGTGCATAACAACATATATAATAGCAGCATCATCATCATCAACAGCATCATGTGATCATTCATTACATTATTTAAGTAAATCAACTTCAAGTTAGCTAAGATAATCTTGCTAACTTGCTAAGTTAGCTAACTAGCTAAGATCATCTTAGCTATCTTAAACTTGTTTTACTCAAGTGATGTAAGTGAGGTGGGTATGCTACCCTAAACTTTTTCTAGTAAAACAAAATTATGTCCCCTGTTCAGCTATAAAACAGATTGCTCACTGCTCCCAAATGTGCACTTTTTTTTTCAAATTTGAAAAATATAGATATGCTTTTCTCACTTCACTCTTCTCTTTCTTACCCTGTGGTTTTGTTTGCACTGTGAAATCTTGACACCAGGGATATCAAACTCATTTTACATTGTGGGCGACATTTAGCTCGACTTGATTTTGAGTGGGCGGGACAGGTGAAACTGCCCATTCTGTTTAACTACATACTTAGCTGAGATGTCTTAACACAAGAAAAAGACATGCAATTTCAACAGTTTGTATTAGTTTTTCCTAATAGGAGAGGTCTTTATCAGCAAAAAAAAAAAAAAAAAGCTTTAACATGTATTAAAATAATGGGGGCCAGATACAGTGGGCCAGATTGGAGCTGATTCTAACCCCTGGGCCTTATGTTTGACACCCCTCATTTACACTGTACCCTTAGTTTTTTCCAGACCTCAGAAATGATCTACTCTGTGAAAAGCTAATACTTTGCTTCAGTTAAGATTGCTGATGCATATCTGACTCAATGGAAAGCAGGTTAAATGGGTGTCTGATTTACGATGGTTATTTTATACCATCAACTGTAACACATTTAAAAAGAAAAAGAAATCCACCGCACTTGTCTCAGAAACACACTCGACATGTCACACTTGCTCGCGTGCTCCTTTAAGCGCTAACTAACTAGCAAGTGGAAATGGGGCCATGGGGCCAAGCACTTAACACTCTGGCGTCAATGGAGCATAGCCAAGTCAACACCTGCTAACAAGCTGCTGGAAAAAAGAGAAAGCGACGCAGGCCAAAAAGAGAAAAGGGGGGAAGAGGTGTAAAGTACAAAGACTGAGAGAGCAAGTGAAGGGGAGGTGGGAGGAAAGAAGAAGATGCAGATATGTGGATGAACAGAGAATTTGGATGCAGCCTTAAAGAAAAGAAAACAGTGAAAAACAGAGAGGGAAAAAAGCATATGGTAATTTATGAAGTGCAGTGGCGCTTTCATTCTTCTTTTTCTCTCTCTCTTACCACTGACTCAAGGCCTCTTGGTAGAGTTTTAACAGCCTTGGCACTGACGTTGAAAAGTCCTGGCAAGAACGCAAAAGCACACGCACACACATGCACAAGCGCAAGCCCCCATGGTTCCAAACAGGTGGTAAATATCAATTAAACCACCTTCCTCTTCCTGTTTCTCTTTCTCTGCCTACTTTATTTCTCATTTTAATAAAAAAGAAAAATATGTCTCCATTAGGACATGACTCTCAGGTGTCCAAAATGGATGGTCTGTGTGAATGTGTGTGTGTGTGCATGGGCACGGGGCTCAGTGTGCCATGGAAACAGAGGGTGGAGCAGATGTTGGCTTTGCTTCATCTGCACTAACTCTATAAGCTTGATTAGAATGTCTCACAGCTCTATTTCAAGCGGCACGGAAATCTTTTAAGAGGAGTGCTACAGAATATAACGTTTGCACTTTTGGGTTTATTTCAAAATAAAAGCTGACTGTTCGATTTGTAAACCTTGAAAAACAAAAATGAATGCACAGAGGTCAAAGGTTAACCCTACCTGTAACGAAATATGTGCAGTTGGGCGGAGTTTTGCAGCTGGCAGCTCCACATACCCATCGCGACCCAGGAAGTGAACAGTGGCCATTTTGTCGCATTTGCTGCCATAGAAACCGGGCATGCAGCGGCAGATGGGCTCCCCAGCAACCACCAGGCACTGGGCGCCGTTTTGGCAATCGGATTGGTCGCAGGGGCTGGTCTGCAGCAAGATCATTGGTGGCGGGTTCTCACAGAAGAGCCCGCTGAGGCAGAAGTAAATTAAACAGAAGATAACTTATTTATAGAGCGTTAATTGGATGATTTGTTTATCTCTATTATGTGACAAAAGTTATTTCCTACTTGTTTTGTAATTTGTCTCTTTGAATTACACTAGGAGAATGCAGTGGCTAAAACAGAAAGCTAATAATCTTGAAATATTGAATCGGAGACCTTTCCTCAGCATGACATTCCAAACAGATTCAGTATATTTTCTTGTTTTCACCTGGATCATTCTGCACCTGTGAAACTAAACTTTTCTTTGAACGTTCCTATTTTTCCCATAGTCATTTTCTAATGGCTCTGTCTTCCCTTCCTTTCCTTTTCCTCTGCATACCTATGACTTTCTCTCTGTTTTTCCCCCCTCAGCCCCTGGTGATGAATTTGTTTCTCTCTCGCCAACAGTCCCTGCTATAATTAACCACATGGTGCTGCATCTGCAGCACACACACACACGCAAACACACAGATGCACGCAGTAGGTCGAAACAGTCAAGTCTCTGATTATGAAGTGCCATCTGTATCCCCTCCCATTCTGGCCCTCCAGTCTTTCACTGTGTTTGTGTCTGATTTGTTTCCATGACTCTCACCTGAAACCCTCTTTACAGACGCAGGTATAGCCATTGACGGCGTCCACACACTCTGCTCCGTGCTGACACTTGTTCTCCAGACAGTCATTATAGTCCTGCTCGCAGTGCTGGCCCACGTAGCCTGGTAAACACTCACACCTTGAGTGACATGGAAATAAGGATAAAATTACACAGTGTGTGGGCAACAGACTTTTCCTCTTGCTTACCAGGTGTTTTACTGCATGAAGAGGTGACATGTTTAGTTCATTTCTACAGCTCAGTCAGTAACAGAGCTCTACTTTTATACCACATTTTCCCATTTCTCATGGATAAGTGTGGGAAATGTTTGTGTAAAAATATTTTTATAGCAGTTCCACATTCATAAAACATTATCCACACAGTAATGAGGAACAAACAGAATCGGCATTAAGTGAACACTTTTTAATGATCTTAACTCACTAATTAATTTAGATACTTATGAAATTATTATAGATCAATGTGAAAGGATTCTGCAAGAAACACATTAATTTAGGCTATTAAAAAACAAAACTTTTCAACATGAAATCTAATAGCATAATAATTCATTATTTATAATTTATAAAAAGATTGACTATAGGTTTATACTGTATAAAAAGTTTAAACACACAATCTTTCAGTGTAATATAACATTTTTCCCCTAAAAATGCTCTCACTTGTATCACAAAAAGCTAGCTTTAACATGGTGAGCTCACTGTCACTTTCACACAGTGTTTTTCAGTGATCCCCCCCATATGTAACTGTTGCCCACCTGTAACCGCGGCCAACACGAAGGCACTTGGAGTCATGCTGACAGGGGTCAAAACCAGGGAGACAAGGGTCAGTAACCTCGTCACACAGGTCACCTGATGAAAAAGAAAACATTTGCTGTCAGCAATTTAGAAAATGTGAGGCTTAATCATATTTTAGGCTTATGTTTTATGCCTGCTGCATCATCACTGAATAATCTGAATAAATATTTTCAGAATTTATGTGGGGAAAAAACTGTGAAGGTAAACAGAAAAATAACACTTCAGAAGAAAGATGGGAGTAGGGGGGGCACACTAAACTTTTCACACATACTCTCTGTAATCTTCAAATAGCAGTCGGGGGAAAAAAGCATCCTGGTCAAGGCTTTAGATGTGCAGTGGATGTCCCCATGCACAAAGGGAATAGCGCTATCAGCATTTTCTCAGACCTGATGGAGAAGGGGGTTAATGCTCTCTGTAAAAGTGGAGGCGGTCTAAAGATGTACACACACATGCACATGCTGAAAGGGTGAGAAGGGTTAACAGTGTGTTTAAAAGCAGTAGTTGAAGTTAGTGGTAGGAAGGAAGCGGGTATTGAGAAAGGTCAAGCACATTTCCATCATTCTCTGCCTGCTTTCATCTAATCCTGCTGCCTTCCCGCCCTGTCTGTCTCCAATACCCTCCCATCAAATCACTTTTAGGCACAGGTTTTTTGAGCTACAGTACACCGCAATTTCTGAAATGATGTTTGACTTGTAAAAAAAAAGAAAAGAAAAAAAAAAGCATGCTGTGAAAGTAAATTTTAATTATTCAGTCTTTGAGCTCCCTAAGCAGACTATTTCACACTTCAGGCACTTTGTTAAAGATGCCAAAATTAATTTATCAATGTGGAATTACCTGAAATACCTTAGAATAATTATCATATGCAAATGAAACTGTGCTACAGAAGAAGATGTTAGACATGATTTACCTGATTTAAAATCATTTTACACAATAATATGATCATATGAGAATTGTGGGAGATAGCTTCTAATCAAAAGTGATTTTAACACTTATAAAGACACAAACTGTTGACACTACATCTATGCAACTTGGTTTATCTTCCGCCAAGAAGGGTAATGAAGTGAAGGTATGTGATCTCTGTGCTTTAGTGCTGCTTATTTCAGGAACAAGGCATCAGAGGTGGAAAACTGAAACATATTCTATGGATTGGGGACATGCAGAGTCCAGAGCAACATATCTGAACATTGTTGAGAATTTTCTAAAATACTGATTATCTTATTGCCTTTTTTCACACCAAATTATTTAATACTTTCTGGATTGCAGTTTTTTTTATCTCACAAAGGATTAATTATATTTTCTTGTGACCTCCTGACCTTTCCTCCATCATCTGTCTAAAATGGATTTTTTACCATAATCAAAATGCTAGTGTGACATTTAATTTGTTGAACACATTAAAGAAACCTTAAATCAGCTGTTTCAAAGGTCTTATGACATTAAATCTGGATTTTTCTTTCTGTGTTGCAAATATGACGTGACAGTCCTGGTTGCTGAGTTTGGAGAAAGCAGAGCGACTAGCAAAGTACTGTCCTCTTAATGTGACACCTGATGATTACGCTGCGGTTCACTGAGCTAAGTGGGGAGTTTGGTGCCAGAGGAACCAGCTGTGCGCATGAACGTGTGTGTGTGTGTGTGCAACAGCTGTATGTGGTAAGGTGGCTGGCAGTGTGCAAGGACTCTGAGAGCCAACAACGATAATGACATGGTGTGTGTGCTGCTGAGTGCGTATTGACTGAGGTCCAGTGTTAAAGGGGACCTCATGTTTGTGTGTGTGCATACGTATGTGTGTCTTAGAGGACACTGTCACACACAGAAAAACTTAAATTCAGAGTCAGCAGTTTAGCTTCAGCGTGCCGGACTCTGCCAGGGCAGCTCTCGCTCCTCTCAGCCTTTGCACTTTATCTGCAATTTCTTTACCCTTTCTGTTGCTCTGTTTATTTTTCCCTTTCCCTCTAGTACACAGTCAATCTTTGCCATTTCACTCTCATTCTCCTTCTGTCTCCCCCCTCTCTGTCTCTCTCTCACTCATGTGATTGCTCTTTAAACCTCCTGCAGGAACAGTTTCAGGTCACTGCAGAGAGCCTGTCTATTACTAACTTACCATCCAGTAAACTGGAAAATATGATTTTGTAAGCGTGGGACTTGGTGACCCTCCCAGCCTCTCAGGGGCAAAGACTGAGGGTACATTATTGAAAGTTTTTGTGTGTTTGTGTGGGTGTCTACCTGTGTAGTTTGGAGGACAGACGCAGGTGTAGTTGTTGATCCCATCGATGCAGGTGGAGTTGTTCTCACAGTCGTTGTCTTCGCAGTCATCTGGGTTTATCTCACAATGTTGGCCCTCAAAACCTGGCGGACATGCACAGCTACACATGCAAAAACACACAAAACGTGTATTATTACCTAGCAAATGGGCAAGATCTGAGAACTCATCATCAGGTCCTCTTAAATTCTCCTATGAGAGAAGTTTAAAGAAGAACTATTGAATCTGTAGTTCGGTTTATATTCTTACATCCTTTTCATTTAGAGACTCCACTTCATGTCTCATTAAATTCCAACAAGTTGCAGCTATTCCTGCAGCACACATACTTCCTGTTAATCTATTTTCTGCGATAAAGATTAGGGAGAATCAATCCTCCCTTTCAAACACAGCCTTTTGATTTATGTCATCTCTCTTTCCTGATGGGAGATGTTTTATTAATAAATATCAGTCAAAATTCCTCAGGCTTCTACTGTCTATTACGGTTAAAGAAAAAAACTTTAAAACAAAACACCCACCTCCAGCTAAAAGGAAGAAAAAAACAAAACAGAACAAAAAATGCTGAGATACGCTTAGTTTGATGCCACTACGGTTGGACGCCGCCCACCTGGACCACTCAAAGGGAATTATCAAAGCTTCCTCCTCTCCTCCACTTCTTTCTCTCACCCACCTCTTTTCTCGTCGGCCCTTGATCTCTTCCCCCTTTTCACCCTTTGTATCTCAGTCAGGATAACTCCTTCAAACAGATCACAAACACGCACACTACCTTTAGGTGAAGATCACTCACCCACACACAAACACTCTAAGTCTAATAAATCCAACCGCAGCTGCCTTTGACAACTTGCCCTCTCTCTCACGACTCTCTGTTCTTCTGTTCATCTCCTAGACATGATTGATTTAAATTACTTTTATTGGGAAAAACTGAATTTTACATTAAGTTCACCCAATAAATGAAGCAAAGGGATAGCTGCTTGTCAGTGACAATTATCAACCCACACAAACCCATTCACTCTTATTTGTGGCACAATGCTTTGTCCTTCCCACTTTTTTGTACATACAAAATGTGTTTAGTTCTTTCTCACTGCTTTCATTTCGCAACAAGTGAAATGAAAGCTTTGGTACCTACTTTGGTTCCTACAGTAAGGAGTTTTTTCTCATGTATCTCACAATACTAACTGGTTACCACCTCCCTGTCTGTTTTCCAGTTTAGAAAACCTGCACTTAAGTCTTCACTCAAAATGACATAAAATAAATTTATATTCTAAGATATAATGAGCCTATTATTGCAAGTTGTTCGGGCTAAAATATTCAGAAAAATGTGGGATACTTAAGCAGCAGAGGCAAAGGGACCACTCCCAATCCAGATGACTTAATGAAGCAGAAGAAGAGAAAATAAAGGAAAAATAAAAGGAGTGATAAAGTAAAAAGAAAGGAAGAAGATATTAACTGTTCCCCATGAGAAAAAAAGAAAAGAAATAAAAATGCGAAAACCACTGACTGGGTCAAGGATCACCGTTTCACCAATCAAATCCAAGTCCTGACATTTAAATTATATAGTTTGACAAATGGAGCTGTGCTAAGAACCAAAGTTAATTGGACTTCCTGAATATGCCCAACTGATTATATAACATGTTAAAATGTCAAAGGGGCATGGTCTCCTTCCCTTACTGTCTTTCTCCCTTTATTTCTGTCTCTCTCAGAGGTCACAGGGATCTACCTGTGTTTCTTTACCATTAAGGAATGATCTGAAAAGGGTAAAGAGACCCCTAATAGCATTACCACACAAGCCTTTAAAGGCCAGAAGCATATCAGAGCTTTTCAAAGGGCAAAGGCCTTGTTACTGGGGTTGAGAAGGAGACAAATCTGGTAGAAAGATATATGACAATTGTTGCAATTACAGCCGCTGTTTGTCACAAGACTTGGACAAAGGGCGACGTTTTGGAGCGACACTGATTACCCGGGCAGGCACGGTCGAGGATTCTCACACACACACAGATTGCATTTGTTCTACCATGGGCGGTTATTAAGCAGGAAAATTGAATTTATATTCTAAAATATAACAAATCCAACTAGCAAGTTTCAAAGACGTCTTAAGTGAAATATAGTGTATTTGATGCGGTTTGATTCAATTTAATGGCGAAAGGGCCGTTTTGCTTAAAATGAACCACATTAAAAAGTCGTACCGCAAAGGGTCTGTTTTTAATTAGTCCCATTTCTAAACAATTGTTGGCCGTTTGATTACTTTTGGTCTGCGGCTTGTGCCATAATTTTCAGCACAAAGTAACTCTGGCCTTAGTTTTTTAGTCCAAATAGGATTAAGATTATAGGGGAGATGGAAGGCTTAAGGAAACACAGTTCTCAATGTTTTAGGTCATAGCAATTAAGTATGTTTAAACAATTCTGCAATGTAACTTTCAATATTTCAAGTTGCGTGCAAAAATCCAGGAGTAAAACATCTGCTTTGAGTGTTATCCACCCATTAAATGAACATTATCCACTGCAGTTAGATATGTCTAGCAGGTGCCCTCTTGTAGCCATCTGTGGGTCAGAAGGTGTATTATCATTTATCTAATTATTGCTAAAGGTAGAGAGATTATATAGGTCATCTTTGGGTCAAGTAAAACGTCCACTGGACTCTCTACCCTGGTAGGTTAGCAAGTACAGCTTTCTAACATGCAATACTTTTCAACCAAAAAAGTAACCATATTTTTTTCCTAACACTAACCAAGCAGTTATTTGGTATGTAAACTAAACCAATCAGCAAGCAGTTGTTTGGCTTAGTAAAAGTCTAGTCTCCTGGGTAAAAACTTAATTTACTTCATATGTAGAGATACTCTCTACATATGAAGATTTCTGCTGCTCTTTTAAAGTTGAAAAACTCATCATCTATGTTTTCCTAGCATAACAACAACCACTAAAAGAGGTGATAACAGCCTGTTGAACATACTAGTTGGCGGAGATGTGATAGCATATTCAAAAAAACCCAAAAAGATCAGGTGAGGATAATACCCTATATTATCAGAATCAAAATCAGAATAGTAATTAATCCCAGAGGAAATCATGTGGTCACATACACACAATGATGGCAACAGACACTGTTTCTCACTGCTGGAAGTACTCTGTTTGGTTTAGGCTTATGCTGCTTGAACTGAGGGTGCAGAAGGCAGCACAGCTAATACACATTTGCTTGCTGTGAATTCTCTGGACAATTACCTGTGCTATTCTCCTATGCATGTAATCAGAAATTACACAGACTTTCTACTAGAGAGTTAGTGGGTTAAAAACCCTTTGGCATTACACATTTGCGTTCTCACCTAACCTGCACCTCAGCTGCACCGCATGTGCAAAAACAGGTTGCAATTCTGAATGTGTTGGGAAAAGATGGGTGGGAAAGTGAATGGGTGATGCACAATGTTATTTTCTCTAAAGCACTGCCACTGAAAGGCTCTTGACCACTGGAGTTGCACTGCAGCTAGGATTCACACACTATGATTGTGTTGGGCAGCTCCTGAGTCTGAATATGTGAAAGCGTATGAATGTAAAATAGGAAGGTTCCTGAAAATGAGGTAGCATGTTCAGCATGCTTTGACTAAGTGAAAACCTGAATATAAGGATCAGATAAATAATGGATAACCTCCTTGAATTATCCATTCCTCCATTTTCTTAACTATTCATACAATTTAGGGTCGGGGGGGTCATGGGGTGAGAGACACAGTACACCTGGATAGAATCTAAAGTATCAAAAGTGTTGTCAGTGTCTTGGTCAAACATGAAAAAATAAATTTTTAAAACCATCCCTGATTTAACACCAAATTCTTCCATAGCCTTATTGATTTTTAGTGCAAAACATACCAGCTACGCAAGGGTTTGAAAGTAAAACTAGAGCTGCACTGGTGTAGTCAAAGTACTAAAGCTGTCTTAATTAAATGTTACTTAAATGCATGTAAACTCTACATTTAAAAATTTGCTAAACTAACTCTGTGTAGTGATAGTTTAGCATAAAAGTGTGACGTTAATGTTCCCTTCAGATGAGAATACAGGGCAAGATTCTTAAAATGCCTCTGCTAATAGAGGGAGACAGCTGGGTAAAAAGGGCAATTAGATCTGACCCACAGCCTAAATGGATTTCAAGTTACTCTTCATTGTTATATTCCTCTCAGTGCTACATGTGACATGATTCTGACTGATCTAGTGCAAAATGTGTATTCTCCTAGTGGTTCATTAGTGGTTGGTAGAGGTTGACAACAGTCACAAGGTGAAATTGGTGCTGTACCTCCTTACAATTACTTTGGTTGTGAGTAGTTTACAGTGGCGGTATAAAAGATACCCCCTTGTCTGCAAGATCTGCAGGAGTTTTTTGCTAAGTGCCATCTTTGCAAGCAGTTCCATATAACGTCAGCCAGCAGACCCCAGAAACCAGTCGTAATTTTGAGACTAACAACTGGTACCACTGACAAAACTTCCATATAGCATAACACTTAATAACAAACAACGTTGTACCTGAAGTGGTCTTCATGGCCAGGATGAATGTGGCAGGTTCCTCCATTAGAACAAGGAAAGCTAATGCAGGCATTGATTGGTATTTCACAGTCTTGACCCTAAAGGAGAGGAGAGGACAAGGCATGGCAAAGCAGTTAATAACTGAATATTATGTCTTCTGTTACTACTGAAATAAGTGAAGCTGTCATCAAACTTCTTCACTAGTGACATACTTTTACTGTCATGCACATTACAGTTAAGTGTTCTTAATTTTATTTAAATGTATTTAAACTGACCACTTGGGAAAAGACAAATGTATGTAACTATATATATGTATATATTTATATATATATTATATCTAAATATATAGTTCCACTGATAAAGTTCTTTTTACTATTTATGTTGTGCTCTTGTAGTTTTTCTTTTAAGGACAACATATTTTTTAAGGTGTAGTGAAAAAAACAGACTGGAGAAATACCCAAAGAATTTTCAGCAACACAAATGTAGTGGACATATTCATAAATACGCACACACATAAAATATAAATGCACATGTCTACTTCTTTGATTCATTACTTTTCCAGGTAAGAAGTTTCATTCATCAGAGACCTATAAATGGCATGAACTCATGTATCCATCAGCTTCCTTTCGCTGAGCATGCAGTCTTAACTTCACACCGACAAACCTTTGGCAGCCAATATACCCACTTGTTCTGATCAAAGCGCTTAATTTTTGTTTTTAATCTAAATCCATCTTTTTATTTCCTTTTCTATTTTATTCTTTGCTTTAGAACTTCGTGTTGTGTTCACAGCCTCCTTCATTCATTTCTCAACATATTTCTCACTGTTGCTTTATACTATGTGTTCTCTCCATTTCTCCCACAACACCTTACCTATGACATTTCTTGTTCTTTTCTTTAACTTACACCTCTATCATCCCATCTTTTGTACTTAATTGTTGTTTATTCCTCATGTCTTCCCTCTGACTTTCTTATTCTCACTCCTTATGTTTCTAGTTGCTTCTTTGATTCTTCACACATTTTAATTAATGTTGTCCCAGTGGATGCCAGTAAGAAAAACATACACATAGACATGTACATAAACAGACACAAACATACACAGGCATGCACACTCCAGCAGTCCTTCCCAGTCTGTGACCTTGGCAAGTGATGTGTTAATTAAAAGCAAGACCAAGGCTTTCTCCTGTAAAAGCCCAAAGGTTATGCAGCATGTGTTCTTGTAAAACCTAAAGTCCTTGCACAGATACTCACGTGCACATATACATGCAAACAAGCACAAACAGATATGCATGCAGTATATTCTTTAGAAGCTGGAGCTCAGGATCTCTAAATACAGATACGCAAATAAGGGGTATGCCGATGAGTACAATGAGTACAGTTTCAGTCACCATTAGTTCTACTTTGGATCCTCTGTTCATGCTACAGGATGAAAGCAACCCCTACATTTAAAATCAGTGTCATGAACAACTATTTATGACTTTCTTTTTTGCAATGTACAGTAAGACACCACTGATATGCACATGCTCGCCTATGCAAACTGCACTGAGTAGAAGATGTGCATGTCTTTTCTAATGCGAACTATGAATATTGACAGCTATAACACCCTTTATCTTTTGATCGTTCAGTAACTACAGTGCAGTCAGCTTCGGTCCTCATTTCTCTATTGATAGACAAGTAGATACATTATGCATACAAGGCCAGAGCTAAGCCTGATAATACTCCTAATGCCAGAGGATTATGCAGCCTGGCTAGCCATCTAGGACACCTTTCAAAAAAAGCAACTATTTCTAGAAAAAGTGAAAATTTTGCTGCGTGATGCACTCTATAATTCAGAAGAGTTGAAATAAAAAGGAACCACTAAATAGTACGCAGTTACAGGCTGTAGGCGCGGGAATCAGGATAACACAGCACCAGAGGTTCAAGGACTGATTTCGACTGCCTCCATACCAACTGAAATATATTTTCACTTTTGATAAATCACTTTGTAAATACTTCCAAAAACACCAACAAGTATGGCAAGCCTGATAACAACCAAGCATTATGACTGCAATAAATCAATATAACACTTTTATGAGACCATGATGGAGTGCAAGTTTAATCAAACTTATAAATTAAAGTACACACTGACCAAAAAAGGAAAATGTATATTCTAGTGGCTGTATTATAGTTTCAGATGTGGACCAAGAAAAAAAGTTTTAAAAGCCAAACATATTATCTCTGACAGCCACCTTCAGTGCGTCTCTGTCTGCTGATATTCTTACCTTGAATCCATACGGACAGGTGCAGTGGTAGGATCCTGCGGCATTGGAGACACAGGTACCATTATTTTGGCAGGGAGCTGAAAGGCAGGGGGCGCACTTTGACATCAAGTTGATATCCACTGGACCTACAAATGATAACAGAAGTGGGAGAAAGCAGAAAGAAGAAGGAAAAGTGTCAGAGATGTGCACAAGAACACGTGTGATCTCTCTCAAACTCAAGCTATGTAGAGGCAAGAAGTAGAGTAAGATGAGATCATTTTTAGTTCATGACATGATGTATCTTTATGCAGCACTAGGTTTGCTCATGGAGTCCCAGCCCACTTTATAAACTCACAAACATAGTAAACAATGGTCATGTAATGCAGCTACATTCTTTTTAGCAGATTACACTTTTTATGATATTTCTTTTATCTGTGTAAGAAGTCTGCTTCACAGTTCCTTTCCCCTCTGGTCTGATAGCAGAGAAGCCCTTGATGAGGTGATGTTAGAGGTCTGCTGATTCTATATGAGTTTACAGAATCCAGCCAAGAGGTAGAGGGGATTTATTTTATACATTTATATCTATGGTCAATCCTCTAATATAGCATGATGTATTACCGGCTAAGCTGATCCAACAGGCTAAAGGCTTGAGTGTCTGGCAACTCAAAATGGATCAGTCAAACTAATATGTTTGGGCTTTAAGCCACTACTCTTACCACCCAGCTAACAGAAAGAAAAAAAAAAAAAACAGCCTCAGCAGCCTAAACAAATAATCTGCATTTCATATAAGCTTGTCGATTTTTGACCATGAGCTGCCATTCTCATCTAAAGCTGTGAAACTCAATCTAAGGCAAGGCTAAAGTCATGTTTTCTCCCAAATGGCCTAAAATTAAAACTCAGTAGTTTTGGTGGGAAGAAAGTAAACTGCAAACAAAAGCTACAATGAAATAAATACACTTGAGTCTGTAAATATTCAGATTCACAGCCCAATCTAGTCTAAATCCAGGGATTGCTTGAGTGGTAAAACAGACCAAAACAGTAAAATATATTGCACTTAGTACTTTGAAAATATGTGTCCTTACCTTTGCACTGAAATCTGTTTAATGGTGTGGTGAGCAGCAGTCTGTCAGCCATGTCAGGAGGTCCAGTACAGCGAGCAATGCCTTAAAATACCAATTTTAAGTCAAAAGGTATTCAGTATTTTTCTTATATGCAGCATTAGATGTTGGTGAACACAAGTTTTTGGTTGAACAAATACAAGCATATTGACTGTGATTTCTTACCAGGCTCTTTAAAGCCAGCCTTGACCCACTGAGAGAGCCAGCGCAGATCACAGTTACAGTACAATGGGTTGGCACCAAGAGCCCTAAACAAAGTTAAAAACATAAACCAATACACATTTACTCTGTGGGTACACATATGTAGAAGTGCAGATGCAGTACAGACCAAAGCTGTACTTACAGGTGGGAAAGAGAGCTGAGGTGGTTGAAAGCTCCCTCCGGAATAGTTGAAAGGTCATTACCATGAAGAGTCCTGGAGGAGAGAAATAGAGAGCAAAACAAGAGCATATAAATATTAATCATACCAGCGCCCTTGTTACGCATTTAAAAAGGAACATTTTGACCCACTGTTAATGTTATTCTGTAGTTAATTAATTTAATTAGGTACTCTGTGTTTCTTTATAATCATTCTTTTGTAGCAAGGGAGGAAAAGTGAAAGAGCTTTTGACCTCAGTCCAAGATGCTGTTACAGAGTACTGTTACGTCCTTATCCACTTGCACCACAACATGACCAATTTTTTGAGTACTGCTTCAGTAAATGCTTTTTTTTTTTAGTTGGTCTCCCTTCATATGGTACAATTTCAAGAGGTCATACACAGTGGAGAGCCTTTATGAGGCGTGGTGATCTAACTCTGTAGATAACCTCAGGACCTTTGCTGGGGTCTCTCATATTTTCCTATTTTGGTGCCTTGAGACAAAAGGACGTTGACATTCTACAGACCCTCACTGTGTTCATTGACTGAAAGGTAGGGTAGGATACAATGAACTCTGTGGGATGAAAAAAATCCAAACATATGCATTACATATGACTCTTTATTAAATATTTCTGCATAGAGTTCCAACTATATATGATAATTGGCTCACTGTACAATTTGTTATATACAACAACTACCTGTTAAATCAAATATTTAGCATCAAACATCAGCCAATAACATGGCAGCAACTCAGTGCATTTAGGCTTGCTGACATGGTCAAGGAAACCCGCCGACAATCAATCCAAATATTAGAATTAGAAGAAGATTTGTGGAGCCGGGGATCAAACCACTGACCTTTTGACTAGTAGATAAACTAGTAGGGTGTAATAGTAGAGGTTAATTTCTTGGCACACTTTGCTCCTCTTACTAATTGAGCAAAACCCATACAAGGTTTACCGAACATAGTGCCCACTGAGTGTACATACACTATACACAGCTATTAGTTTTAACCTTGTGGTTTAATAATTAGATTTGTATCTTAAACGTGCAGCTAAGGCTTAACCATAGCTGGCAAGGGGCTATTGACCAATGTTAAAAAGGATTATATCCAAGGAAAACCTATTGCATCACATCCATCATATCAGAGCTAAATGAAAGTGACTGCCCAGTTGCCTAATACTCAATTTGGAGCAAGCTAATACACCAGTCTAACCCTTATAGCTGCATGCTAAATTATTCAAATTTATTTGTGGTTCCTCAGTAGCAGACACACCATCATACCCTTCTATAATGGAAAATAAATAAAATATTTATGAAAGAATAACACAAAATAAACAGAAAGCCTTTTTTCATTGTTGTGCAATAAAGCTTGTTCGGGTCTCTGAATGGAATATAAACTGTCTCATACGGTCATCTCGCAGACGGTGGTGTGCGAGCGATCATGTGTGTCACAGTAGGAAACTGCAGGCCGAGAAGCGTATTAGTGTCGATGTGCACATTTTTGTTATGTAGCACTGGGTTTGCATGTATGTGTTCGTGTCTGTAGATGTGTGTCTCAAACTTTTTGTCTCTAAGGGCTTAGAGGCTTCAGAGTGTGCGTGTGTGTGTCCTTTGTGTGTCTATCCATTGGAGTGTACTGCCTGCTGGATAGAAGTTCACATTCCATTAGAGTGAAGGGCTGTAGCAGGGGACAGCTATCAAACCACCAGTATTGGAAAAACTGTGCATGTGTACTAGATTTTTCTGTGTGTGTGTGTGTGTGTGTGTTTGATCGCTGCTTAATGCCTTTAAATGTTTATGTGCATCTCTGTGTGCGTTTGTGTAGCAATGTATGGTGGTCTAACAGCCCCCGTCTATGACTAGCCCAAGGGGGGTTGTGGGTAATGAGGAAGTGACAGTGATGACTGCCTGGCAACCAGTTGCTATGCGGGGGCAGAGAGGGATCAGTCCCGACGGTAACATCAACTAAAATGAAAGCAAGAAAGCAAAAAAAAGAAGAAGAAGAAGAAGAAGAAGAAAAAAAAGCGGTCACTAACTTCTGGAAGGTGAAAGCATCATAAGAGTTACAGCCAGTACAAAGAGAAATGGCTGAAAACAAATCTGAATTCTCTGAGAGTGAAACTCTGACTTTTTCTTGCTAAAGTTTTGCTCACAATAATCACAACTGAAAACTAACTCCTATGAAAATGAAAGTATATTTTGAGCCAAGAGCTTTACCAAGATTAAGAGCCTCAACACTGCCATTGTTTAAATATTTTAGATTATGAAACAAAAAACATTTTACCACTCTAACCACAGCAAGACGGCAGAAATTCAAAGTTATTCAGCAAAGCAAAAGAGAAAAGCAGCCTTGGTTGAGGCAGTGTAGTTTTTCATCGACAAAAGCCACCTCTCTTGGCTTTTTTGTGGCTTTTTTCTCCTGCAGAATTCAGATGTGGTAGTGAGACTTTGCTGGAAAGACTATTGGAAAGACTGCTATTGTCTTGGCTTTCTGACATCACACTTGTTGATTAGAAATGGAAAAAAATACCATTAATCACTATCATATTGTCAGAAGTTGTAACTTGAGTAAACTGACCCTTTAAATGGTGATAAAAAAATGACCTTTACGTAAACATTCTGAGATTTTTTTCATTTACAGCTTTAACTTCAGACCCCACTATAGTGAACGGGTGTTTTCAAGGAGCCATGACATAACTACTGCATGCACTGCAAGTTAAACAAAGCTTTCGAGGATAACCAGCTTCAACCTTCAGTGATTCTTATAGGCTTTATTCAGAGAATAGGGCTTAACATTATCTCTGATGAAAGCTTAAAATATTCACCAGTGTCACCCTTACTTAATAAACTTAAGGTATCACAGCAAAACTGACACTAATAAATTTTGATTTATGATACTCAAGCAACCCCACACTTAAGGATCAATACGATTTGCTGTTATACAAGTACGTTATGTAGATGTTTACACTTGTGTGCACCGCATACACAGATTGGATAGTATATTCATATTTTTGTGTGTGTGCAGCTCGTTCCATATGTGTGAGGCAAGCTGGTCAGACAGCAATAGTCACATGCACACTGTGTGTAGGCACGCATGTGGGTTTGTGAGACAGAGGGTGGACAGCCAAATGGATGACTGAGAGAAACAGAGGCTGAAGGTCGATTCATCAAACACAACATTGGGCGGACGGAGAGAAAAGGAGGAGAGGATAGATAGAGGAGAGCGAGAGGGAGAAGCGCATGGCGAGAGGCAAAGAATTCAGATAGAAAGGGAGTTTTAAAGAAATGGGAGACTGTGACTTTTATCTTATTTTAGTACCCTGAAACAACAGATGATTGGGTGGACTGTGACTCATTTTGCAAGTGGGTCTTAATATGGCACTCAGCCTGAAATCAGGGGAGTGATTAAACTTTGATTTAACTCTGTAATATAACAGGCAAGGGGGAGTGTTGAATATTGAATCCACTGCGGCACTTAAAGATGAAGCTTGCTACTCACAGCAGGCGAAGTGACTTGAGCCCATCGAAAGCATGGACAGGGATGCAGCGAATCTGGTTATAACTGAGGATTCTGTAAGACAAAGGACACAAACAAGGTCACAAGATTTAGCTCTACATCAGGAGGCTTTTTGGTTTTTTTTGTTTGTTTGTTTGTTTTTTCAAAATATGAAAAAATTATTCAAGAGATGACACAGTAGGTTTGATTTTTATAAAAACTTGGTACAGAACCTTTTGCCACTGAAGGCTAGACAATGAAAATTAACACCAGGGGCACATTTCAAATACATTAGAAAAAAAAATAGTTAAAGATAAAAACACCTGCCAGAGGCAAAGGTCAAAGAAAAGTCTGGAAAGTCAAACTCCCACACCACAGTTAAATGTTATTTCTTTTAAAACTGCTAATGAATCCAAATTTGAGTTTGGCAACAAACGACAGATAATGAGGTGTCCCTTAAGGATGCTATTATTATTTGAACACAATTTATCATGGTGGCTAATAATGATCCTAATGTAATAAACAGACACTATCTGAGATGTATATTCATGAAAATAGCAGCCAAGGTAGTAGCCAAGATTATTCCTCAGCATAATGCTCAATGAAGCAATGCCTAATGATAATTACTGACTGTCAAGAAGCTTAATCCTCATCTTCTCTGTTTCACCAGTGGCCTGGACCCATTGAGAAAAGATCCCAACAGCCAAGAATAATGAATCCTGGAAAATCTGATGTGGAAAGTGAAACACGCCTCTCTGCCTCTACCTTCAAATCTTCCCTAGGTGTGATTGAGCAGGGAACTGTGCACAGGATTTGTATCTGGTGCTATCTAGGCGCAGAGAGTAGAAATCTGTAGTTGCAGGAGGTAGCTTGGAGGCGTGAATCAATGTGACTTTATGAAATATGAAACAGGGCGTTGCTGGAAAAAAAGTAAGTTGATATAAAGCCATTGTGTTTATAGATTGTTAGCTTAAATAGAGAGACAAAACTAAAGTTAATTCCATAAATTAAAAGAATAATTTATGTAACTTTATGAAAATTCCTGCAGAGGTAAAAAAAAAAAAGAAAGCGATAAACCTTAAACGAGAGACTGGAAAATGAAAACAAGGACGAAGAGAAATTAGGAGGAAGAAAAATTATGGAAAGAAAAAAAATTGAGAGTAGAAAACGTTAGTTTAACTCATCTTTGAAAGCAGTATACATGTGCATGTACATGTACACGTACATGTACAGGTTTATGCATCAATAGGTACATATGTTGCCATGGTAACTTACAGTGTGGCTAGTTGAGTCATGTTGTTAAAGGTGTATGGGGCCAAAGCACTGATGCTGTTGTTGCTCAGGTCCCTGTGTCGACAGAAAGTTACATGAGGGACCCATACAAACACATACTGCATGCATCCATATTGGTTTCGTAAACTTGAAAATGATGCGGCATATGTGCATTCTGTTCAAGGTTATGTGAGAGGTACATACACCAGCGACAGCTGTTTCAGGTTTGCCAGCTCCTTGGGCACAGATGTCAGCATATTACCCTCCAAGTAACTGCAAGAAAAAAATGCATACTTAATATAGTATTTATTACATACACAAATATAGCCATGTGGAGGGGTGAATTGATGCCAAGGGAGCAAGCAAAAGTTTTGGATTAGTAACTTGTGTTTCATCAACAGTGTGGAATGATATAGAAAGCAGACAAGAAGAGAAGGGTATAAGTTTGTGCTGTTGGTAAGAAGAGTGAATGAATGAGATGTAGTGCATAACAACCAGCATAACAGGAATGGAGCTTCTTGCATCCACTAGCTTTGACTGTGAAGAAAACAAAAGAACTAATTTAAAACTGGCCATCTCCCATTTATCTCCCATTAGGTTATTTAGTGACTGGCTGTAGGTGTAAATGTGAGTATGAATGGTTGTCTGTCTTTGTCAAACTCTCCGTGACCCTGAATTGAACAAGCAATTAAGGAAATGGATGAATGGACATCACACATTCAAGGTTGTGTGGCTGTGCACTTCTGGGCCACTCCACACACATTTCTTTCAGATCATTTGCACATGTATGTTTGCAATTTCCCTATGGACCACAAGCTTCTACAGACAGCAGACATTAGCATCTGTGTCAAACTGACCCAATATTTATGTAGACTGAGAGAAAAAAATAGAGTTTTCAATGGAAGGATCTGCAACAACCAAGCCAGAAGTTGCCACATCAGGTCGAGAGCTTGACAGTTTGTGTGTGTGTGTGTGTTTATGATCTGTTTTTGTTTTGTTTTTTGTCTCCCAGGGCTAGTCTGTCAAGAGGTGTACTGTAATGTCCTGGGGTGTTATTAGAGAGAGAACATTAGCCAACATGTGCTGGTACGTAGCAAATAAAAAAGGGAATTTTTGGCCACACTAAAAGATTCTTTATTCAATAGCATCCCTGTTCATTAGAACACCTTCACGTGTATTTCTCTTTCCTGGAGGAGGACACAAATGCAGGTGATCACAAGGGGAATTCCACATAGTGAATTAAAAAGGCAGCAGCCACTCTAGAAGAGGTGCAGTGCTTACCTGGGGTAGTGCATTGAACGGGGAGATGGCCAAATTTAAATGACTGTGATACTGTTATAGTGTTGGGTTGCTGAGCTTTACAATTGCATCTTAATGATGTCTGTGTTTTTACTATGTTTAAAGGGAAGAAAAAGGGGGAAAATAATGTTACATTATGTTATATGAGCAAAGTTCTGTGTTAGACATACAGAGAGTTTTCACATTCTGGTGTTTCTTTCTTGCTTTCTAATATTGTGAGAAACAAAATAAAGGTATACACACAAGCATACACATATTTTATGATGCATTGGTCTCTGTTTGTCTCTCTCAGGTCATAAGTAGGTCATGTGGACAGTATGATGGAGTGTCTTCTTCAGCCTGATCAATACCTAATCACTGCTATTGACCCTGTGGAGCAGGCCTATTTCACAGCTAGAGGGGTTCCTCTGTGTTTGTGTATGTGCATGTGGTTGTGCATGAGCATGTACGTGTGTGCAATAATTCACCATTACTTTGTTCCTACTTCTTTTTAAATTTCCTAATCGTAATTAACATTAAGCCTTGTTTTATCTTTGATCATTAAGAATGTCTCTTTATTACAAGGATTCCTGATAGCTTGAAATTAATGAAAGATGTAAAGCAATTCTCTTGAAGCACCAATTTAATCATAAAGCAAACAAACAATTATTCATATATTTTACATTATTTGTACAAAAGATTAATTTTTTTTTTAAATGGACGTTTCATTGAGGTTAATGACTCTGATTTCACCTAATTATTATAGGAAACAGCATGAAAAATTAAGAGAAAAATGTGTATTGAAGCAATTGACACTGTAGCATTAAAACTAGTTATAAAGCAATTTTTAAGATGGTATCAGGAAAATAACACAAGGACACTCATGATAATACCTCTCAACTATATAAGATCTTACTGTGTAGTGGTAGTTAGATTTAATAACTGGGTTGCTTCATAGATTTGTAACATCAGCATGTAATTATATATAAGCACAAGTACCTCTACTGTATACCTAAAATCCTAAAGACACAAAAAGGAAGAAAGCAGGAGCATGTGCGTAATTCACTAATTGGTAAACTAGTCTCTGAAGCAGGGGAGCAAACTGCAGCATCACTAATGCACTGCAGCAAAGTGGGACTATATGTGTTTATGGAACTTTTGCATGCTATTTGAAGGCATACAATTTTTTCTGTGACTGTATATGCATGCTATAATTGATGTCTGTTTCTGAATGTTTGAGTATGCACATTCATGTAGTGAAGCTTGTGTATGCATGTGTGTGTGTGTTACAGTGCAAGCAAGCCTGTCTCACAGCTCAGTGGTGTCCTTGGGAATGCCCTTGGGCAGAGAGTGCAGCCCTCTGTTGCTGCATCGCACCACGCCGTCTGAGCACGTGCAGACGTCAGGACAACCAGACGCAGGAAGGCAACCATTATCCTCAGCACCTGGAGAGAGGGGAGTAGAGAGAGTAGGATATTAGCATGAGGAGGAGGAGAAGGAGGAGAAGATAGATGGATAAATAGAGGTGCAGAGAAAAAACAACAAAGAGAGGAAAAGGGAGGAAAAAAACAGCTTTCGAAAAAAAGCTAGGACAAAACAGGGAGAGAAAGAGCTAAGAGAGAAAAAGGGACAGATAGAGTTACAGCTCGAACAATAAGTAAGACACTTGCTCAAATCAACTCAACGCTTTTTAGAAGTACTCAGACCAGATATTGCTAAAAGCTAGATGGATGTATTTCAACATATGGCTCAGCACATGCAGCTGGGTCACAGAGATTTTAAAAATCCTCACATGATTCAGGAAAAAAAACAACAACCAAAAAACCCCAAAACTGAGCAGATGTTTTGGGGGTTGAAAGGATGACAGGCAGTTGCAGCAATAAAATGAAAGCTGAAACCTCTATAGTCAGTTTTAACTCTAACTTGCATGTGAATATTCTCCAATTAAAATTTTATATTTTTATTTCTGCAAAAAGTCACACATTAAATTTTTAATCCTTTTAATTACATTTTCTTTTAGCTTTAAGAATTTTGTTACTTCCCAAAATTTCTTGAGGCACTTTTTAGCCTTGCTGTCAAAGTATTTAGCACAAAACGTTGTAAGGTTTAAGTTCCGAACATTCCACACACAGGCACAATAACACACAGTAGGGACAAAAAAAAACATCTGAGTGATTGTAATAATTTTACCATTAAGCGATAAGGAAGGTCAGAAACTAGAGCAGAGTGTTGTTCTTGGCTTGAAATGCTCCCATTTCCTTGACTGGCATGTAAAGCTCACACTCACAGCTTTTATCTAGCAAAGCAGTATGTAAATAGTTGAACTGTGGTCCCAAATGTAAAACAAGCCGAGTTAAAACCATAATAAAGGATAATGAAGAGCGGACATAAAGCCAATCACAACACAACTTGCAATCTCAATATGTGTGTGTGCTTGAGTACTGGAGAGAGCAGTAGGAACAGTAAAAAGAAAGGCCTAGTTTACATGCATGTACAGTTTGCTGCTGATTGAATGAATTGAATGCTGATTTAATACTTGCACATGTTTAAATGCTTGTTCATCTACATCCTGATTTTGCTGCACATTTAGTTTCCTAAATAGCTGCCTCCCCCTGTCCTATGGCCATTTTCTCATTCACTTTGTAGTGTTCTAATTGTGCTAATGTCTAAATGTCAAGTAAATGGGCGCTTACGTGCCAGTGAGTAGAGCAGTGCATGCATGTGTATCTGCGTGTCTAATCTGATGTGTGTACCTTGTGAGTCCACGGGGAGGTGTAGCCGTGGGCTGACTCACTCTACAGTTGGCTGATTGAACTAACATCTAAATGTGCGCTAAATATCTTCTCACAAATTCAATTAACTTTACCTTTCCCCCGGCTGCCTCTGGACACCTTAACAGCCATTTTACTCAACTATAAATAGACTGGACATGGGACCTTGGTTGACGGCGTGCTCGTGTGTAAGTATGTGTGCCCCTTTGTTTCTGGTCTTTTGTGAACCGCTTTGAGAATTACACCTTCAAGTGTAATATTTTAGCATCACCAAGAGGTTATGCTTAAAAGTATGGACGCCTGGCGGGCAGGGAGGATGCCTTCAAACCTCTGTGAGCTGATTGGCCTTGAGCCAAAGGACAACTCACTTGAAGCTGGTAATGATCTAGATCCAAGATTTCGACTATCTCAACCTAAAATGCAATAAAAAGATGTCATTTAATCAAATTCTATATTTTAACAGTTAATTCTACCATTTTGCATGAATAAGTTCTACTAGAGCTGCCACTTTAGAATGAATTGAGATACATTTTGACAATTGCAAGGATATGAGGGCATGAATTCATGTTTGTGCAGCTCAGTGAATGTTAATGTAGTTTTGTGTGTGTGCGTGTGTGTGTGTGTGTGCAAGATGCAAGAATGAATATCAAGATCTGATAACATCTTAGAGTTTCCTTACTTGAACCAATCCAGCTAACGACTTTCCAAACTCATTTTCAGTAAATGGCTGCAGCACAGCTACAGGAAATTAGAAAAGTGTAATGAATTTAAAAAAAAAAACTGAGGAGGGACAGAGAGGCACTACCAGATAGAAAGAGAGCAAAAGGGCGATCGAAAAAGTTTAAAGTGTAAAAGCTACACAGAAAGCAAAGAAGGGAAAATAAAGACAAATGTAATAAACGCGAGAGCCAAACCACACTTCGTATATGGCGTCAAAGTTGGCGGCCAAGCCGACGGCCTAAGTTGCTATAGGCAGGCATCGTCGTGGTAACAACAACGTCACTGTAGCAACCACAAGCTGATGTCATCTGAGGCTGCCGTATGCCAGTGGTTACTGATCGTTCTGTCCTCACAATACCCTACTGAAGTGGGACTGAAGGCATATCTGGTAATTCTGTTAAATCTGGATCACTGTTGTTATAACCAAATCTATTCCCGTCCAAACCAGAAGGTTTGCGCATATCTGAGGATTTTGTGATATGAATATACGTGCAAAGAACAATGCGTTTTGGTAGCAGTAGGCTTAGTCTGTGCTGTGATTAGGACTCAAGGGGGAGTGAGGTCAGACATCTGTTGATACGCTGTGGACAATCCTTGAATGTAGTGCTAATTAAGTGCCACGTATATGTAATCATCTGTGTTCTCACTTTTTGTTTTTAGTGTACTAAATTTAAAGTTAAGATTTTGAACAGCGGTACAAAATGGACAACTCATTACACAACACACAAGTGTTTTATGGTTATTTTCCTTGCCCAAATACATATTTGACATTATTACTGAATAAACAATTTTCTTATGTAGGGTTTCGAAAGTCAGGAAGACCCTCAGTTATTATTAGTACGATTCAAGGACACATTTAGTTCACCTTTCAGTTGCTTCACTCATCCTTTTATCGTCACAGGACACACAACCGCTGACTGACACATGTCATTTATTTCAGGTTTAAGGCTGTGACCTTTTTGTTTTCCTCACAGACTGGTATATCAGTTGTAACATCCTGTGTGGCTGACTAGACCAAACACCAAGAACTGTGGTTTTAATTCTACTTAACTAAAACAAAAACAAATACTTGGCTTATTGGCAAAGAATGGAAAATAGAAAGTCTCACCATCGCATGTAAAGTCTGGGGTAGCCACATCCTGGATAGGAATCTCCTTCAGGAAGGCTGGCTTCTGACAGCGGGGATTTCCACTCACCACCCTGGTCTTCTTTAGCCATTGACCCAGCCAGGCCAAGTGACAATCACACACATACGGGTTGGACAGAAGATTACTAAGGAAATAATGAAGGACAGATGAGAGTGAGAGAGAGGAGAAAGGAAATAAATAAATCAGGGTGAGTTTAAGAGGGAAGAAATATACGCCAAAATGTGAATTCTCTTAAAATCCTACCACACAAAGTTACATAACATCCATTCTTACAATATAAGGTATTTATCATCACAAACATTTTCCTTGACTTTGCATCCAGATAACTCGCACACCCCAAATTAGACCGTGACATACAAGCAGCACAGCAAAACGACAGCGAGAAAAGCAACGACGACAAAACAGACTTTGTTTTGTATTTATTTCGGAAGCCGTTCAGAGAGATAATAATGGCAGTGCTTTATATGGTATTTTGGTGAGTGATACATTTGAATAAATTTAGATAGAAGACAAAGCAAGCCAAGGGCTAAAGGGGAAGGGGAAGGGAATGAGGAAAGGTTATCGGCTGTTTTTATTCATTTTGCAAAGAACAAGGGAGATGGAGAGAGAAAAGGAAAAAGTGGCAGATTGAGAAACAGGAAAAAAGAGAAAGAAAAGAGAAAAGGTTATCTGTTCATTTTATTCATTTTTGATCACCACCTCTCTCTGTATTTTGTTGCTTTTGTAACACAGTTCATGTAATATTTATGCTGAGCCATATTTAAACTGAAAAGGGTGGAAAGGACGCATTAGCAACACATACGAGACAGGCAGCATCCCTAAACCAAAGCTGCTCTGGGCATCTAAAATCTTGTGGTACATTCAAGTTATAGGTTTGTTGTGGCTTTTTAAAATTATTATTATAGTTAAAAGTTCATTCTAAAATGTGTGACCAATGTGTTGAATGCAAACATTAAAGGTAAAAACGAATCCTGGCACTCATCTAATATTTGTGGGCAACTTTGTAACAGCTGAAGCTTGACAATGTTGCTGTCTGATTTTGTTTTGGCCCCTGGCATTTTCTTCTCAGCTCACTGCCAGTGATTTAGATTCAACAATGTTCAGCAATGTCTTTCAGAAATATCAACAGTGAGCTACACAGAAAAAGAGATTTAAGGATGCTGTTACAGTAGGTGGTGTACCTGAGAAAATTTAAGGAAACACTTTTGTGAAGTATAACCATTGGTATAGTAGAAAGCCCCCATGTTGTGTCTAAAGATGTGCAAGTGTCACATTGTTATTCACGTTGTCCTCTGCTAAACTATTAAACCTAAATGCTGCTATATGTGCTATAATATTAATGGGGTGCTGCCACAGATAGGGACAAGTTATTTACTCATTTCCTTGTAATGAATTGACCTCACTGCATGGCAACTAAACCTAAGCTAAATCCCTTCCTTCCCTTTCAGCGTGTTAATCTTTTAATTACATGGACAAACTCTATAGGGAAACGAAGCACTAAGAATGGAGACAGATATTCGAAAGAGCGGGAGTGAGAGACAAATCGAGGAAAGATAGGAGGGGAATGAACAGAGGGTCTAGAAATAAAAACTATCCGTCTTTCTTTCATGCCAGACAGCAAGCAGATGTTTGAATACAAATCAAGTGTTACTACAAAGCCAGTGAAAAACACACTGAAACAAAGAATGAATGTGTCAAAGGATGAATGAAATTTGATATCTTATAATTATTAACACTGAGAGACTCTGACTTTATGCAACAATAAATATATCTGTCCTCATCCTCTGTGTCCACATTTTCCCTTTCATGTCTTCCATCGTTGTTCCCAAAAGAGTCAGGCAGGAACTTGAATCAGAGATGACAGGTACACAGCAGGACAGAGAGCAAGAACAAAAGGTGGAACAAGGGAAGGAAGCACAGAGAGAAATAAAGACAGCAGAGAGGATGTGAGAAGGTCTGTCTACCTTGTGAGGAAAAAAAGAATCAACCTTTCATGTTTTATTAAGCTGATAAAATCTATTATTTACAACATGGGTGGTCAAGTGATTGAAGAAAAAAAAACACTCATTCACTTCTCAGGCTTCCCAGTCTCTTTGTCCTAAGAAAAATGGTAGGTGGACGGTTAGTACTTATCATAGTTTTATTGGATTAGAGTTATTATCTGCGGTTCTGTGTAAAGACTTAACACCAATCAGCATCACACAAATTAAAGCATGCTTGAAAAAAAACATGCACCAAGCAGATAAACAAGTAATTCATGTCTTGTCGTAGCAGTTGTGAATCTTTGGGAAGATAACAGCAAGCTTGCAATTGGTCTTGTGTGCCAATGTGGGTGTGGGTGTGCAGATGCTGAAAAATATTTAGCTTTGATAACAAATGCCCCGGGATTCAGACCAATCTAGTCGATAATGATGGAGAGCATCTGTGAGGAGAATAGTGTCCAGAGAACAACATGTGTGCAAACGTTGTGGCGGGAATGTGAGGTGTGTGTATTGCTTGGAAGACAACTCCCACAGCAAGGCTATGAAAAATTAGGGGATAGAGGAAGATAGTGAGAGGCATAAAGAAAGAAGCAAAGACAAACAAGCAGTGAGATTGGAAGACAGACACAAACAGATAGTGACACAAAGTGAGAGATGGGATAAATGATGGGATGGAAATGAAAAAGCAAAACAGGAAAATAAGCGACAAAAAGGAGAAGAAATTGTGACGGATGTGGCTTACATGGTGGACAGGGAGTGCAGGGTGGAGAATGATCCCGGGGCGATGCTGGAGATCCTGTTGTCATACAGTGACAGCAGACGGACGGAGCTCAGACCTGTAAAGGTACTGTTGTCAATACAGCTGATCTGGTTGCTCCGTAGCATGCTGGAAACACAAATACAATAGATTAATAAATGAAAGCAAACACAATGCTTACTATTGGCTCTTTTTCACTATCAATGTCACAAACTACATTAAAGTCAAGGCTTAGAATAATCCAGCATTTCACATTTCTAACCTACTTAATATGAAGTTTTGAGTTTTAAAAAAATGTACTAATAAAATAAGGAGGGCTAGATAAAAAGAGACAGCCCAGCGAGATAAACAAATACAACCTATAATGACATGGACAAAAGATAAAAGAGAAAGGAGTGGATTTAAACCAGTCCCTATAGGACAGCCATGACAGACTCTGTAATATGACATTAGCCTTTGACATACAGTCATGTGGGATCATGCTAAGTGAGTTAGTTAGCATTAGCAATCTCTGGGACAAGCTAACCTAGTTAGCAAGGCTATTACTGGAGCAGGGAGCCCTCTTTACATAATACAGAGACAGCCATGATACCATTAGAGAGTCATTAGGCAGCATATATATACATGATAAGATTAGCTAGTCATTACTGAGTATACACAGACAACATTAGTTCGTGATTTTATACACTACCCTGTAACCCCTAATTGGACACTAGGCTCTTTAAAGTGGGTGTCCAAATTGGAGGAACAACAATATGCTGTCATTAGCCTTAATTTCAATGTAAGTGAGTAAACAATGCTTTCTTTTTTAGTCCGGGGAAGAAAAACACA